>NC_136068.1:266512013-267712013 GCF_964261635.1 Lissotriton helveticus | reverse complement strand
ATTTCCAGCTCCTTATCAGAAAACTTGCGTTTTCGCTTTCGGGGTGTGTCCTTTCCCTGCTGGGGGGCCTCCTTCTCCATCTTGTCCTGCTTGCCTTGTCCTGGTTGCTACTGGTTCTGTCAGGGTCCTCAGCTCCTGTGCTCTGCCTCCTCCTCTGTGCTACTCCGAACACTGAATGCAGCGTGGCTGTCCTACTTCCTGGTTGTGATGTCATCGGCCTGCTTCGAGGCGTCACGTAAATTTCCCGTTTTCGCTATTACCGAATTCCAAATACCGGATTCACTAATACCGAATCGGTATTAGCTAACTCGGTATTTGCTACTCTCGCTGTCGTACTTTCGCAATTTAATAGCGATTATTACCGATTCGGTAATTTTTACCGATTAGTTTGATGCATCGCGGTTTGCATTTCCTTAATAGCGATTCCTTATTTTTCGCTATTACCGACATGTATTACCGATTGTTGATGCATATGCCCGATATTTCTTATTCTGTTGACATGAATGGCAAATCGTTACACATTAATATTTTGAAAATAGATTTTAGTTCAAATGTTTATGCTGTTTTACTAAAAAAGTACATGAAATCTATGGATGTTGGTGATTGCTACTTTTGTATGCAAATATGTTCATCTGTTGCTGAGGGTCTGACCAACCACAATTTACCACTATGTAATTGCTTGCAGTGACTTAGCAAGTTTATTTTAGGCTACTAATCAATAGTTATATTATTACTCAAATCAAGAGGAGGTCTTTTCTGAAAATTTGGTGCTTGGACATTTAAATCTGCATCCTGGAGTTTTGACAATTGAAACTATGGGTTACATATTTAGACCAACTCTTTATTTGGATATGGCTTATGCTCTTAGAAATTACCTGACATGTAAGCTGGTGAGAACTGAATAATTTTATAGATTTAGTGGAAAGTATATGAAATCATGAAATTAATAATATCAGTACATTGCATAAATTAACACCTAGGAATTTACCACTAGAAGAAAAACTATTTTTTTTTATTTGAAAAGTTTTACATAGCGCTGGCTAGACCCGAAGGCATCAGAGCGCTTTACATGAAGATCCGCAGGTTACTGGTTATGAAGTTAACATCAGTTACAGTTACACATATCATCAGAGGAGGAAAGACATGAGATTACATGATAAAATTAGTTATTAGCACGTAGCCTAAACCAAGACTCGGGTCATATGGGGAAGGAAGATAGGAGGGGGGGATAAAACAGGGGAGAGGAATGGAGATAGTGACTGGAAGACCGGAGAGGGGAAAGTACTTCAGGGGAAGTAGCGCAATGAAAGTAGCCCAAGATGAAGACAGATAAAACCGAGAAGAACTGTGAGAAACAATGTCCGATGTCCGGCTGGGTAGGTGACGGCCGAGGGGGTGAACCCTAGCCAGACTCCTCTATAGCTGCATGGGACAGCTCCACCGGTCAATGACCAAGGGTTGTCCGATTCCGTCGTATGTAAAGATATTTTCTGTTTCTGCCTGTGAGGCAATGTTATAGTTCCTTAGAAGGCAACCTTCCAGGTGTTACTGGGAAACGCTGTCCTCCTCCTCCTCCAGCTCGTCCCATGAGAGGAGAGGTGGAAGAGACAATTTAGATGTCTGTAGATCATCCCCATGCCCCTGAAGCAGTAGTGGGTGCTGGTCAATTGTCATGAAACACAGGTCATAAATGGCAAGGGACCTCATACAGACGCCACCGCCGAGAAGGGGGACTCCCGTTCCGGACAGGCAGAATTCCACCATTGGATGGAGGCCCGCAGACCCCGGAGGAAACCAGGTGAGGATGCCAGGCTTCGCGACTCGGCTTTGTATGGGGAGGTCATGCTGCCTTTTCTCTCCCAATTTTTCCTTGAAGACATTAATTGTGCCTTCCCTCCGGTGTACAGTCTTCTCCATGTCACAACCTCTGAAGCTTGTTTTCCTATGGGCGTCTTCAAATACTGTCTCGCTAGCCGCCATTTTAAGGTCCGGTGGGCCGCGATGGAGCCTAGTTGCGTTGTCTGGGTGCTGCGGGGGCTCCGTCCTACATCATCATTCCCGCCAGGTGCGGGTGCTTACGTTTGCGCCCTGACACACTGGAAAATACTGGTGGCTAAGGATTCTTTCCACCGCTGTGTCGTCCCGGTCCCCAAGGTTCTGTCACTGCAGCACGATTGCCATTTACAGCCAGTCACTTCCCTGCAGCCACACCATGCCACTTCTGTGCATACCGGCGATGCAGAGGGGGTAGCTCTGGGTCTCGCCACTCATCTGATGTCGGCTCCCAGGGGCCCGATCCTGATTACTCGGCCCCTGACAAATGTCCACACCTTGGTAAAGGACCTCTGGAAGGTGAGACCAGAGGATGTTCAGCATGATGATTTGGAGGGAATGTAGCAAATAAGCTCAGAAACTCTGACTAAATTAAAGAGGGTAGCCCCTGAGAAGTGTCAATATTGCAGTGTTTGTTCTGGAGTCATCCTGAGCTCTTTCCTGGTGGAAGATAGTGTGGTCAGGTTGTTAACCACGCAGTTCCTCAACCCAACCAAGGAATATACAGTGGAAGTGCCTCTGCTCCACCTGTGAGATCTAATCCATAATTCCATTATGCAGAGAGGCTGGAAAAGATCCTGTGAGGAACTGGTGTATGGCGCACCTCAGTGGTCTAGGCCCCTGTAGCTTGTAAAGGCTGCCAAACTGTATATGTGCCGTTTACTCCGCTCCCCCTCTAAATTGATCCTCGCTCAAAAATCTAGCTGCAAAATCCATCAGAGAAGGTGAAGTACTTCGAAGGCTCTGAGCATTTTTTCATCCCCTTTTGCCCCAATTTCTCAATAAACAGAGGACAGAAGATGTAGCAACATAGCCCCAGAACTCCCAGACTCTGTGTTAAAGGTCAGATTAGTGAGAGACTCCTGCTTATGTAAGGGTGTACAAATATGCCTGGTATCAGAGAACAATAATTATTGGTTTAAAACAAACAAAAAAAAATATCATAGGAAGAATTATTCCTTGTCACTGCTCATAGAGAAAGCAGAAGGTGGAATATTCTCTCGGTTTTGGGAAAAACACCATTTGGATCTCTTTGCAAACCCTTCAATTATGGAGAGCCTAAAATGACAGGAGTGCGCTTGCTACTCATTTTACATGAAACGTACTACTTAAAATTCAAAACTAGCAAAATTTAAATGAGAGAATTCTCCAACCATAACCAAGGTATTAATACACTACAATCACGTAACAGTGTGAAGCACTAGTCAGTGCTGTAAAAGGTTATACGTTCCCTACTACCGAAAGCTAGACATCAAGGGCGTGCTCTGCTTTTGTAGGCACCCTGGTAGGAGGGAGGCCATGCCTGGTAAGGATCACATTTTGGAGCAACACCACCACTGAAACCACCAATAGCCTGAAGCATCAGTTTCTTCACTAATGGAAAGTTCCCTTTCACATGGGAAGATCCGAGAATGAAACTTCCAACGCCAGTGAAGGAGGATCCAGCATCTGAGTAAAAGTGTGAACAGCCTAAGGACCAATGACAGTTCCAACAGGTCTTAAGTGCTACATAAGAAAACAAGTTAAACTTTAGGTGTCTCCAAACAAGGCAATCACAGTTGGGTTTTGACACGTTGATTGGAACTTCTGTTGCTATTGTTGTATGATTTAGTTATTATTTTCCAAAACAGTCCAGAATGAACACGTTTGCAACCGCTCTGTCCACAGCTCTACTTCCTCAGTTAGAAAAGAAGAGGGGCCTACTCACAAACTTCATTTTGTTGTATGTTTAGCAGCACTACAATAGTATTATTCTTGTACTACAAAATGCTATTCACAAACGTACATGCTGAGGTATCTGGACAACTACGGCGATCTCCAGACACGTACGTATATATTATTGTAGTGAATGTGGGAAGGACAGAGGAGGGGATGGAAAATGTGTAATACCTATGACTAAATAGGTGGGATTTAGGGGGCAGTAAGGAGGGGTTTAGAGACAGACACACACCCTCACACAACAGTAAGCCCATTTCCATTCACAAATTGTATTTCTACAACTAGCACAGCGAAAAAGGTCCCAAAACAACAGAGAATGTACTCCAACTCAGAAATGTGATGGGTAAAGACTTGCAGGGGTACAATAAAAATATTTCTGATATGAACAAAGACCTGAAAAACTTAAAAGCATTGTGCCTAGGAAACCATCGCTATGTTATTCTCGAGTGTTAGAAGCTGGTTGGGAAATTTAGGAAATGGATTAGTGATTTCCATCATGAGACCTTTAGTGGTAATCTCTTTCTGCATAATGCTGCTGATAATGTCAATAAAATTTGTAGATACCAAAAGAGGAAAATTCATGGGGAGAAAAGAACGAGAGCTGAGCTTGAAATGGAGGATGCAAAATGGTAATTTTATGATGAACTGAAAACTTTAGAGGAGAGTAGAACAAAGAGGTTAAAGACAATAAACCAATGACCTGTGATGAGATCTGATGTGTGGGATGATTCGCCATCAGAGGAGGACCTGATGTGGCATGATTTAAAAAAAACATAATAAATGACACATTGATACACAGAAGACACAAAAAACTGAAAGTACACTTTGCAGACGTTAGACACAGTGATACATGAAACAGAGACAAGAGTAGTAGAAGCTCCAAAAAAGTGTGCTTTGAAATGTGAGATGAAGAAAATACATTTATAAGATATAATAAATACATATAAACAAGCTGCGCTAATGACATTTTAATTTAAAGGTAACTTTTTAACATATATTGATAAACATTTTGATGCTATGTGAAGAGGCCTAGGGATTTTTATGCTTTTTGTTGAGAATGCACCAGTTAGAAACGTCGGTGCAAAATTGTGTAGCAATGAAGAACAGGCTTGAGATTTTGCAAATTGATACTAGAGACTTTATATTTTCTAAAATATTAGAAACTATTTTAATAAATCAATTTTTTTATGTGCTCTTTTATGAATGTTGTACATTTTTGTAGTAGTAACGTATTTCTAACGTTAGCCGTCTTTATATCATAATATTTTCATCACTTGAAACGATTTAATTTCATTATATTTGAAGTATAGTCAAAGCTCATTTCATTTAAATCTGCAATGCTAACCTAAAGGCCTTCATGATATGCTTTTTTCTAAAGATGACCTATACCCTGATTTAATACAAGGGATCAGTCTTTACAAGTAAAATGTTACTTGCTTTGTCCTGGACTTGACTACACCTTGACATTTTCAATGTTTTTCGATGTTCACAGTGAATATTCCTGTGGGACTAGAATTTCAGCTATGGCTATAAGTCGCAACTTATTATTTCTTCTCTACCAATTTTAGGCCTGTGTGGATTCACAAACTTTTGTTTCTCATGACTATCAATGGAAACCAGCTTGATGTTTCAATCATCTCAGGTGACATGATGTGAATAGGGACATGTGATAGTCTTTTGATGTCAGTGTGAAGCTACCCCACTAGACTTTGCTAAAACTCTATAAAAGACGAAACCCCACAGGAGAGGTCTCCGAATGCCATTGATTTTACCCACTTGGGATCCGGATGGCATGCTGATCGATCTTTTACTTTGGACTGTTGTCGATGTTACAATCAGTAGCGGATGGACTGAGACCTTCTTTGCCGCCCATTTCTATTTTTTGCAAACCCCAAGTCTGAATCCCCCAAGATCTGAGCTGTTAGAACTTGAACCATCCTTCTACCTTAAAGGGTATTGGCACTCTGTAACTCTGCAACAAACTTTTAATAACCATCCTCTAGAGATAACTTAAATGTTTGGTGCTTTGATGCAAGCTGTGACATTTCTTTTTGAAGTCCTTAAGAAGTTGCTTCTTCTAATGAATTTTGATTTTTTTTAATACAATAGCTAAAATTATTCAAAAATCTGTCTGATTCTCTTATTGATTCCTGTTGATTCTTCCATTTTGACTATGACTAATGTTTTAAATGAATTGCAGAGAGAATCAGTGAGCCCTATTGGAACATCAGGTTTTACTTCTTCTGTTTTGCGTCGCAATTGCTGAGCTTTTGGTTTGCATAATTCTCACTCGACTTAACTTGGTCAGGAGGTTGGGTCTTCCAGTTGCTATTCTTTATTTCTACAGCATGGTCGAGTGGTCTATCTAAATCAGATTTCTGACTTTTGAGTTGGCTGTCAATTATTGGTCCTCATTCAACAGCTAATGTTGAGTTTGGTCACCCTAATATACACCCCTCCTATCGGAGGAGAAAGATTTATCAGCGGACCATTGCCTCTGTTGTAATGGAAAGGCTTCAGACTGCCTGATCGTATAGGGCCCAGTACGGTAATAGCAGTAAGGAAGGCAAGCTTACAATTAAAATGTATGCATTGGTTCACGCTGCAACAATATGAACAATGATAACTGGTTCATCTTTGTTGAAAAAACTTTCTCTGATAGTTGGTGTTTTAACTACATGCATGTTCAATAATTTTGTGAAGTATTTGCTATTTATTTATTATCAACATTTTTAATAATCTTTTGTGAACCATGAAATTCGCGGGATTGACAATAGCATAAAAAATGATGGCTCTTCTTTGACTGGGGAAATATCTAGTGACTGTGGGGTAGATGTATCAAGATTCCAGTTTGCGATTTCTAAATAGCGATTTTTAAGGAATCGCTATTTAGAAATCGCAAAATGGAATGTATGTAAAAAATCGCTATTTTTTGCGATTTCTTAGTCTTCCTTATTTGCGAATTCGCAATTTGCGAATTCGCAATTAAGGAATAATGTCCCATGCATTCCTATGGGCAAGGAGGCCCATAGGAATGATTGCGAAATATTTCTTGATTTGCGAATCGCAATTTGCGAATTCGCAAATTGAGAATAATTTCAAGGGTGCAGGTGTGTATCAAAGACACCCTGCCGCACCCCTGAAATTTACATGTGTGTGCATATGGCGCACATACATGCCCTAAGGGCATGTATGTGCGTCACATGCCACCTTCACAAATGCCAAATAGGGCATTTTTAAATGAAATCGCAAATTACCACCAACTACAAGTTGGTGGTAATTTGCGATTTCTTAACCAAAATTCGCAAATTCTAAAACCCACATACATCGCATTTAAGGAACCGCAAAATTTGAGATTCCTTAAATGCTTAAGCAAAATAAGGAATCGCAAATTATTGCGATTCCTTATTTTGCGAATTTTTGCTACATTTAAAAAACTGCAAAAAAGCCTTTTGCGATTCGCAAAGGCCGAAAAGGCTTGATACATCTACCCCTGTGTTTTTAAAAGGACAAAACAATTGAATATTTGTTAAGATCTCTAACAGTGGGGTCTTTCATTTTAAACATTATTGCTGAATATCTTTTGTCTAAAGCTAACTAACCTATAGAAAATGTATAAAATGACACGTGACTTTTCAATGCCAGCAACAGCAGCATTCCTTCTTCCCTTCACAGATGCACACACTGCAGACATTTAGAAACAGCTCTCACCCCTACAAAGAGTTGATGAACTTTAAAAAAAGATTTTATTGTCAGGGTGTTGTAGAAGAATGAATGGTAGCTGCGAACTGTAAGCATCTGGTTCTGCGAGGATTTGCTGCATGAGAAGGCACAGAAGCGTTCTTAAACGTGTGTGTTTCTTTTTTACAATTGCAGACTGTACACAGGGGGTTATCTGAAAGGACTTCGGATAGTGCTCGGATTTCATTATGTTCAATAGAACTCGGTTTGTCATGTTTATCCGAGCGTGACAGTAACTTGGAGGGTGGGTGGCCGGTGGAACAGGAGGGAAAAAGCTTTATTTTCCTATGGATTTGAATCTTTGTGAAAGAACTAAATGGGATCAAAGCAGACAAAGGGTAGGGGAAAGAAAAAAAACGCAAAAGGAAAGAAAAGATATACTACATCTCCCTTCAATCCACGAAATCTAAAGTAATAACGTCAGTTCAGAAAATGTGATGAGCTATGGATTGTTCATTGCCTGGTTCAATTAATTAAATTGTGTTAGAACAAATACGATATTTAAACTCCCTCTGGTGCAAAAATCCACAAAGACAATATTTTTCGGGCAAAAATTCAAAGTGTGGAGTTTTAATTCAAATATTAAAGTCAAGTATCTTTTTCTAAGTAAGCATACTAAAGCAGGAACTTCGTGAACTGCATTAGCAGATTATATTGCAAGATGAAGGTTATCTGGCTCACTTTCTCAAACGTTTGCATTTTTATACCTGAGTACCATGCTACAATGCGACACTAGTGTTTCAATTTTATTAAGCTATAATTCACTTTAGTAAAAATGTATACATATGGCTATTTAAAATTATAATATGCAATTTCATTTAAAGAATCACTTCACTCGGTAAATGAGAATTGAATACTCTCTGAAACCATAAAGTCAGGTATGTTGCACTTGCAACATATCATTAGGGAACACAAATGTGTGTTTATTTTAATGAAGGGCTTCAATTTTGGAAGCAGAAAAAGAAGCGGCCTTTGTCTTTGAGAAGATGCTTTTTTCAAGAGATTCGTTCTGTCCAGAGTGCTGTTTGAGCATTTGCTCTGGCCTGATTTGAGTAGTGCTTGCTGGATCCAGAAATCCATCAATGGGGATCTGACCAATCGCTGGCTTAGTTATGTGACACTGTAAGCCATGTGATTCTGTCGGTTTAATCTTCTGTTTCTCAGCTTTGAGCACCTTGTCCAGTGGCTGATGTGAGAATTCAATGTATACAGTTTATTAGAGTGGTGGTGTGCTGTTGAGTTGTATTTAGTGGGGTGAAAGTTTGCCTCTTTGGTAGGTAGTTGTAATATTTCAGATGTAGACCATACCACCCACTTAGGGGCCGATTAGGATTGCGTTTTTTCCGCATCCTCCGGGCCGGCGGAAGTGTCCGCCGGCCCGGAGGATGCGGAAAAACCGCTGCGGAGCCTTCAAAGACCCCCCCCCCAGATTAGGATGGCTGGGGGGGTCAGAAGACCGTCCGCAGCTTTTCCGCCGCGGTCGCCTTCCGACAGCGGCGGAAAAGCTCCAACATTGTTGGCGGTGTCTATCAGACACCGCCAGGCATTTTAGGATGTTGGTGGTCCTATGCCTTTCCACGGCGGCATTTCCGCCGTGGAAAGGCATACGGTCTTTTCTTTGGGGGCCCGTTGCAGGCTCCCAGGGGTGAAGGGGGGTGGGGGGTGCACATGGGGGGAACCTATGGTACCCCCTGGCTTTGCGTGCACGAAGCGACAGGCACCGCGCGGTGCCTGCCGCTTTGTGCATGCAAATGCACTGCTTTCATTTTTAACATTGCTGCGGGTGCTGCTTCAAGCAGCACCCGCCGCAATGTTAAAAATACAGGATGTGACCGCCAGGGTGGCGGTCACATCCTAATTTGCTTGGAGGGACCGCCACTGCCCCTGCGGATGGTCCCTCCTACTCTGGGGTGGCGGACGGACGCAGGTCCGTCCGCCATCCTAATCGGCCCCCATGTTTGTATAACGGTAGCACACTTTTGCGTTGCATAGTGGTGGACTGGGTATTCTGTTGCATTCTGTTTCTTTGGTGCTGTTGGGGAGTTTGTGATAGCATGGTGATAGATCATGTAGAAAATGTTGCTGTGTTTGCTGAATTAGGCATGGTGATATATGGTCAAGGGGTTCTTGGTCACTTTAATGCAGATAATTCAATATTGCACTTCCTCCACCAGTACATTCCCCAACCTTCATTCCTCTAGGGCCTTCTAATTGTTGTGACTAATACTCAGAGGTTGCCTACCGTAACCAACCCTGACTGACTGTCCCCTTTTCACCACCATCTTTCCCCTATATTTTGTTCTTGCGTTGAAGATTTCTTTGCCTTTCCCTGGATAGACTAATGTAGGCAGGAGTGACTAAGAAATAGACTTTCTGATTCAAGTGTATTTCAAGCAGTATTCCGCTGCTGACCTAACGGCACAGCGACATGGCAGCAGCTTTTGGTGGCTCTCCCTCCCTCTAGACCCACAAAGGGCCCAATTACTGATTTTTGGCGAAGCGGTGCAAACCGCTGCGTCACTGCTCTGCTGAAGGTCACTGCCACCCACCTGCCAGATTATGACTTTTTAGTAGTCTGGCAGGCAGGCGGCGTGGCGGTCCCATGGCAGTGCCTCTTTTAAAGGCCGCAGTGCCTTTGAAAAAGGCACCGCAATGGGATCACACTACAAGGTTCCTGCATGGCATGGACTCGAAAGTCCATGCTGTGCAGGACTCTATGTGCCTACACACCGAGGGGCACTTGTTATGCCCCCCGTGTGCATCCATATGGGATTGAGGGCTCTGTAGAGTCCCCTTTGTTTCTTCTCTTCCAAGGTTTACATGGAGGAAGAACCTTCATATAAACACTGGAGGAGGGGAAAATTGTAATATGCTTGGTGGGACTGCGGCGGACTCCCCAAGCATATTGCATCCTCTGACTGCCACTCCAATGCCAGGGAATGGCGGTTCCCTGGAGGAGCTGGTGGTCCCAGGGCGGTCCGACTGGCCAACTACTAATGGGGTGGTCTGACCGGCAGAGCAGCAGTGGCTGGATCTGCCACAACAGTGCCACCACAAGCCTGGCTGTCCTCGGACCGCCAGATTCGTAATCAGGCTATTAGCATTTTCTGATCGCACCTCCCATGAAAGATGGCTCGTTGCTGATGTGCCAGCAAGGATTTAATCATTTAAAAGTGTGTATAATTGTGTCTCATGGGTCATGGGTCAGCATTTTGGTATTGCTTATATTGGATAAAAGACAGCCATCTGCGGCACTTCAGTTTGTGTTAGCAAGAGTGTATTTTTTCCATTTTACACTGTGTTGATTGAACAAGAGTGTGATATTGATGCATTCAGTCTGGTCTGCTGTGTTTGCTACATTTGCCCAGTGATCTCTGAAGTAGGTAATGTAGTCTTCTGTTTCTTTAGATGCTTTTAGAGAACAACACATTGCCTTGTATAAAGCCATACATTATGTGTAAGCTACGTAACAGTGTGGTAAAGCTGGGTCTAGTGTGTTCTGACATGCTGGCTGTGTTGGGTGCTATGGCATGTGTTCAATTTGAATTTTCATAATATTTATTCATTTATTTTACAATTGATTGGCAGGAACGCTTTGCCAAGAAATCATGTACCTAGCGACAAAATAACAGTCTACAGATCAATATCAATTTTGGATGCGCAACATATTGAGAAGGAGGTGGCAATGACGGATATCAGATAATAACTTAAGACAGTAAACAAATTGATCTGTTATACATACCTAGAGCTGCATTTCGCCATAAGAAGAAGAGTTGCTCATTGTTTTGATTCTTTTTAGTGGAGGTGTTGTTTGAGCTGGGAATTAGTGCAGTGTCTTGGTTGCGTGGAAGGTAGTGTATGGGTAAATTGCCTATATATTTCGTACTTGATATTTTTTAACTATGGCGGTCTTGTAGAGATGAGGTGTGCACCTCTATGTGTTGCTGCTGGGTCCAGGATGTTGGGATAATAGATGCAGTTCAGATAAGTGGTAGGGATTGATGTGGTAAGAAAGTACATGATTTCTGTTTTGAATGAGTTTAGCATATAACTGTGAGGCATTTGGAGATTTCTCTCTGTATATGGGGAACATAATCAATAAATAAGAGAAAGATGTAAGTATCATCAGCGTGGATGAACATGTATAGAGACCCAGGGAAAAATATGCCATGATGGAAAACTTGGACATGAGGTGTGCAATCATACTAGTTATGCTCTTATTGTTCAGGATATGTCCTTTTTGCCAACTTACGGGATCTAATGTTCCAGCAATTGTGGCTACAACTGTTATGGGCTACAGACTTCAATTGTTTTATGTCAGCTGATAAACACAGGTAGCCACTGAGAAAGGCCCCAACATAGATTTACGTTTTGGTTGATCGATATAATGACTCAAACATGATGGAAAGGTTTCAGGCAACATATCCAGATGATAGTCTATTCTTTTTAATCACCACTGCATGGCCCCTCCTCTATCATGTCTTTGTTAGCTGGGAAATGTACGGTGGGACCGTGTACGGGGGGATTTCGACAGACAACTACCAGGGAAAATTACATAAATAATTAATTTTACCTCATCATCGTCTGTCAAAATCCCCTCATGCCTGGCCCCACCTCTCTTACCTGCACAGGCCGTGGCTGCATTTTACTCTGACGCAATTTTATCACATAGGGAGCAACAACTATACAAGGTGTGAGTTGTGTACTTTTCAAGGCGTGGTATACCTTAAAAGGTTTGAAACTCTCACAAGCACATCAGTTTGTGGCCATTAACAAACTTCCCTCAGACCATTTCCCACTCTGGCCAGTGATTTCCTTTGCCTAGTGTGGGAGTAAAGTCCTGTATTTTTTTAAAAGATCTTTTTATTGCTTGAAAATCAAAAAGAATCATAGTGACATTAAGCAGCAAGCTTCGTACTGAGTACGACATTGGTATACAGCAGCAAATTTCCATCCAGAATCTGTAACCCTGGTGGAACCCAACTAGCCCCCCAACAATATATGGGACAGTGGTAGAGCCTGTGCTACCCGATCCAGACATCTCAATTGGTATTCACAATGGGAGCACATAACTATGCCTGATATGCATTCGGTTGCCCACATATTTTTTGTGCACTTACTAGGACAACTTCTGCATTCTCTGCCTTCATACACCAATTCATATCTCTCCTTCAATCACTAAGTTGCAGTGTCATTTTAGCTCCACACACCCGTGCTATGTTGCGTTTGGCCACCATTAATCTCAGTATGAGCCAGGGGTGATCCATGCAAGTGAGGTCAGTTTCATCCCAAATGTTTGAAGGCACCATTTTGCTATAGGGGCACTAAAGACCCATACACACTGTTGAGATAGTCAAGCAACTCTATCCAGTACTTTTGGAGTGCCGGGCATCTCCATATCATATGGTAAAATGTTCCCTCTTGACCACATTTTTTGGGACAAAGTGTCGTATCAGTTTTACCCATTATGAACAATGTCATGCCTGCATAGAAGCAACTATAAAGGATTTTGACCTATATCAGCCAAAGCCTCAGGCCATTCGTCGTCCTTAAAGCCACCCAGGTTTAGTTCCAACTCTCCCGCAAGTGGGCCAAAGTGTCAGGGGAATTATTTAACAATTTTCCGTAGGTAAGTGAGATCACCTTTCTGGGCATCAAGTCGTCTAACAAGTGATCCTCGAGTGGGGAGGACTCAGGGAGCTCTTCAAACCTTGAGAGTACTTTTTTTTAATGCATGGTGAATTTGCAGGTATCAATAAGTTTCAGTGGGGGCCATTTGGTACTTGCCTTGCAGTGGTGTGAATAGGAGCACCTCACCCGGTTTCTACAAGTCACCTACCATAGAAAGGCCAATATGATCTCATCTGTCAAAGCCTCTCTATAAGGCCAGCATGCCCAATCATGTGGTATCCCACAAGGGAGTAGCCTGTATGATCTTGCCTTTCCAACCCATGGCATGTAATGCAGTGTGATACCAAAGGGAATGATGGACGGAGCGTTTGAGCGAATCAAACACCCACCCCCAGTCAAGTGATCTGGGTTTAATTCATCATTATTCTTTAGCTCACTCCACCACTCCTGTTCAGATATGGCCATATGCAAATCAGTCTGACCCTGTTCCTCATGGGAACAGTCCAGCCCGAACTGCCGAGCCATGCCTTCCCTGGACCGGAAACAAGCATCCTTGGACCGGTTTCGGTTTCATAACCCTCATCAGCCAGGCTATCTTGAATCCAGTGGCCAAGTGGGCAAGGGAACCAGGTCTGGGCATACCCTGCCAACTTAGGGCGAACAAAGCGATACCGAAGGGAATGATGGATGGAGCGTTTGAGCAAATCAAACACTCACCCCCAGTCAACTGGCTTGGCAGTTCGGGCTGGACTGTTCCCATGAGGCACAGGGTCAAGACTGATTTGCATATGGCCATTTCTGAACTGGGGTGGCGTGGTAAGCAAAATAACGATGTATTAAACCCAGATCTGTGACTGGGGGTGAATGTTTTGCCAATGTGCAACATTCCGTTCATCATCTTGTGTGTTTTGCTGTTGGCCCTATGTAGGAAGGGTATGCCCAGACCTGGGTCCCGTGCTCACTACGCCACTGGAGTCAAGCTATCCTGGCTGATGACGGCTGATAGCCAGAAACCCGGTCCTAGGAGGCTTGATTCCGGTCCAGGGAAGACATGGCTTGGCAGTTCGGGCTGGACTGTTCCCATGAGGCACAGGGTCAAGACTGATTTGCATATGGCCATGTCTGAACTGGGGTGGCGTGGTGAGCAAAATAACAATGGATTAAACACTGATCTGTGAATAGGGGTGAATGTTTTGCCAATGTGCAACATTCTGTCCATCATCTTGTGTGTTTTGATGTAATGCAGTGTGCCAAAGAGTTAGTGTGACTGCTGTAGAGCTGGGGTGTGGTATAGATGGCTCTTAGCTATTCTTCCGGCTGCATATTTCTCTTATCCATCCTACAGGCCAGCTAAACCTCGGGGAAGTAAACCCAGTTATTGATGACAATCGGTTGTGACAACCAGTAATATTTTTGGATTTCAGGGAGGGAAATCCCTCCATCAAGCTAGCCCCTTGTGAATTTCTGGAGTGCTATTCGGGGGAGACCCTGATCCCAAAGATGTTTATGGGTTGCACTGTATATTGCTTGAAAGTAGGATGGCGTGACTGGTTTTGGTATGTTTTGTAGAACTTATGGAAATCAGGGGAAGGCCACAATTTTGAATAAGGTGGCCTTACACAGGAGGGAAAGAGGCATGCCCCTCCAGTGTTGAAAATCCCTGTGTAAACATGCAAGCAGTGGTTGTAGGTTGTGTGCATAAAATGTGTCTGGGTCGTTGGTGACAAAAATCCTCAGGTACAGAAATCCCTGTTTGACTACACGGACCACACATTCATCAAGTAGGGGTTGTGTATGACCATGGAGAATGTAAATCAAAGACTTTGTCCCAGTTAATGCTGTAGCCCGAATAACAGAGAAAGTATGAAAATGTGGATTACCCTGTCCGGAGTGTAGGTCAGATCTGCTATGTAGAGAAGGATATTGTCTTCATAAAGGGAAATTCTTTTCTCCCAGACTGCAGTCTATCACAGCCCGCCCTTATCAAGGAATCAATACCAATCCAGGCCGCAAGCACTTGCAGGGCCAAGATGAAAATTAAGGGTGAAAGCGGACAGCCCTTCATTGTGCCCCGTCGAAGATGAAATAGTGTGGACGTGCCACCATTCACCATCACTCGAGTAAGAGGGTCAGAATATAAGAGCCTTAGCCAAGAGATGAAGCGGGGACAAACCCAATTTCTCCAAAGAGCATACATAAAGGGCCACTTAACCATGTCATAGGCCATCTGTGCATCGAGAGACAGCAGAAAGCATCTTCTCGGATTCTCCCCTCTCGGGCTAGGACCCCATGTAGACGTCACAGGTTTAGTGAAGTGCTCCTCTCCGGCATGAGGCCAGATTGATCTGGGTGGACCAATGAACGGATCTCCCTGACCAAACAAGTGGCTAGGAGCTTCTCCAGAATTTTCACTGCTGCATTTAGGAATGACATAGGTCTGTAGGAGGCACACTTTTCTAGTGGCTTCCCCTCTTGTGTATGACAAATATGCTAGCTTATCTCTGGTCATTGGGCAGCACTCTGTCATCGTGACACTCCAAAAACATCCTCAGAAGATCGGGGGAAATTTGTGTGGCTGTAACCTTGTAAAGTTTTATGGGAAGGCCATTTGGGCACATACCTTGGCCTGGTGCCAGATCATGGATGTCTGTGACAACTCGGTTTACATCAGTTCCTGGTCTAGCAACTCTTTACCTGTCTGCAAAAGCCCAGGCATCTGTACATCAGAGAGTAACCCAGGAGAGTCTTCAGCCATGCCCGCCTTAAAGAGGCGTTGCTAAGTTGCATGTTGGCGAGCCTGTGTGGCCTCTGTCACGACATCCCTGTACTCTTTTTGCTTCAGGGATCAATTGTATAGTAAGCTCCCCTGTTCACCCGCTGAGAGTTGAGTTTCCAGCTCTTGAATCTCCCTCTGAAGGCTGTCCAATCAAGCTCTATTTTCTTTTTCAGGCCCCGCTATCAATGTTATGCCCTGTCCCCTTATGACTGTTTTGTACGTTTCTCACAGTATCTGCGCAGAATCTGCTGAACCTTCATGATCATCAAAATATTGTTCCATGGCGACCTGCCCATATATAAGGTATTTTAAGGTACCAGGGATTAAGCACCACCCTTGGTTTGGCAGTATGATCCGCCAGTCCGTAGGTGGCAGAAACTGGGGAGGTGATGAACCTCACTCATGTGCGAAAGTTGGGGAGCTAGGGTTAGTATGCAATCAATGTGTAAGAGGCTCCCATGCTCTCCCAACTGATATGTGTAGTGTCGTGCTGTGGGGTTAAAGGCCCGCCATGTGTCCTCGAGCCCAATTTCTGACATAAAGTTTGCCAGTGGACGACAGGCTGATGAAGAATGGCGAAGTGGCAAACAGTTGTTAGTGTAGCAAAGGGGTGCATTAAAGTCCCTCCCCATCAATAGGTCACCCTCTGGGATCCGAAGGAGAGGCATGCTGTGGTCAGTAAACACTGCGTCATGGAGTCTTAGGGGTATATAGAGCCAGATGATGTTGATGGTTTTGCTTTCTCACTGTCCCCTGAGTGCTACATATCTACAGTGGGGGACAGACCAGGTATGTCGTATAATGAATGGGAGGAAATCATGTATGAGGATGCCCACTCCCCTGGATCCTGTTGTGTATCATGCACAGGCAATTATTTTGTAGCCCCATCTAGCTATTGCACTGGAGGTTTTTTCCCTGTAAGTGCATCTCCTGTAACAGGACTACGTCAAGTAAGTGTCTCTTAATGTGTTTCAGCACAACCCGTCTTTTTATTTTGTCCCCTAACCTGTTAACGTTCCAGGAGAGGATCTTAAAACTAGGGTTTCCTGGGGCAGAAGACATGAGCAGTCAGTAACGAGAGAGCATGATGGGAGCGCATTGACCAAAAGGCCCCCTTCTTGTTCGGGGGATGTACGTTTTGTAGTAAAGGGGGCAATATTCCTATTCTAACGTACAATGAGAAATTGCATGTATAGGACAGAGGCAGGTCACCCGGTCAATAAGGGCAATCAGTAGTTGTAATAGTTGAGTGGTTATTTTGAGGTGCTGCTGTGTAACATTGACAAAGAAAAAAAGGAACAAACTGTTCTACATAAACCCCAATAACATACCCCCATCTTGCTTCCCTGCATGACGGACCTGAAATGCTCCTCACAAATTTGCAGAGTGCCTGTCGTACTGAACCCTATTACAATGTAAAGGATGCTGTCAATCCTGCCAGGATGCCACCCAACTGCTCCCCCATATGCATGAAGAGTGTCAGTCCCATGTTACGAAGTACATTGTCTGCCCCAGCACAAGGTCAGTGCCCTCATTGTCAGTGCTGGCTCCAAAAAACCTGAGGGAACAAAAACCAGGTTCTGAGCTGTCTCTGCCACCCGGCATCAAGTGACATCCCACAGGGAATCCCTGGAAAGACTCCCTACCTGGTCCGTTTATTCTATCATCGCTAACTATTTGCATACTGAAGCCCGTCTGCAGTGCCAGCACCAGTCTGTCTGCCCTGTTGAAAGCAGGATCCCGCACCCCCAACCATCCTCCAGCCATGCAGTCATTCTCAGGACTCCTCAGGGTTAGTGAAGTACCAAGTTGCTCCCAGACTTGGCGGGGCACAGGGAATCCTGTGTGCATGTTCCATTGAGAAGCACTTTGAGAGGCCACAAGGCTGCAGCTGTTTGAGTATAAGGTCTTCAACAAATAGGTCAACCGCTGGCTCCCCAAACGCCCAGGGACTCATATTATGTGGACATTATTTGTTCTAGACCTCCCCTCAAAATCTTCCAGCTTGGCTTCTAGGGCATCAGTAGTAGTACACGACTCCTTGATCTGTGTCTTTTAAGGCTTTGCATGTGCCTGCAGGGTGGTGACTGTTTCTTCTGCCTCCTTTACTCGGGTGCCCAGGTTGCAGCGATCCACACCCTCAGTGGAGACATCATCTTTTTTGCCGTCAAGGTCTGTGCAGATTCTGTGTATCACTGCCATTATGTCTGTGAGGGTAGGCGTCTCCGCTGTCAGAGGAGTCGGGCCTCAGAGGTTCACTGGTCCTACGCCATGGATGTTGCAGTGCATTCCCTTGGCTGAGTAAATTTGTCTTACTTGGTTTGGTGGACCGCGCGGTTTCTCCTTCCACCAGTCATTGTTAGGAGGGTGCCCCACACACCACCACAACGCGTCTTTTCACGACAAGAGAAGTGGAGTGGGGGAGGAGTGTTGGTACTCTGTGGCAGCCAGGGAGCGAGGATTAATCCCTGCTGTTACCTGTCAGTTTACCCTTGTCCTCTCCCGGCTACCCAGTGGGTCCTCTCCGTGTAGCTGGGTTGACTGGCGGGACTCACTTCACCTACAGCAGTGGGGCAAAGAGCGAGTTCTATTGGATCTTGTGTAATGCATGCCAGGAGGCAGGGTACCCAGTCCATGCATACAGTATTACTGGGAACATTTTCTGTAACACTATGGAATTACTGCACATATCAATTAATCCACTGTCTACTGTATAATTTGGAGATTTTAACAAGAAATATTTCAAGCTAGAACAGATTTTTTTTAACTATTGAAAAAAGCATTGCACATGGTGCCTCTTATTGGCAGACCCTTTGCAAAGGTTAACTGGTCACCCTTCAGTTGATTTGTATTGCCTTGCTGCCAACCATAGTGGGCTATGGTGGCTGTTAAAAAGTCTGGTCCAAAGTTATTGTTCCAAGCCAAAGACTTCCAGAACATCCTGCACCATGAGGGCTGAATGTTCTAATTTAAAAAAAGCCTTCTCGGAGAGACAGGGGTTTAAAAGCCCTTAGGCTGTAAAGCCTCTGGAACTTTGCTTTGCAGATCATGCTGTATATGTTTAACAATTACTGCTGTGATCTGGGCCATGGCAGTAACAGTCAAACATGGATAGCCGGAGCTTTGACTGGAGCCTAAAGTCAGGGTCTGGTCCCCCATCTGTGTCAACCCTGATTTTTTCGTTTTGCAGAGCTGAGGGAAACACTGGTTGAGAATGTTATCCCCTTAACCCGTTCCTCAGCTCCTGGGACACTGTGAACTAAGTGGGGAGTGAGAGGAAAATCTCAGGGTTTTACCTCTTCCATAACCTCTGCTCCTTTCATTATCCTGTGCAAACCACGGGGCATATTTACAAGGGCTTTATCTCTGCTTTTTTGGCTTAAAAAGCAAAAAAAGCAGAGATAAAACTATCGCCCTATTTACAAAAGGGTGGTAACATGCATAATCGCACTTTAGCACTCTTTTTCCCAACGCCTCCCTTTGCATATCTAACGAGATGCAAAGTGGGCGTCACTAAGCGCACTCCGGATGGACTAACTTGCAAATATCGCTGATGTTCACATCGTGATATTTACAAGGCTGCCCCAGCATTTTAGCACACAGTTTTCTCCAAAAACTAACGTCTGCTAAAATGCAGACTTACCTATCCCTAACATAGGGGTGGATTAAGATGATACGACCCTGTGGGTCGTATCAGCAAGGTTATCGCCGTTTTGCAGGGAACATCACTGGAAAACCAGCGAAGTTCCCTGCAAAACGGCGATAACCTCGCTATCTCTGGAATTTGTATCGCCCTGGAGAAACGCGTTGTTAATAACGCGCTACCAGGGCTATAAATTCCTGAGATAGACTGTGATAACAAAATTATCACTAAGCACGGCCAGCGATAATTATCGCTGCCCGTTGATAATATGCCCCCCGATACTTTAGGGCGTCCACAGTTGAGGACAATGTAAAGTTGACATGTGGATTATATCAAAGTTTGTATCCCACTGTTTGTCTATTATCGTTAATGGAGCTGTCAGCATTCCACTGTTCTCATGTTATATTCAGCTGTAAATTTAAACTAGTAGTAATGAGGTGTTTTTTATTGTTTTTTTAAGCAGCCTATAGTGCTATGTGTTTAAATGACAACATAAGTAAATAATACTGTCACAGATTGTACTGCTTTAAGCCAAAGGCCACTGGTTTAATGAACAGGAGAGGGCATGTGTGGCAAAAAAGCCAAAATATGCGACATAAAATGGCACTTTTTTCCTAGTTTTGTCATTTTTACATAGGTAAACACTGTTTAGGCAAAGGTTTCGAATCATTAGTACCAGTTTAACACCCAAATGCAGCAATAAGCAACAGAAAGGGGACCAGACAACCTTTGAAAAAGGCCTTCTACTGCGCAGCAACATGTTGCCCCGTTTTAGTAACTTTTTATCCGTTTGGGCTAGAAACTATTTTTTGGGTTAAAATTTGCAGGTTTTGCAGCAGCAGATGGAATATGTGGCAAATGTAGCGAATCCATAATTATGCGGCTAAACGTAGCAGCTGAAAATTCATATTACTCTGGATTTTGAAAAATAAATCGCCAGTGGTGCTGAATTTAAGCTACATCATTTTCCATTTCTTGCCACATAATTTAGACAGCACAGCTACATGATGTGATTCGCCCTTGCTGCATAATTCCAGTGGTCCTTAGTATTTTTATATTGTTGGTGTTATCATTCAAAATAAATAAATATGTTAAAGTCTTATTTTTTATGTATAGTGCTTATACAGCTCAGACTAAATCAAATGAGCATAAACAGATGCACTTCCCCATCAGTGTCAAGCATTACATTTATAAGAGGAGCTACCAAATTATCATCTTATCTGAAATTTTAGGAAGGCAACCTCGTGAGTAGCTAAGTGTTGATTTCCTTACTCCGTTTAAAGCTGACCGGTCATATGTTGTTCAAAATTCTTAAGCGACTTTGTATTGTTCTGTGACTTACTGGGAAGAGGCAAATTAGTGAATTATGAAGTCGCCTTGTAAAACATTTCAATTTCCTTTTGATTTTTATGCACGATACTCGTGACTTTAATTAAGTTTCAACGCACATATAAGTAACGTTCAGCTACATTACACACAAATATGTGACTCTGCCATCACGTGAAAAGCAATATAAAAAAATCACATGCTCTCTGAATCTCAGTTTTCCCCCAGGACCTGCTTATTTTTAAATACCACGAGCATGAAAGTAAGCAGAATGAAAGAAAAAAAGTGCTTCAGAATACTCCATTGAATTTATGTAGCTTTTACTATCACTTACAAGGCTTTGAAGCACTTTACGATGAGTAGCACCCTGCTCCAGAACCCAAAGTTAGTGGTCATTTCGGAAATTATTATTATTTTTGGGGTTTAGTCACGTACTCTCAAGGAAAAAACGATTTCATTGATTTACTCCTCTCATATTCTTTGTAGTAGAGTAAATTGATAGTAGTTAAGAGTGATAATTTGTTTTTGATATATGTGATTTAATGCATATGGTTGGTGAGATGAAAAGATAGGCTGGTGGAGATTAGTTATTTTTGGGTTGCAGCGATCGGGTTTTAAAGAAGAAGATCTGATCTATAAAGTGAGGTGTGCACCAGTTACAGAAATACAATATTCATAATGTATTTTTTTGATATATGTGTTTTTTTTTATAACACATTCCTCATACTCACAGCTCTTTTAGATAGCCTGAAGGTGAAAGCAATAGCTTAACTGAAACCAATACCCAATGTCACCTTCAGTTTAGGGAAGTGTTGCATGATGGGGTGAAGAGATATGTTTTGAACCCTCCTTCGAACTGTAGGTAGTCTTCTTTCCTTAAAGGGAAAAAACGTGGGGCCATTTGTACATTTTGCGGTTTCCAAATAGCGAACCTTTAGAGATCGCTATTAGGCAATCACAAAATGAGATTTATGTAACAGTGGATTCCTCAAATAGCGATTTCTACAGATTCACATTTGCAAATAGGAAATCGCTATTTCGGAAATTGCAAAATTGAGATTTCCTAATAAGAAATCTCAAATTAGGAAAAGTCATATTTTGGATGCAGAATGAAGATGTCAGATCAGGAAGTTTACAAATGCAGGGTGTAGCCACAACTCTAAAGAAAAGCAAGGTGCTGGATGGATGGTGTGCTCCTGGCTCACTACCTGAAGTGTTTTTGGCAATTCCAATGCAACATCATGTCCAAGGAAGATGGAGTCAAGAATTCTGGCAGCAGGAAGAGGAAGGTCACATTTTCTGAAAAGGAGCTGGAGGTTCTAGTATGTGGCACACTTGGACAAGCTCCTTTGGAGAGGCACCATTTACTCTTCCAGAATTTCAGAAGACCAAGATATGGAAGAGCATCCTGGAGAAGATGTACTACCTTGATGTGACTTAGAGGACCATACCAGAGATCAGGAAATGTGTGTATGATCTGAGATTCTGCACAAAGGAGAAGGTGGCCAGCAGGAGGGCTGAGGGCAGTGGCACAGGTTTTGGACCATCTAAACAGCCCCTTCCCTCTCCCACGGAGACACTAATTGAGGAGACACTGGAACCGGAAAGTTTGGAGGGAGTGTCAGACATTGACACCTCCAATCCTGCTGACACCAGCCAGGGTAAGTACACTCCCATTTACTTACTTAACATAGCATAATGTTTGCAATTCCCCAAATAAAACATCACAGCAAAAATATCTCCTTTTGAATGCTTGTCTTACCTTGGCAATGCATCGTAGGAGTGGTAGTGCACCACAGTTGCATGCTGTACTGTGTGCTGATGACTACACCACACACCTGTATATTACAAACTTGTCACAAACACATAATGCACAGTTACAACAATGTAGCGCACAGACATTAACCATTTATTTACCCTAACTATGTGCATGCATTGCCACAGATCACACACAGGATGTTTCAGAAACAATTAAAGCTGAAGCTACCTACACACATGCCGAAATGGAGGACAACACATTACCAACTCCTATGTCCATCACTCCAACTCCAACTGCTAGTAGAGCAACCATTGCACCACTATCAGACTTTGTGGATGGTGATGAGGGACAATCCCAAATCAGGGCCACAACAACATATGTGGGCAGGACACTGACAGGGTAGAGGCTAACCAGCAACTGTCTACAATGAGAATGTGCCAGATGACATGACAGAGAGTTCTCCTGTGTTTGTTGGCTGGGAGAAGTCCATCATCTGCGCTTGCAAACCAAACAAATCAGGACTGTCAATAGGCATCTGTTAAGACTGTAAAGCTTGATGCAGCTGTTGCAGAAAGGGCAAGACCGATGAATTGCTGCCATGGAGAAGGAGCACCATGTGCAGAGACAGAGGCAAAGGCAGTACCTGGCATACTTTGATTCCTTCACCCATTCGGTCAACCGATTGGCATTAGCCGCAACAACTCTATCAAGGAGAACTGTAAACATAGACTGACATCTGGTACTTCTGTCGGGATGTTGCAAGTGGACTACTTCAAGTGACCACAGCCCTTGAAAATATACAGACCCAAAACCTCTGTGTCCCCAACAGTCTGCCTCCACCTGAGAGAGACGAAGGCTCTAGTCTTAGTGACACATTTATGCAGGTGGCATGTAGTACAAGGCGTACACCTATAAACACTTCTGGGTATGACATGTCCACAATTCTACAGGCTAGTGTTGCTGACAAGTCACCCAACACCAGAGGCCGGAAGAAGTGAATCCACTGAACACTCAGAGTTATGAGTCTACAGTTTTTTGTTTACAATTACATACTTTGTTGCCTAGTTGACACAGTGCTACATCTGCAATGGATACTGTTGATTTAGGACAGATATATTATTGTCACAACCTTAATAAAAAGTGATCTTTCAGTTATGCATAATGCTTTACCATCATGTGTGATGTCTATGTCTTAGATGTTATCACTCTTACCTCAAAAATAGTTGTTGGAGATCCCTGTACATAGTGCATGACCCTGTGCTGCATGTGTCCCATCCTGCTGCACCTGCAGAGTTGGTAATTCATCATCTGAGTCAGATTTGTCCTCAATGGTGATGCTGTGCAGGCATGTTCTCATGGCAATATTGTGTAATATGGCACATGTGGCAATTAACTTATAGAATGTCTCAGGTCTGTACAGTAGTGTTCCATTAGTCTTCAGTAGGCAGTGGAACCTGGACTTCAGCATCCCAAAGGTCCTCTCAATGATGGAGCACGTTGTCCTGTATGCCCTGTTGTATTGCCTTTCACTTCTTGTCCTTGGAGTCCGGCATGGTTGAGCATCCAAGGACACAAGGCATATGCAGTGTTTCCTTAAGAGCACGAGAAGGAAAGCCATTAGGTCACTTAACACAAACAGTTCTGGTCACTGTATTGATTGATTGAGTCAGCAATTCTCTTACCTAGTAAATAACCGCCACAATATTCACCCTGTGACAGTCGGTTTTGTAGTCCACTGTGTCCGAACATGAAGGCGTCGTGGGTGCTGCCCGGGAATATGGCCACAAGTTCTGTTATGATACAGCAGGCATCATACTCTACCTGCACATTGTGTAAGGGCGAGCTTTTCTTGTGTCTGTATATGAATACATTTGCTGAGGAGGGACATATGGCAATATCTGTTCCATTAACACAACCAATGACATTGGGGAACTGCACACCCAATGCAACCATATAATTCTTACATCAGCATAACTCGAGAATAGAGCACTTAAAATATGTTTGGGACACGTCTTGCCCCTTAATGGACAGGAAGAGCACTAAAGCAAAGAAACCAAGAAAAACAGCAAGATTGCTTACCATTTACCAATAGAACCACCACACAACAATATAGAAGGTATCTTGCCTCCTAAATGGGGACCACAGCAAGCAAAAGGCAAACCAAGCAGGGCCGACCATAGCTTCACATAGAAAGAATACATTATTATCTAAGAACTGCAGCTCCATTTCCTTATCATGATGGAGCCAGGATAACTCCTTTCTTAGGCATTAAAGAGTCTCTCAATACAAGCTTTTCTAGTGACCATACAGGGGTTAGCCTGTTATCTCCCAAGAGCAATTCAGTATCTCCCAGACTTCATACATCTTGCTCCAGTTTTGACCCCGTCAGTTCTGTGCTTCAAGACTGACTATTGCTATGCAGCACTGTGGCATGGGTGGACATGCCCATGCTAAGGATACAGAGAGATGTAAGAAAGGGAGTTTGACATTGAGAGCGCTCCGCCATGTGACTTTTGCTAACTTTCTCATTTGGCTCCCGCCACATACCCTTGTTGCAGTGAGATGTGGGCAAATTGCAGAAATACAATAATAGAGAGTAGGCAGACAAGCATGTGCCTAAAGTAGACTACACTCAAAGAAAGTAAGGCACATAGAAGGTGGGGGAGGGGGGTAAAGAGAGTGTCATTCTTCTGAAAAGAAGGAGAGAGAAGCAGTTGCTAGTTTTAAGTCGAGGTGAATTTTTCATGCATCGTTCTTTTGTTTTGTTTTATATAGCGCAAACTCGACCCACAAGTAACAGAGCACAATACATGAGCATCAGTTGCATTACAGATGGACACATTCGTTTTTTTGAGCACTGGGAGATTACGTGATTTGCCCAGAATCACTGGATGTTTGAGCCTCCCACCCGACTCAAACTTGGCTCACCAGCTTCAAAGTGGGCCACCGTAGCCATTAAGCCACACCCTCTCCCTAAGGAATATAAGGAATATAGTGGATACTTTTTGAAGTAGCATGCAATCTGAGAATGTAAAACTGTAGAAAGAAACAGCATTATTTGCATGAGGAATAGGATATTTGACAGTACTACTTGTACAATGCTTACTACCCCCATGTGGAGTGTCCAAGCACCTATCCACAATGACAGTGCGCTTCTTGGAGATTTGTAAAATTATGTAGACAAATGTTTACCCTGCAACTAAA
The DNA here is from genome assembly GCF_964261635.1 of Lissotriton helveticus. Lineage (NCBI taxonomy): Eukaryota > Metazoa > Chordata > Amphibia > Caudata > Salamandridae > Lissotriton > Lissotriton helveticus. Next base: position 267,686,162 of record NC_136068.1, on the reverse strand, counting down.
GATTAAATGGAAACTTGTAAAGCACTTACTGAGCTGATTCTCTTTCGATCTTGGGTAAGGTAATGTTTGTAAGGGGGTCGACCTGATCTTTTTCTTCCTTGATGAGTAGAGGGTTATGCAGGCCCTGTGTTTGTAGGCAGCAAGGTCAAAATTGGTATCGCCACTCATCTTTCTGGCCAAGGTGATAGAAATGCTCTCATGTATCAGGTTGGGAATTACCAAATTGTAATGTTTCTTCTGGACTAAGCTATTCTGTTGACAGTAAGCTTTGCAGGTAAGGAGTTGCATAACTTCTCAGCTTGACAGTGAAAGTAGTTCCAGCTAGTTTTCTCCCTATAATTTGGAATTAATAAATATGGTGCCAACCTGGAATATAAATTCCAAGCTTCGAAGTATTTAATGATTTTTGATTGAAGCGATTTTGGTCCTTTTCAGTTTCCTGCTTGATTGATAAATAATATCTTAAAAGCAGATCTTCTTTCAATTCATACTCAGTGGAGAACCTTAAGGAGAGGAAAGATTTAAGTCTGAATGCATGCAGTGAGAAGGGGTTTTGTTGTTGATTTCTGAATTCACTGACGCCTTCTTATGGTTGAGAATGGAATGCTATAGTGTATCCAGTTAGCATTATCCAGTTTACAGAGAATGAGTGATGTTGATGCATGTACCCTTTGAGGAAATTGAAAAATGTATTGAAGTGTTTTCATTTTCCAGAAAATTGATTTAAGCAGCTTTTCCACTTGAGTTTTCATGGAAATTCAAAGACAATCCACTATTGCATACTTGTTTTCCTATTTTCATTGGAGATTATGGTTAATCAAGCCAGAGAGATATAACTGTTCCATTCACCGCAGGTCAATATTCTGGATTTTGAAGGGCTTAACTTGAGGCGATTTCACATCTTATATCAATCTACAGTTATGATGCAACTGTTGATTTTAGATTTTCCTCTATTAAGGCTTTCCAATTTGATAATTATCTATCGGTCACCCATCTAGTTGCTGCTGGTGAATTCAAACCTGTTCATAAAGTTCCATGTATTTGTTGAATAGTAGAGGTGAGATGAGAGATCCTTGTGGAACTCCTGTTTTTATACAGTACGAGTTTGATAAGAAAGGGGGGGGGTGAATCAGAAAGGACATGTTGTTTAGTTAAGAAAAAAACCTAGTACTAATGATGTAATCTATACGGACTTCATGTAGTTTTAGAATTAATTTATCATGGTGGACTGTAATAAAAGCTACAGAAAGATCCAGAATAGTAATGCAGTTCAACCATTTTGGCAACAGGTCACCCCAAATTTGGACTGAATGGGTCCCTCTTTTTGGTTGGAGTCCTGTTTGTCAGTCTGAGAGTAAATGGCTTTCTTCTTTCAATTATGAGATCTAAAGAAATACTGGTATTTCCTTTAGTTCACATCGAAAGGATCTGTTGGCGATTGGTCTGTAGTTGTTAGGGTATTGTGGTCCAAGTTGTTCTTCTAACATTTTGGGCATATGTAACATTTCTTCAGTTCTTCTGGGAAAAGTCTGGTGTTTAAGGGGTTTTTGATAACATTTCTGACTGGTTAGGTGCAGATGGTGATATAAAAAACAGCTTGTAAATAAGTGGCAGATAGAGGTCTAATGGGCAGCTGGCTTTTACGAGGTCCTCAAATTATGTGGTTGTAATTTGTTGAAAGGATGAAACAGGCTGAGATTGTTTTTCTGCTGTGTTGTTTTGGGCTGTATAATTAGGGTTCTACCATGTTTGATGTCCAAAAACGTGTCCTAGCTGTTGCAAGTAATGATGTGTAAATACATTAGCCTGTAAGCTTACTAAACATGGAAGTATCCTTTGCGTGAGAATGAGGTGTGTTACCTTGTATGTCCATTAACATTTAGAAGTTTATTGAAGACTTTCAGAGTGACTACTTTGGCTCCCTAACACTGTTCAGTTGCTCTGTGTGGAAAATAGTATAGAATTCAAATATATAAGCTCCTCTAGCAGGACTTCACTTCGAGCGACCCGTGGAGCTGAATGTAAAACTGCATGCATTGTATTTAACCGTTCTTCAATTGTCCTGAAATCGGATTTTCTCTCACCCTTTCCGTTAATAGGCCTTGGAAACTTACGCTATAAAAAGATAGAAATTTATTTGGAGTAACTCAATTTTTTTACCCCAATCAGGTCATATACCTAAGAAAGATCAGTTTATAGAGTGGCATATCTAAGGGATCTGTGCTGCCCCAGGTAAAGCGGTATTTTTCGCCTATATTCAAGAACTGGACCTCTTTACATAAAAATCGCTGACAATATTAACTGAGAAACCGTAGCATACTTTTAGAAATGTAGGTTCACAGTTGAGAAACTGCTTCTAACTTCTTACTTGCTACGCAGCATTAATGTCAACACAGTGTTTGAATTGTTAAGCTTTGACTAAAGATCTGTGATGGCTCAAAGCACATCCTGCCATAAACTTGGATAGAAAGCATCTTATGTATGCACATAATTCTTCATCTTTGAAAACATTGATTGGACCAGTGTTTCATATTGATTTACAAGCATACTTAATGCAATTTACCATCATCATAATGTGTCTGACAAAGTACTAATGATAAGAAGCTTTTTCAATTATACAAAACAAGCATTGTACAATATATCCATTTTACATTTACAAAGCAATATGAAACAAGCCTTAACAAAGTCAAGGTGTCTGGCTTTATTGCACACACTCATGCGCATATATATATATATATATATATATATATATATATATATATATCCAATTCCAAAAGTTCGCCCAACATTGAAAGGCCCACACAGGAGTTAAGATTACCGCTTTATTTCATGGAGGTTGTAGCGTGATTACAGGATAAGTATCCAGTCATCAGTTCAAATAGTCCCAAAAAACCTGACGCGTTTCGTGCTGAAGCGCACTTAGTCATGGGTTGTGCAGGCTCGCTGGTTGCTCATGAAAGACGACAATTTTACAAGCATCTACTTATACTTCACAATTCCCGCCCTGCTGGGCGTGGCCACCCCGTGGCCTTGTGGTCTTTGTAGTGCTTGTGCTTCCTCAGCCCGCACAACCCATGACTAAGTACTCTTCAGCACGAAACGCGTCGGGTTTTTGGGACTATTTGTACTGATGACTGGCTACTTATCCTGCAATCACGCTACAACCTCCATGAAATAAAGCGGTAATCTTAACTCCTGTGTGGGCCTTTCCATGTTGGGCGAACTTTTGGATTGGATAAGAGCGGCCACGCCTGGGCCGGGGGAAGTGCCCCGCTGTGTATACAGCCCGGCTGTGACGGTAAACGCTGCAGCGCTACGGATGGGAGCCGGTGTATGGTGGTTGTCACGAGTGGTGTGATGCAGGTCTGAAGCCACACAGACCCACTTGGGATGCAATTTTAATCTGGGACTACAAAGCTGTGAAGCGGCAACTCACCTGAGGAAGCACAAGCACTACAAGGATCACACGGCCACGGGGTGGCCACGCCCAGCAGGGCGGGAATTGTGAAGTATAAGTAGATGCTTGTAAAATTGTCGTCTTTCATGAGCAACCAACGAGCCTGCACAACCCATGACTAAGTGCTCTTCAGCACGAAACGCGTCGGGTTTTTGGGACTATTTGAACTGAATCAACTGATGACTGGCTAATTATCCTGCAATCACGCTACAACCTCCATGAAATAAAGCGGTAAACTTAACTCCTGTGTGGGCCTTTCCATGTTGGGCGAACTTTTGGATTGGATATATATATATATATATATATATATCTATCTATCTATACTAATATAATAAAGAGAGAGCCCAAACCTTTGAGGCGGGTAATCTCAGGAACCACAGCACCAATCACAACACCCAATACAGAATTGGAAAGGGCAGTTGCAGCAGAAGGACATAGGCTATGCAGACACCCACCATATACATTTAAAAGGTAAAAGAACCGTGCCAACAAAGTAGTCCCTTGTGGGCGTATCTGTGTTGTGCTGCGGGCGTGTGCTGGGGGCGTGACAAATGCTGGGGGCATGTGGTACGTTCCGCCCTTCATGCCATGTCTCATATAGTGTGCTGTGGGCGTGTGCTGGGGGCGTGGGTGTGTGCGGGGTGCGGGATTATGGGAAAAAAAAGCGAGCGTTGTGCCCAATATTTCATTGTTTTTTCTTCCCGGGTTCTGTACATTGCAGCTCCGGGTGTCCACCCTGCTCCCTTTAAAAACTCCTGCACCCCATAATCATAACCCACCCTTACTCCTTAAAATACCCCAACACCCTTAAACACTAACCCATCTTAACCCTATAAATATACCCTGTACCCTGTACCTCAAAACCCAAACCTATCCCTAAACCTTAAAAATACCCCTGTACCTCAAAACCCAAACCTAGCCCTGAACCCTATAAATACCCCTGTACCTCAAAACCCAAACCTACCCCTGAACCCTAAAAATACCCCTGTACCCCAAAACCCAAACCTACCGCCATAACCCTAAAATACCCCTGTACCCCAAAAACCAAACCTAGCCCTGAACCCTTAAAATACCCCTGTAACCCTGTACCCCAAAACCCAAACCTATCCCTGAACCCTAAAAATACCCCTGTACCCCAAAACCCAAACCTAGCCCTGAACCATAAAAATAACCCTGTACCCCAAAACCCAAACCTACCCCTGAACCCAAAAATACCCCGTACCCCAAAACCCAAACCTAGCCCTGAACCCTAAAAATACCCCTGTACCCCAAAACCCAAACCTAGCCCTGAACCCTACAAATACCCCTGTACCCCAAAACCCATACCTATCCCTAAACCCTAAAACTTCCCCTGTACCCCATAACCCAAAACTATATCTGAACCCTTAAAATACCCAAACACCCCAAAACATACACCTCAGTACCCCAAAACATATACCCCTATGCCCATACTTACCATATCCAAACATTAAAAAAAAAACATGCTTTTACCATTCATGCATTTACAACGAATTTCGTTGTAAATGTATGCGTGGTAAAAGCATATCAAATGTAATGCCATGCGTTATAATGGCATTGCGGAGTCATGGTACTTTCGTAATGAAAGTGTGCGGAGTGATGGTATGCGGAGAGAAAGTTGCGGAATAATGGGTGTTTACCCTCCCCCGGTAAGTACATTGGTGGCCCGGCGGCCCACATCTCCAGCAACATACTCATATTTTTTCTTTCACCACCGATTTGAAAAATGCACAGGTCTCTCTCATTGATGGCCAGCACGACATACACTTTTAGACACACCTCCCGCCACAAGTTCTAGAATTGCGAACTTTAGAGCTGGGGGTGTCCACCCTGCTCCCTTTAAATACCCCTGCACTCCATAATCATAACCCACCCTTACTCCTTAAAATACCCCAACACCCTTAAACACTAACCCATTTTAACCCTATAAATATACCCTGTACCCCAAAACCCAAACCTATCCCTAAACCCTAAAAATACCCCTGTACCTCAAAACCCAAACCTAGCCCTGAACCCTAAAATACCCTTGTACCCCAAAACCCAAAACTAGCCCTGAACCCTTAAAATACCCTTGTAACCCTGTACCCCAAAACCCAAACCTATCCCTGAACCCTAAAAATACCCCTGTACCCCAAAACCCAAACCTAGCCCTGAACCATAAAAATAACCCTGTACCCCAAAGCCCAAACCTACCCCTGAACCCTAAAAATACCCCGGTACCCCAAAACCCAAACCTAGCCCTGAACCATAAAAATAACCCTGTACCCCAAAACCCAAATCTACCCCTGAACCCTAAAATACCCCTGTACCCCAAAACCCAAACCTAGCCCTGAACCCTAAAAACCCCCCTGTACCCCAAAACCCAAACCTAGCCCTGAACCCTACAAATACCCCTGTACCCCAAAACCCATACCTATCCCTAAACCCTAAAAATACCCATGTACCCCATAACCCAAAACTATATCTGAACCCTTAAAATAGCCAAACACCCCAAAACATATACCTCAGTACCCCAAAATATATACCCCTATACCCATACTTACCATATCCAAACATTAAAAAAAACATGCTTTTACCATTCATGCATTTACAACTAATTTCGTTGTAAATGTATGCGTGGTAAAAGCATATCAAATGTAATGCCATGCGTTATAATGGCATTGCGGAGTCATGGTACTTTCGTAATGAAAGTATGCGGAGTGATGGTATGCGGAGAGAAAGTTGCGGAATAATGGGTGTTTACCCTCCCCCGGTAAGTACATTGGTGGCACGGCGACCCACATCTCCAGCAACATACTCATATTTTTTCACCACCGATTTGAAAAATGCACAGGTCTCTCTCATTGATGGCCAGCACGACATACACTTTTATACACACCTCCCGCCACAAGTTCTAGAAATGCGAACTTTAGAGCTGGGGAGCTACGTTCGAATCTCGGCATCAGCTCAACATCCTGTGATTCCAGGCAAATCGCTTTGTCTCCCCGTGCCTACCACAAATGAATGTGTTCTTCTGTAATGTAAATTGTGCTCATGCCATGTTGTCGAGTTCGCGCAATATAATATTGCAAGGAAAAATTAAGTAGAGAAACTCGAGTTCACACACTACTGAACGCGCACTCTTAAGTGCATCAGCAGTGCACTGTGAATGGGAGCGTTTCACAGGCCTGTCACAGATAAGAAATGCTATCAAAACGAAATCCTACAAAACAATATAGAACTGGCCGGCAGCAATTCAAACCCGGACAACGTCTGGACGGGCTGCTAGTCTATACTACTATTATAAAGGAAGAACTTTGAACCTTTGAGGCGGGTAAACTCGGGAACCACAGCGCCAATCCACACACCCGATACATCGTTGTAATTGTCAGGGTGTGCAGATGGACATAGGCTATATAAATTTAAAAAATATACGTTTTTTAAAAATTTACGAGAAAAAAAAAGTAGTCCCATGGAAGCAGCGCCGGACGCGACGTGCGTGCTGACATCAGACGCTGGTAACTAGATATTGACTGTTCTCGAGCGCCGACAATGCCAGTCACTGGGCTGCAAACAGTCAGCTTGGTGTTACAGTGTGATGCTTCATGTTTACTGTCAGGGTCGGCGGGCGACTTACTGGAAATCAAGCGGACTCCTATCCGGTTCTGCCTCAAAAAGGACGGACGCAATTTTTTTTATACAACTCGTGCCGAAGTTATAGGAGCGCTTTACAACAGCACACGTTACATTACATATGGACAGGGGCGGGTGGCGGTGGACACACTGGGATCTCGCCCGCCCAGTGTCTGAACCCTCGACCCCAGGCCTATCTGTGCTTTACTCGAGTGAGACACCTGGCAGGAGGCAGGCCTCATGATTTGTCGGCGAAGCAGTGCAGCAATAAAGGAGCAGAGCTCTTAGTGGCATCTGACTTTCCGGAGCGGATCCGATACCAGCTTACAGACGCAGCACGAGCAGCCGGGCTCAGCTGCCACAAGAAGTCATTGGTCATCAGAATGAAGTACGTACTAGAGAGAGAGAGTGCCGGTATGTTTTAAAGTTAACACTTCTGTGCCATATGTATGTTTAGAAAGGCTGCTGCATGACATGCACTGGTGCAAGTACTCTTAGGTAGCGGGGTGACATGCCACTGAACCATAGCCAGGGCTGACGGGTGCGCAACTCTTTATGAATATTACTGCTCACTCGCTCAAAAAGTGTATTTTTTAGATAATACAGCTTACAGTCGGGCTCTGAAGTAGGCGTACCTCAGTCAGCCTCTCCTCCTGAGGCTTGCCCTGCCCCCCTCCGATGCCTTACTGTGTCGTGGCTTGCCCTGCCCCCCCTCCAATGCCTTACTGTGTCGTATGTTAATGATTTATAATAAATAAAGAGCGGGGCTGTGCACCCTGCTATAATCCGCTAATTGATTTTTATTATACTGCTCAGTGTGTCTTTTTTAAATAAAGTACAGTCTGCGTCCGGGTTGTGACCCCTAAGTGTGTACCCTTATGGGTGTAATTTCTGATATTTATGTTTCCCGCCTCGTTTTAACTGCATAATTTTGCTTCCGAAAAAAGTGTCACTCATAATTGTTCAAATGTCACTCATAATTACGCTGAAATTATGAAAATGTCACACAAAGCAATCTGAAACCTTGACAGCTATGACACGAGCAAACGCGGGGAGGGCATAGTGGAAGTGACAGTTGTTGAGATTTTTCTGTAAAACACATGCTCATTTTCTGAGCAGATACGAGACTCATACATGGAGTATATTTTCAGATATGCAGTGTAATATTGTGTTTATTACCATCATAGAGTGTGAAGAGGGGCTTCTCTCGAGTCATGCCACTCCTCAGCCATCAATGGCAATAGACCACATACAGCACACACCTGCACATTTACACATCTGCGCCTTTTATGTTTAAACTGCTAGACTCCAAACTGATAGAGTGCTTTACTGCAAAGGGTGATAGGACGCAACCAGGAGCAATATCGGAAGGGGGAAGAGAAATTACAATAGTGAGGAAAATGAGGCCTATGCACCTTTGTGGCTTGCATCAGTATAACCCTAGGAAATTCAAAAAATATATAAATATGTAGTCAGTAGAGAGAGAACATACTTCGAGAGCAGCAGTACAAGTGCAAGCGACGTGCAATATGTACATTTGTAATAACCATCAGCTGTTGGAATGAGGAATTTATATGTATTGTTTTCTATGTGATACGTGCTCTTTTACGAGCTGTGCAAGATTCAAGTGTTAACCATTTCAGGGAGCAATTTTCTCGTAGGGATGATCAGCCGGTCTGCAGAATGGACAGTCTGCTGGGATTTCTTTGATTTGAAGTCAAGATTGAGGGAGTTATCCGTGGTGACATCTAGGTATTTAAAATTTTTCACAATATTAGGGAAGATGTCTAGGACATGTAACTTAGCGATCCAGTCAGAAGGAAGGACCTTATAGCTATCTATACTTCTATACTACTATAATAAAGCAAGAACTTTGGACCTTTGAGGCGGGTAAACTCGGGAACCACAGCGCCAATCCACACACCCGATACATCATTGTAATCGTCAGGGTGTGCAGATGGACGTAGGCTATATAAATAAAAACATATATACGTTATTTAAAAAATTGACGATAAAAAAAAGTAGTCCCTTGCAAGTAGCGCCGGCCGCGACCTGCATGGTGACATCAGGAGCGCGGGGAGGAGCGGCGTGCAGGAGCGGAAGAGGAGCAGCGGACATCAGCCCGGGGAGGAGCAAAGATGAGCGGCGGAGCGGTGAACTGAAGAGCGCGGGGGAAGAGCGGCAGATGAGGTAAGGCTCCGGGGGACCCAGGGACAATGTCGGGGAGGGCGGGGGCCGGGCTTCTACTACGGGGGACCCAGGGACAATGTCGGGGCGGGCGCGGGCCCTGAAGACTCATTGCGAGGAGTGGCGGCTGAGGTAAGGCTCCAGGGGACCCAGGGACAATGTCGTGCCTGGCTTCTACTCCGGGGGACCCACGGACAATGTTGGGGCGGGCGGGGGCCCTGAAGCCTCATTGCTTCCGGACAAGGTCGGGACGGGCTGCTAGTATATATATAAAGAGAGAGACCAAACCTTTGAGGCGGGTAATATCAGTAACCACAGCACCAATCACAACGCCGAATACAGCGTTGGAAAGGGCAGGTGCAGCAGAAGGACATAGGCTATGCAGATGGCCACCATATTTTTTATTTTTTTTTGCAGAGTTTGATATAGCGCGAACTTGACCCGAACTGAATCAGGTATCAGAGCGCTTTACATAGCACCAGTTACGTTACATGAGGACACACATTCATTTTTGTTAGGCACGGGGAGATTAAGTGATTTGCCCAGAATCACAGGATGTTTGGCGTCGTTACCAAGACTCGAACCCAGACCCCCAGGTCCAAGGTCAAGCGCCTTAGCCGTTAGGCCAACTCCTCTATACATTTAAAAAGTAAAAGAACCGTGGCAGCAAAGTAGTCCCTTGTGGGCCTGTCTGCGTTGTGCTGTGGGCGTGGGCTGGGGGCATGACTAACGCTGGGGGCATGTGGTACGGCCATCAGATCGTGGGCTGTGGGCGTGTGCTGGGGGCGTGACAAACACTGGGGGCGTGTGTCCGCCCTTCATGCCATGTGAGTCGTACATACAAGCGCCAATTACGTTGCTGTGCAGCATCAAGGGGCACGCTGGGGGTGTGACACGCTGGGGGCGTGAGAAACGCAGGGGGGCGTGTGTCCGGCCTTCATGCCATGTGAACGCAATTGCGCCGCATCAAGGGGCACGCTGGGGGCGTGAGAAACGCTGGGGGCGTGTGCTACGTTCCGCCCTTCATGCCATGTGGGTCGTACATTAATCAGAAGATCGTCTGCTGTGGCCGTGTGCTGGGGGTGTGACAAGCGCGTTCACCTGGAGGCCTGGTAAGTAACGTTACTGCAGCCTCTCCTGCCCGCTGTTACTGAACTCTCTCATTCAACGAAATTACACGCGCCTGCTACCATCAACCAGGGCTCTAGCCGGGCTCAGGCGGGGTAACAAGCGCCTGCTAACATCAAACAGGCCTGCATCTGGGCCTCAAGCAGGGGAACACGCAAATGAGCGTGTCTGCGGGGACAATTACTGCAGCCTCTCCTACTCGCTGTCACTCAACTCACTCATTAAACGGATTTACCCGCGGCTGATAATGCTCTCATTCAACGACATTACACGCGCCTGCTAACATCAACCAGGGCTGTAGCCGGGCTCAGGCGCCGGATCACAACACCAATTGCACGCGCCTGCTAACATCAACCATGGCTGCAGCTGGGCCTTCTCCGTCCCTATTCTAATGAAACAAAAAATGTTCTCTACCGCGAGATTTTAAAATAAATTGCCCTTGCCAAATACACACATTACACACATTCTATTTCATACCAGGACAACGTCGGGAGGGCCTGCTAGTATATATATATATATATATATATATATATATATATATATTCACTGAAAAAACCATAGGTTATAGACCATATATAGTTAGGAATTAGCATTTAAAAAACCTTATTTTACTCACACAAAACCATTGAAATTCCATATATAGTTAGTTGCACTAACTATATATCGCGCACCCGCAATCCACTGCTGATGATGTCACATATTACATCATTCATGACATGGTCAGTGACATCACTGATGACATCACTGATGACATCTCAAATGACATCACTGATGACATCACTGATGACAACATACAGTGACTGTATGTTTCTGTAAAGTTAAAATATGTCTTACATATTGAAGAATGAGTGGATGTATAAGTGTCTGGATGAAGGATTTAGTAGGTGCATGACTGACTGTATGAGTGAGTGATTAAATGTGTCTCACTGAGTGCATGGGTTAGTGACTAAACTGTTTTAATTTGTGCATCATTGTGTCTGTTGTTCTGTAATCTGCTGCATGTGTTGATCATTAGCTATATGACTAACTATATGGGTTATTGATTGGTTGCCCAAGTATTTGTATGGGAGACTGAGTGTGTGTGTGGGTGGCTGGGAGGTGTATGACTCTGTGCATAGATGTGTGAGCAGTTGATTCACTAGATGTATGGGTTCAAAAGTGCACGTGGAAACAGCTGTATGGGCGGTTGACTGTGTGCATGAGTGTATTGGTGAGTGAATGGATATCTCAGTGCTACATGTCAAAGTAAGTACATATGTAAAACACAGTACATGTGAGAGTTGACATATATAAATAACTGTGCATAAGAGCCAGTGAATGTGTGAGTGGCTGTATGGATCATTGTGAACTTGTATCAGGGATTGTATAAGAGAGTAAATATGTGTTAGTATATGTTTCAATAAGTAAGGTGAGTATAACTATATAGTTGAGGAAATGGAGGTGTGATTGATTCTTTGCAAGACTGACTAGGTGTGTGAGTAACTCCATGGATGAGTGACAGTCTGTGAGTGTCTGTTTACACTGAGTGTATCTAAGGTTATATTAGAGTCTGAAGAGGTTCATCGTATCATCACATGAACGATGTCATCAGTGATGTGATCAGTAATGTCAAATGAGATGTCATCAGTGATGTCATCAGTGATGTCATTTGAGATGTCATCAGTGATGTCATCAGTGATGTCATTTGAGATGTCATCAGTGATGTCATCAGTGATGTCACTGACCATGTCATGAATGATGTAATATGTGACATCATCAGCAGTGGATTGCGGGTGCGCGATATATAGTTAGTGCAACTAACTATATATGGAATTTCAATGGTTTTGTGTGAGTAAAATAAGGTTTTTTAAATGCTAATTCCTAACTATATATGGTCTATAACCTATGGTTTTTTCAGTGAATTTTCAAGGTTTTGTAAATGCTAATTCCTAACTATATATAGTCTATAACCTATGGTTTTTTCAGTGAATTTCAATGGTTTTTTAATAGCAAATATCATAAGCTGTCGAATGTCAAGTACGTGGTAAGTGAAAACATTTTCGTGTTTATGCACACTGATCTGCTTTGAATGGTGCCCCCCCCCTCATTTCTATTAGGAGTACTCTCTCTTTGCAGATAGTGAAAGGTAGTTAACGCAGGCCTTTGCCCCCGTTGTAATATGTCGTGCCTGCTTCTCTCTCCATTTGATTGATTGTTATCCAAGCATTTACTGTTTTAGAATTAGTTCTCTTTGGTTCATTCTCTATTTACAAACAAACACAGAGTCGCAATACTCTGTTTAGTCTTTGCAGATAACGAAAAATCGTGTAAAAAAAAAAGAAAAGGAATCGAGCAAAATCAGTAGGCCACTAATGGGATCTCTTTTTGACCTCGCTAAAATAGAAACATTAGGAACAACCCCTCATGACAAATACAAAACTAGTGAGATGAACTGAACTCCACACAATGATGGCTGCAAAACAGCTCGGCTCCGCCACCCACCCTGCCCAAAATAACGATAAAGAGCGGCTGCCATGATTGGTTGCGGAATGGCCACGACGGAGCTACGAAATGGTGGTGCTCTCATGCTAACCCCAGCTTCAGTCTGAAACATCCAGAAACACTGTAGACTACCAATTCGATCAGTTCCGGTAGCGCCCCAATGTAACCCGGTAGAGAAGAACTAGCCCTCCCCTCTTTGACTGATGGTTCTTGTTGCCTGTCCCTTCTGTTGTCATTTAACAGAACTATTTAGCCTGCTGAAAGGGGTTGTGTTCCGACCGCTGGTTGGTGGAGACATTTTGACTATATTCTGGACCTGCGTTGTCGCGTAATGCGTCATATGACGCGCCGCGTTAGCGCATCCGGAAGTCATCCGGGGCGCGACGCGCAGCGCGTAACGTAAGCATAACAAGTCATGTGACTTGTTAATAAAACTTTTCATTGGTTCATTTTACTTTTCTTATTCTAATGATGAAAGGCTTGGTCATATGACCTAAAAATTACGCTTTTTATTACTTCCGAACATTATTTTTTCTTAAATATATGTTATAATGTTCCAGGCTAATGTACTTTCCCGGAAAATTTACAACTGTCCTGCAAGTAAAATATATTCTTTTTTCGAGAAAAAGAGCGTTTCTTCGTCCCATGACGGAGCCGTTGAGCAAAAGAGGGTCGACCTGCTGTCTTAGTCGCCGATACGCCTGAATATGAGATTCTTATCGATCACTTTATGTTGCAGGAGTAGAAAACACAACAGCCCTTGACCATTTATCTTTACTGCGTTCCTGCGTATTATACCTTTTACCCTTCATGTAATTGGTCTGCTTTATTTCACTTGCCTTTTAATGATTCTAAAACAGTGACTATTATTAAAAACTTTACCAATGTATATACTACTACCATGTTTTCTTTTAAAAACCTTTATTGTGAAAATTTCATTATACAAATACGAGCCTATAACCACGTGGGCCGGCCACGGAGCAAACTGTAATCGTATATGATGAGTAGACATTTACACTGTAGAGGAACGTAACGGGCGGGCCATTAGGTTGCAAGAACTAAGGTGTCTAACAGTTGCGGAATCGGTGGACGTACATTTTATAATTAAAATACGACAGGGCCAGTTACAATAAAATTATCTAGATATACATTTGCGGGCAAGTACCATGGGTGACGTTAATTCGAACTTTCAATAGTACAGTAATCAATAACACATCAGAACTTAATATCAATAGGGATGTCGAAATATTCAATCAATTCTTGTCCCCGCCTGCCATATGCTTCAAAACTGCATACGTATCTCGTGATTTCAAGGTTCTGCAACCAGTACACAACAAGGAGTTACGAGTCCCATTTATTCCGGCGCCATTTTGGGCGAGGACGGGCAGGTCCAGGATATAGTCAAAATGTCTCCACCAACCATCGACTATGATGATGTTCATATGCTGTATTTATTAGAGTAACACTCATCTGTCCACATGAAATTAATTTGCCACAATCTAAACATGTCATTTTAATCTTTCCAAAGTTCTAAATATTTGGGACCATTTCCCTTGCCTCTGATGCTGTCAGTGCCACTTCTTTGATGAATGTACTGGCAGGTCGGGGGTTCTCCTCCAAATCTCTCTTTCATGCAGCACTATAATTAATTGGTGCCACCTCTCCATATGACGATGCATGGTATAGTTACCATAACTATATTTTTTTTCGGTTCCTCTGGAGAGTACATCGTGGCAGATGAAGCGTGTAACGTACCGGGAATTTACCTTTTTTTGCATGTACAGGAAAGGAAAAAAAAAATCGAGCGTCCGAGTTCTAAAGTGTCCCAGGGCCATTTTAGTACACCAGGCCCAAATCCAAAGAACAGGCCGCCATTTTGAGAGTCCTGTTGCAGCCGCCTGTCGCTGTAGCATCAAGAGCGGCCGAAACTCAGCTGAATGGCAACTGAAACGGTAAAGGGGCGCCCCACTACAGCAGACGAGCCTCCACCTAGGAAGGCCCGTTCACGCCGCCTCCCCCCCCCCCCCTTCGGGCACCCCACGCCGTTATTCGGAGCAGTATTGTAGGATGGCCACACCAGTGCGGCAACTTGCTAGACATCACCTCGGTGGTAACCGAATCTCAGCGCCTTCTGGTGTCTTCTCTTCAGAAAATATTCTTGCGCTACCTTTGCCCCATTCGCACATCGGTCCGCTACTGACGCCATCTCACAGGCTAATGGGGCGCCCCACGCCGAGTTTCAGCATTGTAGGATGACCACACCAGTACAGCAACTTGCTAGACATCACCTCGGTGCCATCCGGATCTCGGCGCCCCACTGCAGATGGAGTGCCTCTCAACTATGAAACCACCACGGTGCCATCCGGATCTTGGCGCCTTGTGCTGGTTCCGGCCTATTCACACATCGGTCCGCTACTGACGCCATCTCACAGGCCAACGGGGCGCCCCACGCCGACTTTCAGCATTGTAGGATGGCCACACCAGTGCGGCAACTTGCTAGACATCACCTCGGTGCCATCCGGATCTTGGCATCTCAACGCCTAGTGGTATCTTCCATACAGAAAATATTGTTGCGCTGCCTTTGGCCCCATTCGCACATCGGTCCGCTACTGACGCCATCTCACAGGCCAACAGGGCGCCCCACGCCGACTTTTACCATTGTTGGATGGCCACACCAGTGCCACAACTTGCTAGACACCACCTCGGTGCCATCCGGATCTTGGCATCTCAGCGCCTTGTGGTGTCTTCTATTCAGAAAACATTGTTGCGCTGCCTTTGGCCCCATTCGCACATCGGTCCCCTACTGACGCCATCTCAGAGGCCAACGGGGCGCCCCACGCCGACTTTCAACATTGTAGGATGGCCACACCAGTGCACCTTACTAGACACCACCTCGGTGCCATCCGGATCTTGGCGCGTTGTGCTGCCTTCGGCCTATTCGCACATCGATCCGCTACTGACGCGAACTCACAGGCCAACAGGGCGCCCCACGCCGACTTTCAGCATTGTAGGATGGCCACACCAGTGCTGCAACTTGCTGGACACCACCTCGGTGCCATCCGGATCTTGGCGCGTTGTGTTGCCTTCGGCCTATTCGCACATCGGTCCGCTACTGACGCCGCCTCACGTGCCAACGTATTTTCTCCGCATTTTATACCCTATGCCGCATAACAGGTCATGTGACTTGTTTATAAAACTTTTCATTGGTTCATTTTACTTTTTGTTTCCTAATGATGGAAGGCTTGATCATATGACCTAAAAACAACACTTTTCATTGGATGAAAACTTTTTTTTTTCCCCAAACGATGAAAGCCCCACCTTGTTTCTGGATGTTTCAGACTGAAGCTGGCGTCACCATGAAAGCACCACCATCTCGTGGCTCCGTCGTAGTCATTCCGCGAGCAATCATGGCAGCCGCTCCCCACCAGAAGCCTGCAGGAGTCGGGGGCCCCCAAAACTTTTGATGAATCCTCAAGGCGGAGGGAACGCTTTCGAGAATGGGGTCCAAGACCTAGCAGACAAGCGTCCGATTTCCAAGGTGTCCCAGGGCCATTTCAGTGGACCAGGCCCAAAAAGGAAACAGCCTGCCACCATTTTGAGAGTCCTGTGACAGCCGCCTATCGCTGCACCGCAAGAGTGGGCGCAACTCAGCTGAATTGCGGCTTTTGACACAGTGGACCAAAAGCGGACGGAATGGCAACTGAAACGGTAAAGGGGCGCCCCACTACAACAGACGAGACTCCACCTGGAGAGGCCCGTTCACGCCGCCTCCCCCGGGGCGCCCCACGCCGTTATTCGGAGCAGCATTGTAGGATACCAAAACCAGTGCGGCAACTTACTGGACATCACCTTGGTGCCATCGTTGTGCTGCCTTGGAACTATTCGCACAACAGTTTGCTACTGATGACCCACCCCCCGCGACGCCCCACGCCGGATTCCGAAATCAGTGAAATCTGGACGTTGTGCTGCGTTGGGACTATTCGCACAGCCGACCGCTACTTCGTTGTTTTTCCCTAAAAATGTTTATATGTTATTACTGTTTTTGTTTTCTTGTATATATTTATAGGTTATTAAAGTTTTATAATCTTACTACTTTGTTGGAGTGCTATATATTTTTAATGTGACACATAATTGTAAAAACTTTGATGTACAAAGAGTCATCCCTGGAATCTTCCGCTTCAGGCTCGGTCCCCTCCCCAATCACAATACAGGATGGTTTTCAGATAATAGGAACGCGTCTGCTGTGACGGATCTCATCGAGTGTGGGCCTTGATCTACTATAACTCCTTTGAAGAGGGGTGATTCTTTACAGCTGGGGCCATAAACTACATCTGCAGGGCTAGCTGATAGCCTAGGACCGGCCTGGACAATCGGACACAGAGGAAAAGGAGTATCAGAGGGTGCGGTAGTGAATAGGGCGAAAGGGAGGTGTCGGGCGGGCACAGGGTGTGATTCTCAGGGAAGAGCAGCGCAGATGGGGGGTGGTTTATTACCCATGCATAAGACAGAGAGCGGGGTGACCACTGCCTGGGGGAGATGCTTGCGAGGGTGGGGAGCCATGCTAAGGATCGACAGCGTGCAGAGAGTGCGTCTGGTCAAGGCATCTAAAATGACTGCCGTGCACGACAAAAGTGTGGCATTTGAAAAAAGGCAAGATGGCGCAGACAATGTTTTTCAACACTTCCTGATTTCCTTCCACTCGAACGTTAACAGACGTTGGGGCATATTACCAAAGTTAAGCGATATTTATCCCTAACGATGCTTAGCAACGAATTTTTTACCGCTAAGCATCTTCAGAAATTATCGCAGATAAACCTTGCTATTATCAAGGTTTATCGCAAATACGATAAAAAACGACCGCAATGCATTAATATCGCTGAAAACTCCGCGATATTCATGCATTACCGAGCTAATGCTCTTAGCCATGTTATCCACCTCCCATTGGATAACATGGCTAAGAACTGCTCAGGGCAGGTGGTAGCTTTTGGAGATATTCGCGCTTATCGCGAATATTTCCAAAAGTTGGTAATAGGAGATAGCGATGTTAGCGACTGTTTCCAGTCGCTAACATCTTGGCATGCCCACTTTGCATGTCATTAGTGATAAATATCACTCACATGCAAAGTGGGGCCCAAGATGGTCGCTATCTCCTACTAGCCGTCGCTAACTGGTGTTAGCAACAGCTAGGTAATACAGAGATAATTTTATCTCCGCGAAGCGGAGCGCTGTTACAGATATATATCTTGTTTTTGAACGTTAATTTCTCAAAATCCACTGAAGCACATATATTGAGACCTAGCAAAGGCACATCGAGCTACCAGTCCCTACAATTTTGCCAAGTTTCGTGCAAATCCATTCAGCCGTTCGATTATTATTATTATTTTTTTTTTTGCCCCGCGGGGCCCTTTTAAAACCTCCACATCAAACCTAAGAGGTCAAGGAGGATCTACTATGCCCCCTTATGGTCATTTGCCCCTTCGCTTTGGCCTCCTCTTGTCTCTCGATCCTACCGAGAGACAAGATGGCGGCCGCTACGGACTGTTTGCAATGTTTACAGACGCCGGAGAACCAATCAGCTTCGCAAACCTCCGTTACGCGAAGCGGAGTGCTGTTACAGATATATATCTTTTTTTGAACGTTAATTTCTCAAAATCCACTGGAGCACATATATTGAGACCTAGCAAAGGCACATCGGGCTACCAGTCCCTAATATTTTACCAAGTTTCGTGCAAATCCATTCAGCCGTTCGATTATTATTATTATTTTTTTTTTTTGCCCCGCAGGGCCCTTTTAAAACCTCCACATCAAACCTAGAGGGTCAGGGAGGATCTACTATGCCCCCTTATGGTCATTTGCCCCCTCGCTTTGGCCTCCGCTTGTCTCTCGATCCTACCGAGAGACAAGATGGCGGCCGCTACGGACTGTTTGGAATGTTCACAGATGCCAGAGAACCAATCAGCTTCGCTTCACAAAGCTCCGTAACGCGTAAAGTCCGCGAACCGGAGCGCTGCCCGGTCCGCTGTTACAGATATATATCTTTTTTTGAACGTTAATTTCTCAAAATCCACTGAAGCACATATATTGAGACCTAGCAAAGGCACATCGGGCTACCAGTCCCTACAATTTTGCCAAGTTTCGTGCAAATCCATTCAGCCGTTCGGGCTAAAAGTGAGGCCAACCGCCCTATGGAAAACTCAATGTTAAAACCATGTTTTGGGACCCCCCTTTTTTCTCGGCCCCCCCTTGACGGACCCCCCCCCAAATTTTCAAGGGCTGCTCAGAAACAAAATGTGCCATTTTCCTGAAAATTTCAGCCAATTCCGTCCACAAACGCCAAAGTTATTAGACATAGAATTTTCAAAAATCCCATAGAGAAAAAATCCTAACTATATATACCTACTGGCGACCGCCAGTAGGTAATATATATATATATTCACTAAAAAAACCATAGGTTTCAGGCCTTATATAGTTAGGAATTAGCATTTAAAAAACCTTTGAAATTCACTGAAAAAAACATAGGTTTCAGGCCTTATATAGTTAGGAATTAGCTTTTAAAAAACCTTTGAAATTCACTCAAAAAACTATAAGTTTTAGGGGTGTTATAGTTAGCTGGACATTTCACTCATACAAAACCATTGAAATTGCTCCTATATAGTTAGTTGTACTAACTATATTTCGCGCACCCGTAATCCACTGCTGATGATGTCACAAAAACAGCCTTTTTTGTCCTTGTGGTTCCACCTGGGCAGGCCTAGGGGGTCAGGGTGTATCTACCCTGCCCCCTTTTTGTGTTTTTCACGTTTGTTTTTCTGCTTTCTTGTGCCTCGGTCTATCTACACGCACACATATACACATATATATATGCATATATATGCATTTACATACATGTACTAGCAGCCCGTCCCGACCTTGTCCGGGAAGCAATGAGGCTTCAGGGCCCCCGCCCGCCCCGACATTGTCCGTGGGTACCCCGGAGTAGAAGCCAGGCCCCCGCCCACCCGCCCCGACATTGTCCCTGGGTCCCCTGGAGCCTTACCTCAGCCGCCGCTCCTCGCAATGAGTCCTCAGGGCCCAGGCCCGCCCCGACATTGTCCCTGGGTCCCCCGTAATAGAAGCCCGGCCCCCGCCCGCCCCGACATTGTCCCTGGGTCCCCCGGAGCCTTACCTCATCCGCCGCTCCTCCCCCGCGCTCTTCAGTTCACCGCTCCGACGCTCCTCGCCACTCCTCCCCGCGCTGATGTCCGCCGCTCCTCTTCCGCTCCTGCACGCCGCTCCTCCCCGCGCTCCTGATGTCACCACGCAGGTCGCGGCCGGCGCTACTTGCAAGGGACTACTTTTTTTTATCGTCAATTTTTTAAATAACGTATTTTATTTTATTCATATAGCCTATGTCCATCTGCACACCCTGACGATTACAATGATGTATCAGGTGTGTGGATTGGCGCTGTGGTTCCCGAGTTTACCCGCCTCAAAGGTCCAAAGTTCTTGCTTTATTATAGTAGTATATAAGTATAGATAGCTATAAGGTCCTTCCTTCTGACTGGATCGCTAGGTTACATGTCCTAGACATCTTTCCTAGGATTGTGAAATATTTTAAATACCTAGATGTCACCACGGATAACTCCCTCAATCTTGACTTCAAATCAAAGAAATCCCAGCAGACTGTCCAATCTGCAGACCGGCTGATCATCCCTACGAGAAAATTGCTCCCTGAAATGGTTAACACTTGAATCTTGCACAGCTCGTAAAAGAGCACGTATCACATAGAAAAAAATACATATAAATTCCTCATTCCAACAGCTGATGGTTATTACAAATGTACATATTGCACGTCGCTTGCACTTGTACTGCTGCTCTCGAAGTATGTTCTCTCTCTACTGACTACATATTTATATGTTTTTTGAATTTCCTAGGGTTATACTGATGCAAGCCGCAAAGGTGCATAGGCCTCATTTTCCTCACTATTATAATTTCTCTTCCCCTTTCCGATATTGCTCCTGGTTGTGTCCTATCACCCTTTGCAGTAAAGCACTCTATCAGTCTGGAGTCTAGCAGTTTAAACATAAAAGGCGCAGATGTGTAAATGAGCAGGTGTGTGCTGTATGCGCTCTATTGCCATTGATGGCTGAGGAGTGGCATGACTCGAGAGAAGCCCCTCTTTACACTCTATGATGGTAATAAACACAATATTACACTGCATGTCTGAAAATATACTCCATGTATGAGTCTCGTATCTGCTCAGAAAATGAGCACGTGTTTTACAGAAAAATCTCAACAACTGTCACTTCCACTATGCCCTCCCCGCGTTTGCTTGTGTCATAGCTGCCAAGGTTTCAGATTGCTTTGTGTGACATTTTCATAATTTCAGCGTAATTATGAGTGACATTTGAACAATTACGAGTGACACTTTTTTCGGAAGCAAAATTATGCAATTAAAACGAGGCGGGAAACATAAATATCAGAAATTACACCCATAAGGGTACACACTTAGGGGTCACAACCCGGACGCAGACTGTACTTTATTTCAAAAAGACACACTGAGCAGTATATTAAAAATTAATTAGCTGATTATAGCAGGGTGCACAGCCCCGCTCTTTATTTATTATAAATCATTAACATACGACACAGTAAGGCATCGGAGGGGAGGGCAGGGCAAGCCACGACACAGTAAGGCATCGGAGGGGGGGCAGGGCAAGCCTCAGGAGGAGAGGCTGACTGAGGTACGCCTACTTCAGAGCCCGACTGTAAGCTGTATTATCTAAAAAATACACTTTTTGAGAGAGTGAGCAGTAATATTCATAAAGAGTTGCGCGGCCGTCATCCCTGGCTATGGTTCAGTGGCATGTCACCCTGCTACCTAAGAGTACTTGCACCAGTGCGTTACATGCAGCAGCCTGTCTAAACACACATATGGCACGTGTTAACTTTAAAACATATACCGGCACTCTCTCTCTAGTACGTACTTCATTCTGATGACCAATTACTTCTTGTGGCAGCTGAGCCCGGCTGCTCGTGCTGTGTCTGTAAGCTGGTATCGGATCCGCTCTGGAAAGTCAGATGCCACTAAGAGCTCTGCTCCTTTATTGCTGCACTGCTTCGCCGACAAATCATGAGGCCTGCCTGCCAGGTGCCTCACTCGAGTAAAGCACAGATTGGCCTGGGGTCGAGGGTTCAGACACTGGGTGGGCGAGATCCCAGTGTGTCCACCGCCACCCGCCTGTGTCCATATGTAATGTAACGTGTGCTGTTGTAAAGCGCTCCTATAACTTCGGCACGAGTTGTATAAAAAAAATTGCGGCTGTCCTTTTTGAGGCAGAACCGGATAGGAGTACGCTTGATTTCCAGTAAGTCGCCCGCCGACCCTGACAGTAAACATGAAGCAGCACACTGTAACACCAAGCTGACTGTTTGCAGCCCAGTGACTGGCATTGTCAGTGCTCGAGGTCAGTCAATATCTAGTTCCCAGCGTCTAATGTCAGCACGCACGCCGCGACCGGCGCTACTTCCATGGGACTACTTTTTGTTTTTCTCGTAAATTTTTTAAAAAACGTATATTTTTAAAATTTATATAGCCTATGTCCATCTGCACACCCTGACAATTACAACGATGTATCGGGTGTGTGGATTGGCGCTGTGGTTCCCGAGTTTACCCGCCTCAAAGGTTCAAAGTTCTTCCTTTATAATAGTAGTATAGATGTGTATATATATATATATATATACACATACATATATAAACATATATAATCTGCATATCTATATAATTACAAATATAAATGCATGCATACATATACATATATGCTTACATATGCATGTTATTTACATGAAAGTTTGAAAAACACTATTAAAAGCAAAGCTAAAAAGCCACCTCATTACAAACAGAATGGCTTTAACTCAAACGAGGGAGAGATCTCAAGAAGGCATTCAGATGTGTCAAACATTTGCCATAAATTCTGATTGTTAGCACTCTAGTTGCTCATTATATCACTGTAGTAAAACTACTGCTCACCAGGGAAGTCTGCTGCAGTGCATGTTTCAGTCTGCATGTCAGAATTGTTTTAATGAAATAGAAGAGTATTTGAGAAGTCACTCAAAATGTGCCCTAATTTTTCTTTCTGAAGCACTAATCATACTTTCTATGGTAAAATGAACCCCCTGATTGTGTTCCTTTTTACATTAAATGTTTTCAGACTTACCACTTCATTCCAATCAAGATGGCTTCTGGTGTGCCATACTTTTGTCATAAATAAGACTGTTAGCGCTCTAGTTGTTCTTTAGAACACTCTGGGACATTCTGTCATTGGGCTATACTTGGGCTACATCTGGGTGCTATTTGGGCTACATTTGGGCTCTTTTGTCTCTGGTGGCCATCTTGGGAGACTGCATGTCAGACTTGTTTAATGAAATAGAAGAGAATTTGAAAAGTCACTCAAAATGTGCCCTAATTTGTCTTTCTGAAGCACTAATCATACTTTCTATGGAAAAATGAACCCCCTCATGTTGTTCCTTTTTAAATTAAATGTTTTCAGGCTTACCACTTCATTCCAATCAAGATGGCTTCTGGTGTGCCATACTTTTGTCATAAGTAAGACTGTTAGCGCTCTAGTCGTTCTTTAGAACACTCTGGGACATTCTGTCATTGGGCTATACTTGGGCTACATCTGGGTGCTATTTGGGCTACATTTGGGCTCTTTTGTATCTGGTGGCCATCTTGGGAGACTGCATGTCAGAATTATTTTAATGAAATAGAAGAGGATTTGAGAAGTCAATCAAAATGTGCCCTAATGATTCTTTCTGAAGCACTAATCATACTTTCTATGGCAAAATGAACCCCCTCATTTTATTCCTTTTTAAATTAAATGTTTTCAGACTTACCACTTCATTCCAATCAAGATGGCTTCTGGTGTGCCATACTTTTGTCATAAGTAAGACTGTTAGCGCTCTAGTTGTTCTTTAGAACACTCTGGGACATTCTGTCATTGGGCTATACTTGGGCTACATCTGGGTGATATTTTGGCTACATTAGTTTTTTTTTGTCTCTGGTGGCCATCTTGGGAGACTGCATGTCAGAATTTTTTAATGAAATACAAGAGGATTTGAGAAGTCACTCACAATGTGCCCTAATTTTGCTTTCTGCAGCACTAATCATACTTTCTATGGCAAAATATACCCCCTCATTTTGTTCCTTTTTAAATTAAATGTTTTAAGTGTTACCACTTTATTCTAATCAAGATGGCTTCAGGTGTGCCATACCTTTGTAATAAGTAGGACTGTTAGCGCTTTAGTTGTTCTTTAGAACACTCTGGGAAGCTGCAGTAGAACACAAAGGAATCAACTGACAGTCTCTGTCCTTGTTGGATGTACATGTGTTACTGAGAATGTCAGACTTCATTCTCACATGACTGAGAAAGATAATGGGAATTTACAGAAAACATGCTTTCAGTTTAGCTTATAGATCCCCTTCCAAACCACTGTGGGAAAAGCATGAGATAATAGTTTTCTTTCGAACATGATTCATGATATCACAGCAGAAGGCTTTTTCACATGGTAAAATCACCTTAGAACACACCACAATTCCTAAAATGAGTATGGTACCATCAACCAATGATTTATAATGTAACTAAAGTCCTAAAACCTTCTATTAACTGCAATGCTTTTTAATGAGGTGCTATCATGTATATTGGTCTCAAGATGGCTGCCAACACTTCTTGGGTGAAGTGCTGACAGCCAATCAGATCTCACGATGAGATGTGTGGTTAGGCTCCGCCCAGATATATATATTTTTTTTAAGTTAATTTTCGTAAAAACCACTTCAGCAATTTTCACCAAATATAGAAAAGGCACTTCTGCGTACCAGTCCCTACAATTTTGCAAAGTTTAGTGTAATTCCATTCAGCGGTTCGGGCTGTAGTCTTGTCTATTCGTCCTATGGAAATTAACATTGGAAAAACACGTTTTGGGACCCCCCCTTTTTTCTCGGCCCCCGCATGACGAATCCCCCCGAAACTTCCAGGGAAGAAGCGGAGCGGAGCTGGCCTACATTTTGGAAAATTACACGCAAATTCCTCCAACGGCGCCAAAGTTATTCCCAATAGAATGTTGCGGATTTCCTCCGGTAGCTAGGTCCTAACTATATATACCTACTGGCTATTGCCAGTGGGTAATATATATATATATATATATATATGGACGTATGCGTGCACACACATGCGCACGCACACACAGACACATATTTGTGTAATTTATAAAGTAGAGCTTGTGTTTCTATTTTCATAATTTTCCTGAAGCAAAAATAAAGTGTTCTGTCGATAAAGTTGGATGTAAAGACATTCTAGGGTGCAGGGCCTTAATTTCTGATAGATGTAGCTCTGGTGTGTGTACATTTGAGTGTCATGTGCAATAATTGTCATGGAATTAGATTATTCATACTAATAGGCACATAGAAGGTAAATGATTGGTTCAATTGGTTGATGCACCCACGCATTTACTTGGCACATACTGGACCCTACATTTACCAACTCACACTCCATAACGGTGGCCTGGTCGGACCGCCAGCGGCACCATCTTAAAAGTGCAATATGCGCAAATTGGCCTGCACTACACCCTCGTAATTCCCAGCTTTTTAAACCTAAACACACCCACACTTGCAGCCTGTTCGTTTACTGCCAATACACAACTCAAGGGGTGGATTAACCAGGCTTTAGACGCCC
The DNA here is from genome assembly GCF_964261635.1 of Lissotriton helveticus. NCBI lineage: Eukaryota > Metazoa > Chordata > Amphibia > Caudata > Salamandridae > Lissotriton > Lissotriton helveticus. The sequence goes on along the minus strand of NC_136068.1, from coordinate 267,660,572 downwards.
TCAGATCTCTAAAGATAATCACTAGCAGACGGACTAAACCCTCCGCACCTTGCTTCTCAGAGGCACTTCAAGAAATGAAGAGATCGTGCAAGTGGTTAGAACGCATGTGGCGCAAAGAGTATGATGAGCGTCTATCTAGCGGCTCTGAAAAAATATGATAAAGATCTATGGGGTGTCTGTGCAAATTTTTACTCCCATAAAATAGAACAATCCAGATACTCATCGAGGTAACTCTTCCAGATAATTAAATCCCTAACCTCCCTAGAACGTACAGCAGCATCAATTCCACCCTCAACTGGTCTCGGCAATCAGATTGCACAAACCTTCTTAGATAAGATTACCACATCTATAGCTCCTTCCCTGAGAGTGCCAGGAATTTTCAACTGACAAACTCTGTCTGTATTCCCTCAGCTGTTTCAGGCAAACTCCTTAACCTGAGACCTATCTCGGAATATGAAACCAACAGTCTGATGCTGAAAGTTAAGTCTAGATCTCCTTTGGATCCTGCATCCCGGATGATTTTAGAACGGGGCAGAGAAGCCATTGCACCAGCACTTACCGAGCGGTTAAATCTATCGATTAGCTCGGGCTCCGTTCCGAAAGAGTGGAAACATGCCATGGTGATCCCACTGCTGAAGAAGCCAACTTTAGATGCTTTGCTGCCCAAAAACCTTAGACCCATCTCTCTACTGCCTTTCTTTCTTTGCAGATAAATTTGTTAATCAACAACTCATGCAGTTTGTGGAGGAGGAGCTCTTCTCCATGAGATACAATCTGGGTTTAGACCTTCTTACAGTTCAGAATCCGCATTACTACTCCCGTCTGAATCTATTTGCGAAACAGCAGACGATGGTCAAATGGCTGCTCTAGTCATGCTTGACTTGAGTGCTGCTTTTGATACGGTTTCTCATGGTCTGCTTTTAGATAGGTTACACCATGCTTGTAGTTTGGAACCTCCTGAGGCACAGCCGGGAGTAGGAATTTTGGCTTTTAACTTGTGATACTGTGTTTTCATTTCTGTGATATCGTGCTTTTAAAAAACTAAGACTCACCGCCACTTAGACCTCCTGAGCACAGACACCCCTGCACAGCGGATTGAGCGCTGTCGCGGGCGGGTGTATTCTCGGCCGGACGCCATTGCCGGAATTGCGGGACACGCCCACTTGCGCTGACCACGCCCCCTCATCAGCTACAAAACGCGCGCTGCCTGCAAGCGTGGCGCTTGTAGTTTGGAACCTCCTGAGGCACAGCCAGGAGTAGGAATTTTGGCTTTTAACTTGTGATACTGTGTTTTCATTTCTGTGATATCGTGCTTTTAAAAAACTAAGACTCACCGCCACTTAGACCTCCTGAGCACAGACACCCCTGCACAGCGGATTGAGCGCTGTTGCGGGCGGGTGTATTCTCGGCCGGACGCCATTGCCGGAATTGCGGGACACGCCCACTTGCGCTGACCACGCCCCCTCATCAGCTACAAAACGCGCGCTGACTGCAAGCGCGGCGCTTGTAGTTTGGAACCTCCTGAGGCACAGCCGGGAGTAGGAATTTTGGCTTTTAACTTGTGATACTGTGTTTTCATTTCTGTGATATCGTGCTTTTAAAAAACTAAGACTCACCGCCACTTAGACCTCCTGAGCACAGACACCCCTGCACAGCGGATTGAGCGCTGTCGCGGGCGGGTGTATTCTCGGCCGGACGCCATTGCCGGAATTGCAGGACACGCCAACTTGCGCTGACCACGCCCCCTCTTTCACGTCTACCTCATTCCCATAAAGGATGTGCTTTCACCGGAAGCGCAGCGGACGAGCGCAGCGGGCGTGACGTTTGCGCGCCGAAGGCGCGCTTAAGGCAAGCTCGTCTGCGCTCGTTCGCGCCGAGTCCTGGCCTAGGGCTACCCCCCTTGCCCGACCGACTCCGGATACTGAGTCCCATAGATATAGTAGGGAAGCATTGATGATGCTGGACCCACTGGCTGGCAGAGTAACTTGCCCACGCCTAGCCCCCAATACAACATCTAAGGACAAGGAGCCTTGCCCAAACTGCTTAATGTGCCTGCCGCATATTAACCCCCTGCCACTTGAATCGTCACTTAAAACTCGTCAGACCTCAGGAAACAGGCATATCTCGCTAAAGGACGCCGAACACAGGCATACATCTAAGGGAGAATTAATAAGTGGGTTATTAAATGTTAGATCCCTCCCAAAACATGCCATCGAAATACAGCTTCTGATTGAATCCAATAACTTGGATATTTTGTTTCTGACCAAAACATGGACGGTGGCTGGACTAGAGTTAGAGTGGGGGCCGGCGTGTCCGGTAGGATACAAGATTATTCATAAATCCAGGATCGTGGGACGAGGGGGAGGAACAGGAATCATTTTCAGGGACGACTTAAATATTGTAACGCTGGATGTTGATATGATTACATCGGTTGAAATTCTAGGGATTTCGATTAGACATGACTCAGGCCATTGCCTTACGGGCCTAATCTGCTATAGGACACCGGGGCACATCAACGCAACGCAACAGCAGGAACTGATTACTGTCATCAATAACCTGTCAATCTCGCATAGCAGACTGCTGGTATTGGGGGACTTTAACTTGTGGACCAACGGTCAACTTGACACGGCCTTTCATAATATCACACAATCCTGTACCAATTTAGGATTAAAACAGTGGATAACTACCCCCACACATAAGGAAGGAAACATGCTGGATTTAATATTTGCCGCAGAGGATCTTATTACCATGGGAACAATACTACCTGTAGGGTGGTCGGACCATCATCTCCTATTATTTAACATTCACACCCTGGTCAACTCAGGACCAGCAATCACACAGACCAGGACCTTCATTAGCCGCGACTGGAAGGGTCTGCTAAGAAGGAAAGAGAAAGGGAAGTCTGACCTCCTTCAAGTGGGGGATTCGTTCAATCTAGGAAACGATATTACCACGAACTATCACCTACTATGCAATGAGATAACTAGGAAATTGGATTATATTGCACCGTTGAAGGTGATCAGAAAAAGAGGAAATCCCTCCGCGCCTTGGTACTTGGATACACTGAAAAAGCTGAAAAACGCCTGTAAAAAGGCGGAGAGGCATTGGAGGAAACATTACTCAGAGCAGGAGAGACTGCTCTGGAGGCAGACAATTGTGCAGTACAAAAAAGAGATCACCATAGCCAAAGCAAACTATTATGCAGACCTAATTTTAAATAGTTCCAACAAATCACATGATATCTTTAGGATAGTTAAAGAACTGTCCCATCCTGAGTGTGCTAATAGCCAAATTAAGCCCTCACAGGAACTATGTGACGGTCTCGCGACCTTTTTTCAGGAAAAAATTACTAAGATCATTAAGGGCATGAAGGATGCACCCCCCCCTCTAGCGCAGTATAACAACAACACCGAGAATGGGGAGAAGAACGAGGGAAATATAAGACAACCCACACCAAAGGCTATCTTGGAGAATTTCGAGACTCCAACAGAACAAGAATTCGAACAAACAGCCCTTAACATAACATCGGGATCTCCTTTGGACCCTCTACCTCACAAAATAGTAAAGGAGTTCAGGGACGAGCTCTTTCCAGTACTTCAACAACTGTGTAATCAATCTTTTAACACAGGCACTGTACCAAAAGACTGGAAATTGGCAGTTGTCACCCCCTATTGAAGAAATCAAACTTGGACCCCAACTGCCATAAAAACTACCGACCTATATCGCTCCTGCCATACCCAATCAAGATCATGGAGCGGCTGGTCAGAAGATCATTGTGCCTCTTCCTGGAAACTAACAACATCCTTGAAGAGGAGCAATTCGGTTTCAGACCAGCTCATGGAACCGAGTCAGCTCTACTGACGGTTATGGACGACCTGCGAATGAGGGCGGACAGGGGAGAATCAGCAATCTTAATTTTGCTGGACCTGTCCGCCGCATTCGATACGGTGAGCCATGATATTCTGCTGACAAGGCTGAAGAGCGTTGGAGTTGGGGAAGCTGCGCTCGACTGGTTCCGTTCCTATTTGACGGACAGGTGGCAGGCAGTAGCACTACCTCCATACCAGTCGGAGTTCGCTATAGTTCCACATGGGGTCCCACAGGGGTCTGCAATCAGTCCGATACTCTTCAATGTGTACATGCAGCCCCTGATGGGCACCATCAAGGCTCACGGCATTAGCGTGATCAACTATGCGGATGACACGCAGCTGATGATCTCCCTTGATGGTGCCCAGGCAGATTCACTCGAGACCTTCCACACTTGCATGATGGAAATGGCATCCTGGCTAAATAAGAACTCACTACAGTTCAATAGTGAAAAAAACGAAATAATGCATTGCAAAGTAGGTAGAATCACTAGAAGCCTGCCCGCTGACTTTTGGCCTCTGGAGTCAGGGGAGCCACTATCCCCAGTGAAATCAGTGAGAAACCTAGGAGTCAGCTTCAATGAAAATTTGAGTTTAGAGACCAATGTCAATAAGCAGGTGAGCAGTTGTTTCGCCTTAATGCGAGGACTTCGAAAGCTGCTCCCCCTTCTACCAGCACAGGTTAGGGCCACCATAGTGAGGAGCACCATTCTCAGCCGCCTGGACTACTGTAATGCTCTGCTACTGGAATCACCTGCTTACCTGATTTCCAGACTTCAGAGCAACCAGGCGGCAGCAGCCAAAATGGCACTTTCCCGAGGACGAAGATCCTCCACTACTCTTGCACTGGCGGAATTACACTGGCTGCCTGTACACCAGGGAATTCTTTTCAAATCCCTATGCACCGTCTTCAAAGCAGTATATGGAATGGGCCCCCTACCACTACAAAACAAATTCAAGTGGTATGAACCCACTCGGACTCTTCGATCCTCTTCCACTAACCTCATCAGTATACCCAGGATTAGGAAAGCCACTTATGGTGGCAGAGCCTTCAGTATAGCGGCAGCCCGTTTGTGGAATAGATTGCCTATTGCCATCAGGAAAACAAAAGAACTGATGGCCTTCAGAAGAAAAGTAAAAACATGGCTTTTCCCTAAAATTTATCTCCCCAGAAAATAAAGGACCATCCTCCACTCAGGATGCACAGTGTTCCAACTATATTCATGCAGCGCCAGGATGCCCGTAGGGTTGCAGAGCGCTTTATAAATACTATAAATAAAATAAATAAATAAATGCAGGGGTGAGTGGCACTGCCCTGAGCTGGCTGGCTAATTTCTTGGAGGATCGCACCTTTCAAGTCACCCTTTAATCTTTTGTTTTGACCACTCGACAGTTGAAACAGGGCGTGCCACAGGGCTCAGCTCTGAGCCTGATCCTCTTCAACCTGTATATGCGCCCGCTGGCGGACCTTTTGGAAAACCATGGAGTATAGATGGTGTCATATGCGGACGACACACAGCTGACCCTTACATTGGCCCAGGACAATGTACAAGCGGCAGAGGATTTTAGGCTATGTGTAGCAGACCTGGCTAATTGAATGAAAAACAGCTGCCTTAGACTAAATGCCAATAAAATTGATATTTTAGAGGTAGGGAAGAAACCATCTTTTTGGTCCTCGAGCTGGTGGCCCAGTTAGCTGGGGTCCACACCCTCCCGGAACCACTAAGTTAAAAACCTTGGAGTTTGGTTTGTTTCTATTCTATCTTTCTGTGCCCAAATCTCCACCTTACAGGTACCTTCTTCAGGATCCTAAAAAGGATCAGGAAAATCCTTGGGCTTATTCCCGACTGTGCAAAAACGATGGTCCAGGCCCTTGTGGCTTCAAGAGTAGACTATTACAGCGTCCTTTACTTGGGGGCATCCAAGAGGAGCAAACATATGCTTCAGCAGTTATAAAAAGTGGCAGTTCGTATGCAGCTGAACATCCCCAAACTTGCTCCCACTGGGCGAGCCATGGAAACACCTCACTGGCTCACTATTGAGGAAAGTATATCCTTCAAAACCCTGTGTTATGTTCACAGAATACTACAGGGCAGAGGCCATAAGTACCTTCTTTCAATGATCCAAATATACCATCCCATGCGCTGTGTGAGATCGGCTGGAGCAGGACCAGTCAGTGTTCCCAAATAGAAAGCATTTTGGCGGTGTCTCGTTCAGGTTCCTGGCAGCCAAACAGTGGAATTCACTTCTCCTACATCTCAGACTGGAGCCTTCTGAAATGGCTTTCCGAAAACATCTCAACACCTGGTTGTTTAGGAAAAATCTTATTCAACAGTAATATCCGCCCAGTCTTTTTTTTTTTGATCTTGTCGGAATACTGTGCGTGGACACTCTGAACTGGAGTTAACATTCACTGTATAAGTTTCCAACATAAATAGTGTGGGTGAGGTAGAACTCTCTTGCATGCTTCACACATAAATTACGACTGGTCGATTTGATTGACTAAATTATTAGTTGTTGACTCATGTCATTGATGAATTATTATTAAACTCTAGAATAGCTCCTGACATTCCCAACCACTTATTTAGTCATTTTAATAAAACTTGAAATCCAGTCAGGTCAGTGCTGTTTGTTTGACTCCATCTAGTATGATGAGGTGTCTCTTCTCACCTCAAGGAAGTTGGAAAATCCCACACACTCTTTGATTTGGTTAGAATGTTGCTTGGCTAAAAGAATACTGTATATTTTTTAGTTTAGTAGTGGGTCGTTGAGTTTGTAGGAGATTGGAGTGGAATTGATTTAAATATACATTTGTTTTTTACTATTAATTCAATTTTAAAGTTGAATAAAATATTGAGATAATAATTAAATACGTAAAATGATTAATTCTTGTTTTATTTATTTTTAAATTATGTGTTCATTTGTTGATCATTTTTTTTAATTATAACATGTACATGAGTTTTACATTTTATAAATATTTTAATTGTTTATTTATTAAGGAATTTAATATCAAGAATGTTTTATTTTTATAATTTTATTTTTATAATGTTGTTTTTTGGGGGAGTAAGGAGAAGGTGTTTTTATTTAAATATATTTAATGTTGTCTTTTTTGTTTTATTTGTTTTAATCCTATTCATCTGTAAGGAATACATTTTCATTTTAAATATGTTTAAATACTTTTTTTGCTTCATATTTAAATGTTTTTTTTAAATGTAGGACTTGGAAAAGTAAATGTAACCCCTCCAAAGTCCAATACTTTCCCTACTGCTGTTCAGCTTGTAGTCGGAATTATCATTCTAAGCTCTCCAAAGTGCAACACTTTCTCTGCTTTTGCTTACACTGAAATGGCAATAATACATTCCTCCCCTGCAAAGTCCAGCTCTATCCTAACTCTTGCTCAGATTGCAGTGGAACTAGTAAATCAAACCCCTCCAAAGTCCAACACTTGCCTTATGTTTGCTTACGTTTGAGTGTGAATATTAAATATGACCCCTCCAATGTCGAGCACTTTCCCTGCTGTTGCTGATATTGAAGAGAGAATAGTAAATGTAACCCTTCCAAAATGAAATACACTCCCTGACCTTGCTTACATTGGAGTGGGAGTAGTAAATCTGACCCCTCCAAAGTCCACTACTTTACCTAGTGTTGTTCAGCTAGAAGTGGGAATAATGGGGCAGATTTATGAAGGCCTTGCGCAGCCGGTGCGTCACTTTTTCCCATGTTAAAAATGACGCACCGGCGGCGCAAGGTCTTCATAAATCTGCCCCAATATGTCTGGCCACTCTGAAGTCCAACACTTTCTCTACTGTTGCTGAGATTGATGTCAGAATAGTAAATCAAAGCCCTACTGTTGCTCAGACAAGAGAGGGAATAGTGAACCTAACTCTGCCAAAGTGGAATACTTCCTGTGCTTTTGCTTACATTGGAGTGGAAATAGTAAATTTGACCATTCTAAAGCCCAATACTTTCCGTACAGTTACTCAGATTGGAGTGGGAGAAGTAAATCTAACCCTCCAAAGTTCAACAATTTTCCTGTTTTTGCTTACTTTGGTTTGGGCTGGGTATTGAAAATGTGACCCCTGCAAAGTTTTACACATTCTTACTTTTTTACATTGGAGTGGGCTAGTAAATCTGAACCCTCCAAGCACCAACGATGTACCTACTGTTTCACATGTTGTTGTTAGAATAGTAAATCTGACTCCCTAAAAGCCCAAAACGTTCCCTTCTATTGTTTTATTTGAATTGTTAATATTTATTTTATTTTTGCATTTTTTGTAATATTTAAATTATTTGTAAATTTAAATATATTTCACTTTTTTTCAATTGTATTGGTTTTCTATTTATTTTGTTCTTTTATTACATTTATGTTTGTTATGTATGTTTATTTTTGTTTTTTTTATTATTCATAATTTGAATGCAATTTTGTAATTTTTCCAAATTGTTTTATTTTTAAAAGTATATACATAATTTGTTTATTTCTAGTTATTGTGAATAATTAAACTATTTTAATGTTTATTTTTGATTATATTATTATTTTAATCTTTAAAATGTCAAATAAATTACACACACACACACACACACATATTTCAATAAGCTTACCTTTTTTTGGATAATATTCTCATTCACATTATTTTTGAGGCAATATTGGTGTATCATAATATTTTTGTCCCCAATATTTTGTCAAACAACCAAAATACCTTGACAGTAACAAAAGAGACACAGACACCACCCACTCTCCCCTGCCCAAGACAGAGTTGGGGAAACTGTACTACTGTAGCCCTAGACCAGAAGACCACAGATTATTATAATTCAGAGGATGTATGGAAGTCACTGTTGTCAGAAAATATAGAAACTCTCACAGGAAAGGGAATGTTAGTATGTTGAGGAGAGGATGTGGCATAATGGCCAGTACTGCAGCTTTGGAACTGAGGAACCAGGATCGAATTTCTACATCAGTTCAACATCCTGTGATTCCATGCAAATCACTTAGGGCCATATGTATCAAGCCAAATTGACTTCGCAAACGCCAGCGAATTTCGGCGTTTGCGAATGCTATTTGGACTAATGGTATGCATCAAGCAAATCTGCTTGAGAAATAAGGAATCGCAAAATATGCGATTCCTTATCTTGCGATTGAACATAAGGAATCACACATTTTGCGATTCCTTAAATGCACTGTAAGAAGCTTAAAAAAATAGCAAATTGGCCTTAAGGAATCGCAAATTACCACCAACTTCTAGTTGGTGGTAAGTTGCGAATTCCTTTCAAAATGCATATTTTTTCTTTTTTCAAAGTGCCATGTGACGCACATACATGCCCTTAGGGCATGTATGTGCACCACATGTGCACCCATGCAGTTTTCAGGGGTGCAACAGGGTGTCCTTTGGACACCCCTGCACCCTTGAAAATATTCACAATTTGCGATTAGCAAATTGCGAATCGCACATTTCCCCTTCATTCCTATGGGCCTCCTGGCCCATAGAAATGAATGGGAAATTATTCCTTAATTGCGATTAGAAATTTGCTAATCGCAATTAAGGAATTTTTAGAAATCGCTAAAAAGAAGCGATTTTCTACATACATACCATTTTGCGATTTCTAAATAGCGATTCCTAAAAAATCGCTATTTAGGAATCGCAAAACGGAATGCTGATACATATGGCCCAAAGTCTCCCCATGCCTACCAAACATCATGTGTAATGCAACTGGTTGGTGCTGATGTAAAGTGCTCTTATACTTTCAGGCCTAGTTCACGCTATATAAAACTGCAAACGAATGTGTTTTTTAATCCTCTGAGTGAAGTGAATAGGGCCTTCATGCTTGTGGACTGTGACCTTTGCTTTGAGTCCCTAAAGAAATGTTTAACTGTGATTCTAGATACAGTTGGCTCCTGTGAGACTTCTCTGTTTTAGCTGATCCTCGGCTTGGTAACAGAATATTTTCTTCTAAAGGATAACAGCAGGTTGAGTCTACTGAATGATAGGGGGATTTAATCAAAGCACACAACTCTAACTGTTACTCGATAAATGCAGAATTGTGTGAAAGAAAAAAACTATGGGTGAGTGAGTGAGTGAGTGAGTGAATTCTCAACTTCATGAAAAGTGAATCACCTGTTGGCACTGTAAGATGTGAAACTGGTGCCTGTGAGAACCATCACATTGAGAGCATTTATTCTGATGTCTGCACATAAGTCTTGGGTACCAACCGGAATTTCTCACAATGTGTCAGGTGAAATAATTTACAGAAACTGTGCATTAACAATAGTTGTCAGATGTTAAACACATTTCAAATATTAGGTAAAGTTTGTCTCATTTAGTCAGAAATCTCTCTCTTTAATCAAGCATGTCATGTATAATATATTCAGTAACGGTGGATCCTTTTAGTTCCAAATTGACAAGACGATTACTATTTACTTGAAACAAAAGGATAGCTGTGGTAAATTGAGGTCTAGTTTATGAAAAGTCGAATCTACAATACTTCTGGAAACGGTGTACGAGTGAAGAAACACAAATGACAAGGCCTTGCTGTTCTTTAACCCCTTCTACGCTCATGACGAGCTCAGCTCGTCATGGGCGTAACCTGCGCTACGCGGATGACGAGCTGAGCATATCACGTAACGCAGGTTTTTTTAAATCGCAGCGCGCTGCGGGAAAACCGCTAGCGCGCATGCGGTTAAAAGGTACAGAGGAATGCAACTCATAGTAAAATCAGCCAGAGCATGCCAACCCAAATAATTCAATAATCATTCTTAGTTCTATTTATGAAACAAGAAAATGAAAACCAGCAAAGAAAAATAGTAAAAGAGCATAGAGTGTTATGCTGTCAACGTTCTCAAGACAAAATTATAAGTTCGAATAAATATGATCAAAGACAAAGAAAGTACATATTTGACATCTACCTGCTGAGAGTAGCAATGCAATACATCATAATCATGATACATATGTAATATGTTAGTCTGCCTGGTGCTCCTTCTCTTTATCTTAGAGCTTGTCCTCCTATTCCTCCTGTTCTTGTCTTATATATCCTTATGGTCTTCCTGGATACTTCTAGTCCTCTGCATCCTCTTTCTTGAGTTCCTTGTTCTGCAAGTGACCCTGTCCTCCTGGTGGCCTTAGTCCTCCAGATGCTTCTGGCCACAGTCCTCCTTGTCCTACTGTTCCTGCTTCTAGACCTTCTAATCATCATAGTTCTTGTATCTCTAGTCTTCCAGATGTCCTCCTCTACTTGGTCTACTCCTGCTCTTCATGGTATTTCTTGTCTCGTCTTGGCATTCCTGGTTCTGTTGGTCCTGGTCCTTTTAGTCTTGCTCCTCTGGTCCTAGTCATCTCAGTCAATGTGGCCTAGCTGTTCCTGGTGGTCCTGATTTCCTGGTGGTTTCCTGATGGTTTTCCTCCACCTGATCATTTGGCTTCTCTTTCTCCTGATCTTTCCTGACCTTTTACTCCTGGTATTCCAGTTCTTCTCATCTTGTTCATTCTGATCCTCCTGGTTCTGGTTTTTCTGGTTATCCTCATCTACCCCATCCTCATCATCTAGGTCCTTCTGGTCTTGATCCTATTTGTCCTTGTCCAGGTTCTTTGTTCTATATCATCCTGGTGGCACTGAGGGTTCCGGTCCCACTCCTCTACCTGATCTGGCTTCTGTTCCTCCTGGTCCTTCTCTTGATCATTCTGATCCTCTAGGTCATCCCCTTTCTCCTGATCACCCCCCTTTTCCATAGCCTGGTCTACCCAGGATCCTAGTCCTCATGGTCTGAATCTACTTTATCCTCCTGAACTTGGACATCCTGGTCCTCTTTTTCTGGCTCCTTCTGTTTCACCTGATTCTCATGGCTCTAATGATCCTTCTCCTCATAGGCATTCTAGAGGTCCTCATCTATCTGGAGGTGACTTTGCCTTTGGTTCTCATCCAGGTCACCCTCCACCTCCTAATCTTATTTTCTCCCTCTTGCATTTTCTCCTCCTGGTGCTCCTACTCACAAGCCTCTTCTCCATTGATGTGCTCTTCTCCTCTTTCACTTTCTGTCTTACTGAGATCAGCTCCACATCACATCCAACCAAGGGTGGACTAGGAAGCTTTGAGCAATCCTGTGGGATTTCTCTAACACAGCCCTTCACCGTATGGACATTAACTGAGCAGAAGGGCCTTTAAGGAACTAGTTTTTCTAAAAGAGCTGTCCGATACAAGGGAAGAGAACCATCACAGAAGATGCCCTGTCCAACACAGCTTGAGAAACACATTTTTACATTTAGTGATTTCAAAAAAGAGGAGTGTGAACACCTACAGTGACATGGACCAGAACAACTAGGGAAGCACTCACAAATATGAGGGGGAACTGGCGAGACAAGTCTCACACAATTCAATTTTTTTTATTTTATGATTTGGAGCTCCTAGGAGTTCCACATACAGAATAACCAAATAAAAAGGCCCTGATTTAACAAATCATCCAGAGTTAAATTAAAACTTACAATACATGTAAAACCATAAATTCATCAATTTTGTTGAGCAATATGAGATAAAAGCAGCTTGCTAAAACTAAGTGTGCAAGTACGCAGATATTAGACCGATTTCACCATTGTAATGGATTACTGATAAAACTGTTTGGGTCAAGTTATATAGTTTAACACTCTAAAAAAATAACTTCATTAAGCAGCATCTTAGATTTCCATATATAATATATGTACAGAGTATATGCAGAGACCCAGCAGTTACAGTTTTCATCGTACAAACTAGATTCATAAGTGCGCACAAGATAGTTGAAATTATCTCGCTCAGAGGGACCCCAAGGAAAAATACAAGCAGTAGCCTAAAAAGTGCAAAATACATTCATTATGCAATGCAGTCTACATAGCAGCATACATGTTATCAAAGTGCAAGTGCATAAGTACTGTACTAATTCCATTAATCCTTTGATGCTTTAGGGGGCCAGCTGATTTGGTGAGATGTAATTCTAATTGCGCCATTAGATTCTATAACATAATCAAATTTACATTATGAGGACCCTACAATTCTAGATATAATATAATGTGCAATGAATATTATCCACATAGGACCCTCATCAACAAACCACAGCCTACATCTTCAAATTGGTTCTTATCTAAAATATATTTAAAAACTGTTTAAAAAAAGATGTGATTTTAAAACACACTTGTTCAGAAAGGGGGGGGGGCAAAACAACATTTTGAGCCTCCTCCGCTGTGGCAATGTTATATTTTAAATACAATGGCCTCAACAAACCAAGTCGGAATGGTTGTAATAGGGAGCAGACAAATAAAACATGATTTAAATCCTGTACCCTGCTTCCACATAGGTGACAAAGTCTGTCCTGCCTGGCTAATCCCTCCCACACCCCTGTCACAATTCATAGGGGCAACAGATACATCCTTAAGAATAGGGTAGTTCTGCGTACTTCGTGAGGGAGATTCCATGCAAAATATGGTTGAGGTTGTTTATAAATACTACTCCCAGCTATTACATCATTGCCGGACTGACCTAAGTACAAAACGGTATCTCTTTTTCGACAGACTTCATAAATGGTCTTTTTAATTAACATTTTCAAAGCTTGTTTTGGTAAAGAGCCTACACTGATGAATCCAATGCAAAATAAATCTGCTGCTTTCACATAATTCCTAAAAAAAACGCTTTTCCCCTTCAGGCTTACAAATATTTCCTGCCTTAGCGCTGCCAGCAAAACATTTTCAACGCTGTTCAACAAGGCATTACTCCATCTAAAGCATGCAGCAGTGGCGAACACATAGGTCGAGAGGAGCCCAAATTCAAGCCTGATAGCCGCTATGGGGGCTGCTCTATTCAAATTACAGATCTGGTGCCAAATACGCCCCTCTGCCTTCTCCAAAAAAAGACCACTGCTGTTCGTCCACTAGTTCGCAAGCGTAACTTAGTACTGGCGGGATTTTAATTTTGTATACTGATATAATGTGTGCAAGGTGTCTTTGCCTGCAACATTTATAAAATCTACCAATTGTGCCTGCCTGAGATATTGCCTTACTTCAGCATTGGTCAATATGATCATTGCTAGAGCATCTGCTTGTAAAAATTCTTCCCAGGTATGGGTACACTTTCACTACATCAATGTTACCTTTCCCCAGGAACCAATGCATATTTTTCACTACTCTTCACCTCGGACATCTAAAAATCCTAATTTTACTTTTTGCTATATATATATATATTTTTTTTTAAATGATCATCCGCATAGCGTGCTAACTCATTAAGGCGCCTTTGAAGTCCTATTGGGGTTAGATCCATCCGAATGGTGTCATCCGCATAAAGCAGACAACTCAACTTCATTGTTCCTAATTTGGGGGAGTCCCCTTTACCCCACCCTACTCGGCTGCTCATTAATTTAAAGAGAGAAAAGGAGAGGGGCTAACAGGCACCCATGCTTCAACCCATTATTCCACAGGCCCTTATTACCCCCCATCAAAACCTGAGTCGAGATTGAGGAGTGCAATGCTATAATCAGTCTCAGCAAATGCAGAGGGATCCCCATTGCTACTAATTTCCTCCACAGCGCCCCCCTGTCTATCCGGTCGAAAGCTGTGGAGAAATCTATAAAGGCAGTATACAGGGCCATGCTCTTACCCATTGGGTATTTTTCAATTAGGATTTGCAAGGCAGTAATATTATCTAATGTACTACTATGCTTACGATACTCTGCTTGCTCTGCCGAGACTAAGTTATTTCTGTAAACCCAATCCAGAAGATGGAGAAGGATGCTTTTAGCAAACAGTTTTCCAGTCGCATCTAACAGTGTGATTTGCCTAAAGCTGGCAGGGGACGTTCTGGGACCTATTTAATAAAATGAAACCACAATACTTCCTCTCCAAGAATATGGGATAATCCCATAGGTATAAGAATAGGAGAATACCGGGCAAAGGAATTGTGCCCATGCAGGGCTATCTTGTTTGATTGCAGCTATAGGAAGATCATCAGGGCCCATTACACCTGAATAACTTGCCCATTTAATGAAGCTCTCAATTTCTTTACAGGAATGCAGGCCGTAGTCAATCCCTACAAGAGGCTTCTTAAAAAACTCTAACTTAGACATGGTCATTAAATTAGGAGCATGTAGCTGTGAGATGTATTGTGTCCATTCTGCATTGGATATTAGAATGACTTTTGCCTTTACTCTATTGTCACAAAATTTAGCTATTCGAACCCAATATTTGCGCAAGTCACCAGACTGTGCAACCTCTCTTAATTTAGTCCAGTTTCAGTCCTCCACTTTTCTGCCTTCCGACGACCTTGATTCTCTTTCTTATCTGCTTTAAACTACTAATTTCCCTTTGCCTAGTCAAGGAAGATTGCTTAAATTGTTCCCTTACTAGAGCATTTATCTCCTCATTTAACTTTGTTACCGTCCCCGAAATAACCGCAGGTTAATTAGTGCGTCTGACCTATTTTTTCCTTCCGCAAGATCTAAATAAGAGAAGGTTTTTTTCAAACAATGAGATGGGATTTTCCTGTATAGGACCACAGCTCACGTTTTTAACCAGCCTCCCTAAGCATATAATGCTTTTATTGGACCAAAATGTGCGCCCATTTGTTTTACTATACATAATACTATCATCTCTGGAATTCCAAGTATCCAAGGACTTGAGCTCCAAACTAACTTCCACTGATAAAATACTACTGTGGTCACTCGAGTTTTTCCCCAAAAACTTAAATTGGGTTCAGGCAACAAAAAGCGGGCAAGATACTACCATATAGTCAATGAGTGACTGCCCTGAGAGGCGTGGAAAGTAAGCGAGGCTGGTGAATCATCTGGGAATCTCCCATTTAGAATAAAAAAGTAATTCATTCTTAAACAATGCAAAAGATTCAGTCTTTGCTTATCTGACCTAATATGTTCGGGCAATATTGGCTCTGGGATGGTCTATGCCTCCTCTAACTCCTGGTTACGGTAAACCAAGGATGAACAGTTTGAGATTTTTGCATTAAAATCTCCCACTACCAATATCATTGTGCATTCTTCTCTGATTTTTTTATGGATAAAAGAGAAAATGGATTAAACCAGAGAATCAGACACCCTCCCAGATGTAATATATACATTTACCAGGAAAAGGGACGGGTGCTGACCAAGCGTCCCATTACCCAACTTAAGTTTCATGGCCATGCAAAGGTTACACGGATCGGTGAAAGCCCGGGGGTTCCAATTTATTCTGCAACTAAGTAATATAGCTGAACCACCACTTGCATGACCTTTTGCTGAAGGTTTTGCTGCACAATAGTATACAAAGAAATTCTCAAAATCAAAATCTGTGTAGCGCCATGTTTCCTGTAGGCAAATTATCATTTAATCATGTTGCATTAAGGTGTCTAGCTTAATGCTGGGATTACCTAACCCAGCCATGATCCAGGACAAACATTTTTTCGGAGGGCTACCTCCGCAACATAGGGCTTTTTTAACTTGCTTTAGAAGCATTCAACAGGCCAACTACCCAGCTCCACTGGTCCGCCTGAACTTTATTTTATAAAGCACAGAAACCTAATTTGCCATTCTGTGATTGACCCGTTTAGGGCACAATCCCCCCCCCCCCCCATTATGTCCCATTGCCCCCAACACCTTGTTCCTTTCTTCTGGTCCTAAGCCCCTCTTACAAGTTCATCTTTCATAATGGGTAGAGGGAGAGATTTCACCTCTGGGAACCCAGGATTCTGTCCAACCAGAAACCAGGCGGGTTTTGGCTCACTACCTTTCTGAGGCAAGGGGGAATCAATGGGCTCCTCAAATAGAGTTGGAAACCGCAGTTTTTTGGTTTACATTTTATTATACGCAGGAGTCTCTTCTTCTTCTGCCTCCATGTTTTTGGGCCATTAGCTTCTGCCTGAGGGACACCCTCCTCAGGGGGAACAACCTCTAACTCAACCATGGATTGTTTAACAACAGAAGGATCAGTTGTTAAAACTGTAACACAGGATATCCTGGTGTTCCCTTTTTTGAAACTTGAGTAGACCGGCAGGGTATTCTTAGGTGCTAATCCATTCATATTTTCCTCTGTGACGTGGGGGTGATCCCCCCATTTATGATATTCTGGGTAGCTACAAGACAAATTCACAAGCATAGGGCTATCTCTAGACTGTCCTGAAAGGGTAGCCCCAAAACCTTCCCAATTCCCCACCTGGGTCCCCATTTCAACCCCCTTATACTAGTCTGACTCGCCTGAGATTTCACTTCAATACATTTTCCTGCCTTTCCTAGACAAGAACGGGCAGAACTAAGGGGCATATTATCAAGGACGGAGTTAAAATTATCGCCGCTTTAACGGCAGGAAACTGCCGCTAAAGAGGCGATAATTGGCTTGATAATATGCCCTTGAGAATTCCAATAGAAACCCATGTTCACACCAGATCATGGGCTTCTTTGGGAATTCACAAGGGCATATTATCAAGGTCATTATAGCCGCTTTAGTGGCAGTTTCCTGCCACTAAAGCGGCGATAAATTTAACTCTGTTTCTTGATAATATACCCGTAAGTTGCTTCTCCCCGTTTAAAATCATAGATATTACACCCAGCACATCCTAATGCTAATGTTATTGTTAATGTTAAAAGGATTTATAGAGTGCATGGCTACCCAAAGGCTTCGGCAAGTGGACTAATGGAGCAACGGCGAGAGAACGGGTGATTAGTTGCAATCAGTAAACAACCATGTTTTTAGTTTTTTTCTGAATGTTACCTCTGATGCTGTAAATCTAATCTCCTGTAGGAGTGAGCTCCACAGCTTGGGCACCAGGTGGGAAAAAGCTCCCCCCCTTTCTGGCCCTTTTTATTCTGGTTGTTTTTAGCCCTTGGTCAGAATGGGCAGTCGATTTCTCAAGCAAAGTTAAAATTGACGAAAGAATCCTTTCTAATGCATAAAATACATCCAAATTTGCCCTCCCTTCCCTTTTCATTAACACCCTCATTCAGTGTGTGCCAAACACCTTGCACCCTTTCATTAGAGGTTGCTTCCAAATTCGATAATCCCAATGATCGCATGAGTGAAGCGCTCGAAAGACTGCTACTGTACACAGCTGCCATGCGAGGACAGCTAACAAGATAGTCCAGCAACAGTCTCAGTGCTAATTCTGGGGCACCTGGTACACACTGAATTTTTTATTTGCCTATATTTCTTGATTTCTTTCCATATGTATGGCAATGTCCAGGAGAGTAAGATCCTCCAGTTCCTCATAGACAAAAGTGCATTTTTCAATCTGGGTTACTAGTGGGATCACTTTAACTGATAAAGGACCTGATGGTGGCCCTATGATTTTCTGAAAGCTAGTTGTGGGAGGCAAGTTTGTATGTTCCTTTGTGACCTCAGGTTCAGTTGACGGATTTACTTCAAAAGCAGCATTTGCCTCATGCTTAACCTTGTCATCATCCAAGTCTGTATCCATTTCCATCTTTCCAACTTCTGTAAATACAACACATTCATCCAATTCCATTCCCATTTCAGTTCCAGTTCCAGTTGTTGTTATTCCAGCTTCTGTCGATAAACTATGAGCATAAGTGGCCCGGATTAGAGGGATTGGTACAAATGTGTTCAACATGGAGAACTTGAGGTCATGTGAGACTATCGACTCGGGGAGAGCAGTACATTTGCTTACTAGGTCCGCATCAGCAACACCTGGATCCATTTCTGATCCCTTATTCCTTAGTTTTGAATTTCTCAAATCGATCGTGAACATAGACAACACGTAGGGGTGAGATTTTAAGTGGGACAGGCAAGCTCCGGGCTTCTTCCGCCTGATGGTCTTTATCAGTGTTGGAGAACTGGAGTGATTCGAGGTAATGCCTGATAAACTGGGGAGAGATCCTTGCAGCTCTGTGCGAGACCCTGAGGGTGCAAGTCTGAGTCCGAGTCTGTGCCCTTCTACAGCGTGCGCAGTGGGGTGGGGGGCTGCAGTGAGTGAGGCCTCCAGGTGTCCTACAAGCCGCACTCAGTTCTGACCGAGCTGCCTCCGCATAACACCGGGGCCACCCTCAACAGACGCTGGCTGCTGGCACACCCAAACTCACCAAATGGGCAGAGGCCAAGTGGCACACTGGACAGCAAATCACTGATTTTTTAATTTTTTTATTGTTTTGCTAGCAGACAAACAGAGGGGGACGTTTTGAGAGTTTGAAAAGATGACAGGGGTCAAGGGGGCAAATAAAAAGGTCAGCACTAATGCTGGATCCAAGCCGAAACCCCGGGTTTAGTGTTTAATTTATTTTCCTTTCCTCTCCTCCACCAGGTACCATGGGCATCAGGGCATGAGGGGCAGAGCTGGCTGGCACAACGTCGGGGTACAGTGTGGTGTGATGCAGAGATAGCACTTTCTCTATGGCTGCACTGGAATAGCACTGGATTAGCAGGAGGGGACAGGACAATAACGTGCCACAGGCTGCAGGTAGGCGCTGGGAGGTCTGCGGTGCAACCGCGCCCACCACACACTGCTCTCTGTTACCGCTTCATGCCACCCACCACACTCCAACCTCAACTCCTAGAACGGACATGCACTTGCTTGTTCGCTTACTCATCCGCACACTCAGATCTGCTCTGCCCCCCCATCCCCAGGAACCAAAAACTCACACAACATAAGCTCAGATGGACATAAACTGGCTAAAAGAAACTAGACACCCACAGATATAACCCAGCACAAAAGCAAACAAGAATACATATCCCAAGGTAATAATGACATTCTAAATAGAGTAAATATATCACAAATTCTTCAGCACATACCACAGTTAATCCACCTTAACATAGAAGATCTACTGTGAGTATATTTAAAGGCCCCAAGTAATAAGGCAACTACAGAATCAACGCTAGTTATATGGAAAACCCAACCAATAGTCGAAACTGTTATAATAGCCAAGGACCAACAAGCCAACTTGGGGATACATGTCCAGGAACCTCAAGCAGATAGATACCCATACATGCTAGAGGATCGCCCCGAAGTAAAAGCAACACAAATAAAGAAAATACAAACTAAAGGGCTCGCTGCCAACAACGGCCATGACGCCACTTTCTTATTTAAATATTTGCCTGGCCTCGACAAATTCCACCACGAGGTGTGAAATCATTGAGGGATCCAAGGACACAGATCATACCAATTATTGGAGCTGGCTTACATCAACCTTAGGAGGCTTCCATTGTACCTGCTCCTAGCACAAAGGAAACAAAGGGCAAGTAAGGAAAGGAGCAGAAACATATTAAAAATAATATCTTAGAATGTCTTCAGGCTTAAATCAAGGCTGAATAATCAAGAAGCTTTTGGATGCTTGCAGTCCGTGGACATCCTTTGCTTGCAAGAAACTTGGCTCATGAAACCACTGGTAATTCCCGGATTAATGGAGTTTCGACACCCAGCCAAAAAGTACCGTTTATTTGTGACGCCGTCAGGGAGTCTATCGATTTACGTAAATTTTAATACATCAATAATAGTTGTAAAAACCCCTAAAAGCACAGATATGGTTCAGGCTTTATATTTAAAGGGCCTTCAAATAAATGGCAGGTTAACATCTATTCTACTACTAAACGTTTATTTTAACAGTAAGGACAGCCCCCAACAGGGCAAAATGTTGGAGCTAATGGGAACAATGGAAGATTTATTGATCAACTTCCCAAACTGCGGGATAATTATAGCAGGAGATTTTAACACCAATAACTTGGAAACAGGTAAAGACACCAAGTCACTGAGGGACCCAGCCAGCAACATGCTATATTAATTTGTAAAGGTATTGATATATGATATAACTCCAGATGTTCAAAACCACACTCCCGCCAGGCAAAAAGCAACTATTAATTACATCTTCATGAGTAGCCATCTCCAACAATTAGTTATGGACTTCTCTCAACCCCAGCAGCAGGTAAGCGATCATCTCCCCATAAGTGTCAAAATGTAATTACAGGCAACTGGAGAAGAAATCCACAAATTACTCGGAGTCTCAAGTACCACATGGATCAAGCATGTGAGTCTCCTATATTGTAAATCGAATAGTAGAAGTTCGGGAATAACTACCCTGTACAACATCTGGAACTCGAGGAACAGTAAGCGATGATGTATACAAAATCCTGGATGTGCATAAGCGAGCGACCACAATACTAAAGAACATCAGGGGCAATGGGGCCCCCGGTCCGAACGGGCTATCCTGTCAGCTATTTAAAGAGGACTATATCTTCTGTGCATCCTTATTTACCCTCTTTATTTAATTATTACACGTTCAATGCCACAATCACAGAAAACTGGAATGGATCCCTATGACAACCGATCCACAAAAAAGGTGATACATCAGATCTTACTAATTACAGGATGATAGCACTACTGGATATTGAGGCAAAGGCATATGCAAGCCTTATTCTACAGGTATTACAAAACTGGGTCAAGAACAAAGACATACTCCCAGTGTATCAGTCAGGCTTCAGGCAGGCGCGTTAACACTGGACAACGTGACAGTCCTTGCCTATTTAATCGATCAAGCTACTCGTGAAAGACAACGCCCTCTCTTTGCCTGTTTTGTAGACTACACCGCAGCATTTGACTGTGTCAATCGAAATCTATTAAGGGGCAAAGTTACAAAACTGGAGGATCCCCAGTATGTTGTTGACTGCCATCACGGATCAAGGGCTCAAGCGAGGCTGTGTGCTGGCACCCCTACTTTTTAATCTGTACATTGCGGACCTAGGTCACTTTTTAACAGCTGCCAATTTGTTCATTCCAAAAATCTGGTGATTACGATTGTTTTTAATGCAGTAGGCAAGCGACATGGTCCTACTGGACCACACATGCATGGGATTGCAGAAAGCACTAGATGCGCTAAGCAAGTACAACATCTAGAGGCCAACACCAACAAAACAAAGATGGTGATATTTGGAACCTTTGCTAATAAACTCGAGCAACACTGGAGGTTGGGCAACTTGAAAATAAGCACTGCACCCAAGTGCAACTATCTGGGCGTGTGCTTCACGAGCAATGGCAGGCCCATCAGCACATCGCCTCCATAGAAACAAAGGCCAAAGCGCTGACCTACGCCATGTGCAAATTAAATGCAAAAATGCACAGCCCATCTACTGTGGTAATGCGAAAAGTGATGAAAGCCAAGCAACTGCCTGCAATTGCATATAGTCATCTGGCATTACCAGGGACTCTGGTAAAAACTTTGGAAACCGCACATTGCAGGACTTTGAAAAGGATCTTTCTAATTCCTCGCTATACTCGGAATGCACTGGTAAGACTGGAGTTTGAATTGAATAAACAAATATATGAAACTGGTCTTCCATCGTACAATACTACTACAGAATATGTGCAGCACCCCAAAATACCATGAAATAAGCTATTAAGATTATCTTTATACAAGATAGTAAACCCTGGTCAGAGCACCTGTGGACTACCTGCAGTAAACTCCATCGAGACATGACAAACTGGAGCATGTTTATCCATCAACCTGGATCCTAAAAATTTTGCTGAAGGACCAAGTCAGACATATATCCTGGCAAAAAGGCATCAGATTCATAGAAAGCTCTTAAAGTAACATCCAGGTGTTAGCAAATTTCTACAGGGATAAATCATGCCAGGCTTACTTAAACAGTGCACCGAATAAGCCAATTTTAAAGCAAATGTGAATAATCCACCTTATATTGCTCCCTATAAAAGACATAAACACCCATTGGAAATGCCTGGAGCTAGCCTGCAAACTGTGTGAATCATTTGACGAATCCCTTGCTCATTTCCTCTGTATCTGCCCAAGTTTGATTAATCCACACCGCACTCCATTAAAACCCTTATTTTTAAAATACGGCACTGCACTTGCAAATAGGCAATGGAACTTCTTTTTAACTTAAAAACCCCACTGGAACTGGCAAGGCTAGCCAAATTTGAACCCCAGCTTTAAAATCTTTAATTAGGACGCCTGTGTATATTGATGAATATTGAAGAAACCTGATAGGGTCTTAAGCTGGAATACAAACTTGAGTTACAGTGGTGGCTTGTGAACTTTTTTTTTTTAGCCTTTTAGAAGTGAAATGTGGTAATTGATAATGTATCAATTTTAGTAGGATCATGCTATGGTTTTGTAACATTTTTTATTAATTCAAACAAATAAACGTATTCATTCAACCAGCCAGAGAAACTCTGATGCAGTTTGGCCCACATTGAGTTAATGGTGAATCCAACTCTGCCTACAAGCTTGTTGCACAGGTATTGTTTTTCTAGTTTACATTTTTTGTGCTAGTATGAGGTTGTCAGAGACAGTGTAAAAGGCCCAGGAGGGATTTGCTCAGAACATCCATTGTTTTAAATTTCTGAAGCCGAGCACCGGCAATGCCTATCCGTCTTAAAATACTGGCTAGCGCTGCTCTTCAGAATCAAGTCCCACCATGACAGCTTCTCTTCCACCTATGTTGATTTATATATTTATCTTTATCTTTGATGTAATGCCTGCACTGCCTCTTTTTGAAAGAACATTAAACATGCCCCACTGTCTTTCACTTTAGCATGGCTGAATGCTCTTCAAAAAAATTGATTTCAGGAGAAGTGCCTTCTTCTGCTAATATATCTTCTCACTTGGTCTGTTACTCAGCACTCACATCTAGGAAGAAGAGCATCTTCTGGTTGTTATGCTTTAACACCTTCGCTGCGGGGGTAATTCCCCCGCTGTGCTGCGGAGGAAGGGGGCACGCACAGCGCCCGCATGCTCATGACGAGCTGCACGGCACTCCTGTGCTCATGACGAGCTGAGCTCGTCACAGGTGCACCGGCTCCCGTGGAACGCTCAGCACAGCAGGGGAATTCTCCCCGCACCTGAGCGTTCCACGGCTCATGACGAGCTGAGCTCGTCATGAGCACCGGAGCACTGAGCTCGTCATGAGCATGGAAAAGGTTAAATCTTGCTGGAGATTTGTCTAAGGTAGGACTGTTAGGTTGAAATATCGTTATCACCACAATTTTCTCTTCAGCACCCTTCATCGCATATTCAGTGTGCACAATGTTTTAAATCAGAAGCTCCAACTCTTCCAGGCATTTTCAGGTGGAGGTTTCGAGAGCCACAGATTACCTGCACTAGCATTATTCTCCACAGCTTCAACTTTATTTCGTAGATTATTGAGGGAGGCAGTTGAACACCACCCAAACTCTAGCAAAAAACACATGAGTTATCTTAATTTTCTTAGTTGACCTTTCCATGGTACAAAAACTGTCCTCCACTGCTGAGACCCAGTTTGATGCATTAACTGACTGCACATGCATTATCTCCATCTTGCCCTCTAGGTTGACTAGAGGGGTTTCCAGTTTGTCCAAATTCTCTTGGTCCCTTCTACAATGTTGTAGCAGTAGCCTATTCTCTGAAGACATTTATGTCTCATCCTGTTTTCACTTCTGTCTTGTCTGTCTTCCAACAATATTCACTCTTTCCATTCATCCCTCTATTATTATCTTTATACCATATTCATATTAATGCTCGTCTTTAATTACACATCAAGTAACTTGTAATTTATTAATTGTGGAACTCTGATAATGTTAGGTGCCAGTGGCTGACAATCCTAAATCATTGCTTTTGATGTTAGCTACTTTACAAAAAGGAAAACACAATTGTGTTTTATTATATTTGCATTTATATAGCCCTTTACACCCATAATGAAGCACTGATTGCACATGTGGGCCAGAAATACTCTTATCCATGTGAGTACTTTGTATGAAAGAGTATGCGTCTTTCATAGGGCCTATATGTGTAGTATATATATGTCAAGTCTGACGACAAGAGTTCTGGCCACATTGTGTTTTGTCATTGCCCCTACTTGTGATTTGCTTATGCATTAAAGGACATATTTATCAAGTAGTTGTGTCGCCCTTGCACCATGCAAAGGCGCGCAAGGGCGATGTAACTACTAAGTTAGATTTATCAAGCCAAGCAAGGCCACCTTGCATTGCCTGTACCGGCTTGATAAATCTACAGTAAAGCAATGCAGTGCAAATCGCTGTGTTGCGTTACTCTGCCCCAGGGAGGCGTTCTATGTGTGATGTGTGGCTGTTCCCACACAGCACCCATCGATTTTGGCTCATTTCCAGATTATTGGTAGATCTAGGAATGTGTCAAAATGCTATGCATTCCCAGGAGAGGTGTAAAGAGAAGAAAGAAAAATCATTATTTCTCCTCGGTTTTTCCTCTTCCTATGTCTGCTGCATTCTGCAGCACACATAGAGAGATGAAAATGCCTTGGGGGATTGTTTTTGTGCAGGAAGGAGTCCCTTCCTGTACAAAGGCAATCCTGCTTACAATGCAGGCACCCTTGCATCAAGGTGCAAGGGTGCCATGCGTGGGCGCTAAGCTGCACATTGTGCGCCAGAGCTGAGAAAAAACAGGAATTCGCAGTTTTATGTTAAATACGGCGCATTCCTGCCTTTTGCCTATCATGCAGCAAAGTGCAGCAAGGCGTTTTGATGCGAGCGCTGAGTGACGTTTTGATAAATATGCCCCTATGAGCTTGAGTACAGATGGATGGAAAGAATGTGAGCATATTGTGGCATACATGGGACATGGTTTGTTGTTGTGCATGTGTGGCAGATACTTCCCAACATGCATTGTATCAGGTGTGCCAGTGCACACACACACAGGTGTAGAAGAAAAGTGTGAAAACAGACATGGTCATGCATGTGTATACCAACCATCTTTGTAGTGTGTAGTATCTTACACACATTGCATGCAAATCATAGGATTAGGAAAGTGCCCAGAGGTGACTGTGCTGCCAATCCAGAGATGCAATCTTCCATCAACTACAGCATGTCCTCTGTAGTCCGCACAGGAGTGGCAGAGGAACAAGTGATTGGCATTGTCTTCATGTAGTCAAGTAATGTGTTCAATGAGAATTGTTTAAAGTACTGGGAAAGGGGTCATCTCTTAATCTTGTCAACAAATGTCACTGCTTCAAAATGAGAATGCCACGAGCGTAAGGTAAGTGGTTTTATTTTTGTATTTTATTTTCTCTATCCCGTCGTCTGTCGACTCCCCCAGCCCGCCCCCGCCCTCAGCAATGCAGCAAGTGCAAGGTAAGTGGGTTTTTTTTATTTTATTTTCCCTATCTCGTCATCTGTCGGCTGCCCCTGCTACCCGCACCCTGCCCACCACTTTTACCCATACGGGCCGTGCCTGAGGAGTACATCTATTATGTATCTTTCTCACACGTACATCATTGCGCTTTTTTAACAGTTTTTTGCCAAAATTGTTCGACATCAGCAATAACTCTTTTTTTTCCCCTACGCTGAACCAAAAGGACATTGGCAAATACAACAGGCCTACATTTCAAAAGCATAACGGCACAACCTATTGGCTTTTCCAGTGCTTGTTTTTAAACACATGCCGAACAATTTTATCTCAGTAAGTCACTGATAACTGTTCTCTTTAAAGAACGCATTCCAAATTCAGCAATCATTTAGGCTTTGACTATTTGTAGAAAATTGCTGATCTCTTTTTGAAGGAAGTTGGCAAATCACCTTAAATATGTGTAATGTAATTGTCTTTATTTGCATTTTTTTTATCAATCAGTAGATGGACTTTCAGCTGCTTCAGTAACACGACAGATGTTCCAAACGTGGACCGTGACTGAAAACTTCTCAAGCGTGCATCTTTAACACAAAAAGAGCGACTTTAACAGATGACTGCAAATGTGTGTGTGTGCGTGCGCGTTTTTTTTTTTTTAGAACGGCGGTGCTCCTTTCTCCCTACTGTATTAGTGGAGGGCAAGATTCCTAAAGCCTTCTTTGTTTTCCTTTTGGAAAGTGACCCAAAAGCCACCGTCCTTTTCTGGGGATTCGAATTGGATTGTATGCCATCTCTAACAAGGGCTCCTACAAAAAAAAAAGAAAGTCAATCAAACTTTTTATGCTGGCCCCCCAGAGTTATGGCCCTGGTCATTAAAGGGTGCACAATAGCAGGAATTTGGTGTATTACTGAGAGAAATCCCTTGAACTCCAAGTTAGGCCACAAAAGGCCTCCTGCGAGCGCCCATGCAGCAGATGTTGAGTTATCTGAAGTGTCAGAATGCCAATTAGATATTGAACATGGCAGGAGGTGGGCGGAGTCTGCACAACAAGTGCCCCGTGAATGGGAACAGTTCCAGAGTTTAGTCTGAAGCCCTGCTGTTCCTTTGTAAAATGATTTGTGGCAAATTTGTTTTGTCATCGAGGCACGGTCCCCCCTGTGCCTTTAAGTGCTCCTACTTTCACCCAAGGAAACTCATTTAGGGGGACACAATTTTTAAATGACCGACTACACTGCTATTCACGCTATGTTAATAATCCTTAAAAAAAATAACGACTCCTAATGGTGGAAAAGCACCAAATAAGCTATTGTCACTTCCAGTTTCAATTGGACGTACAGATCATTCACGGGATTTCGATGGTTGAAACGTTTAACACGTTCTGAATTTGTGTAAAAGTTAAAACATGATGTACAGGACACAGTTCTGCATTATACGACTTAAATCATTCCCGAATCCTCGAACTCTGTCCCGTTTGCATACATTTTGAAAATGCAGGAGCTCACCCCACGTTTCGTTTTAAAAAAAAAAAATTGTGCATAGTTACAATTCTTTGTATATGTCTATCAATCACTCACATAATGTAAACCAAACGCTGTTTCTTTTGGAATCTTTTTTTTTGGTTGAAATGTCATTGTGGCAGCTTGTACTTTACTTAAGCTTCTTTCTTTTTTTTTTTGCTGTTGTCGCATATTTCTCTATTCATTTATACATTAGACTGACGTATAATTGTTTTTCAGCCAGAAAGCCCATATATAAATAAGCACAGAGCATGGTAAATCTTTCCATTAATTAATATGAAAAAGCATCACACGTTTGAAACACCCTGTTCTTAATGCATTGGGTATTTTAACGCATTATGTAGGCGTAGTGCCATTAATTGTATTGGCTATTTAAATTTGCTGACATTTGATTCCTAATGCCACTTTGTATCAATATATCAGTCATTTGTTAGAGCTATAATCAGGGAAATGAGCACTATGCTTATATTGAAATAAAGTAAGAGGTGTGGGATTTTATCAAACCTGGCTGCTAGGGAGGTAAAATTTAAAGTTGGCAACCATAAGAGGGTTGTCTTGTAGATGGGGGATGTATGGGAGGGGGGGGGCACTTTATTGTTGTGCTTGAATTTTTTGATCCCAACTGTTCATTATTGTTTCCATTGCAGAAATATACATTCTCCTGGTAGGGTCTGGGTGGATGCCAAAGTTAATATTTCAAAAGAAAGTTGTTGTGCATTTTAAACTGTTCTGTGGAATTTACAGTGACATACAAGTAGCCTAAAACAGATTTTAAATGCTCTAAAATAAGCACATTTAAATAATAAATTCAAAAGTATTTATTGTGCGAGGAAATATGTGGTGTCGTGTAAACTGCTAACACATAACACCAAAATAAACTTTTTTGAGACTTTCTTCCTTTTGTTACATCAAACTGAACTTGTCATTTTAAAGCAGTAACTCATTTCGGTGACTCATTGACTTCTGTGAAAACATTGTTTAGTTTTCCTTTGACCTTTAGAGGTCACATTTGACTATTTACGTTATCTCACAGCACTTTGCTTCTCCGTGCCTGTTTACAATTACTTTTCAGGGTGTGTTTTGCCAGCCTCTTCGAAATTTCAAACATTCTATAATTGCTGCAACAAATGTATTGCTATTTTTGAATGCTAGCAATACAAACATAACATTCTATACTGATTGATCATATGAGCAAGCCAACTTGCCATAACATCTCACATGAACAGCAATTTTGTTAATTAGCCAATTAGCCTGAATTTTGAACAACAATTATAGAAGAGTGTCTAACAACAATCTAAGTAACAGAAATATACATTTGTGCATGCGTCCGTTTATATACATATGCATGTCTGTGCGTGTGCTAAATGAACAATATAAAGTAACAAAATAGGTATTTAAAAAAACAGACAATGAATCTGAAAAAACTTAAATTGCACTTTTCAAGGATTTGCAGCTTCCTATTATCTGGCTGTTTTGAAAGTGCCTAGTATCAATTTCCTGAAAAACTCAAAAAAGTGAATAGTCTCAAAGTCAATAAATAATAATGTAAAATGCCTATACGTAATCTGGTGAGATCAAATCTATTCTGTACATTAGTAACAATGATCAGATAGCTTTGTATACCTTGTTGCATGGGACCTGAGCAGTATCTACATACAGTAGATGTATGTCTTTCTCTTATTTTTATTTCAGAGTCCATTTTCCCTAAAAACTCTTTTTTATTTCTTTTTTTTTACTATATGGCAAAATGCTGATTGGCTCCTCAATACATATTTTCACCAGTCTCCTTTAATCATTTATTCACATGCACCACCAACAAGAGAATTTTGTCACGATGCTGAAGTGTTAGACAATCTTCTATAATTTCCTTTTGTTTCTGAGCAGCCCCTGAAAATTTGGGGGGGGGGTTCGTCAAGGGGGGGCCGAGAAAAAAGGGGGGTCCCAAAACGCGTTTTTCCCGTGTTAATTTCCATAGGGCGGTTGGACTCACTTTTAACTCGAACGGCTGAATGGATTTGCACGAAACTTGGCAAAATTGTAGGGACTGGTAGCCCGATGTGCCTTTGCTAGGTCTCAATATATGTGCTCCAGTGGATTTTGAGAAATTAACGTTAAAAAAAAGATATATATCTGTGACAGCGCTCCGGGCAGCGCTCTGCTTCGCGTACTTTTCGCGTTACGGAGCTTTGCGAAGCTGATTGGCTCTCCGGTGTCTGTAAACATTCCAAACAGTCCGTAGCGGCCGCCATCTTGTCTCTCGGTAGGATCGAGAGACAAGAGGAGGCCAAAGCGAAGGGGCAAATGACCATAAGGGGGCATAGTAGATCCTCCCTGACCCCCTAGGTTTGATGTGGAGGTTTTAAAAGGGCCCCCCGGTGCAAAAAAAAATCAAAAAAAAAAAATCGAACGGGTGAATGGATTTGCATGAAACTTGGCAAAATTGTAGGGACCGGTAGCCCGATGTGCCTTTGCTGGGTCTCAATATATGTGCTGCAGTGGATTTTGAGAAATTAACGTTCAAA
Source organism: Lissotriton helveticus (assembly GCF_964261635.1). Lineage (NCBI taxonomy): Eukaryota > Metazoa > Chordata > Amphibia > Caudata > Salamandridae > Lissotriton > Lissotriton helveticus. Next base: position 267,630,648 of record NC_136068.1, on the reverse strand, counting down.
AAAAGATATATATCTGTGACAGCGTCCCGGGTAGCGCTCCGTTTCGCGTACTTTTCGCGTTACGGAGCTTTGCGAAGCGAAGCTGATTGGCTCTCCGGTGTCTGTAAACATTCCAAACAGTACGGAGCGGCCGCCATCTTGTCTCTCGGTAGGATCGAGAGACAAGAGGAGGCCAAAGCGAAGGGGCAAATGACCATAAGGGGGCATAGTAGATCCTCCCTGACCCCATAGGTTTGATGTGGAGGCTTTAAAAGGGCTCCGCGGGGCAAAAAAAAAAAAAAAATCGTTTTTTTTGGTGGGGTGTGCCCGGTTAGCGTAACGGGAAGCGGACTGGGGAGCGTACTACAAGGAAACAAGAATGATTGACTTTTAACTTATTGTATGTTTATAGACTTTTTTTAAAACTTTTTTTCCTGCTGAGTGACGTCTCGGCCTATCTCCAGGGGATGCAGTCCCTACCATCTCGGCTTTTAAGCCAAGGGGGACCGGTAGTGTGGGAGAGATAACGTCTGTTAACGTTCGATTCGAAGGAAATCAGGAAGTGTTGAAAAACATTGTCTGCGCCATCTTGCCTTTTTTCGAATGCCACATTTTTGTCGTGCACGGCAGCCATTTTAGATGCCTTGACCAGACCCACTCTCTGCACGCTGTCGATCCTTAGCATGGCTCCCCACCCTCGCAAGCATCTCCCCCAGGCACTGGTCACCCCCGCTCTCTGTCTTATGCATGAGCAATAGACCTCCCCCCATCTGCGCTGCTCTTCCCTGAGAATCACACTCTGTGCCCGCCCGACACCTCCCTTTCGCCCTATTCACTACCGCACCCTCTGACACTCCTCTTCCTCTGTGTCCGATTGTCCAGGCCGGTCCCAGGCTATCAGGTAGCCCTGCAGATGTACTTTATGGCCCCAGCTGTAAAGAATCACCCCTCTTCAAAGGAGTTACAGTAGATCAAGGCCCCCACCCGATGAGATCCATTACACCACACGCGTTCCTACTATCTGAAAACCATCCTGTATTGTGATTGGGGAGGGGACCGAGCCTGAAGCAGAAGATTCCAGGGATGCCTCTTTGTACATCAAAGTTTTTACAATTATGTGTCACATTAAAAATATATAGCACTCCAACAAAGTAGTAGGATTATAAAACTTTAATAACTTATAAATATAAACAACGCAACAAAAACAGTAAAAACATTTAAATATTTTTAGGAAAAAAGAAGGAACAATGGTCAGTAGCGGTCGGTTGTGCGAATAGTCCCAAGGCAGCACAACGTCCTGAGTTCTGGACGGCACCCAGGTGATGTTGCCTGGGTGCCGCACTGGTTTTGGGAATCCTACAATGCTGCTCCGAATAACGGCGTGGGGCGTCCCGGGGGTGGCTCGTCAGTAGCGGTCTGTTGTGCGAATAGTCCCAAGTCAGCAGAACGCGCTGAGATGTGGATGGCACCCAGGTGATGTCAAGTAAGTTGCCGCACTGGTTTTGTTATCCCACAATGCTGCTCCGAATAACGGCGTGGGGCGCCCCGGGGGGGGGGGGGTGTGAGGCGGCGTGAACGGGCCTCCCCAGGTGGAGGCTCGTCTGCTGTAGTGGGGCGCCCCTTTACCGTTTCAGTTGCCATTCCGCCCGCTTTTGGTACACTGTGTCAAAATCCGCCATTCAGCTGAGTTGCGCCCACTCTTGCGGTGCAGCGATAGGCGGCTGCCACAGGACTCTCAAAATGGTGGCAGGCTCTTTCCTTTTTGGGCCTGGTCCACTGAAATGGCCCTGGGACACCTTGGAAATCGGACGCTTGTCTGCTAGGTCTTGGACCCCATTCTCGAAAGCGTCCCCTCAGCCTTGAGGATTCTACAAAAGTCTTGGGGGCCCCCGACTCCTGCAGGCTTCCGGTGGGGAGCGGCTGCCATGATTGCTCGCGGAATGACCACGACGGAGCCACGAGATGGTGGTGCTCTCATGCTGACGTCAGCTTCAGTCTGAAACATCCAGAAACAAGGTGGGGCTTTCATCGTTTGGGAAAAAAAAAAAGTTTTCATCCAATGAAAAGTGTTATTTTTAGGTCATATGATCAAGCCTTCCATCATTAGGAAACCAAAAGTGAAATGAACCAATGAAAAGTTTTATAAAGAAGTCACATGACCTGTTATGCGGCATAGGGTATAAAAAAGCGTAGAAAATCCGTTGGCACGTGAGGCGGCGTCAGTAGCGGACCGATGTGCGAATAGGCCGAAGGCAGCACAACGCGCCAAGTTCCGGATGGCACCGAGGTGGTGTCTAGCAAGTTGCCGCACTGGTGTGGCCATCCTACAATGCTGAAAGTCGGCGTGGGGCGCCCCGTTGGCCTGTGAGATGGCGTCAGTAGCGGACCGATGTGCGAATAGGGCCAAAGGCAGCGCAACGCGCCAAGATCCGGATGGCAACGAGGTGGTGTCTAGCAAGTTGCCGCACTGGTGTGGTCATCCTACAATGCTGTGCCGAAAGTCGGCGTGGGGTGCCCCGTTGGCCTGTGAGTTCGCGTCAGTAGCGGACCGATGTGCGAATAGGCCAAAGGCAGCACAACGCGCTAAGATCCGGATGGCACCAAGGTGGTGTCTAGCAAGTTGCCGCACTGGTGTGGCCATCCTACAATGCTGAAAGTCGGCGTGGGGCGCCCCGTTGGCCTGTGAGTTCGCGTCAGTAGCGGACCGATGTGCGAATAGGCCGAAGGCAGCACAACGCGCTAAGATCCGGATGGCACCGAGGTGGTGTCTAGCAAGTTGCCGCACTGGTGTGGCCATCCTACAATGCTGAAAGTCTGCGTGGGGCGCCCCGTTGGCCTGTGAGTTCGCGTCAGTAGCGGACCGATGTGCGAATAGGCCGAAGGCAGCACAACGCGCCAACATCCGGATGGCACCGAGGTGGTGTCTAGCAAGTTGCCGCACTGGTGTGGCCATCCTACAATGCTGAAAGTCGGCGTGGGGCGCCCCGTTGGCCTGTGAGATGGCGTCAGTAGCGGACCGATGTGCGAATAGGGCCAAAGGCAGCGCAACGCGCCAAGATCCGGATGGCAACGAGGTGGTGTCTAGCAAGTTGCCGCACTGGTGTGGTCATCCTACAATGCTGTGCCGAAAGTCGGCGTGGGGCGCTCCGTTGGCCTGTGAGTTCGCGTCAGTCAGTGGGGGTTGTTTGAGGATCTGACTGCATTGGAAAGCTATGTGATGCTGTGCGTCGCCCCCAAGATGAAGGTTCCTCGGCTGCAGTGGGGCGCCCCTTGGTGTTTCACTCGCTATGCAGATGAGTTGCGTGCGCACTTGCGGCGAATAGGTCGAAGGCAGCACAACAATATTTTCTGAATAGAAGACACCACAAGGCGCTGAGATTCGGTTGGCACCGAGGTGGTGTCTAGCAAGTTGCCGCACTGGTGTGGCCATCCTACAATCCTGCTCCGAATAACGGCGTGGGGTGCCTGAAGGGGGGGGGGAGGCGGCGTGAACGGGCCTTCCCAGGTGGAGGCTCGTCTGCTGTAGTGGGGCGCCCCTTTACCGTTTCAGTTGCCATTCAGCTGAGTTTCGGCCGCTCTTGATGCTACAGCGTCAGGCGGCTGCAACAGGACTCTCAAAATGGCGGCCTGTTCTTTGGATTTGGGCCTGGTCCACTAAAATGGCCCTGGGACACCTTAGAACTCGGACGCTCGAATTTTTTTTCCTTTCCTCTACATGCAAAAAAGGTAAATGCCCGGTACGTTACCTGCCTCATCTGCCACGATGTACTCTCCAGAGGAACCGAAAAAAAATATACTTATGGTAACTATACCATGCATCGTCATATGGAGAGGTGGCACCGATTAATTATAGTGCTGCACAAAAGAGAGATTTGGAGGAGAACCCCCGACCTGCCAGTACATTCACCAAAGGAGTGGCACTGACAGCATCAGAGGCAAGGGAAACGGTCCCAAATATTTAGAAGAACTTTGGAAAGATTAAAATGACATGTTTAGATTGTGGCAAATTAATTTCATGTGGACAGATGAGTGTTACTCTAATAAATACAGCATATGAACATCATCATAGTCGATGGTTGGTAGAGACATTTTGACTATATCCTGGACCTGCCCGTCCTCGCCCAAAATGGCGCCGGAATAAATGGGACTCGTAACTCCTTGTTGTGTACTGGTTGCTGAACCTTGAAATCACGAGATTCGTATGCAGTTTTGAAGCACATGGCGGGCGGGGACGAGAATTGATTGAATATTTCGACATCCCTATTGATATTAAGTTCTGATGTGTTATTGATTACTGTACTATTGAAAGTTCGAATTAACGTCACCCATGGTACTTGCCCGCAAATGTATATCTAGATAATTTTATTGTAACTGGCTCTGTCGTATTTTAATTATAAAATGTACGTCCACCGATTCCGCAACTGTTAGACACCTTAGTTCTTGCAACCTAATGGCCCGCCCGTTACGTTCCTCTACAGTGTAAATGTCTACTCATCATATACGATTACAGTTTGCTCCGTGGCCGGCCCACGTGGTTATAGGCCCGTATTTGTATACTGACATTTTCACAATAAAGGTTTTTAAAAGAAAACATGGTAGTAGTATTTACATTGGTAAAGTTTTTAATAATAGTCACTGTTTTAGAATCAGTAAAAGGCAAGTGAAATAAAGCAGTCCAATTACATGAAGGGTAAAAGGTATAATACGCAGGAACGCAGTAAAGATAAATGGTCAAGGGCTGTTGTGTTTCTACTTCTGCAACATAAAGTGATCGATAAGAATCTGATATTCAGGCGTATCGGCGACTAAGACAGCAGGCCGAGCCTCTTTTGCTCAACGGCTCCGTCATGGGACGAAGAAACGCCCTTTTTCTCGAAAAAGGAATATATTTTACTTGCAGGACAGTTGTAAATTTTCTGGGAAAGTACATTAGCCTGGAACATTATAACATATGTTTAAGAAAAAATAATGTTCGAAAGTAATAAAAAGCGTAATTTTTAGGTCATATGACCAAGCCTTTCATCATTAGAATAAGAAAAGTAAAATGAACCAATGAAAAGTTTTATTAACAAGTCACATGACCTGTTATGCTTACGTTACGCGCTGCGCGCCGCGCCTCGGATCGCTTCCGGAAAGCTGCGCTTCGCGCACCGGAGCACTTCCGGATGCGCTAACGCGGCGCGTCATATGACGCATTACGCGACAACGCAGGTCCAGAATATAGTCAAAATGTCTCCACCAACCAGCGGTCGGAACACAACCCCTTTCAGCAGGCTAAATAGTTCTGTTAAATGACAACAGAAGGGACGGGCAACAAGAACCATCAGTCAAAGAGGGGAGGGCAAGTTTTTCTCTACCGGGTCACGTTGGGGCGCTACCGGAACTGATCGAATTGGTAGTCTACAGTGTTTCTGGATGTTTCAGACTGAAGCTGGCGTTAGCATGAGAGCACCACCATTTCGTAGCTCCGTCGTGGCCATTCCACGAGCAATCATGCTAGCCGCTCCCCACCAGAAGCCTGCGGGAGTCGGGGGCCCCCAAGACTTTTGTAGAATCTTCAAGGCTGAGGGGACGCTTTCGAGAATGGAGCCCAAGCTCTAGCAGACAAGCGTCCGAGTTCCAAGGTGTCGCAGGCCCATTTTAGTGGACCACGCCCAAATCTGAAGAGCCGGCCGCCATTTTGAGAGTCCTGTGGCAGCCGCCTATCGCTGCACCGCAAGAGCGGGAGCAACTCAAGTGCATGGTGAGCGAGACGCTGTAGTCGAAAGAGCGGGCGGTAAACAGCTGAATAGCGGAAGAGGCACAGTGTAGCAAAAGCGGGCGGAATGGCAACTAAAACGGTAAAGGGGCGCCCCACTACAGCGTGTCTTTAGGTGAAACGGATTGTGGGACAAGGTCAAGAATGGAAGAGTCACCAAAAGGCAAAAAGTTCCGCTTGACCCCGGGAGCCGGCTACCTATGTCGGGGGCGATCTCAGGCCACACCAGGGCAACACGACTTGCGGAGGGGGCCGGAGCCAAGCGCCCCCTCCAAGTCCGCGCCATGACACCGTCCCTCGGGGGCCTCCGTCAAGCGGTTCAGGGTGGCACCGCATCACATTGTTTTCAAATGCAGTCACGTCCTCAAACAGCCCCCACTTACATTGAGAATAGTGAAGCTGTAGCAAGTGCAAATAGGCTTCAGATAGTGTTACAAGCACTCCTCAAAACTTTGAACTATCAGAGTGCATGAGTTTCATGCTCGATCGATTGAGCTAGCCGGATCGGGCAACAAAAAGTATAAAATAGTTATGTAAATAGTTATTTAATAAAATGTTTTACCCTGTTACTTTGCTGGTGTGTTGTATATATTTGTAATATTTGCATAGAGTTTATCGTTATTTTGGGCGGGGTAGGTGGCGGAGCCGAGCTGTCTTGCAGCCATCATGGTGTGGAGTTCAGTTCATCTCACTAGTTTCGTATTTCTCATGAGGGGTTGTTCCTAAAGTTTCTATTTTAGCGAGGTCAAAAAGAGATTCCATTAGTGGCCTACTGATTTTGCTCGATTCCTTTTGTTTTTTTACACGATTTTTCGCTATCTGCAAAGACTAAACAGAGTATTGCGACTCTGTGCTTGTTTGTAAATAGAGAATGAACCAAAGAGAACCAATTCTAAAACAGTAAATGCTTGGATAACAATCAATCAAATGGAGAGAGAAGCAGGCACGACGGATTACAACGGGGGCAAAGGCCTGCGTTAACTACCCTTCACTATCTGCAAAGAGAGAGTACTCCTAATAGAAATGAGGGGGGGGGCAGCATTCAAAGCAGATCAGTGTGCATAAACACGAAAATGTTTTTTCTTACCACGTACTTGACATTCGACAGCTTATGATATTTGCTATTAAAAAACCATTGAAATTCACTGAAAAAACCATAGGTTATACACCATATATAGTTAGGAATTAGCATTTACAAAACCTTGAAAATTCACTGAAAAAACCATAGGTTATAGACCATATATAGTTAGGAATTAGCATTTAAAAAAACTTTTTTTACTCACACAAAACCCTTGAAATTCCATATATAGTTAGTAGTACTAACTATATATCGTGCACCCGCAATCCACTGCTGATCATGTCACATATTACATCATTCATGACATGGTCAGTGACATCACTGATGACATCACTGATGACATCTCAAATGACATCACTGATGACATCACTGATGACATCTCATTTGACATCAATGATCACATCGCTGATGATATCATTCATGTGACAATACATTGCATCTCCTCACACTTTAATATAACCTCTGTTACACCCAGTGTTAAATACAGAGTATAATTTTTGAAACCTTTGACACACCAATACTAGTTACTACATACGCACTCACTAATTCCTACGTCTACACACACATTCACTCATTCACCCATACAATCATTCATACATACAATCACTCATCTTTACAACACTATCATATGCACTCATACACCTATACAGACACTCACACTCTGCCACTCATCCATGGAGTTACTCACACACCTAGTCAGTCCTGTAAAGAATCAATCACACTTCCATTTTCTCATCTTTACAGTTAAACATAGAACACCTTACATTTTCAAACATATATTACACCCATACTTACTCTCTTATACAATCACTGATACAAGTACACATTGATCTGCACAGAGTCACACACCTCCCAGCCAGCCACACACACACTCAGTCTCCCATACAAATACTTGGGCAATCAATCAATAACCCATATAGTTACTCATATAGCTACTGATCAACACATGCAGCAGTTTACAGAACAACAGACATAATGATGCACAAATTAAGACAGTTTAGTCACTAACCCATGCACTCAGTGAGACATATTTAATCACTCACTCATACAGTCAGTCATGCACCTACTAAATCCTTCATCCAGACACTTATACATCCACTCATTCTTCAATATGTAAGACATATTTAAACTTTACAGAAACATAAAATTACTGGATGTTTTTTTTCAGTGATGTCATCAGTGATGTCATTTGAGATGTCATCAGTGATGTCATCAGTGATGTCACTGACCATGTCATGAATGATGTAATATGTGACATGATCAGCAGTGGATTGCGGGTGCGCGATATATAGTTAGTACTACTAACTATATATGGAATTTCAATGGTTTTGTGTGAGTAAAAAAAGGTTTTTTAAATGCTAATTCCTAACTATATATGGTCTATAACCTATGGTTTTTTCAGTGAATTTTCAAGGTTTTGTAAATGCTAATTCCTAACTATATATGGTGTATAACCTATGGTTTTTTCAGTGAATATATATATATATATATATATATTCACTGAAAAAACCATAGGTTATAGACCATATATAGTTAGGGATTAGCATTTAAAAAACCTTATTTTACTCACACAAAACCATTGAAATTCCATATATAGTTAGTTGCACTAACTATATATCGCGCACCCGCAATCCACTGCTGATGATGTCACATATTACATCATTCATGACATGGTCAGAAGTGACATCACTGATGACATCACTGATGACATCTCAAATGACATCACTGATGACATCATCCAGTGACTGTGTGTTTCTGCAAAGTTTAAATATGTTTTACATATTGAAGAATGAGTAGATGTAGAAGTGTCTGGATGAAGGATTTAGTAGGTGCGTGACTGACTGTATGAGTGAGTGATTAAATGTGTCTCACTGAGTGCATGGGTTAGTGACTAAACTGTCTTAATTTGTGCATCATTATGTCTGTTGTTCTGTAAACTGCTGCATGTGTTGGTCAGTAGCTATATGAGTAACTATATGGGTTATTGATTGATTGCCCAAGTATTTGTATGGGAGACTGAGTGTGTGTGTGGCTGGCTGGGAGGTGTGTGACTCTGTGCAGATCAATGTGTACTTGTATCAATGATTGTATAAGAGAGTAAGTATGTGTTAGTATATGTTTCAAAATGTAAGGTGCTCTATGTTTAACTGTATAGATTAGAAAATGGAAGTGTGATTGATTATTTACAGGACTGACTAGGTGTGTGAGTAACTCCATGGATGAGTGACAGAGTGTGAGAGTCTGTATAGGTGTATGAGTGCATATGATAGTGTTGTAAAGATGAGTGATTGTATGTATGAATGATTGTATGGGTAAATGAGTGAATGTGTGTGTAAACATAGGAATCACTGAGTGCGTATGTAGTAACTAGTATTGGTGTGTCAATGGTTTCAAAAATTATACTCTGTATTTAACACTGGGTGTAACAGAGGTTATATTAAAGTGTGAGGAGATGCATTGTATTGTCACATGAATGATATCATCAGTGATGTGGTCATTGATGTCAAATGAGATGTCATCAGTGATGTCATCAGTGATGTCATTTGAGATGTCATCAGTGATGTCATTTGAGATGTTATCAGTGATGTCATTTGAGATGTCATCAGTGATGTCATCAGTGATGTCATTTGAGATGTCATCAGTGATGTCATCAGTGATGTCACTGACCATGTCATGAATGATGTAATATGTGACATCATCAGCAGTGGATTGCGGGTGCGCGATATATAAGTAGTGCAACTAACTATATATGGAATTTCAATGGTTTTGTGTGAGTAAAATAAGGTTTTTTAAATGCTAATCCCTAACTATATATGGTCTATAACCTATGGTTTTTTCAGTGAATTTTCAAGGTTTTTTAAATGCTAATTCCTAACTATATATGGTCTCTAACCTATGGTTTTTTCAGTGAATTTCAATGGTTTTTTAATAGCAAATATCATAAGCTGTCGAATGTCAAGTACGTGGTAAGTAAAAACATTTTCGTGTTTATGCACACTGATCTGCTTTGAATGCTGCCCCCCCCTCCCCCTCATTTCTATTAGGAGTACTCTCTCTTTGCAGATAGTGAAGGGTAGTTAACGCAGGCCTTTGCCCCCGTTGTAATCCGTCGTGCCTGCTTCTCTCTCCATTTGATTGATTGTTATCCAAGCATTTACTGTTTTAGAATTGGTTCTCTTTGGTTCATTCTCTATTTACAAACAAGCACAGAGTCGCAATACTCTGTTTAGTCTTTGCAGATAGCGAAAAATCGTGTAAAAAAACAAAAGGAATCGAGCAAAATCAGTAGGCCACTAATGGGATCTCTTTTTGACCTCGCTAAAATAGAAACATTAGGAACAACCCCTCATGACAAACACGAAACTATTGAGATGAACTGAACTCCACACCATGATGGCTGCAATACAGCTCGGCTCCGCCACCCACCCCGCCCAAAATAACGATAAACTCTATGCAAATATTACAAATATATACAACACACCAGCAAAGTAACAGGGTAAAACATTTTATTAAACAACTATTTACATAACTATTTTATACTTTTTGTTGCCCGATCCGGCTAGCTCAATCGATCGAGCATGAAACTCATGCACTCTGATGGTTCAAAGTTTTGAGGAGTGCTTGTAACACTGTCTGAAGCCTATTTGCACTTGCTTCAGCTTCACTATTCTCAAAGTAAAGTGGGGGCTGTTTGAGGACGTGACTGCATTTGTGAACAATGTAATGCGGTGCCACCCTGAACCGCTTGACGGAGGCCCCCGAGGGACGGTGTGATGGCGCGGACTCGGAGGGGGCGCTTGGCTCCGGCTCCCTCCCCAAGTCGTGTTCTCCTGGTGTAGCCTGAGATCGCCCCCGACATAGGTGGCCGGCTCCCGGGATCAAGCGGAACTTTTTGCCTTTTGGTAACTCTTCCATTCTTGACCTTGTCCCACAGTCCGTTTCACCTAAAGACATGCTGTAGTGGGGCGCCCCTTTACCATTTCAGTTGCCATTCCGCACGCTTTTGCTACACTGTGCCTCTTCCGCTATTCAGCTGTTTACCGCCCGCTCTTTCGACTACAGCGTCTCGCTCACCATGTAGTTGAGTTGCTCCCGCTCTTGCGGTGCAGCGATAGCCGGCTGCCACAGTACTCTCAAAATGGCGGCCGGCTCTTCAGATTTGGGCTTGGTCCACTAAAATTGCCCTGCGACACCTTGGAACTCGGACGCTTGTCTGCTAGAGATTGGGCTCCATTCTCGAAAGCGTCGTCTCAGCCTTGAAGATTCTACAAAAGTTTTGGGGGCCCCCGACTCCCGCAGGCTTCTGGTGGGGAGTGGCTAGCATTATTGCTCGTGGAATGGCCACGACGGAGCTACGAAATGGTGGTGCTCTCATGCTAACGCCAGCTTCAGTCTGAAACATCCAGAAACACTGTAGACTACCAATTCGATCAGTTCCGGTAGCGCCCCAACGTGACCCGGTAGAGAAGAACTAGCCCTCCCCTCTTTGACTGATGGTTCTTGTTGCCTGTCCCTTCTGTTGTCATTTAACAGAACTATTTAGCCTGCTGAAAGGGGTTGTGTTCCGACCGCTGGTTGGTGGAGACATTTTGACTATATTCTGGACCTGCGTTGTCGCGTAATGCGTCATATGACGCGCCGCGTTAGCGCATCCGGAAGTGATCCGGGGCGCGACACGCAGCGCGTAACGTAAGCATAACAGGTCATGTGACTTGTTAATAAAACTTTTCATTGGTTCATTTTACTTTTCTTATTCTAATGATGAAAGGCTTGGTCATATGACCTAAAAATTACGCTTTTTATTACTTTCGAACATAATTTTTTCTTAAATATATGTTATAATGTTCCAGGCTAATGTACTTTCCCGGAAAATTTACAACTGTCCTGCAAGTAAAATATATTCCTTTTTCGAGAAAAAGGGCGTTTCTTCGTCCCATGACGGAGCCGTTGAGCAAAAGAGGGTCGGCCTGCTGTCTTAGTCGCCGATACGCCTGAATATGAGATTCTTATCGATCACTTTATGTTGCAGGAGTAGAAAACACAACAGCCCTTGACTATTTATCTTTACTGCGTTCCTGCGTATTATACCTTTTACCCTTCATGTAATTGGTCTGCTTTATTTCACTTGCCTTTTACTGATTCTAAAACAGTGACTATTATTAAAAACTTTACCAATGTATATACTACTACCATGTTTTCTTTTAAAAACCTTTATTGTGAAAATGTCATTATACAAATACGGGCCTATAACCACGTGGGCCGGCCACGGAGCAAACTGTAATCGTATATGATGAGTAGACATTTACACTGTAGAGGAACGTAACGGGCGGGCCATTAGGTTGCAAGAACTAAAGTGTCTAACAGTTGCGGAATCGGTGGACGTACATTTTATAATTAAAATACGACAGGGCCAGTTACAATAAAATTATCTAGATATACATTTGCGGGCAAGTACCATGGGTGACGTTAATTCGAACTTTCAATAGTACAGTAATCAATAACACATCAGAACTTAATATCAATAGGGATATCGAAATATTCAATCTATTCTCGTCCCCGCCCGCCATGTGCTTCAAAACTGCATACGTATCTCGTGATATCAAGGTTGTGCAACCAGTACACAACAAGGAGTTACGAGTCCCATTTATTCTGGCGCCATTTTGGGCGAGGACGGGCAGGTCCAGGATATAGTCAAAATGTCTCTACCAACCATCGACTATGATGATGTTCATATGCTGTATTTATTAGAGTAACACTCATCTGTCCACATGAAATTAATTTGCCACAATCTAAACATGTCATTTTAATCTTTCCAAAGTTCTTCTAAATATTTGGGACCGTTTCCCTTGCCTCTGATGCTGTCAGTGCCACTTCTTTGATGAATGTACTGGCAGGTCGGGGGTTCTCCTCCAAATCTCTCTTTTATGCAGCACTATAATTAATCGGTGCCACCTCTCCATATGACGATGCATGGTATAGTTACCATAACTATATTTTTTTCGGTTCCTCTGGAGAGTACATCGTGGCAGATGAAGCGTGTAACGTACCGGGCATTTACCTTTTTTTGCATGTAGAGGAAAGGAAAAAAAATTCGAGCGTCCGAGTTCTAAGGTGTCCCAGGGCCATTTTAGTGGCCCAGGCCCAAATCCAAAGAACAGGCCGCCATTTTGAGAGTCCTGTTGCAGCCGCCTGTCGCTGTAGCATCAAGAGCGGCCGAAACTCAGCTGAATGGCAACTGAAACGGTAAAGGGGCGCCCCACTACAGCAGACGAGCCTCCACCTAGGAAGGCCCGTTCACGCCGCCTCCCCCCCCCCTTCGGGCACCCCACGCCATTATTCGGAGCAGGATTGTAGGATGGCCACACCAGTACGGCAACTTGCTAGACACCACCTCGGTGCCTACCGAATCTCAGCGCCTTGTGGTGTCTTCTATTCAGAAAACATTGTTGTGCTGCCTTCGACCTATTCGCCGCAAGTGCGCACGCAACTCAGCTGCATAGCTTGCTAGACACCACCTCGGTGCTAACCGAATCTCAGCGCCTTGTGGTGTCTTCTATTCCGAAAATATTGTTGCGCTGCCTTTGGCCCCATTCGCACATCGGTCCGCTACTGACGCCATCTCACAGGCCAACGGGGCGCCCCACGCCGACTTTCAGCATTGTAGGATGGCCACACCAGTGCGGCAACTTGCTAGACACCACCTCGGTGCCATTCGGATCTTGGCATCTCAGCGCCTTGTGGTGTCTTCTATTCAGAAAATATTGTTGCGCTGCCTTTGGCCCCATTCGCACATCGGTCCGCTACTGCCGCCATCTCACAGGCCAACGGGGCGCCCCACGCCGACTTTCAGCATTGTAGGATGGCCACACCAGTGCGACAACTTGCTAGACACCACCTCGGTGCCATCCGGATCTTGGCATCTCAGCGCCTTGTGGTGTCTTCTATTCAGAAAATATTGTTGCGCTGCCTTTGGCCCCATTCGCACATCGGTCCGCTACTGCCGCCATCTCACAGGCCAACGGGTTGCCCCACGCCGACTTTCAGCATTGTAGGATGGCCACACCAGTGCGACAACTTGCTGGACACCACCTCGGTGCCATCCGGATCTTGGCGCGTTGTGCTGCCTTCGGCCTATTCGCACATCGGTCCGCTACTGACGCCGCCTCACGTGCCAACGGATTTTCTACGCTTTTTATACCCTATGCCGCATAACAGGTCATGTGACTTGTTTATAAAACTTTTCATTGGTTCATTTTACTTTTGGTTTCCTAATGATGGAAGGCTTGATCATATGACCTAAAAATAACACTTTTCATTGGATGAAAACTTTTTTTTTTTCCCAAACGATGAAAGCCCCACCTTGTTTCTGGATGTTTCAGACTGAAGCTGGCGTCAGCATGAAAGCACCACCATCTCGTGGCTCCGTCGTGGTCATTCCGCGAGCAATCATGGCAGCCGCTCCCCACCGGAAGCCTGCAGGAGTCGGGGGCCCCCAAGACTTTTGTAGAATCCTCAAGGCGGAGGGGACGCTTTCGAGAATGGGGTCCAAGACCTAGCAGACAAGCGTCCGATTTCCAAGGTGTCCCAGGGCCATTTCAGTGGACCAGGCCCAAAAAGGAAAGAGCCTGCCGCCATTTTGAGAGTCCTGTGACAGCCGCCTATCGCTGCACCGCAAGAGTGGGTGCAACTCAGCTGAATTGCGGATTTTGACACAGTGGACCAAAAGCGGACGGAATGGCAACTGAAACGGTAAAGGGGCGCCCCACTACAGCAGACGAGGCTCCACCTGGGGAGGCCCGTTCACGCCACCTCCCCCCCACCCCCCCCGGGGCGCCCCACGCCGTTATTCGGAGGGCGGCAACTTACTGGACATCACCTTGGTGCCATCCACATTTCAGCGCGTTCTGCTGCCTTGGAACTATTCGCACAACAGACCGCTACTGACGACCCACCCCCCGGGACGCCCCACGCCGGATACCCAAATCAGTGCGGCACCCAGGCAACATCACCTGGGTGCCGTCCAGAAATCTGGACGTTGTGCTGCCTTGGGACTATTCGCACAACCGACCGCTACTGACCATTGTTCCTTCTTTTTCCCTAAAAATGTTTAAATGTTTTTACTGTTTTTGTTTTGTTGTATATATTTATAAGTTATTAAAGTTTTATAATCCTACTACTTTGTTGGAGTGCTATATATTTTTAATGTGACACATAATTGTAAAAACTTTGATGTACAAAGAGTCATCCCTGGAATCTTCCGCTTCAGGCTCGGTCCCCTCCCCAATCACAATACAGGATGGTTTTCAGATAGTAGGAACGCGTGTGGTGTGACGGATCTCATCGGGTGTGGGCCTTGATCTACTATAACTCCTTTGAAGAGGGGTGATTCTTTACAGCTGGGGCCATAAACTACATCTGCAAGGCTAGCTGATAGCCTGGGACCGGCCTGGACAATCGGACACAGAGGAAGAGGAGTGTCAGAGGGTGCGATAGTGAATAGGGTGAAAGGGAGGTGTCGGGCGGGCACAGGGTGTGATTCTCAGGGAAGAGCAGCGCAGATGGGGGGAGGTTTATTGCCCATGCATAAGACAGAGAGCGGGGGTGACCAGTGCCTGGGAGAGATGCTTGCGAGGGTGGGGAGCCATGCTAAGGATCGACAGCGTGCAGAGAGTGGGTCTGGTCAAGTCATCTAAAATGGCTGCCATGCACGACAAAAGTGTGGCATTTGAAAAAAGGCAAGATGGCGCAGACAATGTTTTTCAACACTTCCTGATTTCCTTCGAATCGAACGTTAACAGACGTTGGGGCATATTACCAAAGTTAAGCGATATTTATCCCTAACGATGCTTAGCAACGAATTTTTTACCGCTAAGCATCGTCAGAAATTATCGCAGATAAACCTTGCTATTATCAAGGTTTATCGCAAATGCGATAAAAAACGGCCGCAATGCATTAATATCGCTGAAAAGTCAGCGATATTCATGCATTACCAAGCTAATGCTCTTAGCCATGTTATCCACCTCCCATTGGATAACATGGCTAAGAACTGCTCAGGGCAGGTGTTACTTTTTGGAGATATTCGCGCTTAGTGCGAATATCTCCAAAAGTTGGTAATAGGAGATAGCGATGTTAGCGACTGTTTCCAGTCGCTAACATCTTGGCATGCCCACTTTGCATGTCATTAGTGATAAATATCACTGACATGCAAAGTGGGGCCCAAGATGGTCGCTATCTCCTACTAGCGGTCGCTAACTGGTGTTAGCGACAGCTAGGTAATACGGAGATAATTTTATCTCCGCTTTCTTGGCTTTTAAAACCCCCTTGATAATATGCCCCGTTATCTCTCCCACACTACCGGTCCCCCTGGGCTTAAACGCCGAGATGGTAGGGACTGCATCCCGTGAAGATAGGCCGAGACGTCACTCAGCAGAAAAAAAAGTTTTAAAAAAGTCTATAAACATACAATAAGTTAAAAGTCAATCATTCTTCATTCCTTGTAGTACGCTCCCCAGTCCGCTTCCCGTTACGCTAACCGGGCGCACCCCACCATGGTCATTTGCCCCTTCGCTTTGGCCTCCTCTTGTCTCTCGATCCTACCGAGAGACAAGATGGCGGCTGCTACGGACTGTTTGGAATGTTTACAGACGCCGGAGAACCAATCAGCTTCGCTTCACAAAGCTCCGTAACGCGAAAAGTACGCGAAGTGGAGCGCTGCCCGGAGCGCTGTTACAGATATATTATCTTTTTTTGAACGTTAATTTCTCAAAATCCACTGGAGCACATATATTGAGACCTAGCAAAGGCACATCGGGCTACCAGTCCCTACAATTTTGCCAAGTTTCGTGCAAATCCATTCAGCCGTTCGATTATTATTATTATTATTTTTTTTTGCCCCGCGGGGCCCTTTTAAAACCTCCACATCAAACCTAGGGGGTCAGGGAGGATCTACTATGCCCCCTTATGGTCATTTTCCCCTTCGCTTTGGCCTCCTCTTGTCTCTCGATCCTACCGAGAGACAAGATGGCGGCCGCTACGGACTGTTTGGAATGTTTACAGACGCCGGAGAACCAATCAGCTTCGCTTCACTAAGCTCCGTAACGCGAAAAGTACGCGAACTGGAGCGCTGCCCGGTCCGCTGTTACAGATATATATCTTTTTTTGAACGTTAATTTCTCAAAATCCACTGGAGCACATATATTGAGACCTAGCAAAGGCACATCGGGCTACCAGTCCCTACAATTTTGCCAAGTTTCGTGCAAATCCATTCAGCCGTTCGGGCTAAAAGTGAGGCCAACCGCCCTATGGAAAACTCAATGTTAAAAACATGTTTTGGGACCCCCCTTTTTTCTCGGCCCCCCCTTGACGAAACCCCCCCAAATTTTCAGGGGCTGCTCAGAAACAACATGTTCCATTTTCCTGAAAATTTCAGCCAATTCCGTCCACAAACGCCAAAGTTATTAGACATAGAATTTTCAAAAATCCCATAGAGAAAAAATCCTAACTATATATACCTACTGGCGACCGCCAGTAGGTAATATATATATATATATATATATATATATATTATTATTTTTTCCAACAATGTGGCTGACTTCATCAGAGCAGCACAAACAGCGGGTGCGGGCGTTCGGCTCAGCCAATAGCCAAAACGTCAATTTTTCATCAAAGAAATGCCACACTCAGGAGCTTTGGATTTTCAAGGTGTATTTAAACAGAGCCTAGTCTTCACACCGACGCCTTTCAGCCTTACGGCCTTGGTCACGTGACCAAGGCCATAAGGCTGAAACGCGTTGGTGTGCAGACTAGGCTCTGTTTGAATAAACCTTGAAAATCCAAAGCTCCTGAGTGTGGCATTTCTTTGATGAAAAAAAAAAATATATATATATATATCTGCAATGTGATCCTTTGATCCAGCGAGCTCACCAGCCGGTGCTCTGTGTTGGGGCCGGACCCTAGCCTGAAATTTTCAATTTTAGATACAAATGACGCGGCACTCATAGCTTGAATTTATGCTTGATTTAATCTCACTTGTGCATGTTCCTGTGGGGACTCTGTTTGTAGTCAATCATTCTGGGATAGGGACGAGGAGGGATAGCCCCTTAGGGGCTTTAAAATGGTCTTGTACTGTACAGCGGGGCTAGGGATGTTCAACTTGAGTGGGATGTTTGTGGCAGATGGGGGCAGGGTCTGTCTACTAGGGTGACTAGGTTATGCACTAAGTTTTCGTCTGCAAATGTGAGTACTACTGCGTCAACTGTGCTGTTGATCAAGAAACATCTTCTTGCTCGAAGTATGTCGACCCTTACCACCGATCTACATCCCCTTGTATGCCTAATCCTAGGTATGGCTTTGTTCTTAATAGCTTCGCCATTGTCGTATGTGCTGGTGTGATCGGCTTTGGGTACATTAATCATGAAGATGGTGTGCTGATAGTCATTTTGGGGGTTTGGAAAGGACCTGAGGGGTGGAGTCACCTCACTATATCCTTTGCTGGGGCGAGATGATCCTTGCATTGATGCCATTGTAATCACTGTAGATCCCTTTGTTGTCTTCCTAACTCCCTCTCGTTGCTTAACCCTTATAGGTGGTATGCCCCAAAAACCAGTGTCTCAATAGCCTGTGTTGCTAGGCAGGGATGCCGGGTTAGTAATCAGGGCATTACAGGTTGGTATAGGGGGCAAGAAGGGGGGTATTTCAAGTTCGTATTCGTGAGTACACTCAGTGGGCCTGTAGAGGGTGGTGACTCAAGTCGACTTAAGCCTTCTAGTCTAGTATTCAATTTGGAGATGAGGTCAGTCAGGGACCCAATTGTATCTCTTCCGGCTAGTATTACCCTCTGCAGGTCTAGGTTAAAGGGTGATGTTTCCGAATCCTCCATTCCTCTGCCACTGGGCTGGAGGGTCATGTCTGTCCTACTAGTCTCGGTGACCGTGGCTGCCTGAGCCCCAATGTTAGTGGACATGTCAGATGTTACCAGTTTTTCTGCAAGGAGTGAGAATCTGTTGCTCAATTGGTGGTCTAATATTGTCACAGATTGGGTGTCTCAGCTATCACTAGATGGAATAGTGAGAGGCTCTTCTGTAGCTTCAGCAGCTTTAGATGACTGTTTCCTTCTAGCTGCCTTTTAAAACAAGCTTGGAATACTCCCAGGGCCAGAGTTGGTGGAATCCGTGTTAGTCTGTGTATGCAAGGCCTTGGGGATGGAAGCACAAGAGTCAGCATGTAATACAAGAAGCCCCTCGCAATCTGACAATATGTTATCAATAGGGTCTATCACACTCTCCCCTTCCCTCCCTGCCACAGGGCTTTGATTCTGGATTCGCTTTTTTATTTTTTCCCTCTGGGCACCTCCCAACCCTCCCTCAGTCACTTTCCTTATTCCCATTATGTCTGAGGGTACAAATAGTAAAACAGGAAAGTTTTGGTCGAATCCTGGTTGTATCTTTAAGCAATTAAAATATAGTTCACAGTATATTGGGGCCAAAAAGGGACCGTGCGCCTCAGGAAGAAGATTTCAGGGGGGGGGGGGGTGGCCCAGCCCAGCCTTGTGATGTGCCACAGCAGCAGAGGCAGTCTGGGGATTGAAGTTCCTTGCCCAGCACAAGTCCTTCCAAGATCGCGTCCCGAGCCGCAGGGCTTTGCAGGTGATTTAAAGCGCCTCCTGTAAAATAAGTTATAACACATTGTATTTGCATAAGTGCTAAAATAAGGTGTCCTGCTTAAGGCAAAGGATAATCAGAACCCAAAACGATAAAGATGTAACAATAAAAAGTTAGTCTCCGCCAATAGGGGATAGGTACGAGATAGCATTGCGCCGAATCGGCCAAGCACTCTCTAGGAACTTAGCAATTGGAAACACAACAGTGGATGAGGTGTCAGACCTGCAAATTCTCAGTACAACCCTATGTTGGTGCACTCCCAATGAGCAAAGTTGGGTGACTATCCAGCGCATACGGTGCTTTGAGTTGGAGGGACAAAAGAATAGCGAGTGGTTGTAAGTTTCCTCACACCCTTTGCATGCTACACAATATTTTCTTTCCCTCAAACTACATTGCCATTTAAAAGTAGATGAGGCTAGAGGAAGAGTGCCCAATCAAAACCTTAAGTAAAGGGCTTTAGTGAAGGATGGGTCAATTTGGTCCATATAGGCCTCAAAGGCTGGGAAGGGCTTAAACCCTAAAAAACGATTAGTTGGTTAGTCAGATTCACCTCCTCATGTTCCCAGTAAAGGGACTTCAACTCTTTAATGGAAGCTGATGTGATGGCTGATGTGTCTACCCAAAACTCTTGTATCCCTAGGGAGTGGAGGGTCTGCGTGGTGTAACTCAGTCATGGTAGCAGAGCCCCTATTTTTTGCCTGTCCAAAATGTTTCTCAGGCCTGCCCTATTATTGGGGACAGACCAGACACGGAATGAATAAAGAAGGGTTTAGAGCTGCTCCTGGGAAAGGATAGAGCAGGTACCTAGATCCTGTTTGAAGGTCAAATGGGTGCTTTTTCAGCTCTATCCAACACATTTATTTTACTAAGCCCACCCGAGTCTGCGCGGTAGACAGGCAGCGTCTGCTGCTGCCTTGGGTCTCTAGACTTCTAGAAGTGGGAAAATTGGGTGGAAGGTGGTTTTGCCAGCAAATCTTAAAATAGCAGCTGCCCTCTGGTTTAGGGTAAGCGTACTCTTGGAGACCTGACTGTCCCATAAGTTGGAAGTGGATAGCCGGGTTCCGAGATTTTCTAAATCAAGTACTCTCTTCAATTCAAACCCCTCTAAAGTTTGTGCTTTCTGTTTTCAGTTACATTGGTTATTCCTGATTGTTTTGTGAAACTGTGTCCTTCAAAATTTGACTTTGTAATGTGGCCATCATGTTCTGTGAGATTGGTAATGTTTTTTAATTACTCTGTTTTAGGTTTCTTCACAATGTCATCTTTATTTGGACATTCCAGTGTTGTGACATTTGCAGGTATATGGTGCTGCTTCCAAGTACAAATGGAACCTGGGTTGATGCTGGGATAGACAAATACAGATTTTGGATGTACAAATCAATGCCAAGGCAACTTGCATTGTGATTAAATGGGAAATTTGAAGATTACATTAGACTTGTTCTCTGTCGTGTATTGGTAGTAAAGCAATATGTGTGCCATCCTTTGCTCAAAACACGTGGTGCGTGTTGACGTGTCACAATACTGTGGGACATACTTCTTGTGGCACAACGCTGAAACTTGGTTGTGACATTCCACCAGATACTGGAACAGTGGTTTGTAAAAATCCTGTGTTTATAAAATGTAGTACTGACTTGGGTTTGTCTCTTGGTGTTATTAATGTGGGATTCCTTATGTGAGCCAGAAGATCTGGCTATAGCTGATGACATGAATCAATGATAATTTGCCAATGCTATTTTACTGTGTTGGACTATCTCTTTCTTCCATGTTGGCAAGGTCTTGAAAAGGAAATGTGCAAACTGGCACTAAATATTAGTATAATGTATGGATTGTTATGTTAGGGCCAATGTTGACAGGCAAGTATTGGTCAAATGGATATACATATAAGTTCATGATTGACTGATATGACTTATTTTGGGAGTCATGTTTGGGAACTTGAAATAAACAATAACTGCTTGCAAATAATCTACGTTGACACAAACTTTTGATGTTTTATCATTGTCAAGGTATGATGGATTAAAGCAAATGCATTGATAGACTTTAGATATACAAAACCAGTCTATGATTTTTTTGACTTGTACATTTATTGTACTAAACGTGATGACATTAAAATGGGTGAGCTTAACAAAAGCAAAGCAAAAAGTGAAGAAATCTGTCATGGTGAATAAAACCAAAATTGTTTGAAGTCCAATATCCAGACTACTACTGGCACCAGAAAGTCAAATGTGTCTATAAATAGTCCACAGAGTGATTGGTAGGCACACATTGGAGGAAGTTAGCATCAAGGTTATTTGCTGGCAGTGGCAGAGGTCTTGCCATCCTCACCTCCTGGTGATGTGCATGGATATCCCCTGGGGGGTGGGGGCGGAGCCATAGCTGCAGGGGCTAAGTGGGCTGTATTTTGTTCTTCAGGTCGCAGAGCCTCCCTTCCTGTGGCTGTGGCTTATGGCTCAGATGTGGCAGGACCACAACATGTTACTTTGCATGAATTAACTCCAACTTGTAAATATGCCCCTTTTCCCCCCAGTCTACAGCAGCAAAGGGGAATGCATTTTTGATTTTTTACGCTGCCTCAGTTTTGCAAGGCTGAGGCATCACCAAAAACTGACATCATGGAATATCAGGCGATACGAGGAAAAATTATTAATTTCTCCTTTGTTTTGCTTTTTCCATGTGTGCTGCATTCTGCAGCAGACATAGAAGGTGCAAATTGCCATTATTGATTGTTTATTTATGCAGGAAGGTGCCCCTCTATACCAACTCATCTACGCCACTCTACTCTATGCCCCTCTATTTATTGCCACTCTACACCACTCCACTCTACCCCATGCCACTCTACCCTGCACCACTCTATGCCATTCCATTCTATGCCAATCCACTATATACCAATCTACTCTATGCCACTCTACTCTACGCCCCTCTATTCAAAACCACTTGATGCCACTTCACTCAAAGCCACTCCACGCTATGCCACTCTACTCTATGCCATTCCACTTCACACAATGCTACTCAACGGCACTCTATGCTACTCCACTCTATGCCACTCTACACTAGGCCGCTTTACTCCTCTCTATGCCCCTCTACTCTATGCCACTCTAATCTACGTCACTCTACTCTTGCCACTCCACACAATGCCACTCTGTGGAACTCTACTCCACTCCACTCTAAACAACTCCACTCTATGCCAGTCACTCCACTATACTCATTGACACTCTACTCCATGTCACTCTTCTCTAAGCCACTACATTCTATGCCACTCTACTTTGCACAAATCTACTCTATGCCACTTCACTCTACGTCCCTCTATTCTAACCCATTCTATGCCACTCCACTCTGCATCATTTCACTCAATGCAACTCAACTCTATGCCACTCTACTGTAGCCACTTCACGCCACTCCACCCCCCAAAAAATGCCACTTGCTGGCGCTCTACACCACTCTACTCAAGCCACTCTACTCTAAGTCACTTTACTCCACTCTATGCTACACCACTCAACTCTATTCCACTCTACATCAGTCTACACCACTCTATTCTTCTTTATGCCTCTCTACTCTATGCCACTCAACACTATTCCACTCTACGCCATTCTACTCTATGGCACTGTACTCTATTACACACCACTCTGCACCATTCCACTGTACTCTACACCACTCAATGCCAGTCTACACCACTCCACTCTGCTCCACACCTCTCTACTCCACACCACCCCACTCGACTCCACTCCATTCCACTCTATTCCACTCCACACCACTTTATACCACTCTACTCCACCCTAATCTACTTTGCTCCACTCTAGGGCACTCCACTCCACCCTATTCCACACAGTGCCACTCTATGGTACTCTACAGTACCCTACTCTATGCTACTCTACTCTTTGCCATTCCATTGCACTCTACACCACTCTACTTTATGCCACTCCACTTTACACCACTCCACTGTACACCATTCCACTCTATGCCACTCCACACAATGCCACTCAGCGGCACTCTACTTTATGCCATTTAATTCCACTCTATGCCACTGTTCTCTACACTCTCTACTCTATGCCACTCCATTCTATGTCACTCTATGCCACTAGACTGTACTCCACTCCACTATGTGCGACTCCACTCAATACCATTTTTCCATATGCCACTCTACTAATAATAAGAACTCATCTGTGCAACTCTACTCTACTATATATCACTTTACTGTATGACACTCCACTGTACACCACTATACAGTACTACACTACACTCTATACCACTCTACTCCATTCCACTCTACTACATCCTATGCCACTTCACTCTACACCAATCAACTCTAAGCCACTCCACTCTATGCCATTCCACTCAATGCCATTCTTCACCACTTTACTCAACGCCACTCCACTCCACTCCCATCCACTCCACACAATGCTAGTCAGTGGCACTCTATGCCACTCTACTCTAGGCCACTTTACTCCACTGTACGCCAATCTATTCCACTCTTCTCTATGTCACTCTTCTCTACGCCACTCTCCTCTACACCATGCCACCAACGTTTAGCCATGTTGAACAGCACCCACCCTGCTGCAAAACACATCTAAAAGACATTTGCTAACTCTATAGCTCTCACACCAGCGAGAGATATTGGCTTTGCCAATGCCTGCTCATTTTGGAATTCTCTCAAGTGTACATGCTAAAGTTATGAATTGGAACTTGGATTGGGAAAAAGATTATTTCATTTGTAATTTCTCACACTGCGGTGGTTTGCACGGGGAAGCCTAAACAGAATGACCATTACATCAATCCAGGGCTATATGCTGACACAGTAATAATGATCCAAATGCCTAGAGTACCATTTGAAAGAATCTATAGGGCTCAATTGAAGTGTAGCAAGTAGTCATTCTGACAGCCCACCAGTTTAGAGGAATCTCTCCCCCCCCTCTGCCGGTGGAGGACCATATGCCAAATTTAGAGATCCCAACTTGGCCGGTAAGAATCTGTATGCCTTTTGCAAAGTTTGCAGTGAAGGAAGAGGTGAATACCAAGAGGACGCCATGTTTAGTTCACCCACATGACCCAGAAACCAATGAAGTGGGAGTTTCTTTCAGTGCATATACATGATTTTGGTTTCTAAGGCAGGTTCCACCGTGCTTGTATGGTAGACCACAGCAGAAATAAAAACAATGACGATTGCACTACGATAGGTGAGGAAGAGCAGCGATCACTGTGATTCAGCTGTCCAGTGGTGGATCGATGTTAGAAATGGGATTTTTGGCAGGCTAGGGCATGTACCATAACCAGGTCGAAACCACCAGTTACACTCCTTATATAACTCCTGCTCACCCCCTTGGTAGCTTGGCACGAGTAGTCAGACTTATCTCAGAGACAGTGTGTAGAGCATTTGCACATAACCAACAGTAATACAGTGTAAGCATTACAAAAGAACACCACCCTAGTTTAGAAAAATATCCAATATTTTTATATACTTAAGACAAGACCAAAAATGATAAAAATCCACTTTATAGTACTTCAAAATCGTCACTTATCAAAACAGTTCCTTGATGTCGATAGCTCTGTCCCGGGCTATCACGGCCTTGTGAGCAAACAAATCCGAACAGTTCTGGCTGACCGTGGCGTCGCGGGCCAGCAACGGTGTCGGGAAAACCCGCAAACAGTACCTTTTAGAAATGCAGAGCGTCGGCTTCCGCTCGTTGAGCTTCCTAAACACGGCATCCGCAGGCGTCGGTTCCGGAGGTCGGTGCAGGAGTCATTGGGCCCTCGAAGTCACACGCATTGCAGGTCAATCTCCTCTCTGTTGGGATCAGGAGGCCTGGCATCGGCAGGCATCGGGTGCTGGTGTGCGAAGTCAGCGGTGCGGCGTGCGTTGCCCTCATGTCACGGTTTGAGCAGCGGCTCAGTGGCTGCATCAGATGGCGTCGCCGGAGAGACCATAGTCGTGGTAAAGCATTGCGGCGGTGCCCTCTGCAGTGCCGTCAGGACACGGTGTCGGCAGCGGAATCGTGGACATCGTTGAGTTCCTTTTTCCTCTGTTACAGCACAAAACACACAGTCCCCCGTGCTGCGTGCAGAAGAGCTTGAAGTCTTTGCTGTTCCTGAGACTTCGTGAACAGGGGGCAAGCTCTACCTCAAGCCCTTGGAGAGACTCACAAATTAGGTTGCAGAAAGTCCAGTCCACCCCAAGACAGAAGCAGCCACTGCATGTCCGTCCACCAAAGCAGCCAGGAAAGCGGATGTTCCTCCTCACAGCTTCTTCGGCTCTTCTTCTTGGCAGTTTTCTTGATCCAGATGAGTTCTAAAGTTCAGGGGTCAGGCTCCAGTATTTGTATCCAAAACTCCTTTGATCCTCTAGGGAGAAGGTGTCTGCGCCCAGCCAGAACCAGTTCTGCTTTCTCTGGTGTGATTTCCTGCAGGGGGTGGGGGCGGTATTGTCAGAGGCAGACCAGGCCCTTTGAGGTGCAAGGAAATCTCCTCCCCCTTCCCCCATCGTAGCCCAGGTCAATTCAGCCCTTTCCTGCCCCACCTAGACTATCTGGAGCCCCTCTTACTCCCAAGCCTTCTGTCATCCAAAACCCAGAGAGGCAATCCACATTCCAGCAGAGGCACATAGGATGACTGAGCAAGAAAAGACCTACTTTCTAAAAGTGGTACGTTCAAACACAGAACGTAAAAATCACCTTCACTAAAAGATGCATCTTTAGATTCTGAGTTCAGGCATACTAAATTGTATTTTCCTACCTAGTTCCCAGGGCCAGTTATGTTTATGAGATTTTATAAAAAAACTCCCTATTCTGTCCTATGGGGAACAGATATCCTTGCAATAGTGAAAAACGAAATTGGCTGTAAATCACTATCAGGGCATGCCACACACACCAGGGCATGTCCTACCTTTCACATTCACTGCACCCTGCCCACAGGGGTACCTTGGGCCTGCCTTAGAGGCGCCTGACTTTTAAGAAAAGCAAAGGTTAGGGACTGGCAAGTGTGTGCACTGGCCAAGTCGACATGGCAGTTACCAACTGTGCGCAGACTCTGCAATGGTAGGTCTGAGTAACCTTTTTAAGGCTACTCACGTGGGTGGCACCCTCAGAGCTGCAGGCCCACTAGTAGCATTTGATTTAGAGGCCCTGGCACACTCAGTGCACTTTACTAGGGACTAACAAGTAAACCAAATATCCAATCATGGAAACACCAATCCATAGCACAATTCACACAGAGAAAATATGCACTTTAGCACTGATTAGAAGTGGTAAAGTGACCAGAGCCCTAATACCAACACAAACAAGTCAGGGAAAAATAGGAGGAAGAAGCAAAATGTTTTGGGATAACCCTGCAAAAAGGGCCATTTCCAACAATGGACCAATGGTTTAAAGAGTTCCAACAGCAGAGCCAGCTGAGTTATCACATTCTGTAGTTCCCCCATGTCTAAATGAGGCAGGTGAATCATAAGTTTGACAGGCTGGTGGTGGTACAACCACATTATTGCAGTCAACCTGAACTGCCAAATTTGAAAATGAGGCCACAAATCTTCACATGTGGAATGCTGGTGTATATACTTTTAAACTTTTGGGCTGGGACGTAACAATTAACTAATTCAGCCAGCTGTTGTACCTGCCATCGCTAGGAATGAAAAATGAAATAACATGGAATTTGTGGTAGTTCTTAACTTTTGTCATATACATTTTTAAAAAATGTACTGATATATTCATGTATCATTAAGCCTGGTGGATCTATTCAGAAAGTTATTCCCTTCACGTTTGCCATTTGAACAGTCATTTCTGTCAGTTCATTTGAATATTCTCACTGTTAACATTTTTCATACTATTTCCTTTTATATCAAGAAATTCATATGCGTTTTGAAAAACTCATGTGAATGATACATTTTGATATTATCTATACGTCCCAAAATATATATTTAAATGCGAAGAAAAGAGTCAGGATGAGCATGCCCAGAAAAAGTATGCAGAATAATCTACAAACTGGGTTTTTATTATTTCAATAAATTAGTTTAGTATTTAAACTTAAATGACTGCACTGAAAAGTGTACATGAACTGACAGTGTTTCCAGATTGCTATTGAACAGTTGCTATTCTGCTTCAATCCCCTCCTAATTTACATATAATGCAAACCACAGAAAGATATTTATTGTGAAGTGCTCAACATCACAAAACAAACCTTTGGTTAATCTGATATGTTTCACAATCTAGATCTCAAATCTCTCAGTGAATATAATGTGTTTTCTTGTTCTGTATTCTATTGTGAAGATAGGGTAGGAAAGGTACGGCAACCTCCACTGCACACTACTTTCAACCATGCACATCGGTGATTGGTAACTGTTGTGGCAAATTGCACATTATACGTTTTTTTTGTTTACAGGTAGATATTGCTGTAATGTTCTTCTATTCAGTGTCATTTCTTGGTTCTGGTCTCTGTACAATGCATTGGTCTTGTGCTTTATGCAGGACAACGCTAAGATATTTAAATGCGGTTGTTTTCCTGTTTAACTTGCTGCAGCATTTGCTGAAACGTTTTGCTGAGGATTGACCTGATCTGCTTTAGCTATTATTCTTTTCTGGTGGCACATACAATGCCCCTTCTCCTAATTTGACTTAAGGTGTTGGCTCATTGTTGAACTGCCTTAGGAATTACACTCTCTCTGCCCCCTGACTAAAGAATTCCTAACCAATGTAATCCTAGATGTTCTTAATGGATTCTCAGTTCATATCACCTCTTCCACAGCAGATGCAGAAGAAGGCCCTACAGTCTCTTGCTGTGGGTTCTCTGCATGGATCAAATCTGGAAAAAATAAATCAAATCATATCACACTGCCCAGTAAATAAGTTGAAGAGTTTGTTGTAGGTGTTATGGTACTTTAATGACACAGGGAATAACAGAGCAGCAAAAGGTTGTATACTCCAGCTGAGCTACCTGCTTTAAGTGATATTCACATTCAACCCAATCCATCCTAATCTCAACACACCATATTCCATGCTCTACATTGTGAAGCTACCACACACCATTCCCTATTAGAAGCTAGGGGTGCGCAGTAAAGTATGCTCTGCTGGTGAAATTCACGGCGTTCAGAAAAAACTTAACCAACTGCCATGTGGCGGAGATTTCCACCTACCCCTAGTGTTATTCTAATTTCCATCTTCTAACCTTTAAGACTCCCAGGCAATATCTGTTCTTTCAGTAAATGCAGAACTTCATGTACTAGAATAAATTTAACATGCAAAGCCATTGGCGCTCAATGCTGTCAGAATTTTAAAAAAGCACTTTTCTAGCTGTCTTTCCCCTAAACATAAATGTTGCAGCCAAATAAACCAACAAACCGCTTTCAATGTGGACATTCAGTTATAAACTCTAAACTATATCCAAGTCAAGTCAAAATAACTTTATTTCGGTCAACATGACCTAAAAAGTACAGAATTTAAAAACATTAATTTACGAAAATACATCAGAAGAATTTATAAAACTTGACATATCAAGAGGATTAAAAAACACTAATGGTATCAATTAATAAATACATAGAATCAATTTGAAAAAGGAAGATGGAGGATATGCAGTGGAAACACGTCACATACACATAATAGTTTGTTGAAAGTGCATAGTGCTTTATAAATAAATAACTCAAGATAAAAACTTTAATAAAAACAGGAAAACCCTTCAGTTTAAAAATATACAGCATTGTATAAAGGGAGATTTTACCAGCTGACAGTACTAAACTAAACATCTACTAATTCTTATCCAGTGGCTCATTTAATGCTTTCAAAAATACCCTTCTTAATACGAACCAGGTAGAAAACAGGTATCCTGCAACTGAGTAGACAACTTGAATGTTGCGATCATACTTCAATATCCTAAACACTTCAACACAGTGCCTACTGCCCAGGTTTCTGCAGATCTGCACCAACCATCTTTTTCTCACTTTGTTATAACCCGGACAACCGAAGAAAACATGCAGCTCTGATTCCTCAAGATAATCACAGGCAGGACACCTAACCTCATTCTGTGCTCTCCACTTTGATGTAAAACAGCGGAGAGGCAGAACCCCAAATCTAAATTGTAAATAGAGTGTCCTAGCAGTCGCAGGTCAAGAATCTTCTCATAGATAGAATTATCCTTTTTTTCCAAGAAGGCTTTAGTTAGTTTACCTATGTTGGAGCTGGAATGCATTAAGGTCATTCTATGGTTCTCATAATGAGCATTCATTTGTTTCCTGGGGATTAGTGGGCATGCTACCTCTGGATCAGCCCAACATTCCCCAAGGCCCATATCTGTCAACAGATGTTTGCTGTGGGAAAACCAGGGCAATCTAACAGCACCCCTAATCTTCAGAACTTCAGACAATTCTTCTCTGTAAGGGAGAAGTTCAGGAGTTGACCATAAGCGACGCCAGTACAGAAGAGGTCTGAGACTCAACACTTCTCCTAGTGCCATTAATCCTACATCTAAACAAAGTGGAATTAAAGGAGTACTACACTGCAGCCTGAATAGGTTCCTAATAAAATGATTCTCAACCTGTGGTAAGGACTTGGAGTTACAGTGGCCCCAGAGCTCTGCGCCATATAGTGCCTAAACCCTGTAGATTTCTAGCGCAGGACTGACAGCGCTCTTCTCTGATTTATTAAAAACCTTCATGATGCCCCCTGTTGACTGGGCTAGTTTTAATGTTGACTTCACTTATCTCCGCACCAGCCCAACTAACAGGGAACTTCATACCCATCAATATTGCATTAAAAAGGACCCAGAGGTAGGGAGCTCAAATAGATGGCTCGCTCCTAAAAAGATCCCCTGGAATCTTATCCAAGCCAGGGGCTTTGCCTGGGGCTAGTTTGTCTACTGCGCCCTTTATTTACTGTAAGGTAATACTCGGTCCCGGGCTACCGTCAGAATAGTGATTAATGTCCCTTAGTACTGGCGGATAATCCGCTTGTGAGGGGGATCCGACTATTGGAAGCACCTCATGTCTCTCCTCCTCCTTGTAAAGGGATTCGAAATACTCCCTCCAAACCTCTTCTTCCAGATTAGGTTCTAGCGCTCTTTTGGGTATAGTCGAGCCAGAGTTTACAACTCCCCAAAATGTTCTCATGTCTCTATCCCCTAGAGATGTTTTTAGTAGGTCCCAATTATCCATTTCCCACCTGTGCTTTGCTTCATTGACAACTACTTTATAGGCCCTTCTCAAAATTTTAATTTGGGGGCGGTCCTTTGCTTTAATAGATGCCACCAATGCGCTTTTAGCTTTGCGGCAAGATGCATTATACCACGCGTGGGGCACAGGCCTACTCGGTCTATTGGGTTTACTAGGGAAAAAAAATCTAAAAAAATGTATTTTAGTTTATCAAGGTTTGACCCAATTGCCTCTTTATCCATAAGGTCCCTATTATGATTATATAGGGTAGAGGCTTCTAAAAATACCAGTAATAAAACATCATAGAGTCTACTCAAATTTTCCTGTGATTGACTAAAGTTAGTCCAGCGTACTCGCCTCCTACAGTTTGAAACAATTAACCTAGAATCATCAGGAATATCATCATGATGGGCTCTCCCGGGGTTTGATATTTGCAGTTCCACTACTAATGCATCGTGGTCACTGTCTACACGTGGGAGAATTCTGAAATCAGCCATCCTATCCCAAGAATTAGTATTAATAAAAATGTAATCTAATAGGAACCCTCGGTCCTTGCTATGGAACGTGTAACCACATGATGATTCAGAAAGTGATCTTCCGTTACACGCTCTTAATGAGTATTTGAGGACAAGGCAGTTCATCTGAATTACCAAGGGTGACCATTTGTTCACAGTTGGGCATCTGGATTCCGGTATTTCAAAAATTTATTTATTTATTTATTTAAGAAATTTATAGAGCGCTCGGCTACCCCCGAGGGGGTGTCCCGGCGCTAACGACTGAAATTCAGAAAAGAAACAAACCCAGGAAAACCGAGCAATTAAGAGGAAAACAGCCATGTCTTGAGTTTGCGGCGGAAAACAGATTCAGTAGGGGCAAATCTTAAATCCAATGGAAGTTTATTCCAGAGTCTGGCCGTCAAAACTCCGAATGCTCTTCCGCCCATCCTGGAAAGACGGAAGCGTGGAACCACCAGCAGACGAAGGCTGTTAGAACGAAGGGATCTGATAGAATGAGAGAGGACAATTCGCTTTTTCAAATACTCAGGACCAGAGTTATTCAGGGCTCGGAAAGCAAGTGTTAAAATCTTGAATTGGATGCGACAAGTGACAGGAAGCCAATGGAGTTTTTTACGGTAAGATGCTACTGATTGACGATAGGGGATGTTGCCGATGAGTCTGGCCGCGGCGTTCTGCACAATCTGCAGGCGCTCAATCTGGTACATAGGGGCACCAGCATAGAGACTGTTCGCGTAGTCCAGGTGAGAGGTGATTAACGCCTGGACCACAGTTCTACGAGCATTTAAAGGGAGGTAAGGAAAGATCTTTCTTATCATGCCCAGTTTCGCGAAACAGGCGGCGGTGGTTTTATTAATGTGGGGGATACAGGAGAGCGTGTTATCAAACTGAAAGCCAAGGTTGCGGAGGTCCTCTTCAAGAATACTGTTAAGATACAAGCCCTCAAGGGGCTCGAACTGGCAGTTGAAGTCCCCTCCTACTATGACCATATGTTTTAAAGTGATGCTAGATAAACATATATATAATTCCTCCATAGTGGTGGACTCCATTCCCCTAGAGGTAGGCCTTGAATAAACATTAATTAAAATAATAGGAGTTTTAAGAGGAAAATGCAATTGGACACATAATATATCACTGGAGCCTGTATCAAGTTGCACGGCTGTGCAACCTAAGTGGACACCTACCCATGTGATTAATCCCCCTGATGGTCTCCCCACACCAACAGAAATTGCCGGGATGCAAAATGAGGCAAAACCCAGCATAGTAACCTCTCCTCTTGCCCATGTTTCTTGAAACATACATATATCGTATTCACCAATAAATGATCTCCACTCAGGGTCATCTATTTTAATGTTGATACCCGCTACGTTCCAGGATATGGTTCTTGTGATCTGATGGTTAAGGATTATCTTATTAGCAATTTCCAGAGGCTGGGGATAACAATTCTCAATTCCTATTTGTGTAGCTGCCTGCTCAACTGATCCCTCAACTGTAGGGTGATGGGGACCTTCAATCAGTGCTAATCCACCCCCATTATGTATGCTGGTTCGGGAGCCGCTCAAGCACTCTCCGACCAGGCCTTCCTCTCTATGGGGGTGTAGCCCAGGGAGACAGCCCCAATCATCATAATTAGTGAAGATAGCAGGATTTTCTTCCTGTACCATTTCTGGGGGTTCCACTAGTCAATCCACCCCTTCAAGGGGGCTGAACCTGTTCCCAGTGGGGATATTAAAAATGGGTTGGTTTCTCAAATTTTGACCTGTATTTCGAAAAATGTGATTGTTGTGAAGGGATCTCCTTCCCAACTGCTGGCAATGGTCATACTGCTGGGGAGCATTGGGGGGATTACAAAAAAACACAAAGGGAGTAGAAGAATGTTACCCATATTCCTCCTAAACTCCGATGCTAAAATTCTTTCTGTAATTATTGGGTTTCTAAAATTGATGACTATGCAGTTTCCATAAATATCCTTATGTCCTGCACCAATCCAACCCACCCTTCTGGTAGATAAAATCTCTTCTGTATTTTAGTATCCAAAATAACTATGATTAATTAACCAATAAACGATTTTGTTCTTTAATTCTTGGTGGGATTCTGTCTGACCCTTTCTTAATTCGGGTACCCCTGCCAGAATTGGTACATAGGGGGTTGACGCCGGGGGAAGATTTATAATTGGCGGGCAATATATTTGGTCATTATGCTCGGGAGGTGGTTGCATTACTACCGGCCCCTGGCCAAGATTCTTAACAATTTCCCCTGTGCTTCTGATTGCTAGTGGTTGGGCAGTTATTAAGTTTGTTTGGTTTGTGGAAGGCTTTGCTACTCCTTTTTCCTTAGTGATCCTCTCCTGTTGCGGGGAATCTGAAATTACATTTATTTTAGGTGAAAGGACTCTTCCATTTGAAACAAAGTGAGGTTCATCTCTTATGGGACTATTGGCAGCCTGTTTGCTTGTCTTGTTCTCAGAGCTGGATTTAGCCTTAGTATTCTCCCTTTTTTTTGGCCCATCATTCATAATTGCATTCAGTCCCTCTAACCTTTCTATTATAGGACTAAGCTCCTCTTTAATAATGGCTCTCATCTGAATCTGTAAATTTGATACCAAAGATGTCACTCACCCAGGCTGATCAATGGCTTGAAAAATGGGATCTGCCGCTGAACTATCCACCGGGGGCTGTTCTATATCTACAGCATGGCCATGAGTTTTTTTCCGTTTAGCGAGCGGCTTTACTTTTGATCTTACTTTGGCTTTGGTGTTTCTATCTAACCGTGGGCGAACACTGCAGTTCAGAGACTCCCTACATTGCAATATCAAAATTTAGCGGTAGATCATTTGACAACTCAATGGGTGTTGCTTTTATTTCACAAGGGGAGTTGGAGATCAATGAGTCAGAATCTAGATTTGGTGTGATAGATAAATGCCTTTCGGTCCTTTCTATTTCAGAGGCCACTGCTCCAAGGGCTTTCTCCAACATCCTATCTATTGATGTTGGTTTAGCGGCAGGTTTATGCAGGGGTGATGTTAATTTCTTGGTAGGACAAGCCCTTTTACCCATCTTAGTAATGTTCCAGATAAAAAGTAATAAAATAATTTAGGCAAATAGCTGGACAAACCAATACAATATGCACAAGAGGTTTAAGCGTCTTTTACAAGTCCTTACTGGGGATAGAGATGGTAATTAGCCGTGCTAGGGGGCATTCAATCTAAGGAGACCAGAAGGTGAGCAACAGTACCTTTATATCCAAGACCCTCTTTACAGAAGCTTAGGGGGGTGGCCCGGTCCGGCCTCTTCTGGCCCCTGACGGCCACAGACGGCCCCCCCTTTGCCCGGGCTTAGCCCGGCGACCGCCCGCGTGCATCCCGCCTGGCGGGGAGTCGCAGTCAATTAAATCCTCCTGATGACGGTGATGAGGGGGAGGGGCTGCCGGTCCTCTGGCGTCCCCCGCTCGATGCTGGGGCTTGTAGTCCTGCTGGTAGCCTGCCCCCACTGCTCCTTGGCTGGCAAAAACAAAGCGTTTCCTGCGTAGCGGGAGGCGCGAGCAGGTTAAGTACCCGGTAGCGAGGGGGAGGGGCTGCCGGTTCTCTGGCGTCCCCCGCTCGATGCTGAGGCTTGTAGTCCTGCTGGTAGCCTGCCCCCACTGCTCTTTGGCTGGCAAAAACGAAGCGTTTCCCGAAACTATATTGCAATTTTGAACAGTACAGCTCATTTCATTGTCTCCGCTTCTGTGTATAACTCACTCTGCTGTAGCAGCAGATAAAAACGGCAAGTGCTATTTTTATTTAATTTGTCCAGTACCTCAGGGCCAAAGACCTGCACACATTATAAAACACAGCAATGAACTCACCAGATTGGCAGAGTTCCCTTTGGAAAGGAAGGTAGGAGTGACACCTTGCTTAAATTGATGTGGAGCAAGGTGTGGCTGTCCTGTCAGCTGTGGCAGCCAAGGGTAGTTGGGGTTACAAAGGGTGGAGAGAGACAGTGGGAGTTCCTTTCCATGCATGTTCATTTTATATAGTTCACATGTAATGTCAAATTCTCCCCTATTCTTTGGTAAAACAAACACACACTACTGGGCACCATCAGAGTGACCCATACCTTAGACTTGCCGTTTGACAGCTTACCATCTCTCCGCTCTCAACCCTGAGGTGGGCCGGAGCAGCACTCTTCCCATGATGGCCTTGCCAGTCTTCAGTGCTCGACTCTCCCAGCAGAGCTGCTCTTAAGGCCCTGTGCTGCCATGACTGACAGGGATCGTCCAGGGCTCAAGCAGTACCAGGGTCCCAGGGACTGAAGGTGCCTTACCCTGGTATCCCTGCTGATGTGACATCTCTCATACCCCAAGGACAGGTGATGGGCAACAACACTTCCAAGAGGACAGCCTGTCATGGGTCAGCACTCTGCATGCAGGACCCTCTTGCCAGAGAGAAAAGTTTCATCTAGTCCTTATGTCCTGCGGATGTTCCATGGTGTCTAGCTAGCCTCCGTATATAGGATGGCCAGGCGAGGAGGTAGGTGACGGTGAGAGGGACAGCCTCACTGATGTTTTCCAGTGTCATGCCGTACTCTGATGGCCTAATCTAATCTATAGCCCATTCTGTTAGTGCTCTAGTTGTTTCTATTATTATTCTGAAAGAGAGCCTCCAAGTCACAACTGAGTTGCAGAGACTTTGCAGTCCTTCATCCATTTCTAACGATCTCATTTGGAAAAGCAGTACACAAGCGAGTTGCCTCATACCTGCAACATCTTGAACACTACGCGTAGTGCTGCCTCATAGTTGGCATTGCTTCTGTCTGCTACACCAGAGGACATGTGCCAGGACGCGCTCTGATCACTCAAGTGTGGCAGCAGGATTAGTCTCTGCAAGGGATAGTGATTCACTGGTTACCCCTTTCTAATGATGCAGTTTCGTTAGCTAAGCATGAGTTTAAGAGCAAACTTTCAAACTGTTTTCTCCTTTGTACAATACTCTACTTTTCAGTATAGCTTTAATGAAAAAATATTAGTGTTTTCCACAGAACTCTTCTTTGGGGTAGTAAGCACTTCATAAAGTGAACTCTTTTTTTACGAATCTGCCTACAGTCATGCGTTTCAGTAGACAGTTGGACCCCAACCTTCTTTTCATATTTTGTAATATGAGTAGGTATGTCACTGTACTTATGTACAAGTCTCTCCCACTCAGTGCAATTTCTTTTAAGCCGAGGGCCAGATAATTCCTTTCAGCATCTTTAGACTAGACTATGAAAAGCATTCTGTGGCAAATGTGGTCATTTAGCATTTTAATTAGCAGTGGGCGGAACTCAGTGGAATCTTGCTGAGTTTTTATTTAACTCTGTGGAATTCCCAGAATAAAACTCTACGAGTTCCACACACCCCTAAAAGATTCTAGCCCACAAACATTCTAGACAGAAGTTCACATAAAAATGCTAACAAGAAAAAACGGATAGAAGTCATTTTTAATCACAGACCTTTATTCTTAAAGACCATCTCTTGGGATTTCTTCTTTCCACAGAATTCTCCTACTCCTTTTTACCCACCACTCTCTCTTTAGGTTTACTTGTTCCACATTTGGCCACTCTATTCATGTCCCACACTCTTCCATATTGTGTCTTAATGGCTCTGTCTTAAACCTATATTACCCTCAACGGGTAAATGAACATCAAGTCTGGATTGCACCCAATGGCAACTTTGATCAACATAATATTCCCTACACTAATTTTCATCAACACCCCAGCTTTCCTTCTGTTACATTGCAATTTGATTCTTTTTTTACCTTAGTTGTTCTGTCTTTCCAGTCACACCCTTGACTCCTTTCACATCTCCCTTTGTTCCAAATCATCCACCCTCATGACAAATTTGTGTTTTCTACCTTAAAAAAGTTCTAAAGGAGATCTCCAAATAGTGCAATGGAGCGATACACTGTACACCTATAGTGTATGTAGTACCTCAGTCCTCAGAATTAAACTGCCAAATGTTGCTAATTGTATACTCTTTTTTAGTGTTTGATAAAATCTTTCTACACCTCCAAAGGTATCTTGACGATACCTCTTTTCTTTAAGATTTCTTCTACATATATATGTTAGCTCTACTCCATTGTCAGAAGATATTGCTTTTGGAACTCTGTCCACAGAAATACTTGATCCAAGTCCAACTACCGCCCGACTGACTCCTTGAGCCTGTCGGAGTCAGTGGTCTTTCCCCCAACCACATGCTCCAACTGTCGGTATTGTAATACGGCAGTTGGACAGCTGCCCTGGATGTCGGGCGGGCTGCCACTAATGGCCTGTCGGTGGCAGTCTGCCCTACATCATGATGAGGGCCACAGTTTCTTAAAAATGGCCTCACTCACTAGTAGTGGCATGCTTCATCATCGGGCTTGCTACCAACATCCCTGTACAGACCACTGCCTGGGATGGTGCAAAGGGGAAGGGAAGACAATACAAATACATACATCTGAGTGATCTTGCTGTGCAGAATTCCAAATGATTGTGAATAAAAATAGCTCGGGGAATATGCCAACAAAACCTTATTCTTGGAGTTCCTGACCAGGATTATAAAAAAGTCTAAAGGACGGTGATGATATGGAGAGTTATTATCCCTACATCCCTCCTATCTGCAAGAATGTCGACATGTTTCAGCCACTGTATATTTGCCCAACTGGGTCAATCGGCCTTCATCAGGACTACAGGTCTCACAATGCTAATACTCCCCTAACTGGAGCTTCCAGTAGAGAGAGATCTAACCAATTATCACCTTAGCCTGTAATCACACTACAGATACTCTAAGTTTAATAAATCCTTCCTCTGGAACTGGTGTGTGATCGGGAGCGTCTCCTTGTAGTCACATAGTCGCAAGGAAAAGATGCCGCCCCAATGTGCCACTCACCTCCCCATGTGCACTGCAATCTTTTCACGGTCTCTCTTCGCCACTGATAGGGACAGGGAATCACAGACCCGCAAGAGACAATGTCCACCAGGTGAGCTGCCTGTTCTAATTGACCCTCACATTTAACCCATCACATTCTAATCCAGACACAACATATTCCATGCTCAAGAATGTGAGGATACCACACACATCTTCTGCTCTTCACAAAATGCTGGATATTCCTCATGTGGCTAACAAAAAAACATTTTGAAGTTTTTGAAGTATATCAAAACTTTCAGCCAGAAAAAAAGCACAGAACACTTACCAAATACTTTGCACACT
Organism: Lissotriton helveticus; assembly: GCF_964261635.1. NCBI lineage: Eukaryota > Metazoa > Chordata > Amphibia > Caudata > Salamandridae > Lissotriton > Lissotriton helveticus. The sequence continues at coordinate 267,592,337 of NC_136068.1, read as the reverse complement.
CAACCAGACGTTTGCAGAGTATACAGAAAATTGTGCCCTCGTTGCTAAGCATGCCAAACCTGCAGTCTCTGCATTGAGGCCGCTTACTATAGCAGGTTGCACAGTCCATGGTCTTGGAACTGAGACTGCGGCCTAATAAGTCAGTCTAAAGAGCACATTTTCTTTAGTGGCCAGCCTATTAAAGTCTTCAGTCTTGACCCTGATTTAGTAGTAGAGGAAATGGAGGAAGACCCTCTTTCCTCCAATCAAATTTATTTATTTTTAAAATTGGATCTGCGGACTGTCCTCAAACCATTGTTTTAGGAGAGTTTGGAGACTAACAGCGCAGATATATCCAATTTTAAAATCTTTTCCAACTCACCTGATACATTTTTGTGATTCTCATTTCTGGAAAACTACTGAACAGACTAACACCTAAATAAACGTAAGCACTGCCTTCAGCATTTTCACTTTACAAAAGAAAAGTTAAACTATAGAACTTTAACTGTGTTTTTCACGGAAATTCTGAGTTTTTCTAAGTATAGGTTTAGGTGTTATAACAAACCAAAGGATAACATCAATTAATCCTTTGTATGTTTATTGAATATTTCGGTGTTTTTGATCAGATAGCAACAGTGCATTGTGCTCAATCCTCCACAGGTGTCCAACTCTCAATCTGCATAGATATACATGTATATTTATCTATCTATATTGCACAGGCTGTGCTGGTACCTTTGTTGTTATGGTTAGGACATAATTTACTTTAAATATGCAATTTTGTTTTCTTAATAACTTGGGTGCTCTTTGACAAATCTGCACAAAACTTTCCTACAAAAATGTTTATCTAATTTTGGTCAGTAGTTTCAAATTTCATGTCAAAGAGGAGGGTGGAAAAGTAGGGTCTTTCCCCAATTTCTTTCCCTGTTTAACCCCATGTTGTATTTTTGTTTTACATTACAGAGAAAACACGCTGGCCAACATTATTCTAAAACTTGGCATCAAATTAGAACTTTACTCAAAGAACGTGTTTTGTTTAGTTTGGTGTAAATAAATTTGGTATTTTGAGAAATGAGCCTTTCTGGATGGACTTGAAAGTTTACAAAGTTAGAGATGTTCAGATCTTGTTTACCTTTCATGAATAAATTGTTGTTAAAACAATGGAATGGTACATAATTTGCATGATGTGCAGATTTTACAAAAAAACTCGAGTAAATGAAAATGATACTGCCAGAGATTGCACTGCATGCTTTTTGTTTTTGCTGCGCAATTTAGATAACGGTGTAGCATTATTTGGGCCGCATAAATTAAAAAAACTCAGACTATCGTAAAGCTCTGTAAAGTGGTTAGAGGTCTGTCATTATGATGAGGAAATCCATATTTCACAGCCAACCATGACATATATTCCCTAATTATGCTACTGCATTTTGTGCAATAAAAGCACCCACATACGTGACCTATATATATTGTAAATGAACATTGACAATAAAAAAAAGTTGCACAGAAAACAATGATGTGCGATTATATCAAGAAAGAACGCTGCTTTACAGCTTGAAGCTTCTGTAAATACACTTGACCGAGTATATAGCTGCAAATTGTATGGCCTTTCACAGTCAAAAGTCAAAAAGGTTTATTGCATAATTAATTAAAATTATTACAATTTTCACATAAAACAAACAATAGTACAAAATTTAATAAGTTTTACTAAAATTATTACTGGTCCGCGGCTAGGAAATAATGTAAAACAATATTTAAAACTTTCATCCAGAGAAAACTCCACCCATCTCGGGGTCTCAGTCTGTTTTTACAGGTTACGATTTCCTTAACAATCCCTGGGATTAGGGTGGCCATAATGTCCTGCATCCATTGCCTTCCCCCTGTTCGGTTTGGCCCAGACGTTTTTTCACCTCTGCCAGGAATTTGATTCCCCGGCATGCCAGAATTATGGAACTGCCTCCCAATCAACTTGTCACGGCTTGTCTACAGGAACGGATCTTTAGCTCGTTAAAGATGGATTTCAGAAGTCGTTGCCTCTGTGCCGTGAATGCCGGACATACACAAAGAAAATGGGCTAAGGTTTCTGTTTTGAAACCACATAGACGACATTGCTCCGTCTGGTGGGTACCTTTCCAGGATGGTAGTAGATCCTTCGAGATGTGCATACCCATCCTGTAATCTATAAATGCTCTTTTTAGATACTCGCTGAAATGGGAAGTTAAGTAAGCATGTGGTTTTCCTGCTATAAAAGAGTTGATGATAGTCCAGCCTTGCCGACGTTTTGTAAGTATGTGTTTATCTTCTTGAAAGGATTTCCTTTTTGCTACCACGTTGACCGATCTACTTAGGCCTGCTTTATCCATCCCGGATTCCCATGCTGATTCCAGCTCCAACTCTTTCAAACAGGATTTCAAATACTTTCCCCAGGTGCACGGGGTTCCGGTCTCCTCTTGATTTTTTAATTTCTTCCCAGTTTAGCCAGTCCATTGTATCTGGGTCTGCAGATCTAAGTTTGTAACAGAGTTTCACGAAGCCACTCATGCTCCGGAATATCTGATTTTGCTGTCCAAATTCAAGCCTGACTTGCGACGCTGAGGTGGATTTTGGAAGATTAAAAACAGCTTTATAGATTTTGATTTGTAGATCATTTAATAGGTCGGCTTCCTTGCCACACCAAGTAACCAGACCGTAGGATAGGGTGGGTAAAATTTGGGCGTCATAACTTTTAACAGGTGCTTGTAATTTGGGCAGTCCATTTTTGCTTTTAGTAAACGGTAAGCGAAAATTAAGGATTGGGCTTTGGCTTGTATTGCTGTTTTGTGCTCCGTGTGTTTCGCTCCTTGTGATATTATATTTCCAAGGTACTTGTATGACCCTTGTTCTTCCACCTTTGCACCGTTCGCCATCCATTTATACTTAAGCTTTTGTGGGTCTACTAGACGGACCACTTTTGTTTTTTCTTTGTTTAATTCCAGCCCCTCCTGTTTCAAGTATGCTGCTAATTTGTTTAGAGCTCTTTGTAAGCCAATTGGCGTTTTACTCAGCAATACTATGTCGTCTGCGTATTGTAAACAAGGAATTCGATTGTTAGCCAGTGATGGTGGGTGAACTTCAGCCGACTCCAGCACACTAGAGAGGTCGGAAAGGAAGAGATTAAAAAGGGTAGGAGCTAAAACGCAGCCTTGTTTTAGACCTTGGTGCGTTGGTATACTCTTCGTTGTACAGCCTCCGTTTCCCAGTTTCACTCTTGCCCAGGTGTTTTAATATAGTGCTTTTATTGCCTTTACAAGTTGGATCGGCACGCCCCAGTTCTTTAATTTTCCCCACAAGCGCTCTCTGTTGACCCGGTCGAAGGCAGACTTGATATCGACAAAACAGGCGTACAGCCATGCTCCCTTTGCTACCGCTCTGTCCATTAATAATGACAGGCAGGTCAGGTTGGTAATAGTTACCATTCTCCGCCTGAAGCCTGTTTGAAACTGCGGAATTATATTTGTTTCTCCTATCCAATCTTGTAGGATTGATAGAATGCAAGAGGCGTAGAGCTTAGCCTCCACATCTATTAAAGATATGAGCCTATAGTTTGCTGGGTTGCGATGGTCACCATGCTTAAATATTGGATGAATAATATTACCCTTCCATGAAGCAGGGACCTCGGCTTGTTTGTAAATATGGTTTAAAAGTGGCGTTAGGGTCTCTGCCCAAAAGGCCGGATCATATTTGAAGATTGCATTTGGCAGCCCATTCGGGCCTGCTGCACCTTCTGTCTTCAGTCTTGATATTATGTTGCTCAGTTCATCTCTGGTGGTTAAATCAAGGAGTTCGGTGGGCTCTTTTAGATCCTGCTCCGACTCTAAGCCTTTGATTTCCTTATTCTTTCTTCCAATTATTTTCTCCTCGTTTGGATTTGTTGCCCGTAAGCCGTTCACGAGGCCTGCGGCTGTGGCACAATATAAGGTTTGCACATGCAGGGACCAAGATTCAGCACCGACCCCTGCTTCCTGATGAAGTTTTGATCCTGTGTTTATTTCGTTAATAATTCCCCAAACGCCAGGACTGTTAGGGTGTTTTCCTGCGCTTAGAAGTTTGTTCCAGAGCATTTCCTTGTAAGAGGACTTCGCAACCCTCAGTGACTTCCTGTAAATGCTCCTAGCTTCCTCCAGGTTACCTTTGTTTACCTTTAACCCCCGTTTTTTTTGGCAGGCAAGTGCTCGGACCTCTTTAGCAACCTTTCTTTTTTTTGTTCTTAATTCCGTATTAAACCAAGGCTCTTTCTTGAAGTTTAAATTACCCTATTTCCCTGGTGTTCCTGGAAACTTTTGAAGTAGGTCCAGAATCATTTGCTCCCAATTGCTTACAAGATCTTCATCTTTTTGGGGCCCTAGGTCAGACATTTGAGCTTTTACGGTGGACTGAATTTATTCCAACCCTTCTCTGCACCATTTTAATTTTTTTAAGTTTAACTTTGAGGAGTGGTGTAAAAGAGAGGTCATTTTCGGTGCCAGGGTGGGCGCGGTATTCAAGCTTGTTATTTGGGGGAAATTATCACTTTCTACACGTTGAGCGATATAAAATGCATCAATGCCTGGGATTAGCTCATCACTTACTATGGTGTAGTCAATTGTTGAATGGACCCTTCCACTCAGATACGTTATGCCTCCCGGCCTGTCCCCCTTTGTGATACCATTCAGATCCGACAGACCTAGTTCTCTTAAGCTAGTTGCTAACTTTTGTCCACCGCTGGTCGATGACATCTTTGCTTTTGCCCGATTTTTGCCAATGAGATGGTGGTTGAAGTCCCCGAAGATAAACAGTGGGCATCGTGAGTAGGTTCTTTGCATCACTTTTATCAGTGATATTAGGCTTGCATGTTTTTTTTGTTGTGACTTCCTGTCCGGATGAATATAAACATTGGTTATTGAAAGTTGCCACTGTTCAGACCCAAGTGTCGGTGTTTCAGTGATTCTGATCACTTGAGCCCAATTGAAACCCACGTCTAGTACTTCCGATACCCAGTTGTTTTTTTGGGCTACGTAGGTTGATAAACCGCCCCGGGGGTGCCCAAAATTTGAGAATCTCTCTGCCAATATATGGTGGTCCTTGAATCCTGGTATTACTGTGGGGGTTAGTTTCCATGACTCCTGGATCAGAATTACATCTTGTTGATGGAAGAAGGCTTGTGTGTCGTGGTCAAGCTCCATTTCTTGGAAGCCATGTACATTCCATGAGCAAAGTGAGAGACTTGGTGGTTTGTTTACGCTCCGCATGTCCTTCCCCGTGTAAATCGCCGTAGAAAGATTTTGCTCCGGGTTAGGTAGCTTTATTACTCAGGACCGTGGGAACCCAAGACCAATCCATTCTATCCAGGCCATACTGCCTGGTAGTTTGCGCGTTTTCTGTCGGGAGTACCCCCATCCCTTAGACTTGATGCTACAGGCGAGGTAGCACGGGCACCTAGTAGGCAGGTGAAGGGAGATTCTCTGTTTCCGATCCCCTTTATTTGGTTACGAGAGCTGGTTTGTAAGGGATAGGGATATCTTGGACGTTTGTGTCGGACGATGGATATGCCCCATATTTCGAAGTGGGGTTTTGTGGAATATATCTTGTCTGCAATGGCCTTTGAGGCCCAAGTTGTGACAGTGTCTTCGGTGTCCGCGTTGTGAATGTTTTGTTGAAATTCAACAGCTAGAAGGTCCCGAGAAGTTATCTCTCTTAATGCTGATGTTGCATTAAACAATTTTTTGCAGGTTACCTCGATTGAGAATATCCTGTGGCCCCTTTGTTGGATATTCTGGGATAAATATTAATTTGTGATCTGGTGACTCAGGATGATGGGGGAGTTCCTTAGACCGTTGTGGTAAGCCTGCTTTGGTCGATAAAGGATTGTTGGGTTCATTGGAATCCCATGTTGTGGAGGGGAAGTGTCGTTCTTGTTCCGTTTTTGCTACCTTCATTGAATTTTTTGTATTTTGGTTTTGTCCAATTCTGCATAACTTGATTGGAAAAGGGATAGATTCCCTTCAGATTAGCGAGCAGCTTCGCTCTTTTTCAGAAACTGTGACTCGCATGGGGGTTTGTACGATTTTAGTCTCTGGGGCTGTTAGTTCTCCTTGTTTTTCATTTGAGTTTTTTCCCAATCTTGCAGATGTATACTGCGTGCTGGAGACTATTGAGCCCTGGTTTATGTCCGCTTTGGGCATACTTTGTATACCCAGGTTTTCTCCCAGCGCTCGTGTTGAATTTGTTTGCTCAGGGCCTCCGTTGCCAGCGATATTTATAGGCTTTATAATTCCTTGCCGCGGCTTTTGGTCTTTCGTTAGCAAGACAGATCTTGTTTCTCTTTGATGACTATGGAGTGTGGTCGATGAGAAACTCATATTACTGTGTTGTTTGGAGGGGATTATTATAGCTCCCCGAATTAAACCTCCTTCACTTGAGGAGGTTTGTAGGCCCGACTTATCTGACGAGCGGGTTAATCCCTCTTCTCCACCTAGCGGCATGTTCAGCGATATAGCTTTAATTTCCTGGGGGGTGTTCATTTTAAAAATCGGGAAGATGTTACCTAGATCTGTATTTTGTTGTTTTTTATACTTTAATCTGGCTTTCCTGGCCTTTTTCCTTTGCCTCTTTGTTGGTTTATCCTCCCTGATGGATTTTTGGGTGGACTGTGTTACTTACAGGTCTAAAGCTGATCTTTCTAACCCTGGTTCCCTTGAGTTTTGTTCTGTATCCATTTCTCGATTGCTGCTTGTGAGCTCATTTCTGCGCTTCCTCTTGGCTGATGGCGACTTGTCCGGATTAAGTTCGGTTTCTTTAATAAACGGACTGCGGGATTGTTTTACCTCCCCTAGGATGTCCGTCAGGATGGCCGGCAGACTTGCTAACTTTTCAATTATACTTCCACATCCACAGTTACACTGTTGTTTATTAAAGCAAGTGTAGGCATTTGATTTCCCTTGATTTATTAGAAGCGACGATAGTGAGTCCAATTTCGTATTTATGCCCGCAATGTGACGCGCCACTAAATTAATTAGGTCTATCTGAACCTCCATTTTGTTCGATTGGTAGTTCAGGACCCTTATTGATTGGTCTAGGGAGCTTCACAAGGACTGAGTCCATGATGTTGATGGCTGATCTCCTTGAAACTAACTTGAGTCCTTGAGATCTGAGTCCAATGTGCGGTCTGATGAAATAGTAATCAGTGCAGAATGATTAGGGTGAAGATGGTTTATTGGCATGATAATGTTGTCGTTTATTGTAAGGTTTTGTTGGTCTTTTTTTGTCGCTGGCCAACGCGGGGTAGAAACCACCATGCCAGGACTCAAGTGATGGTTGTTGGGACCAGGTTCTGTTCGCAGAGCTCTACCTTGAGTGTCTATATATTCTCTCCGTGAGTTCCTCCAGTTGGGAGTCATTTGATAAGAAAAGCGGTTTTAGCCATGGGTCCCCTTCATGAGAGGATGCGGAGGATAAATTGCTATGTCTTGCGGTTCCCTCCTTGGGGCCCTTGGAGCCCTTGGGAGCCTTTGTTTCAACCGATTCGGTGGTGGTTATGCTGTTATTCGGGTTCAAACAGATATCCTTTACGAGGGGATCATCCGCGATGTCCTTTGAAACTTCCCTTTCAGTATAATCTTTTGTAACTGAGGGGGGGTTAGAGTGGTGAACTTGGGCGGTAACAACCGCTGTTTTTCCCTGGGGTAGAGAACCCGGAGGCTGCGGAGAGGAATTTGACCCTTGTTGATCGCTGATCCTGTTCAACGGGCTTTTGGCCAGTGGGGAAAGTGCGTTAATTGGGACAATGGGGCTTGGCAATTTGCTGACCTCGGCTGTTGGTGCGTAAATCGCAGCAATTGGATCCTTTAAATAGAAGAATTTTAAGAGACCGGATTTTCATGTGGGGTTCAATGTTGTTTCTGGGGTTGGTGCTGAAACCAGCCTCTCCCTTGGACTCAACAGGACCCCTGCCAATTTGTCTTCCGCGTTTGGTTTCCTCGATTTTTTTGGGTCTTTTTGCTTTCCGCAGGTTGTCGAATTTTCCCAGATCTCATTTCCAGTATGAGTTTTTTACGATGCTTTTAATCCTGCTTGGTAATCTGGGCGTAACAGATTTTGTTATTATTTTATACTATTTTATTTGTCCCTCGATTGTAAATTGCGGTGAGGAAGTAACCTGGTGGTTGCCTTTGTTTGAGGGCAAGCTTTTCAAATGCTGTTGTTCTTGATGCTCCGGTTGCTCCTTACAGCAAGGTTGGCAGGTTAAAAGCAAGGACGGAAGCAGGGGGAGTGCAGCTCCTGGTTCCTCAGGTTTGTGCACAGCACCTCTGCTGCTGCTGCTTCCGCCTCTGGTGCCTCAGCTCACCTTTTACTGCTTCTACCCCCACTACGCACTCCCAGCTTCTCCTGCCTTCTGATAAATGGTAGATAGCGAAGCTAGGCTTGGCACATGGCGGTCTCTGAAGCAATGATGGGAAGGCGGGTGCAGCCAGCAATGAACTGGCACCGTGGGTTGGTGGTAACTGCAGGGAAAGCAGGTACGAGCTATCCGTGCAAAATTTGCGCGGCCCCCGGTGACCGGTAACCAGCTCAGCGTTCCTGTGGACCGGGGCCAGCCACACCACACCACAGGTCTCACCGCTGGACCCGCTGGACCCTTTGGAAGCAGTTATCCTGCAGTTATCCTGGCCCATGGGTTCCGGGTCACTGGTCACGGCCACACGTCCCAGGACGCGTATCGGGGCGACACGGGGCACAGCTGGTCGGGGTCTCACCTGGCAGGCTGGACTCGAGTCCTGCGGCCGCCACGGCTACTGCTGTCGGTGTACACCGACCGCCTCTCCGCCTCTCCGCTACTCCGCCGCCGCCAGTGCCTGTTATCGTGCGGTCTTGCGGACCCGCTCTCCAGCGGCCACGGCCAACCCCCCTGAATCGGCACTCGAACCGCCGCGGAGCTGACAATGAGGAAGCAGCGGGGGGGGATTTTTTCAGAGCTTTTTTCAGAGCCGGAGCTGTCGGGAGCCCTGGGTGCCTCGGGCGCCTCGGGCGTCTCCTCCTCGGCAGCAGCACAGCGTTTGGCGTCTGACGTCACGAACCAGGAACCAGCATTCAGGTTTTCACAGTTGCATTTTTCTGTTTATGGGCATGACAGCTGGGCATTACTTTTGTTGTTCTGTTTGTGGCAGGAAGTTTTGTTGGACCAAGGGTGACTATTTAGGGAAAACGAAGGAACAAACCTTATCTTATGTCAGATAACCCATTCCTATTTCCGCCACCACCCCCTGCTTAAAAGACATACGTGTTTACTTCTACACTTCTTCCATAACATGAATGGCAGAAAAAACTCTGCTTTCCTCCATCTCTCACCATATCACAGTTAGGTGAGAGACCTGTTCTGAGAACCCCCCGAGAATGTCGACATCTTTGCTACTTTGTGTTTTTAATGCAAATATTTTTGATTGACAGTTTAGACTAATGATGAATTTCAGTAGCTCTTTAATTACACTTCCAGGCAAAGTTCCGTATCGGCACATATCCCCAAAATCTTCGTACACTCATGTGGGGGGAAATCCGATGTAAACTCATCTATATGTTGTTAAACCTGGACACTTCCTGTGCCCACATGCAGAGGTGCAATAAGTGGACACGATATTGCACAACAATCTTTAAATTAGCATGTGGATCGTTTCAGTGCAACAAAGATTTACTATGACATTATTGAATCAAAATGCACATACTATGGGTAGTACATGGTAAATCTCTCCAAGGGAGTGGATGTGGCATAATGGCCAGAGCTGTTGACTTCGAAGCTAGGGATCCTGTACTAGTCTTGGCATCAGCTCAACATCCTGTGATTCTGGGCAAATCACTTAATCTCCCTGGGCCTATGGAAAGCGCCAGGATACCCTCAGGGGTGATATACCAAACCCTACAAATCAGGGTGCCATTCTGAAAAAATAGTACAGGCACAGAGCTATGGGGTATTTGGACAAAATATTGAGTTGTAAATATATGGCGGCAGAGATACTGGGAAAAAAATATTGTAATACAAAAATTTCATAATGCAGAAATATCATTGTCAAGAATATAATTTTTCAGGTAAGTAATATTGCTTTAAAGAATATCATTGTTGTAAATATTGTTTCAATAATATAGTTGGATAGAATATTGTTTTTTAAATTCATTTAATGTGTTTTATTTTATATATTAATAGTATGTGTTAGTATTGTTTTGTAATTTTTATTATTATTATTATTATTAAATATATTTTGTCAAATTAAGTCATTTAGAATTTTTTATTTAATTGAAATATTAATTTGTAGTGTTTTAGTGGGTTGTTGAGTTTGTGGGGGCATAGAATGTGCAGTTAATTAAGGAATAATTAATTAGAAATTATTTAATTTTTAAGTAAGTATGTGATTGATATTCAATATGTATATTATGTAATAGTGATTTATTATACTTATATTTTAGGTGTGGGTTGCTACGTTTGTAGGGGTATGTGGTAGTAAGTTAATGAGGTCATAAAAATAAACAATTAATTTATTATTAATTATTTAATTATCAATTATGTAAATTGTGCTATACTTATTTCTTTTCATTATATTTTAGCTGTGGGTTGCTAGGTTTGTAGGGGTATAGGGTAGAAAGTTAGTTAAGTAAAAAATGCATAATGATTTTTTTAATTGCAATTTAATTATTCCAATTTTTATGAATTTTGTAAATTGGATAATTTCTAGTTGACATTTTTTTAATATATATTTTATGTTAAATAGCAATGTTTATGCTTAGAGTTGTTTATTTTTTAGGGTTATTCTACTATGTAATGTGTTTGAAGTGAAGTAGTTTAACTACTGTTGCTTAGACTGGAGTGGGAATAGTAAATGTAACCCTTCTGAAGTCCAAGTCTTTCCCTACTGTTGCACAGACTGGAGTGGGAATAGTAAATTTAACCCATCCAAAGTCCAACGTTTTCCCTATTTTTGCACAGACTGGTGTGGGATAAGTAAACGTAATCCCTCCGATGTCAAACGCTTTTCCTACTGTTGCACAGACAGGAGTAATTTATTTAATGTATTGAAATTGTATTGTTAATATTTTTCCTGTTTCATGTAATATATGTATATCTGCAGACCCGACGGACCTCAAGAACCTCAGGCCTAGCTCCCTGCTTCCATTCGCACCGAGGTCATCAAAACCCCCAGCTAGCAACCTTCACTGAAGGCAACAACATCCTGTACATCTCCCTGTCTCGATTCCGCAACAACCATAGCACCGAGACTACCCTAATCGCCGCCACTGATGACATCCGCTCCCTCCTCGACCAGGGCCAAACAGCAGCCCACATCCTCCTTAACCTCTCAGCTGCCTTGGACACCGTCTCCCACTGTGCACTAGCCACCAGACTCCATGATTCCGGCATCCGCAGAAAGACATTGGAATGGGTATGCTCATTTCTCACATACAGAACTCAGCGAGTCAGACTCCCGCTCTACCTCTCGGAACCAACAGAGACCAGGCGTGGAGTGCCCCAGGGATCCTCCCTCAGCCCACCCTCTTTAACATCTACATGACCCCCCTCGCAACCATCATTAGAAACCACGGGTTCAACATCATCACTTACGCCAACGAAACCCAGCTCATCCTCTCCCTCACTAAAAAACCCAACATCACCAGGCACAACTTCAAAGAAACTATGAAAGTTGTCGCCACCTGGATGAAGAAGAGATGCCTGAAACTCAACTCCAAGAAAACAGAAGTCCTCGTCCTTGGCTCAAACCACTCCACAAGGGACAACACCTGGTGGCCCCCCACCCTCTGAAACCCCCTCACCCCGACAGACCACGCATGAAGCCTCTGCATCAAACTTGACTCATTGCTCACAACGAACCATCATATCAATGCCATATCCTCGGCCTGCTTCAACCCTCTTCGCATACTCCGAAAAACGTTCAGATGAATCCCACCAGAATCCAGAAAAACTGTCACATACGCCCTCATCAGTAACAGATTAGACTACGTCAAAGCTCTGTACACCGGAGTCAACAAGAAACTTCTGTGCAAACTCCAGACCAGCCAGAATGCCTCAGCCAGACTAATCCTAGACATCCCCCGTCCCAGCCACATCACCCAACACCTCCGCGATCTCCGCTGGCTCCCCATTGAAAGAAGAATAATCTTCAAGCTCCTCACCCATGCATACAAGGCCCTCCACAACATCAGACCTGCATACCTAAACAACCGCCTCACCTTCCACACACCCAAGAGACACCTCCGATCAGCTGACCTCTCACTGGCCAAAATCCCACACATCTACAAGACCAGAATGGGAGGAAAGTCCTTCTCCTACCTCACAGCCAAGGCCTCGAGCGACCTCCCCCTCCACCTTCACAAGTGCCTACACTGCCCCAGTTCAGGAAGGACCTCAAGACCTGGCTCTTTGAATGACCCTAGCACTCCACGGAGCTGTCCCCCCAGTGCATTGGGACCCTTTCGGCGAGTAGTCACACTTCTCAATTCCCTGATTGATTGATTGATTGATTGATTCACTAAAAGTTCACAAAATAAGTGATTTTGTAAACAAACTGCACTTTTCTTTTTTTTCTTCCATTTTATAGAGTGCAAACTCAACCCGAAGGTATTGGAGCACTTGACATGAGGACCAGTTACATTACAAATGGACACATTCATAAATGCGAGGCACAGGGAAATTAAGTGCCATATGTATCATGCAGTTGCGTGACACTTGCACCATTGAATATGATACATATGCGATAAAACTACTAAGCGCAATTTATCCTGCCACGCAAGGCCACCTTGCATGGTCCTGAGTGGCTTGATAAATCCAGAGTAACCCAACACAGCGGAAATTTCTGAGTTGCGTTACTCTGCCCCAGGGAGCTGATCAATGGGTGGTGCATGGGTGTTACCACGCAACACTCATGGATTTTGATATATTTCCAGATTTACCATAAGTGTTAGACCTGAGAATGTGCCAAACCTGCTATGCCTCCCCAGGTGAGGCGCATTGAGGAGAAATATGTTTATTTCTCCTCGTGCTTTCCTCTTTCTATGTGAGCAGCATTCTGCAGCACATATAGAAAGAAGAACATGCCTCAGGAGATTGCTTTTGTGCAGGAAGGTCTCCCTTCCTGCACACAAACAATCCTGCTTGCAACGCAGGCACCCTTGCACTATGGTGTAAGGGTGCCTGCATTGGCTCTAGGTAGCACATTGTTAGCCAGCACTGGAAAAAGACAGGAATGCACCCTATGATGCTAAATATGGCACATTCCTGCCCTTTTCCTGCCATGCACCGCAGCAAGGTGGCTTGCTGCGCTGCATGACTTTTTGATAAACAGGCCCCAAAGTGATTTCCCCAGAATCACATGATGTTGAGCTGACGTTGAGACTCCGCCCCAGAGGCAAAGTCAGAAGTTCTAGCCATTGCGCCACATCCTCTCTCACTAGGTACTGCTTTTCTGATCATATTATTTGGCAATAAGTGGTCATGTCTGAAATGCTTTTGTAAGAATTGTGACCCCCATGTACAAAACGCACATCTAAATGCTCCCGAAATCTAACCCTCCCTCAGTCACAAATAAAGGTGCCAGTGCTCCTTTTTAACACAGGGGATGGCTGTGGTCACACTATCCTTCTGTTGATATTTTAAGTGCTGCTATTGTTGCTGATTAAACATTATCCTTCCCAGTTGATGTGGATTAAAAATGATGATGATGATTATTATTGTTGTTTTTGTTATTATAAAATGCATTTGTACTTATAGTTTCGAAACTAAAAACAGGTATACATCTCAAACACATTAGAAACATGGTCTTCCTCAATTTACGTGTCACACCACCAAACAACACAATCTAGAGTCTTATAACCAGATAAATGATAATTTACTACTCTGCAACCTGGGTCAATGTCACCTATGGTGCAGTCAAAGCATTACATATTGAAAGATGCATAGAAGACATAAAAAAAACCTTGTATTAGGCTTTGCTCTATCTGTAAAATAAGCATACCTAACATGTATCATATTGAAGACTCTTGCATGCCCTGTCAAACATATATTGGGTAAGAACACATTACATTGGAATGTACTGGCTAAGTGAAAATCGGGTTTTCTAAAGTATCACACGATCCATATTACTCATTACTAGATTGTTTAACTTTTTTAGAACAAACTTTGAGAATCTACAATTCTCTTGTTTTGAAATGTTATGTATTAAGCGATATGCCTAATCCAAGTTACTCAAAAGGAATACATAGAGTATACATTAACCATGTTGTCGACATAATGATACTACAACCTTCTGAAAATGTTGCCCAAAAAACAAGAAGGAATGGTTAACAACCGTACATAGTTGTAAAGTTAATTGCTGCACATGGTCATAGCTACACAAATGTAGTCTGGAATTTTGCAAAAGGAATATCAAGTGACCACAAGACCATCAACAAAATATTTTAAAATATCAAGGAAGTAAGTGCAAAGAGGGAGGTATGGATTTACTATTCTGGCAACACCGTAAAATTGTTGTCACTAGCAGCACAAGAACGAGAAAAGAAAGAAACAGCACAAAACCTTGGAAAGGATGAAACACCAAAATAAGAACTTGGCACAAGGGTATAAAGTAGCCGGCCTAAGTCTTTTTCAGACCTGTTTCTGTACTCCCTTTTCTTCTAAAGCCCTTTTCTGTGACAGGCCCTAGGCACAAAACATGATCATACCCGTAAATGTTCCAGGATATGAAACTATAGTGACTTAAGAAACAGGATAGAAAATTATGCACAGGAGTTTTGAACTTTGCTCCCTCCCCATTTTCCGTTGGCATTAGCACTTTAATTACAACATAAAGCATGGACATGTTTACATTGGTGTTATAATAATCCGCTGCTCTTTGGTTCCATCCCACACAAGGGTTACGACAACTAAAAATATTTTAATGTAATTTTTATTCTGTATCAGAATTATGACGTTTGTGCCACTCTTTTTATGATTTCAACAGATCAAATAAAAGTATTTTTCACTACTACTATTCTTAATACCACATCTATGTGCCTTGTGCCTTGAAGATACATGTATATCCTCTGGGTAGGTTGGTCTGGAGTTAGGTATAGAAAATCTATACATACTTACCTGTCGATATTTTGGTACTCTATGTTCTATATTGTGAACTCTCAATATTCCTATGCAATATTCTGGACCCAAACTTGCTTTGCACTTCTGAGGACTAAATGCACATCAGGGCCCTTATTAATGACTGGCTGAAAATGCTGTTGCATAACTTTTTTGTGATGCTACGGCAGTATAATCAATGCACCACACTGTGCCCTATTTACAAAGTGATGTATCTAGGCAGATGCGTCACTTTGAAAAGCCCTGGGCTACATTATACCTGTGCTAGGTATAATCTATGCAGGGTGGGCGTTCCCCCATAAAAAAGGCTTGTAGAAGTAGAGCAGTAAAATCTATGAGATTTCACTGTGCCACTTCTATGACTCCACTGCATCACTGACGTAGGGTCTTTCACATGAGGCTCGCCACATGTGTAATGGCACATTGCTGGAGTTACGTCTGTTTTCCGACACACTCCAACATGGCGTCATTACTGTGCCAACAGATACGCCAGGATTCCTGATGTACCTGTTCAGTCCCTGCGACATGGAGCTCCGTAGTTTGAATACGGCGCAACCATGGTGTCGTGAAGGGTGCAATTAAAAGTGTTGCATCGCTATGTTCAACCAGTGATGCACCACTTCAAAAAAAAGGAGGCCCTAGGTGCTGCCTTTAAGCAGATTGTGAAAAAACGTTTATTTCTTGGATCACACCAAGCAATAGTGTTAATCCATAGGGACATGAGAATTTGAGCTTCTGGACCTACCTTTGAAATGTCACCAATGAACTATTAAATGTCTTACTTCAAGGTCCATAATGTAATGTGAGAAAAGAAAGTGAGGAACACAATTAGAGGAAAGATACCCCCAGATAGACACTGATGCTGATTTCTGGGACTACACACATTTTTGTAATCAAGTTTTACTTGAAGAGGTAATGAAGCATTAGTTTGTGTGCATGTGCAATACCTACAAGACAGCTACACCCTTTTGATGAGCACCAAGAACAGCAAAATTTGTATTTGGAGTTTTTTGTTTGAACCAAAATGTGACTAATCATATTAGGCGAATGACTGCAGTGACACTAATGCACTGGGACGTCTTTATCAGCTGCGGTCCATGCAGGTAACAGCGGTGGCTTGGCAGGTCGGTCTGGACTGTTCCCATGAGGCACTGGGTCAAGACTGATTTGCATATAGCTGGGTCTGAACTGAGGTGGCCAAGTGATCTAAAGAATGATGATGGATTCAACCAGATCTGTGACTGGGGGTGAGTATCTGAAAAGTTTCATCGCTCCTTCCATCATCTCCTTATGTTTGCGATGTAATTGATGAACAATATAATATTTGGTGGCATTGTTCACAATGCATCAGTTGATGATATAAACCAAGACAGAGGGATATTAAAAGTAACGAACACCTGACAGACATCTATACTGATCTGTGGGAGGGCTCATTCAGCACATGCTTTGAGTTTTCCAGTGCATAACCAGGTTTTCCACTGTTTACTCCAGGAAAGTGTAGAAGGTGCAAGGCTCTACCTGGAAATGCTGTGGTGGATATAGGAGGTACCCGCATGCCATTCTTGTAGGGTAGGAAAACTCAGTTTGTCTAGGAAGGGCTGGGAATGTCTGGGTCTGGTCAAAGATTATACAGGGGTGTCTGTATAGGATTCTTCATCCTGATCTGCGTATGATGTAGGTAATTGTAACTCACCTGGAGTCTAAGAGATACTGGAACAAAGACAAGACCTGCCACAGGTGAGTCATAAATACAAGCATTGCCCAGCACAGTACAAATTACACAATACTACACTCAGCACCAATAAGCATTCCAAACAAGTAAATACCAATGGAGACAGGGTATTTCCTGTGACTGGCATCGACAGGCTAAGAAATAAACATAATCTATAAATAGTCTACATAAGATTAACATTCAAGCCTTATGTCGTGCTCAGATCTACTACAGGCATGAACATCAACCCTCGGTGTTAGGCATAGAGTTGTGAAATGTTAGGCCTTTTGAAATTCAAGAACAAGAACAAAGTGCGTCGGTAATATGAGATGATATAAGACATGGCCTCCCTATGGTTACTAATGAATAAGAAGGAGGCTTTTCCCAAACCAAAAGCTTATTGGAGATTGTTTGTTATGAACAAAGTGTTGCTCAGATGCACTGTAAGAGCTTTGTTAATGCTCATTAATATATTGGATGCGGGAGAGGTGCAGATCAAGGGATGAACTGACTCTTAGAGTACTATTGACAAGTTTTAATTTTAAGAGGAATGTGCATCTCAACTCATAACCTGCACAATGACTGTTGAGTCTACGAATGCTTGCTGGTTAGTATGCTAGTCTCTCAGCTATCCTAGGGACAAGGGTCACAAATAACTTGTGCATCATTGTTATGAATGGGATCTTTAGTTGGCAGAAGTTTGCACCCTGTGCAAGAAGGGACCACCACCCATGCCAGGGTAAGTCAGATACATGCCCTAAATTAACCTGTGCTAACCCGCCAGTAGGATGGTACAGAGCAGTCAGGCTTAACTTATGAGGCAATGTGTAAAGTAGCTGTGTAATACTTAAATGACAGTAACGCAATGAAAACACCACAAAAAAACTCCACATAGGTTTATCAAAACAGAGAATATTTATCTGAGTAAAACAAAACCAAGAGGACAAAAATCCAATAAGTAGAAGTTGAGATATGAATTTTTAAATAATTAACAAAAAATAGTGCTTAGAAGTCAAAAGGTTACTTGCGGTCACAAGGGACTGATGCAAAGTCAAGGTGTGGGCCAACTGCGATCGACGTCAAGCCGGCTACAGGACCCAGACAGATCTGCGGAACAAATTCCTTGGATGGAGCAAAGCGTGGACGTCAAGGACTCGAGGGGAGTAGTCGAGGAGGCACTGTGGGGCATATTACCAAGGGCATTATCGCCGCTTTAGCGGGAATTTTTCCCGCTAAAGCGGCGATAATTTTATCGCTCTATTAACTAGCTGTCGCTAACACCAGTTAGCGACAGCTAATAGGCGATAGCGGGTATTTAGGGGCCCACTCTGCATGTCAGCGATGATTATCGCTAATGACATGCAAAGTAGGCGTGCCAAGATGTTAGCGACTGGAAACAGTCGCTAACATCGCTATCCCCTATTAACAACTTTTGGAAATAATCGCACTAAGCGCGATTATCTCCAAAAGCTAACGCCTGCCCAGAGCAGTTCTTAGCCATGTTATCCAATAGAAGGTGGATAACATGGCTAAGAGCATTGTCACGATAATGCATGAATATCGCTGATTTTACAGCGATATTGATGCAATTCCCACGATTTTTACCGCTTTTGAGATAAACCTTGATAATATCAAGGTATCTCAGCGGTAAAAATCCTTGGAGTGCGGCGATATTTAAATGCCCGCTAACCAAGCTTAGCGATAATTATCGCTATAGCTTGGTAATCTGCCCCTGTGTAATCGTCGATCCAGGGATGGGGGTGAGCGTTGGCCTGATCCACGATGGAAGCCCTTTCTCAATGCAGGTACTGGGTCAATGTTGAGCCGCACTATCATCGTCAAGCAGCTTCGGTGATCGGATTGCTGTCATTATCGAAAAACCCCTTCTGAAGCCCAGGACAGAAGGGGCACTTCTTGGCAAGGGCAAGACTCACAGATTGCAAAGTCCAGCAGCACCAGCAGGATTGCAGGCTGTCTTTTGTGTCCCTGGGACTTCAAAAAGCAGGAGGAAAGCCAGCAAGCCGTTAGAGTCACACTGGGTTCAAGTGAGATTGGTCCAGTCCTTGTCCTCAGCAGGGCAGTGATCAGCAGGCAGCAGGGTGGTTCAGCAAAGCAGAGAAGCAGTTCCTCAGAAGTCAGTCACAGCATAGTGGCAATCCTTTAAGCACAACAGTCCTTTCCAGCAGAATTCTTCCCAGGTACAGGTATGTACTTATTTGGTAGGGCCAGAGCCCTAGTACTTATACCCAAAAGTGTCTTTGATGTAATGGGTGATGTTAAAGGAACTCTCTGAATTGCACAAGGATCCCTCTCAGCCAACCACTGGCTCCAGAATGCCAGTAGTGGGGAAAGCAGCCCTTTGTTTGAGGAAAGGACACAACCTATTTAAATGTAAGTATGAGCCACCTCTCCCCCTTCCTGCCCTGGAAGGCTATCAGTAGGCAGATGAACACAATTAATCTTCTGTCACATCCAGTCCTTCCTGCTTTGTGGCTGTCTAGCGGGAATGCACAAAGGGTAACTATCACCCAACCCAGACGTGTTTTAGAGACAGGCTGCAAGGCACACTGAGCAGTAAGAGCCGAGAAATGTCCACTTTTTAAAAGTGGCATTTCTAAAGTGGCAATGTTAAATCCAACTTTACCATTAAAGAGGTTTTCCCACCAGCATTCCAAACATATAAAACATGAAGTAGCTACCCTATGGAAGGAGTAGGTCTCAAAGAAGTGAAAACGAATGTAGCTTTTTGTCACTGCCAGGACATGTAAAATTTAAAAGTACATGTCCTACCTTTTAGTTACACAGCATCCGCCCTTAGGATCACTTAAGGCCAACCTTAGGGGTGACTTCTCTGTAATAAAAGGGGAGTTTAATGCTTGACAAGTGGTTTCAAATGCCAAGTCGAAGGGGCAATTAACGGCACACACAGGCCCTGCAATGGCAGGCCTGAGACAGGCTTGAAAGGCTACTTGTGTGGGTTTCACAACCATTGCTCCAGGCCCAGTAGTAGCATTTAGATTACAGGCCCTGGGTATATGGTATACCTAATTAAAAGGAAATTTTAGGTAAGCTAAATATGCCAAACAGGTATACAACCGTTACCATGTTTTAGGGGAGAAGCACATGCACTTTAGCACTGATCAGCAGTATTAAAGTGATCAGAGTCCTAAAGCCAACAAAAAGAATTCATAATAATAATAATTATTTACAACAAGGGGTGGTGATGGACAGAGTCTCTGAATTAAGCAGAGTACTCTCACCCAGTCAAGAGATCAGGGCTAGATCCAACACCGTTTTTTAGCTCATTGCACCATCCCAGTTTCAGAACCTGGCTGTATGCAAATTAGTCTGTCCCTGGCCCAGTGCATCATAGGAACAGGGCAGACCAGACTACAAAAGCCAATTCTTACACTGGGAAGGAAACAAGCTTCCGGGGACCGGTTTCTGCCATTTCAGGCGTCTTCGGCCCGGCTTGCTTGAATCCTGATGGTGCAATGAGCAAGGGACTCACATCTGAGTATACCCTTCCACGCTTAGGGTGGACAAAATTATTTACAACAAGGGGTGGTGATGGACAGAGTCTCTGAATTAAGCAGAGTACTCTCACCCAGTCAAGAGATCAGGGCTAGATCCAACACCGTTTTTTAGCTCATTGCACCATCCCAGTTTCAGAACCTGGCTGTATGCAAATTAGTCTGTCCCTGGCCCAGTGCATCATGGGAACAGGGCAGACCAGACTACAAAAGCCAATTCTTACACTGGGAAGGAAACAAGCTTCCGGGGACCGGTTTCTGCCATTTCAGGCGTCTTCGGCCCGGCTTGCTTGAATCCTGATGGTGCAATGAGCAAGGGACTCACATCTGAGTATACCCTTCCACGCTTAGGGTGGACAAAATTATTTACAACAAGGGGTGGTGATGGACAGAGTCTCTGAATTAAGCAGAGTACTCTCACCCAGTCAAGAGATCAGGGCTAGATCCAACACCGTTTTTTAGCTCATTGCACCATCCCAGTTTCAGAACCTGGCTGTATGCAAATTAGTCTGTCCCTGGCCCAGTGCATCATGGGAACAGGGCAGACCAGACTACAAAAGCCAATTCTTACACTGGGAAGGAAACAAGCTTCCGGGGACCGGTTTCTGCCATTTCAGGCGTCTTCGGCCCGGCTTGCTTGAATCCTGATGGTGCAATGAGCAAGGGACTCACATCTGAGTATACCCTTCCACGCTTAGGGTGGACAAAATTATTTACAACAAGGGGTGGTGATGGACAGAGTCTCTGAATTAAGCAGAGTACTCTCACCCAGTCAAGAGATCAGGGCTAGATCCAACACCGTTTTTTAGCTCATTGCACCATCCCAGTTTCAGAACCTGGCTGTATGCAAATTAGTCTGTCCCTGGCCCAGTGCATCATGGGAACAGGGCAGACCAGACTACAAAAGCCAATTCTTACACTGGGAAGGAAACAAGCTTCCGGGGACCGGTTTCTGCCATTTCAGGCGTCTTCGGCCCGGCTTGCTTGAATCCTGATGGTGCAATGAGCAAGGGACTCACATCTGAGTATACCCTTCCACGCTTAGGGTGGACAAAATTATTTACAACAAGGGGTGGTGATGGACAGAGTCTCTGAATTAAGCAGAGTACTCTCACCCAGTCAAGAGATCAGGGCTAGATCCAACACCGTTTTTTAGCTCATTGCACCATCCCAGTTTCAGAACCTGGCTGTATGCAAATTAGTCTGTCCCTGGCCCAGTGCATCATGGGAACAGGGCAGACCAGACTACAAAAGCCAATTCTTACACTGGGAAGGAAACAAGCTTCCGGGGACCGGTTTCTGCCATTTCAGGCGTCTTCGGCCCGGCTTGCTTGAATCCTGATGGTGCAATGAGCAAGGGACTCACATCTGAGTATACCCTTCCACGCTTAGGGTGGACAAAATTATTTACAACAAGGGGTGGTGATGGACAGAATTCAGCACAAAGAGGAGGATGAATGCAAAACGTTTCGGGTGACCCTACAAAAAGGGCCCTTTTTAGATGAATGCAAAACGTTTCAGGTAACCCTACAAAAAGGGCCATTTTCAATAATCATAGCCTTAACTATAGGAGTAAAAGTATCCAAGTGGATGGCTTCTAGCGCTTCCCTGCAACAGAACCTTAAGGTCAAAGGAAGCCTCCGATTTTGACACAGAGGACTTTTTGTCATTTGATGACTAGGACTCTCACAAGCTGAAAGTTGCTAGGTACTCTCGGGAGTACAAGGGGCCTACTGACTCTTGCATTTTCCTACCTGTTCATTTGGCGCTGGAGTGCTCATCTGACCAAGGGTACCAGAACTTTTATGCATCGCCCAACCAGCACTTTCTCCCCAAATGGGCGAAGGTCCCCCGTGCCACCCACAATCTGGATTCTTCAAACTATTTTGGACAGAACAGGCCCAGGAAAGCAATTGCTGAACCAGGTATTATAATGTCCTTGTGAATCTCATGGGTGCAGAGTGACCTGCATGTGAGCAGGGTAATGGGCAGTACTGGTGACCAAAGTGCTGCAGCCTATGGAACCAATGATGGGTTTTTGTGAGTTGCCGTTAAATGGTTTGAGCAAGCAGTACATGGGTCTCCTCTTCTAAATGTAAGGCACCCTACTTCATCATGTATAGATATATTGTAGTGCAACCCATTACAGATGGTAAATCATGGATGTCTCAAACACGATGGCGGAGACAGCTGCAGAGATAAATCGCTAATGCTTCAATGAGGAAGTTTGATTGGAGGACAGCCAATCAGATTCTACTGGGTGTTCAATAGAGGCATTTGTGTCAAGGACTGAGATGTCAAACAGATTTTTGAGTTATTCTTGTGTAGAGCCTTGTGATTGAAATGTGTACTTTTAACCCCATCTCTTTTTGAGCCAGTGAAAGTTTCATGTAGTTCAGCTGCAGTAGTTAAGGAGCAGTTTAGTGGCCAAGTTTTGGAGTACTTAAATGTTCTTCATGCAAGTACAGTTACAATCTTTTACGTTTCTGATTACAAGCTAGAACACAAAATCTAATCCCTATGCAAACAGCTGTTTGTGCAGAGATTGGCATACACAGTTCTACAATAATTTCCCACTGATTTCCCCTGGCAGATTTTCAGCAGGACAAACCTGCCGAAATTCGTCAGGGAACAATTCCAAAAAAGAATGCAAAGCATACGAAATTTGATGAGTTAAATCGAGATTTAGCATGCTAGGTCTCATTTTCAAAGGGAACATTTTGATTAGGAGCGATTTATCACCCTCTGTAAATACCCCAACTGGGGATATTGGTTTTTAATGGCAGTGGTACACCACATCTTATAATCAACGCTCTAAGAGTTGTACTCATAGGGCCTAATTTTCAAAGTTTATGCAGTGACACGAGGTACTCCTCAATTCCAGAAATGAGGGCTTAATTTAGAGTTTGGCAGATGAGGTATTCTTTTGCAAATACAATGGAGTACACGGTTCATCAAACTCTCAATCTGCCCGCCTCATTTAGAGATGGTTGGAACTTACATTTTCTGTCAAACCAGCCCTCGTTGGCACCGATGTCTGACAGCTTTCTCCAACAGCCTACATGGATTATGGTCCATGGAAGGAGAGACATTACTGGCCATATTTAGGGTGGATGGTGTAATGTATTTTTTTCCTCTCTGTCAAAAAACAGTAAATAACTCCACACATTGGGGTAAAACTTCCAAGGTGCAGGATTCAGCAGTTTTTTGTGTTCTAGAATCAAAGTTATGTTTTGGGAGTTTGTTTCTGAAAAATGAAAACTTTGGAAATGTTTGGTCAACGGCCATCAAAACCGAGAGCAGCCATCCACCAAACTGTTTGTACAACTGTAATGCTGGAATGGAGTTCATCCCTAAATTAGGTGGACTAGTCTGTCAGTGTGGCAGAGGTAATGTCCTTCACCACTCTAACTGGAGGATGTCAAACCTTAAATTAGGCCCTAATTTAGAAATAAACCAGGAGTACTTTTGGCTTACTCAGCAAATTAATGAGTAAGCCAGAAGTACAACAAGAATAAGTCATGTCTACTCCTACAGTTATATGTCAGACTATCGAGCAAAATGATACAAAAATATAATAAACATCAACTACCAAAATATCATGAGTTTAAGCATGAAGACATATGTTGTCAAGGTTCATATATGTGGAGTTAAGTAGAGTAAACCTATACTTACTTATACATAATTACCTTCACAATATCTTTGTAGTCAATATTCTGGCAACAATATTTCTGTAGCACAATATTTAAAGCTCAATATTCTAGTAGTATGACACCAGTCTCTGTGAATCAGGCTCATAATGTTTTGGGGGGAGGTTTTTTGTCTTTGCAATGTGAATTGCCTTCAAAGAGAGGATTTTTTCCTCAAAGGCAGCACTGGGGAAAGTATTTTTGACATTCTAATGGCAATTTTTAGGTCGAGCATGAGCAGTGCATGCACTGCTGTGAGTCATGCTGCATTGGAGTAAGGACTTGAAGCCCCGACCACTCTCCGCCCATATTTTTAATTGGCTTGTGTCATTGTCCTTCGTCTACGCTGGCTTCCAATTCATTATTAGGTTTGTTTTTAGGCTTGTTAGTCCCTACTTGGTACTGGTACTGCCTTGTCTGTATCTGTTACCTCCCATAACGACTGGTCCGTTTACTTGTCTTGTTACATGGTCTGCTCTATCTTGGCTGTGAGCACTATTTTGTTTAATGATTTGCCCCTATTCCACCCTCTAAGTCGCAGCAAGCCACCCGCTTTTATTTTATTTTTTAATGGCATTCCCCTTTAAGTATAGCAGGTGCACTTACTTCATTATTTAACTTTTGTTTGTTTGTTTACTAGCACCCATGTGGCACTTTCACAATTATGGAGGCCGCGCCCATTTCTTTACACAAGCTGCGCCTTGAGAAAGGTGCACAGCCGCTATTAAAGTAAAAGCGCGGCATGGTCTCTTTTACAAAATCTGTTTGGTAACTTGACAAACAGATGCTTTTTATGTCAAAGCGCCCCATGCCACAGTTTCTCTCTAATGTCGGCCACGTTTCTTTCATTAAGATGCTGCTTGTCTAAAGAAAGGGGCACGGCCTCCATGAATGTGAACGTGCTGCATGGACGCTAGTAAACAAACAAATATTTGCAATGCAACAGGTCTCGCATTTGCGAGAGTTTAAGCTATTGCATTGACAATAGCTCAAACTCACATAAATGCGAGACCTATTGCATTGCAAATGCTTGTACTATTTGCTTTACGTGATATTTGTTCATGTTTGCTGAATGTTGGGGCCAAACTGACACCTCCCTGATGGTGGTGTCCCAGAAAGCCATCTAATATAGACCTACCATAGAACTGACTCCAAATCAGAGCTTCCACTTATGGGGTAAATTGAATGTATACCGAGTGACCATGGCATTTCACAAGATCACAAGTTCCAGTGTACATATATCCAGCACTACGGACCTATAGTCACTACAATCCATTTCCATATTGCAGCTAGCTAGTCATTGCAGATCAGTTTGAAGCCACTGTGCCTGCTAATTGGTAGCACAGCCCACTGGCGAAACTGTTACAAATTTTCATTGATTGACATTATCAATTTGTTTGCAGGAACCTTCACAAAGACATAGATTACCACAGCAACAGATGAGCAGTAGTTACTGCAAAAGCCGGTTCCAACATTGTGCCGTCAATTTCCATGCTTAATCCAAATAAACAATGTAAACTGCTGTACTATCACATCACTACGTTACAGTGTAAATATAAGGGGACTAATATTATTGGAAGGAAATTGAATGTTGCTTACTGTATTCTCACCAGGCGATGTCCCTTTGATGGATGCGGAAGATTAGCTTTTTTGTTTAAATAGGATATACATATGCTTTTCATAAAAGAGAAAGGAATAGAACAGTCTGTAAAAGGGATGCAAAATATTTTAAGGGGTGTCCTGGGAAACTGCATCAGATCAGATGATGTTCTCTACATATTTATTTCCTTGTCATCCAAACCAAGAAAGAGGGCATGTGCCTTTAATGTCTCAGAAAACCTCTTCTTTCTTCTCAATGGGTATGTTACCATGGAGTGGATCAATTAGAAGGAGGAAATGAAATGGCTCACCGTGCATTTATCTGCTCTGTAATGTATTTAAGGAAGGCTTTGTGGGAAGGCAATTAGTACATGCAGGTGCATTGAGAAGCAGGTGGGAGGGATTTCTAATTTAGACCCTTCAAAGAGAATAGTCTATTCCTGACTGCCCTAAAGTATTATATTGTCCTAGGCCATTGATGTCGTTCTGTATCAGGATTACACAGTTCCATATATATTTGGGATCCACATACGGTAAAGCAAGCCGCTTCAGTGATCAGTACCATAAATATTTTTTACTGCATGGCACAAAACAAAATACTCAATTTAGGTGACCTTTACCGATTCTATCTGTGATTACCCAGCACAACAAACCAACATATTAAAATATTACAGTAGCATTTCCATATATGCTAATTAGCCAAAACAAGACAAAAGTATATTTTCATGTATTTACTTTGAGTTTTCATAATGTGCTACATTTAGCCCTGTTGCTATTTCAGACCGTAGAAGCAGTAGCAATACAAATACAGTATGAAAAAGATACACGAGACGCCAAATATGCCCATTTCCTATATTGCTATAAGTTCCCCTTGTTACCAGTGTCTGAGAAGAACATATAACATCCATGTCTTTCTTTACCCGAGAGAAAATACATCGTTTACTCTTCAGTTTACCGTGTCTGCAGGTTGACTATGAGAACGTTGTAATCAATTTTAACGTTGTAGTGGTTCACATCAGATTAGTTTATTATTGAATAAGAAGCCCACTAATTTTAATTATTGCCATAACCACATTTTCTAGTCATATGTCCATTGTCATCCTTATCCAGGCTGGAGACAGAAAACAACAGCCTATCAGGAGCAGTGTTACCTTACATATGTGGTTGTGTAATGTAGCTGAGTAGCCTATTCAGACAGGATAATCCCTGTCATAATGACTAAGAACCCTGCTTATCAACATTACTAAATAATGTATGTACACACACACACACATCTCCTCATCTTTTATGAATACCTTTGGTTGCACTAGGAATGTCTCCTGTAAAATAAGCAGATGGGTGCCCTTTCTCTCAGTGATCGACCGCTTGTGAAACTGGTATGCTGGCCTTTTGTTTAGCCCTCACATCATTCTAATCTAGCATGAGTGCAGATGCCTATGCTTGGCCGTGGTAATGCAAGGTCCAGGTTTATCTCCATGAGTGGGGTGACACACCTCAAGTAGTGGTGGCAGTGTATCATGTTTTGTGAATCTTTAGTGTTGCAAGACCTTTTTAGGTTTCGCCTAAGTGAAAGCTGCGCACTGCTTTTCGCGCAAGCGAAAACCTAATGAGAATACTATGTGGCTTGGGAATCCGCCCTCTGTTCCATTGGCTAGCTCCATAAATGGAGGCTAGCCATTGGAACAGAGATCTGTCCGCGATTTCTTCCCTCTCCACCCTTTTCTGATCGTCATCGCGGCGGTGGGTGTGTGCTATTTTTTTTTTCGTGTCGGCCTGTTTTGTTCTTTTTAGAAGTGTCTGTTGCTGGAGTTGGCTGCAAGATTTAAGTTCTCGCTGGCCTCCGCTTCCTCCCCGGGGGTTCGCACCCCACACGAGCACACGGTGCGAGGGGTGGCGCCGGGACACGCTTGCTGTGAGCAGGAGCGTCCGCACCTCCAGCTGGTCACTGGTTTAACCGAGGCTGGCGCTGGAGACCGAGGTCCGGTGGGCGGGCGAGGGGCTGGAGCTGAGGCCGCCCGAGGAGTAGGCTGCATACGGGATCAGGTGACTCCTCGGTCTACGCAGCGCTCAGTTGCCCTGGACGTGGGGAGACTTCTGCCCCGTTGTCCTCAGTTGCCCTGGGCTCGGCTGGGCGGGGAGGCACGGCGTGACCATGCGGGGCGGGGACGCCGGCGGAGGGAGGGGGCACGCGTGCCTAGTCGTGCTATCGGTGCCCGGGCCCACTGCGCTGCCACCGGGAGGCAGCCCAGCCCAGACACTGCTGAGCACCGACCTGTGATCCGGAAGCTTTTCCTGCATCCTCTCTGTCGAGGTCGGAGCCGCAGAGGAGGAGGGTCCGGCGATGCTGCCCGGGGTGAGTACCGCGCCCACACATGCCAGGACCCTCTGCCCCGTGGACCGATGTGCGTGAGCGGGTCCCCGGCGCTGTCTGCTGCGCTGTATTTCATTGTATTGCAGCGTTTATAGAGCGCTCACTTATGTGGTGCACTTAAGCCACCAACATGTGTAGCACGCTATGCTAGGAAGTGTGTGTGGTTAGAAGGGTTAGGTGGGCGAGCTAACAAATTTACAGGGAGAGTAAAGTAACTAATATTTTTGAAGACTTTTAAAACCGAGCGAGTGTGTGCGTTTTTGTCTATGTGTATGGAACAATGACTGGTGAAATACAACGGACGCGTCACCATATCCGACTGAAACCACCGGTACCCAACTATATAACGGAAAAGACATTTATTAGGGGTGTGTAACACCCCTCCTGAAGCTACACCCATGCCGAGCCCTAAAATATTTATGCAAATAACGCAACAAACATCATGTAAAATATGATAAAGTCGCTTACAAGTAAAAAAAAAAGTGTATTTCATTTGTCAAAAGCAATACCAAAAGCTCAAACTTTAACAAAGGCGAAACCATTGCATTGTAAATGCTTGTTTCTCTGTGTTAGGGAGAGGCGAGCGTCAGCCGCGGCCGGCAGTGGGAGGAAATGCAGGGCGGTGACGTGGGGAGGGGGAGGGGCAGGGTGGGGGGTAGTAATGTATGGATTACGGAGTACACTGCATCCCAAAATGCGATGCAGTGCGCGCAACGAAATTCGTTTTATTTATTTAAATGTTTACTTACCTGTAAAACTCCGTAATCCATACATTACTACCCCCCACCCTCCCCCTCCCCACGTCACTGCCTTGCATTTCCTCCCACTGCCGGCCGCGGCTGGCGAGCGTACCGCATGCTCTTGTGTAAAAATCTGCTGTGATTCAACACCCAGAACCTTGCTCTGGTATCCTGTGTACCACGGGGCCAAGGATCTCAACAATAGCAGGAAGAACCAGGATACAGGGAGGAGGCCAGGAAGAAGGGCATGCAGTAACTCCTTTTTAATGCAATTTAGTTTGGAACCAGGTTTGTCATTTCAATTGAATTGTGCAGTATTTATTATTACAGTCTAATTACAGCACTTTCTTTTTAAATAACAAAACAAGCACTGTGCTTGGCATTGTTTATTGTGTCTGTTGGTTGACTGTTGAATTCAGTGCTCTTCCCTCATACTATCTCACCCAGAAGCCTGTGTCTGTTCCCCTATGTTACCCTGAGTCAAGTAAGAAAAGAGTTATACTTGATCGGTTTGCAGAGTTGTAGCAGGATGGACTTCAGGACACCAGCGGCAAACAACCGCAACCATCAAGGTTGGAACAAAGTAGCCTCTGTCTGCCTTATGACCGTTGAGAGCCATGCATAACAGATACCATTTTGTTCCTTATCAATTTCCAGTACTGGCAGGTTGGTATAATGGGGCAGCCTAGGCTGTTGGATCTGCTCTTTGGGTGGATTAGTCCCCAATTCACCTAAATTGAATAAATATTAAGTCCTGATGGTTCTGATCTTACAATAACGGCTTGAGAATAGACCTGTTCACAACGGACCCGATTCACAGAACTAATCTGAGACAAAATCCTAAACTTACTACTTTTGGTATTCACAAAAGGCACTTACTACTTTTGGTATTCACAGAATGCGCTTACTACTTTTGGTTAAACTTACTACTTTCTTCCATTTCATATTATTCTCTTGTTCAAACATGACCCAGCTATTCTTTTATCCATACATTAGGGACTGATTTAGGATGGGTTTCTAAGTTACAAATGTGACTTATATCCTGTCCGCTTTATTACATTTGCATTATATCCTATGTGACTTGTAATAAAGGGTGCAGGATGTCCATCACGGTAGTCATGGAGCACTTGCCCACTAATCTCTAAATCAGCCCCAAAATACCTTAACAGCTGTGGAATATGAGAGTTAATATATGAGAATTTGCCCAAAATAAATCAAAACAAAAATAACCATTGAAAAGTTATCCACACCCAAACTAACGGCCAACAACTGCCTCAAAACCTTTTTATTGGGCAACAGTACAACTTAAAGTACAAAAAGTACAATCTTATTGCTTACATTCGTCTAGATTTAATTTTTTACAGATTTATTTGAACATATATACTTACAAAAGGCAATCTGTTTCCTTTCTCTTTCATTTTTTAAAATATAAAATTCAAAGACAGTATTTTGAGTCCTTTTTAGGTCTTGCCTACGCAGCGTGCAAGCGCTGCATTGGAGTGACCTTTTGGAATCGCTACGGGCTTTTGTTCAAACTCGTGCTTGTTTTGTACTGTTTCCTACTGGTACTCATGCATGTTTGGCGTTTCCCTTGCGAGCAGTGGCGTCATCTGTTTTCAATTATCGCGCTCACGCTTTTGAAATGGATGGCGTCGCTTACTGCTCCCGCAACGGAAACACTGTGCGTGTCTCGTCCCAGTTTGAAACCTCATCTCTGTGCTTCGTCTGACATGGCGGCCCTATTCATCTCTCTCGCCTTTTATTATCACTCACCTTTAACTCCGTCTTTCTCTCTTCATTTATCGTGAGAAGTCTGAGTCCCTTTCCCTTTTTCTACATCTGATTTTCTTTCATTTTATTTGTGTTTATCTTTCATTATCTCTTTTTTGTGCTTTGCTGCCTTTTTTAGTTCCTGCTGCGTAAATCGCAAATACGGCTGAGTCAAAGATAGTTTAGAACACATGACCTTTGAACTGGAGGCCACACGGCACCTCTACCTCCTTCTGCCCTCCTGGTCTCTGCCCCTACCGTGCTGCGATTGCTCCTTCATATCTGGACTAGGAGTGTTCAATTACTGTGAATATTCTGGTCATTGATAATAAAATCAACAGCCTTTAAAAAGGCAGGCATTAAAAAACAACATGTGTGGATCTGGATGGATGGCTAAAGGCTGCTGTCGCACGCAAACCCCCATTTTAAGGGACAACCTTTGATTTTCAGCAACTGATGTATTTAACCTTTGATGACTTATTAGATGAAAAAATAATTACAGAGGCGCCTTCTGTCTTCTTCCTCTCCGAAGAGACTACAAACTCTTCTGACTTGGCTTTATTCTCATTCACAAAACATTTTGAGGGGAAAGAATGCATTTGAGCCGTATTCCAACGCGGGTGTTTTTCTGTCACTCCCATTCACAGATTTCCTCTTTCCTTGGCTCCCTCCCTCCTGCACAATGCGCGCCTATTAGCGTCCAGGGCTCGCTAAATGTCCAATTAGGAGATCAGAGGGACTCGGGGAAGAGCTGATAACAGACCTTATCATTATGTGTGCAGAGAGATGATTGCTGGACAACATCCTCCTTAGACAGGATTGTGCCACCCCCAGAGCTGCTTTAATATATCCTTGTGCTGTTTATTTATCTCCACGGGCACCAGCTTGTCCACCAGAGGCAGCCTATGGGTGGTGTTGTTGTTATTATTGAGAAAGCACTCGCACCCCCCTCCTCACCCCCTGCCCTGCCCACTCAGGCCGTTCTAGATTCCTATTGTCTATCGCAGAGGGAGGTAGGCTTGTCTGGGAGGGGGGTTCTTCAGAGGGGGTGGGCGAGGTCAAGGGTCAGCTACCTCCTTCCTTACTGCTGTTCACTCTATCCCATCATGACTAATGACCCCCATGAGATAGTTGTTGGTGTTGTTGAACAGAGGAAAAACAACCCCCTTCACCCGTCCTTCCCGTGCGCCTAAAGTTAGGAGTCCTACCTTTACTACTCCTAAACTGAGAAAAATCCTAACTTTAAGACTTTCGGTATTCACAGAAGGCATATAGGAGTCCTAAAGTTAGGACTCCTAACTTCTGTGAATACCGAAATGAATAAGTGCCTTCTGTGAATACCAAAATGAGTAAGTGCCTTTTATGAATACCAACATGGTAGTAAGTTTAGGATTTTGTCTTAAGTTAGTTCTGTGAATCGGGCCCTATATAAACCACACCCTTTGTATGATTAGTTACGCTTTCACAAGTTATTTCTCCATGCCAATTCTGTGATGCAGGTTCCCTTTTCTAGCGTTGGATTCTTGTTTTACGTCAACAAAACATATTCCGGAGTTGTAAGTTGTTTGATTATGGCATAGTAGATATTTATAATACATAGCTATTTGTCAATATTTAAACATTCATATGTAGGAAAACGTGGTTTTTGCCTTTTTTTTCTGTAACCTCATCAGCTTGTTTGCAAAAACAGACAGATTAAAGCAAACATTGCTCCTTTTCTGGCTCCTTTGAGCTCATATACCGTGACTTTGTATATTATAATATTGACACTCTACTTTACCTCAGAGGTGTTGGTGACCCGGCGGCGCAAACCCTAAACATTTAAAATTAACGTTACCACCTTCCAGTTGTTAGTCTGTTTTCCCCTGCAAATCATATACTGTCAATATGTATATTATAATATTACCAGTCATTGTGATGTCAGAGGAGTGCATGACCCATCGGCGCAAAGAGTAAAGATATATTAGCAACGTCACCAGCTTCTGGTTTTTAGTCTGTTCCCCCTTTTGATCATATACTGTGAATATGTATATTATAATTTTCACAGTGTAATGATCTCAGAGGAGTTTATGACCTGTCGCCAAGAAGATCAAACTTTTCGACCTCCCGGAGAAAAGAAGCTCAGAAAATAATTACCGCTCGAAAGTATTTTGTTATGGATCTTCTGTTCTATAGATAACTTTATTTTCTTTTTCTTTTTCTAAAGCAATGGTGTCATTTGTCATAATGTAATAGATTGTCCTATTGTTACAGAGAAGAATTGGAGATTTGTTGGCTCCATCTGTAATACAGCTTACGAAACATTATAACGTACTTGATCAGATATTTTTTCAGTGAGCATATTTTATGAAATACCAGTATAAAAAAATATAGCTTTCCCGCATACTTTGTTTCTTTAAGTATTTGATAAACCCTACATTTCTGAATGTTATTTTCTAATTTGTATTCTTCTCAGTTGTGGTTCCTATACACCTTCTCCCTATCGAATATATATTACCAGTACTGTATATTATATTAGTACTGTGCTATATATTCTTTAAAGAGTAAGTGATTTGTTAGGGGAACAGTGTGCGACCTCTAAGCAGTACGGCAGAACATACCCGAATTATACAGAATACAAATTTGAAAAATGATAATGCAGACATTTCCATGTAATATGAAGTCATTTGTGTTTACCTGTTTTTTACTTGCTCTTCTGACCTCAGATGATGTAGTACAGGAGCGTTTGTTGTAGTACTTCTTTTCTCCTTTATCTAAAAGTAACTGATGCCCTCTTATATTGTCAAGAATATGGGGCAATACTTTTACAAACTATAGCCAGAAAAAGGAGGGCGTCACCACACTTAACTGATATTTTATGAAATTCCATTTTTATTTGTCACCCCTTTGATATATAGAGTGTTAGTTTCCGAAGAAAGTTTATTTGTAATTGCTAAATAAAAACTAATTCAAACTTAGACTGAAATTTTTGCTGTACAACCACACCTCTCCGTCAGAAAAGTAAATACCACATTATAAGTAAATAGTGCTCCTGGGAAGTATCCCACCCACAAACTTGATTAAAAGAAGACCGCAACACTCTGTTATTTTTCGGTCGTAATTTTGGCCCTTAAAATATATTAAAAAATATTTTTACTTTCACAATCCCTGTCCTCCACCTTGTGACCACTAAATAGAGTTAATAGTGTTCCTACCCTCCCCTCTACTACTTTGTTTTCCCTTACTCCTTTGGAAGGACGTCACCAAATGACTGACAACAATGAACTGTTCCCACCTAATAAGGAGAAAACTTGTGCTCAGAACACTTTATCCAATAAAATGTCCATGTTGTTCTGCAGAGGAGGGAATGGCTGCCAACACTTTTACTTTTAATGCTTCACAGCCAATGAACATTAAGCTTCGGAAGGTCCCGCTTGGAACACGTTACCCAATAAAATGTCCCTAATACTCTGCGGAGAGGAAAGGATTTGCTGACAACACTTCTACTTTCAATAGTTTACAGCCAATCAACATTAAGCTTCGGAAAGTCCGCCTTGGAACACGGCAGCCAATTAGATGTCCCTCCAATTCCGCGGAGAGGAAGTGAATGGCTGCCAACACTTCTATTTTCAATAGTTCGCAACCAATCAACATTAAGCTCTGGAAGCTCCACCTTAGAACACGTCAGCCAATCAGATTTCCCTCCTACTGCACGGATAGCAAGTGAATGGCTGGCAACACTTCTACTTTCAATAGTTCGCAAATAACCAACATGAAGCTCTGGAAGCTCCTCCTTAGAACACGGCAGCCAATCTGATGTCCCTCCTACTCCACGGAGGACAAATGAATACCTAGCAACACTTCTGCTTTCAATAGTTCACAACCAATCAACATTAACCTCAGGGAGGTCCTCCTTACAACCTGTGAGCCTATTAGATGTCCTTGCTACTCTGCGGAGGAGAAGTGAATGACAGGAAACACTTCTATTTCAATGGTTCGCACCCAATGAACATAAAGCTTGTTGTTGAAACACCTCAATCCAATTAAACATTAATTTTGTTCTGCGCACACATACAGAACACGCCCTCCCACACGTTAATAAATTTCCTGTAACAAAGTGACTCTATCCGTGACAAAAGTGAACACTGCATAGTAAATAAACATTATTCCACATTATATTAAAGAAAAATGCCGCAATACGGCGCATTGTTTTTTTCCCGATATAATTTCCACAGCCTACTGCACCCCCCTCCCAACATGAGTGAAGTCCCGGGACTGTGGGGGCCCCAGTGAGCCCTCACCATTATTTTTTTAACAAATACCCCCTGGACCTATTTCCACAGCCTACTAAAGCCCCCTCCCAACATAAGTGAAGCCTCGGGACTGCGGGTGCCCCAGCGAGCCCCCGCTATTATTTTTTTAACAATACCCCCGAGACCTTGCCCACCCAGGGGCCTCATTTTTTATTTTAAAGGTTTTATAAACCGCTAGCTCCACCAGAGGGTATCAGAGCGCTTTACAACAGCAATGGTTATCAGCAAGAAAAACAACAATAGAATGAATGAGACAAATTATACAGGCGGTCAGGCAAAAATATAGGGAACCCAATAAGAGTACATAGTGAGAAAGGTACATATAGGATGCACAAAACCAATTGAAAAAAACAGTAAGTTGTAACAAGTAATAATTTACAGTATGACAGGAGGACTCAGTGGACAAAGTAAGGAGTGGGTGGGTAAAGTAAGGGGTAGGGGGTGTGGAGGGTGTCAGGCGGGGGGTGAGTGTGCAGGGGTAGGCGGAGTTGCCAAAAGGAGGAAGGAGGAGAATAGTCAGAAAGGAGATCCGGGCTTCAATTTCCCCAGAATTTTGTGAGCAAGTGAATTTTGAGGTTTCTTTTGAAGCTGGAATAAGAGGGGTTGCGTCGAAGGTCTATGGGGAGGGCGTTCCAGATGGTAAGGGCCTTGCCAAAGAACGAGCGGGATTTTGAGGCGGTTTTTTGTAGAAGTGGGGTATGAGGAGAAGAGTGTTGGTGCTTCTCAATGTTCGTGTACAGCCATCTTTGTTAAGTTTAGTTGAGAGGTAAGATGGGGTCTTCTGGTAAAGGGCTTCGTGTGTAATACAGGCAATTTTATAGAAGGATCTGCCTTCAATGGGGAGCCATTTAAGGGTCTTCAAGGCAGGGGAGATGTGGTCACGACGTTTACAGTTAGTTGTGAGTCTGGCTGCGAGGTTGGGGACGGATTTAATGGGGGCAAAGTGGATTTTGGGTGTACCAGAGAGAAGGGTGTTTCCATAATCGATTTTGGATAGAACCAGAGATTGGATCATTAATTTGAAGTCTTCAGCTGGAATAAACGGTTTGATTTTTTGAGATGCCGGAGTGTGAAAAGTGCACTTTTTGCTGAGTTCTTAACATGGGAGTTAAGTGTGAGATTATTGGTAACGGTGATGCAAGAACCCGCGACCCCAGCGCAAATTTTTGCCAATTTCTTTTTTTTTTTTTTTTTAAATGATTTTTTGGCCCTGGGGGTCCTTCTGGGAGCCCCTGAGTAGGCCTAGGGAGTCAGGATGTTTCTACCCTGCCCCCTTCTCTTGCTTTATACCTTTGTTTCTCAGTTTTCTGGTGACTCGCTTCTACCGAGCCACAAGATGGCTGCCAACACTTCCTGTTTTGGAGTGATGGCAGCCAATCACAGTGAAGCATCATTTCTGTTGGTCCTCTGTCTTTGACAATCAAGAAATGAATGACTTTAAAAATGGCTGCCTCCCGGTGTGCTGTTAACACCGAGGAAGGCGACACGCCGAAACGCGTCAGTTTGGCTTGGATTAAAAGAAACCAGTGACTGATGACCCATGAGTGCCGCTTCCTTACTTAGTGTGGGGATTTTGAGCTTATGTTAAGTGGAGAGTATCGCCACTAACGGCACCCGTTTGCGAGTTCCGTTCTATTTTGGTACAGAGGGAGCAATATATATATATATATATATATATATATATATATATATATATATATATATATATATATATATATATATATATATGTTTAAATAAATGGATGTAGAACAGTGAAAAAATAAATGCCCAAATGGTTTATAGACCAAATATGAGGTAGACTGTATAGTTTGGATCCTTCTGGAAATTGCTCATGAATATGCTTTAAGGAACATGCTCTTTGATGAGGTCACTGGGACAGAGACAAAATCCCCGGAAGAAGTGAAAAATGCTCCCTTGGTTATGTTATTTACTGTGGGATGTATGACAGATTTATCAAATACCAAATTAATATTTCGAACAATATATAAAGGAGAACACTGAGACCATGGTGGGAAGCTAGTTGAAATGTACGTCATTGCATACCTTGGCCTGAGTGAAGTTTTAAGCATTCACTGTATTTTTGCACTACTAGTGCTCATTCAATGCTGGATAGGTGTGAAGCAGTGCTTAGCTTGAATTCATTTCTTGGATCCTTTGGTAATTCATTAATGCGCTAAGTATAAGCAGTATAGATGTGGTATATAGCTCTTTTCCTCCGAAAGAAGCCCTTTGAGGCACATCACACAAAATGGAGGAAAACTCCTAAAAGGTGTTCAAATTGACCTGCTGAGTGCAGTCTAAAAGGATTTGAACAAAAGTAGAATTGAATTGTCTAGAGTGCAGATCTTTGTAGGTGACCAAGGAGGGTACTGAGATCCTTGGTGTGAAAGGATGCAGAGAGATTTCTAGGAGGATGAAGGTGTAAGCTTTGCCCTGGTCCCCGATGTTAAGCAAATCTTTTTGGATAGTGATAAAAGAGGGTATGATGCTGTGGTAAGAGTGAAAGACATATTGGAAAAGATGGTGTTAAGTTCTTATATCCTGGACTTTGCATGTGTGTTAAGGATCTAGGCCTGAGATAAGAGGTCAGAAATAAGTTGAAAGTTTGATAAGGCTGTCTCTTCCACATTGGGTTTCTTCAACAACTGAGCGATACAAACACATACAACCCCCAGTGTGTGTGATCTGAAGTAAAAGAGGCATATGCATGCTCTGTTACGAGACAACCTATTGTACTTGATTGCAAAATCACACTGAAATGGATTTAAAATGTAGTTTAACCTTGAAATGGCCCTACTCATTGCCTCTTAATACCTCAGTACAACTCACCACCTGTGGAACTATGTGCCTAACCCAAACTCCAAGCCATAAGCAAGTTATATCCCAGTGAAACCTGGCCTAGTATCCTTTGCCAAGCACCACCGAGCAATTTGTTTCCCAAACATCATAGAGACTAGAAATGTTTGCCTCTGACTCAGTATCTTCAAACATTTGATTTGCAACCCCACTTCTAACAAAACCACCATCTGGAATGAAGGAGGTCCCCAAACTGTCTGGTCTACTAAACTCCCAACAAATTCCTAGAAGGGAAGACTTCAACTAACAATAAACTGCATTAAGGCACAGCAATTGCTATGTGAAAGATTCTGTGTTGCAGGTTATGTATGAGGTTCTCCCATGCTAGTTCTATAATGAGTATGAAGTCTAAATCACGAGCACTTGCTCTTTCAAATTTGAGGGCTTACATCACCTGTGTGGCCATCAGATCTTATCAGGGTCAATAAACACATAGCCAGAAGAACCTCAAGACAGATTATACTTCTGGATGCATACAACACCAGCTCTGAAATCCATCCCCCACCTACATAAAGGCATTATCAAAAACCCTAATGATAGAGCCTTCATAGCAAACATAGGGACTGTCATTAGCAAATATATGACAGCATCAGATTGATTTTCCCTTTTTTACCCATTGATAATAATTGCTCTATCTCCAGGAGCTTTAAAATGTTTACACACTAAAGAAAATGGCACTCAAGAGCTACCAAGTGCAAGCTGCATATCAAATCACATGTTCTGTAATGTGTATTTGTAAAACACACTGTCACCAGAGAGTGCATCCTGAGCTTAGTATGTGTATGTGCCTAGCCTTGCCTATGGTAGGTTGGTCCATTGAAAAATTAGATTTTCTGCTTCTTGTGAAATTCAAGAAGAGGGGAGAAGGCTCTGATGTGGAGTGGGAGGTCATTCCACACTTTAGGAGCAAAGTAATAGGATGCCCATCCTCCTTATCTGATTCTGTTTATGCTTGGGATGTGTGTGAGTAGGAGTCCTGGAAAGTGGAGATGTCTGGGTGATTGTTTAAAGATGTGCCTGTTCAGTTAGGTGAGCCCCACATTGTGTAGTGCCTTGAATGTGTGTGAGGAGTTTGAAATGAGCGCATTTGTGTATCGGGAGCCAGTGGAGTTCCCTAATATGTGGTGTGATGTGAGTTCTGTGTGGGAGGTTGAGGATTACCCTGGCTGTCTAGTTCTTGATGGTTTGTCATCCTCTAGTAAGTTGCTTGGTGATCCCAGCAGAGAAGATATTCCTGTAGTCCAACTTCCTAGTGACTATGGAGTTACCAACAGCTTTTCTAGTGTTGCTTGGCAGACATTTGGAGATCTTCCTCAGCATCTTCAGGGATGGAAGTATGTGATTGCATTGACTTGTGGGATCATATCCAGTTTGATGTTGATGATTCTTCTGATGTCCAGGCATGGGTGCTGGGTTGTATCTGTCTTCCTGTGGCCACCAGTTGGAATCCAATGGTGAGGTGTTCTTGCCAATGTTCTCTACATCTGTTTTGTCGGTGTTGAGCTTGAGAGTTTGTGGACTTCAAAGAAGTATGATGCAACATTGTCAGCTTGTGTTCTAACCATTAAGAAGGAGCAGATCCAGTGGATATTGGGTCCATGGATGCTAATCTCGTGCAGGCACCTAAAGCCGATTGGGAGGTAGACTGATCCAGCTGCTGTAGAGTGATGCAGGAAAATGAGAACTACCATGTCTCCTCTGTCAAGGATCATGCAGATGTCATTTGTGGTGGTGATCAGTGCTGTTTTTGTACTGCGGCTGTGCCAGAATCCAGACTGAATGGCATCGAGAAGCTGGTGGTTACTGAGGTAGTCGGTGGGGGTCGGTTGACTAGTTTCTCCAAGAGTTTTGCTAGGGATGGTAGATGGGAGATTGGTCTGTAGTTAGAAAGTGTGGCTGGGTCACCAGATGTGTTCTTGAGCAGGGTTGTGATGGTGGAATGTTTTCAGCTGTCCGCAAATATGGCTGAGTCGATGGAGGCATTGAGGATCGGTGTTAGTGCTTCGCTGATCTGTTGGAGTCCTTTGGTGAAGGTGTGGTGATGTTAAGGGTCAGATGGGGCCCCTGAGTGGATTATATTCATGGTAGCAGCGATTTACACAGTTGTGGCAGTGGGCCACAGGGCCAAGGTTCATTCTTTGGACATGATGGAAAGTTGTGTAGCAACTGTGAAAGAGTCAACTTGAGGGTCAAATGTCTTGTGAGGGGGTCATTTTGCTGGAGGCGGCATGAGGTGTGGTGAAAGTTTTGATGAAGGCAAAGATTTCCTTTGTGCTGTTCTGATCTGCAAAATCTGCATGCTCGGTGTTCTGTACCTGCTGGTGGTAGCAACTGATTTGAAGATGTTTTTATCTGTGGTGTCTTGACTTATTATCCATTTGTGCTACAGTTGCATGCATCAGTATTTAGTCAGCCTGAGCTCCACTGTGTACCAGCTGACCTGTGGTTAGGCTCTTGCCTTTTAGTTGTGCTCAAGAGGAGCCAGGATGACAGTGCATGCAGTGATCCAGCTGTTGAGGTTCTTGATGACTATCAGTAAGTTGCTGGTATGCTCGGGCCAGTGTGCAGAGAGCAGAAGCCAGCTTTTCCATCTGCGGCAGGCCGTTCCAGTCATGGTAGGTCTGCATGAGTGCTGGATGGGTATTCTGAAACTGACGAGGATGTGTTCAGTCCAGATCATAGTTTCTCACTTGTCAACTGTGTTGTCATTGATTGAGGATAAAATTGAGTCCAACAGGTGTCTGGTGGTGTGGGTGGGTTCGGTTACGTGCTTGGTGAGGCAAAGGTTTGAGAAGTTTCTAAAAGAGCTATTTAGCTTGGTCAGTGTGGTCTTCTAGGTGAAAGTTAAGGTGTCCGTGGAGGACGAAGGTTCTAATGTTGATGATGTGGGGTGTAATGATTTCTGTGATGACACTGACAAACTTAGGGCCCCATTAGGATGGCGGGTGGATTGCCCCCGCCAGGCCGCGGTAGTCACCGTCGGCCCGGCGGGGGCAATCCACCCGCCATCCCTGTACAAAAGACCCCGCGCCATATTATTATGGCTGGGGGGTCCATGGCGGACGGAAAGACCGTCTGCCGCATTTCCGCCCGGTCGACTTGCGACCGGGTGTAAAAGGCTGCGATATGGTGTCGGTGTCTGTTTGACACCACCAGCCATATTACAATGTGCTTTTGGGAATGCCGCCGTCAAGCTAAGGCATGCAGAGTCTGCTTGGGGGGCCCGTTGCGGGCACCCAGAGACTCTGGGGGGGATGCACATGGGGGTTACCTATGGTACCCCCCCAGCAGTTCCATGCACAACATGGCAGGCACTGCCTGCCATGTTGTGTGGGTGGAGTTTAGTATGTTTTGGTGGTGTTTAGTATGTGAGAGTGGGTGGTTTGGGTGCATGTAACTGAGCGTAGTGCTGGGTAATGGTAGGAGTTGTGGGTGTGAGCTTGCAAGAGTGAGTGATAACTTGCAGAAGGCATATGTGAACTCTCCTTAAGTGTTGTTTCATGTGGCGTGACAGCAGTGTGGCGAACAGTAGCCAGGGTTGAGAGCACAGAGGAGTACAGCAGGGTAGTGATAGGAAGGGGGAGAACCTGGGTTCCTCGTGCTGGGCATGATCCATGTGTAGATGCGCATAGATGGACTTGCCTTTGGTATACCTTTTGCATGGCAAGCCTGTAGCACGTTTGCTGCGTGCATCCACTGTGTGTCCACACTGCAGCCGCCTTTAGGTAGGACCTGGGATGTGGGAGGAGTGCAGGGTGCTGTGAGCAGGAAACCTGTGCATGGCTGATAGGAGAGGAAGTCCTTTGCTTGGCTTCTTCTTCTAAAGATGGTCTTTGTGGGAAACCAGAGCTGTCACTTCCTGTGCAGATGGGAAATCCAGTGCTGTGACTTCATATGCAGATGGTTAATGGGAAATTAAGTCCTCCTGCTTGCCTTCTTCTTTTAGAGATGGTTTTGGTGGGAAACCAGAGATGGCACTTCCTGTGCAGATGGATGATGGCAATGGGAAGGTCGGGAAAGAACAAATCTCCAAAGACGGCAACAGCATAAGTATTCTCCTACTTAGATCTCTCCTGAGACAGCTCATTAGTTGTCACTTGCAAGACGTTTTATTTACTTACATGAAGCTAAGAGCCTGCCTATTGCTTACCATTGGATGGCTTCATTGTCACTTTCACTTTCTTGCTTCTATTAGGTTAGCACCTGGCAGCCTCACTTCCTCTTCGTGTTTGTGTCCCTCCCATGTAGCATGGCCCAAATACTGCTCCCCTACCCAGTGTCCTTCCACTACTTGCATTTTCAGTGCTGCTTTTTCTATTTTTATTGTAGCACTCCATAAGAGTGCTGTTTCCCCCATTCTGCTCTGCATTGTTGCTTGTCCCCTCTGCCTTCCAGTCCCACATTGTTGCTTTCCTCCATTGTGGCTTGAGCCCTCCCACCCCACATTGCAACGTGCCTGTGTTGTTGCTTCCACCCTGCCCTCCCACATTGTGTTGCCTGCCCCTGCCACCGTACCATCCTGTATATTGCTTGACCCTGCTCTTGCTTGCCCCCTTGTTGTTTGTCACCTCCCTCCCCACATTTTTGATTGCCCGCGTTGTTGCTTCTATTTCCCTCCTCCCATCCTGCATTGTTTTTTCCACCCCCTCTCCTCCCGTCCAGTGTTGCTTCTTTCACAGCAAACAGCAAAGGTCAATGGATCAGCATATTAAAGCCACTAGCTAACTTCACTGCGAGTGCGAGCGACGCATTCAGCTCTTTCACAAGCAGCACAGTCGCACAAAATGTAGGTCTCTTCAGTGCCAGGGACTACTATAGCAATGTGTTTTTTGATATCAGACAATATTTTTGCTTTTAGACAGTGTTTTTAATATAGTAGAGGGCCTGGTAGCTCCCCGGCAGTAACGTTTTACAGACCCATGAAAAAAAAAAAAAAAAAAGCAATGACACAGCCCAAAGGCTGACAAGAACTGTCAGACCTATTAGCTTTGCCTTGCTTGTTTTATACTGTTCATGCATGTAATCGTGTATCACGTGTGAAAAATTACATGCTGCTGATTTGATAGGGAGGTGCGCCTGATTTGTGGTCTTCTTGTACTTTGAATAGAAGACACCTATGGAGGGCAACTTGCTTAGAAAAAGTTTGTGTGTGAATGAAAATTACTCTTTACTGACCTGACCTAGCTGACATTGAATTTTACAACTTCCTGAAAATCAGAACGGCCCTCTCAAAAACCAAATTTTCCTCCGTCCAACCATCAATCACATTGTTTGTGTCAAACATTAAAAAGCTATGCCACCAGGTCTCCTAGATCTATGAGCTCCTCCGCCCGCAGACATCTAACCTTAATAACAAGACTATAGCCTTTTGGGGGCAGTAATCTTCGGTCCCACCAAAGGAACAGATATGACCTACAGTGTGGAGCTCTGTCTCACATAATAAAATCTCCCCGGTCCTCTCTCAAACCAAATTCTGGCTACTGCACAAAGCATACTGGACACCTGCCTGACTTTTCTCATTAGGCCTCCGAGAAGACGCAACATGTTGGAACTGCAACCAAGAAACAGGAGATCTAGCCCATCTTATATTTCATTGTTCAATAGTAAAACAGTTCTGGGAGGAAATTGTTGCCTTTTTCAATGGATTGTTTAAATGTACTTTGGTCAAAGAATTCTCCACCCTATCGATGGCATTCTTGAACGCAAACCTCAGAAACGGCTATGATAAAGCCCTACTTGACCTGTTACTAACATCTGCGGTGAAAGTGGTTCTTGCCAATTGGAAGGACACTAGCAAAACTTCCTCTAAAGACTGGATAAACTGGATCCCCCACCTCAGAGGGGCAGATAACATTGCATTACAAAACTCTCCATGGAAACCCTGAACCAGGATGATGTGGAGCGCTTTGGACACTTACCTTGACTCTTATGAACCTCCATGAACCCCAACATATGCCCTTATATCATAACCTGTGCCTTACTCTGTATCACTTGTTTATCAGTATGCATTTGTTATTACTTGTACCAGGCGGGTATAGGCTAGACCTACCAGAAGGGTCTGCCTCCACATCAGCATATGAAAAACTGTGGAAATATATGTTACTGCTTGAAATACCGAGCTCGCTCTCCCTTCTTTCTCTTCTTCTCTCTCTCCTTTCCCCTCATTTTGCTTGCCTATCTATTTTTTCCTTTCCCGTTTCTACTAGCGTTCACTTGGGTTAGATTCTTGTTATCCATATAGGCGTATTAACACCACTATGCGACGGTGCACGTGATAACTTTGCCTCACACTTATATTATATTGTTTGCTAACCCTGAGACAGTATTATTTTATATATGTATTTCCTTCCCCCAAAAAATGTCAATAAAGTGTTTTGAAGTAAAAAAAAAAAAATTATTACTCTTTGCATTCAGGCATTCACATGGTCGAATGTTATAAGCAATGCCAATTTCTACTCTCAGCATTTTTTTTAATAAAATAATAAACACACACTCATAATACATACGTAATATGTCTTTGCTTTTGTCTGTGTGCATCCTCATAAATAAATAATACAAATAAAAAAACACTTCAGGCAATTTGAAAAATTCTATTTTTGCGGATGTCATGTGAGTGTGATCCAGTCTGACTTGCGGTGCAACAAGAGGTGGGAGAGGTAAAACAGAGTTCATTCATAAAGTATTAGCTGCTCTTAAAATGTCCCTCGTAAATGGTGAGCAGCCTGGAATATAATACAATCTTGTGAT
Source organism: Lissotriton helveticus (assembly GCF_964261635.1). Classification (NCBI taxonomy): domain Eukaryota; kingdom Metazoa; phylum Chordata; class Amphibia; order Caudata; family Salamandridae; genus Lissotriton; species Lissotriton helveticus. Next base: position 267,547,913 of record NC_136068.1, on the reverse strand, counting down.
TTAAGCAACAGATGTCAGACCGAAGAAAGGGACAAGATCCCCGCTTTTCATTTACCGTGGCCATGTTTTGCCAGTTACCATGACAGTGTTAATAGGAGTTTATCATTTTCCCATGCCTGTTGCATACTAATGTGGGTCATGAATGTTATCTGGTAAGAACGGCACACCCGAGCAAGGTTTGATTGTACACTGAAGGTGAAATGTTTACGTGGCTCGCGGGCCAGTCCTACGGCCTATTATGTTAAACACGTGTTTGCATTTAGCAACCATGATCAATACAGAGGCCATTTTAGAATCATTTGTGAAGGGGAAGCTTTCATCCCAACATTTCCTTGATTGAGAAAAATGAAGGAAATATTTAATCTTTGGAATGTTCTCTTTGGACTACACAGCAACATTACTGCACAGGAAACCCTACAATCAGGATGACTTTTAGTTCTGTATTGGTCGCACTTTGGGGCAAACCGATTAACCGAAAATGCGTTTGCAGTAGCAAGCCTGGATAAACAGGCTTACTGTTCAAACGCAAGCACTTTCAGACAAATGTTTTAGGAAATTGCTGAAAAGCGCTGCATGAATAAACAAAGATCTGAAGGAGGTATGTGTGTGGGGGAGGGGCTACAAATATTCAGAATAGACGTTAAATGCGTTCTTTTTGTTTTATGGCTCCAGTTTTAATGCATCACACCTACGCTTGGAATGTCTTCTGGGCTTTCAATAATTATCGTGAAAGAAGTTTTACAGTCTGTGGCATTGGTGGTGCTCAATTTATCGACAGGCGCTGGTTCCTTATCGATGTCTCGAGGAAGTGGCATTAGCATGCTCTAGATAAGAAGCCAGCCCAGATGTGCCTTTCAAAGGAAATGCAAGTACTTATTAAGGGGGGAAAAGTATTCTCCAAGGAGATCAAAGGGACAGTAAAACCGTGGTCATAAGTTACAAACCGCTTTACTGTCTGCTGTTTGATACATTCCACCAAAAATCAAAGGGCTTCACAATCTCAAAACGAATTCACAAAACCGCAATTACAGAATCACTCTTCAGAGTTTCGGAAAAGTATTATTTACTGGTCCTGTCATAACTGTGTTCAGAGTTTCGGAAAAGTATTATTTACTGGTCCTGTCATAACTGTGTAGAATATGTTGTATTTGCATGGCATTACTGCATTCTAAATTCCGTTTAAGAATAAAAACGCTGAGTTATGAGCATCAATTATACAGATAAACAGGCATTTGAAGGATGTCTAGGTTTACCCAGCAAAAATGATAATTTTTGAAAAGCACAGTTCGAGACCACATGGTACTGTATAGTTATGCAGAAACAGATTTGTGGACCACAAAGCAGATAAGAAAATTATTTTTCTAAGAGGCAAATATCATCACCTAATTGTTTCCTGAGGGGCGCTACTAAAAATGTCACAAACACAACCACTGTGTTGTAAACTATAGAAACCAAACATACAGTTTACACGATAAAGACGAAGACCAGTTTCTGACAAAGCATCATCTTATTTGAATTTTGAAGAAGACCCATTTCTATGTCAAGGGTATTTCCCAATTCCCTGAATCTTTTCTTTCCTCTGAATCTTTTTTTGCCATATTGCCTACCCGCTGACCCACTTCTCGTTCTGTTAGACAACCTTATGGTGGAGTAAAGCTTTCTAAAAATGAGGAATGAGACATAACACAGAACAACATAACACAGCATAACATATAATACCATGAAAAAACCTCCCACTTCAGCGATGCAGGAAAATTATAACTCGATAAAAACAACTTTTCGTATGTACTGCATATTTCTCACAGTCTCAACTGTAATTGTTACATAGCATTATTTTCGCAAAGGATGTGTCAGTGACATGCCAACATCCACACGCATAGTTAATACACGTCTTTAGTGGAGTTTTCGATTGCATAGAAAAACACCGACTTTCCGATTAAATGTGAATTTACTCCTTCCACAGAAGGTAATATTCTTATATTGATAAATAAAATTAACACCAATCAGTACAACATTTTGACACAACACTGGTACAATATATTTTTCCCAGTGCTAACTATAGGAAGGATAACAAGCATTAGCAATGCAATAGGTCTCTCATTAGGAAAGTTTGAGGTATTAGTGTTGTAAATGACAATTTTTTTATTTATGTGTTGGTTTTGAAAATAGCGAAATTAATAGCTTTGTCATTTACAATGCCAATAGTTTTAACTTTCGCAAGCGTGATACCTATAGCATTTGTAATGCAATATGTGTTGTATTTACATGACTTAGATGTATTAATATTACAAATAACAATGGCTTTTATTTTTTTTAATAATTAATACTTAAATAAAAGTTACAGTAATTTATAATGGCAATAGCTTAAACTTTTGTAAATAACTTTTGGGAAGATTATGTTCAGTGTATTTTATTGTGATGAAAATCCAAGAACAGAAGTGAAATATTAACATATTTTTGTGACATTTGTAATAAAGCTTGAAACATTGAGAGAACATATTAGAACCAGTTGTTGTTGAATGGTTGCACAGAGTGATGCTGTGCCGTTCAGTGGTGCTAAGTGATGCTGTGGCCTTCAGTGGTGCTGAGCGCTGAGTGGTGCTGTGGCAATGAGTGGAGCTGTGGCATTGAGTGGTGCTGTGGCACTGTGGGGTGCTGTGGCATTCAGTGGTGCTGAGTGATTCTGTGGTGCTGAGTGATGCTGTGGCGTTGAGTGGTGCTGTGGTGTTGAGTGGTGCTGTGGCGTTGAGTGGTTCTGTGGCATTGAGTGGTGCTGTGGCGTTGAGTGATGCTGTAGCGTTGAGTGATGCTGTGGCGTTGAGTGATGCTGTGGCATTGAGTGATGCTGTGGCATTGAGTGATGCTGTGGTGTTGAGTGCTGCTGTGGTGTTGAGTGGTGCTGTGGTGCTGAGTGGTGCTGTGGTGTTGAGTGGTGCTGTGGTGTTGAGTGGTGCTGTGGCGTTGAGTGGTGTTGAGTGATGCTGTGGCATTGAGTGATGCTTGGCGTTGAGTGATGTTGTGACGTTGAGTGATGCTGTGGCGTTAAGTGATGCTGTGTCATTGAGTAATGCTGTGGCATTGAGTAATGCTGTGACGTTGAAGGATGCTGTGCGCTGACTGGTGCTGTGTCGTTGAGTGGTGTTGTGGCATTGAGTGGTGCTGTGGCATTCAGTGGTGCTGAGTGATTCTGTGACACTGAGTGATTGTGGTGTTGAGTGATGCTGTGGCATTGAGTGATGCTGTGGCGTTGAGTGGTGCTGTGGTGTTGAGTGGTGCTGTGGTGTTGAGTGGTTCTGTGATGTTGAGTGGTGCTGTGTCGTTTAGTGGTGCTGAGTGATGCTGTGTTGTTGAGTGATGCTGTGGCATTGAGTGATGCTGTGGCGTTGAGTGATGTTGTGGTGTTGAGTGATGCTGTGGCATTGAGTGATGCTGTGGCATTGAGTGATGGTGTGGCGTTGAGTGATGTTGCGGCATTGAGTGGTGCTGTAGCGCTGAGTGGTGGTGTGACATTGAGTGGTGCTGTGGCGTTGAGTGGTGCTGTGGCGTTTAGTGGTGCTGAGTGATGCTGTGGCACTGAGTGATGCTGTGGTGTTGAGTGATGCTGTGGCGTTGAGTGATGCTGTGGCATTGAGTGATGCTGTGCGCTGAGTGGTGCTGTGGCATTGAGTGGTGCTGTGGCATTGAGTGGTGCTGTGGCATTGTGGGGTGCTGTGGCATTCAGTGGTGCTGAGTGATTCTGTGGCGCTGAGTGATGCTCTGGCGTTGAGTGGTGCTGTGGTGTTGAGTGGTGCTGTGGTGTTGAGTGGTGCTGTGGTGTTGAGTGGTGCTGAGTGATGCTGTGGCGTTGAGTGATGCTGTGGCATTGAATGCTGCTGGGTGGGCTGAGGTATGAAGAGATTGGCACACAAAACATACTTCAGTAGTTTGACGTTTAGGGAGGACAGCACGTTTTTTCTTGTTTCTGTACTAGAACAGATGCTTCACTGATTGAATTATGGTTTGGGAAGGATGGTGCATGTCTAACGGTAGTTATTCTGAAGTATTCGCTGGACAGTAACTTACTTCAGTTTTCTATATCGATGCATTTGCTTCGGGCACTGGCTAAGCTGTGTGGATGTAGGCAGAAGTCCCGCTGTGACTGGGCTGATGTTTACAGATGACAGTAAGTTGTTTCATGTTTCCCTGTTCCTGACAGAGAATCAGTGGTTGGATTGAGTTGTCTGCAAGATGACTCAAGTAATATTGATGTGTAGAGAGGATAGTAAGTTACAGCATTTGCCCATATTAGTGCAGGTGGTTCATTGGTGTAGCTAAGGCATGGGGAGGATTTAGAAAGTAACTCTGTTTGGAGTGCGGTGTTGGGAGGACAGAAATGTATTTTATGGTCCTCCACTGCCAGCGTTCTCTCAGTGATTGGGCTATGTTTGAGAAGGATTGTGCAGGTCACACAGGGGTTGTTATTGAGGGATTTGGAGGACAGTATGTAGCATCATACGACCATATTGTTGCTGGTGCTTCAATTTTTCGGTTAAGGTATAGGTAGGAGAGTAAATTACTTGGCGTTCCCAAATGTCTGCATATGCGCAGTGGTTAGCTCGGCTGTCTTGAGGACAGCTCCGTGAAGACTAGTTGGTTCGAGGTGTAAGAGGACAGGAAGTTACTTCATGTACTGCTGATGGGATGCAGTGTTTGGACTGAGGCATACAGTGAGCGTCCTAAGTAAGTAACAATGTGGTTTGGCTGAAGTGTGGCGAGAACAGTAGGTACCCTGCATTTCAGCATTGTATGATTAGTCCTTGTTCTGCAGACTGCTTCCTTGATTTATATTCATGAACTTCAGAGCCTTTTTTTGTTACATTGTTTCGAGGTCTGTGGCTGGTCTGCTGATTTCCTTCAATAGCTCGCCTGCTTTAGAAAAACAAGTGTCTGTACTGCGGTCGCTAAAGTAAAAGCAGACCTCAATCCACATTAATTAAATAAAGGAAAACAAGTTGGATGGGGGTGGGGGGCGGGGGAGCAGGGGAGTGAGCGAGTGGGAGGGAAGCGCTGGCAAAGCGTCGCACTTCAAGAGCCTGGTGGGGGGGGGGCGGGGGAGCCAGCGAGTGGGAGGGAGGGAAGGAGCATATGGGGATGGGGTGTGAGTGAGGGGTAGCAGCAGCCTTTGATGTGGTGTGCGAGGCGGATGGTGGTGTGCGAGGCGGATGGGGGTGGGGGCGGGGGAGCAGGGGAGCGAGCGAGTGGGAGGGAACCAGCATGGGGTGTGAGTGAGGCCAAGCGCACGCCTGGTGAAGCGTCACGGTTCAGTAGACAACATGCATTGGGAGGAATCCGGCTTGGAATCCTCTTGGTCAAAGAGTTGTTTTCAACCCAATAGTTCAGAGCTATAAATAGCTCGACCTAAAAATTAAAATAACAGTGTGTAAATGGAGTGGTAGAAATAATTATCAAGAAAGTTATTAAAAAAAAAGTAGATTATAATCCTACAAATGAACATTTGCTAATCCAAGCACAAACTTTGCAGATAATCACTACGAAAGATAAAAAAAATAATTTTAAACAGCATACATGTGTAAATCACAATAATTAATGAGGAAGCAAAACTAAGCCACCAAACCACATATAGTACACAAATTGATGCGCTATCGAAAAACATTCAATGCGGTGCATCATGTAGTACTGAACATAGGCAGGATAAGTGAATAATAGCAATACCACCCCTTAAAAGTACACAACAACAAGAGAAAAGCTCCACGAGATGGTGACGGCACCCCACAGGGTTACAGCATCAGTCATTTGCATCCTAGCTCTGCTACAACTGCTGCTGCCATCATAGAAGAGGAGATCCTCCAATTGAGAGCCACGAACACTGACTGCAGTTGTATCATCAATCAAACTGAGTGAAGTGTGTAAGACTATGGGTATGAAGACAATCAGAGGTGCAAGAGCATCTCCACAACAAGAGACCGGATAAACCAATATCGGACCAGCAATTTAATATCAGAGGATGCTCTTTACTAATGAACAAAGGTGAGAGGTATTAGAAGGGAAGAGGACACACCATGTGTCAGGGGTATACAATGGAGAAAGGAGGGACAGATAGGGCATGTGTACAGAGTAGTTGAGGGGTAGAATGTGTCCAAGTAGGGCACCAAATGAGCTAGGAATTAATAGTGAGTAAGTGGGCATAGCTTGAGTGAAGGAGGGCATTAAAAGAAGTGGCAGAAACTGGGCATGTACTCGGTAAAGTGTAAACAGTTTGCAAGGGTGTTATAAACCGGGTCTTTAGTTGGCAGAGGTATGCACCCTGTCCAAGTAGGGACGACAATTCTAGTCAGGGTATTCAGCCACATACTTAAATCAGTCCGTGCTCACTTTCTGGTAGCTTGGCACAGAGCTGTTGAGCTTAACATAAGAGCCAATGTGTAAATCAGTTGTGCATATGTGGATACAGTAACACAGTGAAAACACCATCAAAAAAATGACTCCCCAATGAGGTATTAAAATAGGATCTCTTTTATTTTTCAAAACAAGATAAAAATTATAACAATCCAATGAAAGCATCTCAACTTACGAATACTTTAACAATATATAATGCTGAAAGAGCCCTTGTTCTTTCAATAGGTTCTTTATGGTTATGCTGGGGAAATTACAGTGATGGGAAACAGACTTTCTCCCTGGGTCAGCGCCAACCAATGCTAACAAAGTTATTACAGTTAAAATGCAATGTTAAGTTTGCAGGAGATTGATCTACTTGCTCCGTTAAGGGCTGCTCCGTTAAGGGCCGCAAGAGTGCTGGTGGGCGGCAGGTACCTTGTAAGTCCCAGCGTGCACAGTACCTTTCTTGGCAGATTGCAGCGGTGCCGTCAGCCTATTGATTGGGACCCAAATTGATGGAGTCTCCCCTTGCTGGATACGATGGAGTGATTAGAGTCACAGAAGGTGGACGCCTGTCTTTCCTTGATGCATGCAGAGTGCGCCAAGTCGCACTGGACTGCCTTCGGGTGCTGCAGCTTCGGCGAAGTCAACAAACACGATAGTCTGCTCCAGCAGGCAGACACAGTGGTTCTTGATTGGTGCATAAGGTTGATGCATGTGTATGCACAAAAGCGGCTGCAGATAATCTGCGATGGCCCATGTTGGTTGAGGGCAAGTCGAACAGAGTCAAACTCCGGATAAGCAGAAAGTAGCAGCGGTTGTTTGCGCAAATAAAATCTTTAATGGCCCTGAGATTTCCTGAACAGGAAGCAAGCCAAAAAGCCCTTGGAGTTACTTAGGTTGCAAAAGGTTGCAGAGAACAGATCCAGTCCTTCTCATCTCCAAGGTCAGAGGCAGCAGGCCATCACAGCAGAGCAGGTAGCAAAGTGGCAGTCCTTCCTGTAGCCCAGCAATCAGCAGGCAACATGCCAAAATAAAACAGCCACTCTTCTGCAATCAGGAATTACATTTAATTTGTGTGTTTAAGGAATTCCCATTGATAACTTATGAGAGAAGCAGGTCTCCCAGTAGTGTTAAAAAACTTTGCTTGTGTGGTTGTCACTACCAGGATAAAAAACAAAAATATACAGGCCCTACCTTTTACTTACACAGCACCCTACCACTAGGGCTTCCTAGGGCATACCATAAGGGTGACTGATATGTAATAAAAGGGGAGTTTAAGACTTGGGAAGTAGTTGGAAATGCCACGTCCAAGTGACAGTAAATTGTGCCCACAGGCCCTGCAGTGGCAAGCTTGCATCCTGTTTGAAAGGCTATATCTGTGGGTGGCTCATTCAGTGCTGCAGGCTCACTAGTATCATTTGGTTTGTTTACAGGCCCTGGGTATATGGTGTACCACTTTACCAGAGGCTTATAAGTGAACCATATACACAATCATGGATAAACCACTTGTCATCACATTTTAGATAAGAGCATTTGCTCTTTCACAGTGGTAAGTAGTGGTAAAGTGCTCAGAGTCCCAAAGCCAGCAAAAACTAGGTCAAAAGAAAGAGAGGAGAAAGGTCAAAACTTTCCGGTTGTCCCTGCAGAAAAGGTCATTTCCAACAGACGGGCATTGAGTAGAGAAGGAACAGAGAGTGGGGAAAGGGCTTAGGGTAGGAATGCACAACATAGTTGGACAGGCGACACAGTATGTGAAGGGATAGAGTGGTTGAGGAAAACAGTAGATGGTTCTCTGAAAGAGTCTTGACACAACATAAAAAGTGTGTGGAGGGATCTTTGTGGTAGTCCTTTGCACCAACTTTGAGGGTTCTTGTGGCATTTGTGGCCCTTTACGCCATGGGTTTGATTACAGGTTGAGCAGAGCTGATTTTCCATGTGGAGTTCTGCTTTGCTCGATCATGAGTGGGCCAATGTTCCTGGACCCAGTTTTCCCCAGGAATAGGAAAAAGAAACCTGATTTTACCAGCAGAAAAATCCATCTGGTAAAATCGACATTCAAATGGGCTGTAGTGAAGCGCAAACTCCCTCCCTGGATCCAGTCCAACTCGCTTTCAAGGCATAAGGAGTTCATATAATGCTTATGTAGTGCTCCCTTTGCCAGCCAACATTATCTCCAGCCCTCTAACATCTACTGCATGCTTGCTTGAATGGGCCACCCCACGAATATTTACTGCCTTCTCACAGCAGGTTGAAAATGTGCACTTTAAAACTGCACAGAATTGGAAATTCCAAGCAGAATTATGTCTGGAAAGCCCAGATCCTCAAAGCTATTTCATATTCAACAATTGGTGTAAATATGAATGGAGATACTAGTTGGAAATGGAAATTCCATTTCCTGGAATCTTTGCACATATGTACTCCTAAATCCTAATGGGGGGTCCTATAAAGAGTAGTCTATTTGATCTGACATTTGGAAACTCGTACCTTTACTTCTATTATTTAATGTGAACTGGCACTTATACAGGTATTTGACAAGATACTCATTGAATACAGCTTAATGTATTTTTTTACTTTATTGTTCTTTTGAAAACATCACTTGTCACTATAAAAGGTGTTATTAGTGATGGTGACCCAAATATTGGGCAAAGTATGAGAAATCAATTGGAGACCGTAGGAGGATGAGACATCCATCAATATATATATATAACAGATAGTTTACAGAGATGCAAACTACAATTTTCTTTTTTTTTAGTTTTATATAGCGCAAACTAGACCCACGGGTATCAGGTATCAGAGCACTTTACATGAGCATCAGTTTTGTCACAGATGGACACATTCATTTTTGTTAGGCACGGGAAGATAAAAAGATTTGCCCAGAATCACAGGATGTTGAGCGTTGTTGCCGAGACTCGACCCTGTTTCCCTAGCTTCAAGGTCGACCATCACGCCATGAGGCTACATCTCCCCCTATTTGGGGATTGAATTGAAACACCGCATGGGAAGTTCAGAGACAACTTGAGTTGAAATGAATGAAATTTTAGAAAGAAACCAGTGGTCAGAAATAACAAGAATTTGAAACTTTCAGAACTGCTAATTATTCTATGTACTAATGGCTATGAGGAAATAGACCACAAAGCAAGATGTGAGAAACTAAATCTATGTTTTTAATATAATTACATACACTTATAATACATATATTATAATGTACACAAACTATCACATACTTATGTATTGCATTATATAATCTTTGCATGTTTTGTGAACATTGTGAAACATTATATGCACCTAAAATTATAATTGTTGATAAAAGACAGAAAACAGAAATAATTAGTGCTTTCTGTCATGTTTATTAAGAGATTGAATTTGAGACTTTGGAAGTACAGGAGTGGTACAGAAAATTCAGACATTGTTACTTCAATAGGAGGAAAAGCATGAACATCAATAAGAAATATATGAATCCCAGGCAACAAGTGGAGTCATTATTACATAAGATATTCTCTTGCCTAACCCATATTTTGTACCCTGAAACATGTCAAAACTTTTCAAGAGATGTGGCTTGACTATTTTAGCCTGTGTATTGGTATAATATTGAAAATAAATAAAAAATGAATTATATTAGCATTTACTTAATTTTACCATCCTCCTGTTTCCTGCTTGCTACACAGTTCAGTAATGTTGTATTATGTCTACTAGTGCTTTATTTCAGTAAATAACAGTTAATAAGACGTACAGAGAGTCTAGTTTTTATTGTGAGCCTTTGTAAATGAGGATGTGTAACAAATTGATGATGAAAACTAATGTTAAAATGGAATCTTATCTTTTTTTGTCTGTTTTTACCTGATTCAAATACACAGAAACAGTATCTAATAGTAGTAATAGGCCTCAGCTATTTCTACAATCCCATCCTCTAGTGAGGACTTTTCCTGCATGAAATGTGTATGTGTATAGCAATATTTTTTACTAAATCATAACACTATATTGGCCACACATTATATTGTTTCGCATGGCTTGGGCTCCCAGACTAAAATTCATAGGGGCATATCAACAAGGCCCGCAATAAAATTATCGCCGCTTTAGCGTCCGTTTTCGGGTGAAAAGCGGCAATAATTTTAGCTCCCTATCAGCAAAGACAAGCTATCGCGTGTTTTCATGCTTCTTTGCTCGTTTCCTCAATGCCCATCTTTGCATCGCTAATGAGATGCAAAGTGGGCGTAAAACACAGTAATTACCATGATAATGTCGCTAAGCGACATTTCTCCTAATATCCATCTGCACGCTAACCTGATCAGCGATAAGAAAAGTAGTGCTAACCGTGCTTATCGCTACTTTCCCTACGCTTGCTTTCAATCTGACTTAGCCATTTTATCCAATGGAAGGTGGATATTATGGCAAAGTCTGCCCTGCCCTATCATCAATCTATCGCCTATGGCTGTGCGATTATCGATAATCGCACTTTTAGCAGCTATCGCTGGGACTTTTATCGCTTAGTAGATATGCGTCGCTGATGGCTCGCTATCTCAGCGATAAAATCCAGCGATAGCTGTCGATAATTATCCTCGCGCTATGCGCGTTTAGCGATAATTATCGCCGGCTGTTGCTGATTTGCCCCATAGTCACTTATTAAAGCTATTAAGAGGAACAGTTATATATTTTATATTTTTAGCAACATACTGCTTGTCTTAGTCTAACAGAAATGTATGGCACATAGCGAATGAGTGCACTTAGATCCTCTATCAGGAGTAACGCATTGTGGAAATTCAAAGACCAATAAGTGTATTAGTCTAATAACATTGTCATCATTATAAGATCTCATTTTTGTGTTTTCACTTAACACTGTACTTCCCATGTTATTTGTTCTCTTTTTTGATGATTTTGTATGAAAATGCGATTTGAAATATTTCAAGAAGTGTGTACATTTTTCTTTGTTAACCAATCTGCATTGCACATACTACTGCTTGATAACCTATGACTTAACAGTCAGAATAGCCTTCTACAATTATCATATCAAAAGAAATATGAAGACTAGTCAAGCAGGCTTGTGAGTTCTTGGAAGGTTTTTATTGCAAATATCTAAAAAGGACAATAAAGACATTATTGTACAAACATTAGTAATTCCATAGCAGAACATATACCTCATTTAAAATACTAAAGATTTTGTCTTTTGTCCATTACATTTTTCATTGGCTGCCTGAACGTTTTACTAGAAATTCCAATAGAACAATATAGACAGGAAAATTGATCTTTTTATGTCTATGGTCGGATGTCAATATTAGGAAAAAAAATTAGATTTAACAAAAGAGCCTTACAACATGATGGTCACAACCTCACAAAGACGTGGTTGCCTCCACATCTTAACAAGAACACTCACTGCATAGATTATGCTTAGTGCCATTCTTGTTGACATTCAATTCAAACCACTTGGTTACTGAAAACCATAAAAGTACCATTCATTAGATCACAATCCGTTACATAAAACACATACGGTACACAATAAAAACACATACATCACACAGTAACATTTCATAACCGACTCTTTAATAATAGGGCAATTTAAGAAAATTAGGGCGGGAATAAAACATATTTATTCACTCTAATCATGTTAAAAAATTACAAAACATACTGGTACAAATTAATTGATATAGTACTGCTACAAACAGAGAAGCACTATTAAAGCCATGTTAAGGTTGTCACGATGCAGTCAGGACTGTTCAGCGAGTCAATGCTTGCTGCTGACATCTTTTGTGATTTACAGATCATGAGTTTGAATCCTGGCAAGGTCAATGTAGCTTTCCATCTTTCCAATATTGGTGAACTGAGAATCATTAAATTGTGTAATAGGAAACAGCAGAAGTGAATTATGAACTGGAGATCTATATTATAAACACGTTATTTTTATCATAAAGTCCAATTATGAATCTTTAGGATTGTAAATGTATGATCCACCTATCATTTCTACCAAAAGTTTTGGGGAATTTTATGCCAGGAGCTAAGAATGTTTATTCTTGAGATGAGTTTAGACTGGTCTATCAAACCTTGACTGCATTCTACTGGCTAATTCATCACGGAGCTGACGCTACCTAAGAAAAAGAGAAAACATATGGGTGACACTGAGCACAAGACTAAAGATTGGTTTAACAGTTTCAAATGCAGAGCAGAATAAGTTGGTCCGGTTAGCTCATTAGAACTGTGTACCTGAAGGTTCTAGCTGAAGGTGCTGTGGTAGGGAACTACAAATGGAGAAGTCTAGGTAGTGATGCAATCTGCTCTAAAATGTTGGCTTTTTTACATTTTGGTAAGGTAGATGGTCACCAGGACCTAGAAATTTGTAGCATTCAAACATTGGTCCTTGAACTCAATTTACTGCAGCCCATCTGGACACATATGAAAAAGTATTTTCTTCTTATTTTCGTTTTACTTTGCTTTTCCTCATCTGATCAAAGCTCAACATCTCGGCTAACACTAACTCACTACCCTATACCTATATTTCCCTCAATTCCTCATTCCCAACCATCTCCAAGCCTACTATTACACCATCCTTTGCCTAATGTGTACTATACAATATTTGTAAATATGTATCATACTTATGTTGGTACTGCCTTTGTAGTGTTGTCACTTTTTATTCACAACGCCTGAATCTTCTTGGCTATATAGCATCATCCTACTAAAATGCTCCTACGTGCAGCTTGTAGTTACTATAAACATCATTCCTTTTTTCATTTCATGTGCAGCATTTCCTTTCAAATTTTTTTAAATCAGTATAACTACAAACATAAATACATGAGATATTGTAATGTAAACAATGACAAATGTGAAATTTAAATACATATATATTATTAATAAGTATGTATAGTTAAGTGAATTATTAAGTTTAAGTAGGGTTTTATACAGAGGGCAAAGTGAAACAAAAACGAATGGAACTTTAACCAGAAGGCATTGGTGAGAAGGCAGGGAAAGGTGCTGGAGCGAGGGTGGTTTGTGGACACAGTTACCCTTTACTTGCCATCCAGCTCCAACTGAAACAGTAACAAGTATTGGCATTGCCAATGAGTCTCAGCAATGGGAGTGCCTAATTATAGAGATGGATGGCAAAAGGGGTGTTGCAGTGGGAAATCAACCAATTAGAATGCATGCTGTGGTCAAAGTCTAGCAAATATGCAATACATTAAAAAAATTAAAATAATTTTGCATGCCGCAAAAGATGAGTGATTTTTATTTTAACTTGGGAATGTTTTAAACATGAACCTTTAAAATGTTTGTATTTGGAAGTGTAAACAAGAAGAAGCACAACGTGCCCATGAGAGGAGGAGGGAGCTACGGGGAGAAGGGAGGTGGGAAAAGAATCAACCGCCAACACCAAGGAAACCACAGCAAACCACACTACCCTCTTTTTCAGTCATAGGTGTGTGAATGGGAATGGCACTGAATGAGTAACAGAAGCAGCCAACACCCCTTGACAGACCCAAACAGCATCACCTTAATGAATAACAGAAGGAGCCAACACCATTGTACAGCACAAACAGCTTCACCTCCATAATTCCCACACATGTTCTTATGCATTGACTTGCTGCCGCTTCTCACTTTAGCCATGATGCCGCTATGATTTCCTGCAACAGATCCTGAGTGCTGACTATTTCTATCTGCACTTGCTCCATGATGAGGTCCAGGTCCACCTTCCTAGAAAGTCCTGCCCCCGCTGAGAAAAAGTCAGATGAGAAGCCGTCCATTGCTGTCAGCACCAGGATGAAAGTCACAACATGTAATGGAACACTACCCAATGACCAGGAGAGGTTTTCTGTTTTCTGGCCAATGGCATACTGGGAGTTGTAGTCACATGTTTTCCTGATCTATGATGTGGCAAGCAGGAGGCAAAATAGGCATACAGTACCTCCTGTAAGATATATGCAGATGACACTCAAATCTACCTCAAGGTCACCCCCGCACACGATCTCTCCATCCTAAGCTCCACTCTCGACTCCATTCAAAACTGGATGTCAACTCATCAACTGATTCTGAATCCCTCCAAAACTGAATTCCTCCTCCTCTCCTCCTCACTCTCTCCTCCCCCGGTTCAATCATGGATGGATCAGATGAATCTACTTAACAATAAACCCATCATTGTCAACAGCGCAAAATCCGTTGGTGTCATACTCGACAAAAAACTCAATCTAATCTCCCACATCAATTCCATTGCAAAGTCTGCTCGATACCAATTGCGCCTTCTTTGGGGAATTCGTCGCTTTTTCCCGGAGCAGGACCTTAAAACCCTGGTGCAATCGCTGGTCCTCTCCAGACTGGACTACTTTTTTTTTTACTTTTTAATTTCTTTTATAGCGCTGGAATCAATCCCGTAAGGGTATCTCCGCGCTGAGCCAGCTATAGAATTCTCAGTCAGTGCATCTAGGTGAATTAAGTGGACAGGAATGCTTCTTGATAAAGAAGGGTTTTTAATATTTTCCTGAAAGATAGATAGTTGGTAGTTGATCTAACATCAGGTGGCAAATTGTTCCATAAGGCAGGTCCAACCGATGAAAAGGCACGGTCTCCTTGTCTGGATTTCTTTGTGGCCGGAGGTTTTAAAAGCGCTTGGTTGCTTGAGCGAAGAGACCTACTCGGCTGATATAACACCAGAGATTGAGACAGGTATTTAGGACCTACACCATAAATGCACCTATGGACCGTGCAGCAGATCTTAAAATCAATGCGTTGTCGTATAGGGAGCCAGTGTAATTCCTTCAGCAGGGGTTTGGAGGGGGTTCTAGCTGGTGCGCCCATGACCAGTCTTGCTGCCGTGTTCTGGACTACCTGCAAACGACCTATTGCATCAGCATTTGCTAGTGTCAGCAGGCCGTTGCAATAGTCCAGACGACTGGTCACTAAAGCCTGCACAAGTGTCTTTCTATAGGTGGCAGGGAGATACGGGAAGACACGTCTAAGTAGACCAATAGTATAAAAGCACAGTCCTGCAATGTGGTTGGTGTGCTCCTTCAGGGTTAGCTTTTGATCCAACTTCACCCCAAGATTCTTTACATGATGTTTAGATGTGGGTGCAGGGCCAAGATCTACCGGCCACCAGTCAGGGGACCAGAGAATGCTTGCTTTACCAAAGAGCATGACCTCAGTTTTTGTGACATTGCATTGGAGGCAGTTCGTCGCCATCCAATGTGACACCGCCCTCATACCCTCAGCAAAATTCTCTTTGACTCTAGAGTCAAGGGAATTAAAAGGGTAGAGGAGCTGGGTGTCGTCAGCGTAGGAGATCGGTGTGAACCCATACTTCCGCACAATCTCAGCAAGGGGGGCCACGTAAACATTAAACAATGTTGGGCTGAGACACGAGCCCTGTGGCACCCCCTTCGTGAGCCCCCTAGAGGTGGAGCGGAAGGGGCCCAGGCTGACAGATTGTGACCTCCCGGAAAGGAAACTCTCCAACCATGATAGTGCAGAGCCTCCGATTCCTACTCCTTGCAAACGGCTGAGAAGGATGTTATGATCCACGGTATCGAAAGCTGCAGACAGGTCCAACAGCACTAGAATCATGGAGCCACCTCTATCCTGTGACATTTTGATCTGATCAGTCACAGAAAGAAGGGCTGATTCAGTGCTGTGGTTGGGCCTGAACCCAGATTGTGATTGGTCCAGGCCCCCTGTCGCTTCGATAAAGCTGGAAAGAATGGTGTTTACATGCTTCTCTGCCAGTTTGCTGATGTAAGGAAGGAGAGAAATCGGACGAAGGTTGGAGAGTTCAGACCAGGGCAAGATGGAATTTTTGCGAATGGGGTTCACCACCGCTTCCTTCCAGGCAGATGGGAGCAGGCCCTCAGTGTAGGAGAGATTAAGTAATTTCTGGATGGGAGGTCCTATTATGTCAATAAGAGGGGAGATGAGTTTGGCAGGTAGCAAATCAGTGGGGGAGCCAGTCTTTACTTGATGAGTAAGTATGGTCAGGCCCTCAAGAGGTATTTCTGGGATTACCCGAAGGGTCGTTACAGGGGTCAGTATAGGGGACATTTCAGGGACCTCGTTTCCCAAAGGATCTGAGACTGCAGTGATTTTTTTATAAATCCCTTCTATTTTGTCCTCAAAGAACTGAGATATATCATCACACAAGACCTGGGTGAAAGTGTCTGGGCTCTCACACACCTCAGGATTAGTAAAAGTCTGAATGATTTTAAAAAGCTCTCTTGTAGAGTTACCTGCCTCTTCAATTTGGGCTGTGAGGCCTACTTTCCTGGCCTTCTTGATATTTTTATAATAGGAGGTCATTACTTCCAGATAACGGGTTTTATCTTCCTCCTTGCCTGTTCGTCTCCAAATTTTCTCTAATTTTCTGCATCCCTGCTTTTCAGTTTTTAGGGCCTCGGTGTACCAAGCTTCCCTTTTGGCCATGGTAGGTTTTTTTACGTTTTTCTGAGGGGCAAGAGTGTCAATAGCCATCATCAGGGTGGAATTAAACTTAGAGAGAGCAGTATTGATGTTGTCAGAGTTGGAGAGTGTTGGCTGTTCCCATGTTTGCATGAGTTTAGCAGAAGTTATTTTATGCCAGGGTCTGCGTTTAATATGCTGGGAATGCGAGCGATTCATAGGATTAGTTAGGTGGGTGAAAGAGAAATTAATCAATTTATGGTCAGACCAAAAAATGTATTTAGGGGAAGAACAGTGAACATTCGGATGTGAGGTGAAAATCAAGTCCAAAATATGGCCACCTGAGTGAGTGGGTTCACTGTTTCTAAGATGGAGACCTAAGAGAGCAAGGTCCGCGAGAAAGACTTTAGTGTCCGGGTGATCCTTAGTATCAACATGAAAGTTAAAATCTCCTAAGAGAATAAAATCTCCGTTAGCTTTCAAATGAGGAGCTAACAGTTCAGTGAGGGCAAGAGAGAACCCCGCATTAGGCCCAGGCGGACGGTAAACTAATGCTCCTCGCCAGTATACCTTGGGGCTGAATGCCAGATGGAAAATTAGCACTTCCATGGTAGGTAGCATGACTTGGTCTAAGACTCTGATATTCAGAGTGTCCTTATATATGATGGCAATTCCACCTCCTATTTTCACAGGTCGATCAAGCCGGAGGATTCTGTATCCTGTGGGTACCCCCAGAGTGATGGTAGGGGTAGTGTGGGGTTTCAGCCAAGTTTCCGTTAGGAAGCAAATCTCTGGTTGAATACTATGAATGGTATCCCATAATTGTGTATGATGTTTCGGGAGGGATCTGAGGTTCAACAAAAAGCTTTTTATGCCTCCTTGGGGGCCTATGTTGTGAGTGGGCCGTCCAGCAATAATATAGGAGTCCATAGCCTGAAATCCGCAAGTGAGGCATGAAAAAGGACCCTCTGGGCAGCGTAAAGTTTTAGCGGTACAAGTATATTTCTCTTGGTGTTGTAGTGCTTTCAGAGTGTGTGAGGCGTACCTGATTACGGGGGTTGACCTGCAACAGTCCATAGTGGAAAGGACAGGGTAGGTGGCCCCTGGCCCCGTCCAGTCGCGGACGGGCGCAGACGGGCCACTCTTTGGCTACTCTTCGGCGTTATCTTCGGCTCCCCTGCGCGCGAACGCTGCGCGCTCAGAAGGGGCGAGGGCTAAATAGCCCCGTCAGCCTGTCCGCTAGAGCGCTAACCGCTCAGCAAACCCGGAAGTGGTGTTCTCCTCCCCGATACACAATCACGGGGAGGCGGGGAAGCGAGCGAGTGCTCAGGTAATGATGTGTTTTCAGCATGTATGTGTGCAAGTGTGTGCACTATTTTAGTCTAGTGTCACAAATAGGAAAAATTTGTAAAATCAATTCTCACAATGCTTTTAAAATATCACGGTTTAAATCATGCGCAACACGCTATTAATAAGAAAATAAAGCGGACTGAGCGTCCAAGCAGGCCAGCGGGTCCGGGAAACACTCACACTGTCCCCCCTGCCGCAGCGCGGAAAGTGAAGGCTCAGCCTAAATAGCCCCGTCAGCCTGTCCGCTAGAGCGCTAACCGCTCAGCAAACCCGGAAGTGGTGTTCTCCTCCCCGATACACAATCACGGGGAGGCGGGGAAGCGAGCGAGTGCTCAGGTAATGATGTGTTTTCAGCGTGTATGTGTGCAAGTGTGTGCACTATTTTAGTCTAGTGTCACAAATAGGAAAAATTTGTAAAATCAATTCTCACAATGCTTTTAAAATATCACGAATATGCAATTCTCTTCTTACTGGCCTCTCCAAATCCCACTTGTCCCCCCTTAGATCTGTTCTCCATTCAGCCGCATTCATTTATGGGGCCAAAAGAAGCGACCACATTACACCGATGTTATCCACCCTCCGCTGGCTTCCCATCGAGGCTAGAGCTATCTACAAGACTGCCTGCATTACCCACAAAGCCTTGCACTCCTCCTGTCCTCGCTACCTGGCGAATAAACTGAAACTCTCTGGAGGCTCTAGACCATCACGTAATGCGGACAATCTACTGCTGGAACCTCCCACTTTCAAGAAAGAAAGATCGATGGCCCAATCTTTCTCAGGCAATGCAGTGAGAATATGGAACTCACTTCCGCCTTAGCTCCGGACCACCACCTCCTCCCAGGTCTTCAAAACGGACCTCAAAGTTCTCCTCCTCCAAAGACACCTCCTTAAGTAATTCACGCCCTCTCTATTATCTGAAGGAAGACCTCCCATCACTGAAAACTCTATTTTCCATGACTATGGAAGTGCCTTCCCTGTGCGTTTGTGTGGTTGGAGTGTATGCCATTTATTGCAGTTTTATACTTGTATCGGTGTTTGGTTCTATTTTGTAACATGCACACGCCACTTTTCTCTGGTAACACACTGTTTGCTACCTCTCGCATTTTGTTTGCTTTTGATACTTGCACAAGTGCCACCATTACCTACGTAACGTTTGTTCTTGTGCCTCTGTGTCTAGCATATATTGCAGTATATTACCTCTAAATGTACTTTGTTTTCTCTTGTAACCTGCACACTTGTCACTCTCTCCTCCTGTATTGCACTGTTTGCTACCTCATGTATTTTGTTTGCTCACAATTGTCACTTTTACCTCATGTAACTTATCGTCTGCTTTTGTAATTTGTTCACTTGTAATTTTCTGTACCTTTTGTGAAGCGCTCTGACACCTTTGGGCAAAGTCTGTGCTATATAAAAACGCATAAATAAAATAAATAAATAAATAAAAGTCCCCACAAGAAGATTGCCCATTCGGGCATGAGCGCTGGCTTTGAATCTAGATTTGGGGAGGCGGGGGTACACATGATGACCCAAGATCATTACCAGATTTCAGGAGACAAACAATGATCCCTGGTATGATGGGCTTACTGATGCGGTACAAGGTAGGCTATTCCTTCAGCAACTCCTGAGTGTTGGCTCCGGCTATCTGAAACTTGACTTGCTTCATTGTGAGGTCACACATTCAAAATATCCCTGGAGTATGGAGTCCAGAATCACCCCCTCCAGCTGATCCTAGCGTCCACTCCGCAACAGACTTGCAATTAATTTGTCTATTCAATTAATTTCCATTTTGGGCCATGAGAAGTATCATTTTTCACCCAATGAATACAGATATTACTACAGAACTGTGTTTGGAGTGTGCCATGAAGTGACTGCCTCCGCAGCACTTCCTTAAAAATTCACCTAATAATCATTTAATGAACTCCAGGCTGGGGATGTCACCTGGCAGCCTCTTCTGAAAGGGATACCTGCGTCAATTCATCTTTGCTATTGTGTGTAAGGAAAAGAGAAAGTGGGAGTTCTGTTGCATACAGCAGCTGCACTGGAGGGTATTATTCAATTCATGTATTTGTAGTATAATTGTTTCTTAAGTGTTAATGAGCAGCATGTTTGAGGGTGGTTTAAGAGACTGTGGGGGTTAGCAGGCTTATTGCTGTTCGTTCGTGGTGCAATCAGGCAGGGTGTGAGCACCCTGGAGACAAATAGAAAAGACTGTTTGTAATGACACTTTTAGTTTATATAGTGATGGCTGTTAGATTTGTGTGTGAGAGCTCTCCTTCTGAGTTTATTTTAGTAATTGAGCAGTCAATCATGCACAAGGTATAAAGAGGCTCCTCTCGAGTTTATGTTAGCAATGCAGTGGTTCTTAATGTATGGCATGAGCACCCCGGAGACAAATTAAAGCAAGAGTGTAACTGACACAGGTTCTCTCTAACTAACTGTGAGAGGCTGGGCTCTATATGATGTCCACTTATATAAGTGGGCACCTGACACCAGTCCAGACAACCCTCATGGTGATTTAAGGGGTCTTATACAACCTTAGAGAGCTCTCTAAGTGGCAGCTGTGGAGAGCAGCCTTACAGGCTTAGTCCAGAAGGAGTGTAAAGGAGCTAGTTTTACCAGAATTAATCTTATAATATAGATACAGTGAAAAAGAACAACACTGAGTATTTATAAAAATATGTATTTATTATATGATACTCTCTAGTGTGTTTCAATGTCTCCTACACTGAGATAAACACAATGCACACAATACTTTAGCAAAGAAACACAGTAAATAGCATGTTGCCCCACGGGGGAACAAACCATATACTAAGAAAGTGGTATAAGAACCACGACTCGGATCAAGACAATGTCGAGAGAATATAGAAGTGCTGGGACCCCAAGGAATCACCCCAGGTGAGTAGATAGGGACCCACGGAGAGCCTGTGCAGTGCGGAAACACGACCCCGTGCTCCGTACAACTCTATGTGCAAGTCGTAGTTGGATTTTTAAAGATTAAGGACCCTTCCTAGTGGACCCTGAAGAAATCCCATGAAAGACAGAAGGTTGGAGAGCTACCCCACCGGTAGATACCCTAATACCCATGCTACCTACCTACACCAGGGAAGCCAGGTGCATACGTGTGAAGTGGTGTTGAAAACCGCTGTCGTACCCAGTGGAGGACTTTAGGAAAGTGCCGCTGTGGAAGAAGGATGAAGTGTCCGGTGGAATACGAGGATGGATTCTTAATGAGAGGTACCTGCAAGCAGAAGGGACAGAGTCTATGTCACTCAGGAGTGACCCGGAGACTTGGAAGATGAATGCCCTCCGATGCCGGGTGTTGCAGGATGGATGACGATGACATTGACTCTGCAGCTATGAGGACCAGGCAATGTAGTGGAGAACCAGGAGCCATGCACGAGCTGTCCCACGAAGGACGTCAAGTGCTGAGGGGTTGGTGTCTGGTGGGAGCACCAACAAGGCTTGGCAAAGGCAAGCCACGCAGAAATCAAAAAAGGAGCAACGTCGGGACTAGCAAGGTCCAGGGGACTCACCAAAGGCAGGGGAGTCAGCGCAGGCCTGAGCAATCAGGGGAGCCCAAAAGAAACAAGTGTGACCATCAAGTGGACCCAGAGGCCAGAGGCACTGGAGGCACGAGAGGACCTCAAGCAGCTCACCAAAAGATGCAGGCCATGAAGCACACAATGCGATGTGGCTGAAGATTCTAGTCACTGGAGGTGCCTGAGGTTGGGGCAACTTGGAGCCCATAGCTATTCTTGCAAAGAAGCTAACAAGCCTTTAAAACTACAAGTTGGCCGCAGTCCACAGGTGTTCGGTAATTGCAACCCCCACAAGGGATCCTGGCTTCAAACTTGGTGAGAGGACAGGGCAGGCCTCGGGAGCTGTGGAAAACCACCACCTATGTTGCAGAGCCCACCGAGTCTGGAGGAGCTCAGGATCTACAGGCCGGTTGACTTAGTTGCGGTGCCTGTGAATGCAGGGGAGTACCTCCTTCCCTCCAAGGGAGGATTCTTCAGGTGTTTTTGATGCTTCAAAGGCCTTGGAAACTTCTTGTGTGATGCACAGGCACCAGTGATGCAGCAAACTGGAAGGGAGATGAAGTAAGGCATAAACGAAGTCCAGCAAATTTCAGAGTGCCCAGACGGTAGAAGTGCAGTGGTGTCTGATCTGAATCTTATCCCACTATGAATCTAGGGACCTACACCCAGATAAGCCCTTAAGTACCCTTGGGAAAGTGTTGGGAAGATTCAGGGAACCCTCCCAGGGGATGGTCTGGACAGGGAGGAGGTTACTCTCATGTCCTTTGTCCGGTTTTGCGCGGGAGCCAATGGCTCCCAGAACTAGTTTGGACTGTACTATGCATGGGGACACCAAGTGTGCCCCTCATTCAGACTTTCTGGTGCTGGCAAGCACACCCACCCGGTCCTAATACACTAAATCCTGTCTGGGAGGTGGTCACACCTCCCTATGACAGGATGCCTATTGTTCCACCTTCCTTTGCTTGAGCTTGACTCAGCAGCAGGAGGGCAGAAATGTGTCTCTGGTTGGCAGCAACCATTTTGTGCTGTCCGGTCTAGAAGATTGTCACAGGGAACACTGAAAGCCTAATGGAGGGCTCTTCCAGTGCTTGGAATCATACCTCCCACACCGTTTATGGTTGGGTGTATGATTCCAACATGTTTGATACCAAACATAATAGGATTAGTTGCAGCCGTTTTCAAGATGGTCATCGCGTAATTATGCGGTGCCCCTTTATATAGTATATGGCTGCTTCACTGACAACCGGGGAGAATGGACTCCATAGGCTGCAGGGGTGTCCTGCTCATGCAGGTGCACCCTCTCACTTAGAACCAAGTACCCTGCCTTCAGGATTGCAAATCTGCTGTAGGGGTGACTTATAAGTTTTAAGTGCAGTGACCCTTAGATATAGTAAACCTTTATATTCAGTAAGTGGTGCATGCACCAACTTACAAAGGCTGCAATGGCAGGCCTGTAGATCCATTCTTCATAGTCTCCCATGGGTGGCATAATGCATGCTTCAGCCCATGGGAGACCACTGGGGTACCTATGCCCTGGGTATCTTAGTACCATATACTAGGGACTGATAAGGGTACCCCAGTATCCAATCTGGAGTGTACCTTGGTACTCAACACACCAAATTAGGGAGAAAGCAGATAGACTAGGGTCCTGATTAGCACGATCCCAGTCAGACTAGACAAAATACAGCTTAGCACCAGGCAAAAAGAGGTGGCAACCATAGAAGTAGATCCTACTTGGTGCGAAAAGCACAAGCACTGTCTAGAGTGTTGATAACCAAATAAAAATATAGTCCTGAAAATATTTCTAGAAATTGCTGCTGCGTATGAATAGTAGTACTTGGTCCCTGCTCCCGGGGATGGCTAAAGACGGGTAGAGGCATGACGCATGCATGCCATGGACAAATGGGGAGAAGAAATAATGGAACAATGTGGCCAGCCAGCAAACGGCAAGCCTATGGGCGGACTGAAGCCCACAAAAATAGATACAGCATCTCTGTTCGAGACATTGCATGCACGTCATCTAGAGGCGAGACCACAAAATGTATTAATTAACAAAAAGAGACATGCTTTAATTGTTAAATGAAAAGTATTGGAAAAGTAAAAATGGTTGTTAAAAGTAATTATACTACAGAACCAGAAAACATAAACAGTCATTTATGTCAGTTCCTATATGTTCCTTCACACTTCAACCTCTGCTGGTTCATGCTTACTCACAGCCTGGTTTTGAGTAAGATGGCAACCTCTGATAAGCAGCAATTCCCACTGGCAGACTGCAGAAAGTTCTTATTCTTACAATGCCCATTTTCTAGTAGAAATTACAGCTATGAATGAATTTACATTACCACTGCTTTTGTCAGAAGTATGTGTTCTGGAAATCTAATTCATAATGGGTTTTTATTTTTTAAATCAAAATGTTTGGCTTGGTTCACTGGAAAAGAAACCTATAACAAAAATAATCAGGTTAGCTGTCCTGAGCTTTATCGGGAGAACACTGCACTGGCCCCGTTATTATTGCATGTTTTTTTTTATCAAAGCAGCCAGGGTTACAGGTAGAAAGAAAATTAATCTTCCAGCTACTCCATAAAGTTGCAGTTAAAGTACTCTAATGCAAAATGATTCAGAGTGATTGACGACAGTAAATTACAAAATGTAGTAATTAGCAGTCAAAAAATGATTGTTCTTCATAATTCCCTTATGTTTTTTGCAGTGTGTAATATTTTGCTACACTCACTATAGGATTTGAGTGTGCTTAAGTTTAGCAGCACCCCATTTCTGATTATCAAAGGGCAAGCATGCCAGAGAATACAAATTGGTACAAAAGGGGGTGGTGATGGACGGAGCATCTGAACCAATCAAACACTCACACCCAGTCAAAAGATCTGGGTTTGATCCATCACCGTTCTTTAGCCCACTCTGCCACCCCAGTTCAGACATGGCTATATACAAATCAGTCTGACCCTGTGCCTCATGGGAACAGTCCAGCCCGAACTGCCAAGCCATGCCTTCCCTGGACCGGAAACAAGCTTCCGAGGACCGGTTTCTGGCCTTCCAGACGTCTTCAGCCCGGCTTGCTTGAAACCATACAAATTGTCACTTTATGCATACTGAGGTTAGATCACAAAACCTGCTGTTTAAAATGAAATTTTGTCTTATGACGCCAAAATGTAATTCAATGAAACAGCATGTGTGCTTATTGGACAGATTCCAGAATGAGTTGTCTTTCAAACCTGACTTTCTGTGTTCCTGCAACAAAGCAATGATAATGCGTGGTCCGATTGTCAAGGTAATTAGCAATTTTTGGCTACCCCTAACTTACTTAAAATAAAGTTTTAAAAAAATGGAATGTCACAACTCACATCTAGACTTCATTGGACAAACAGGGTTGTTTATTATGATATCATTTAGAACATCCTCACCCTGATCAAGATTTAAATACCCATTTCCTGTATCTGAAACTTAGGGGTCCATTACGATGTCGGGCGGTTTGCCTCCGCCAGGCTGGCGGTGACACCGCCGGCCTGGTGGAGGCAAACCGCCCGACATCGCTAGCCCAAATCCCCCCTGCCATATTAGGATGGCGGAGGGGAAGGCGGCGGTGAAAAACACCGTCCGGCTGTTTTCCGCCCCAGTCGCCTTGCGGCCGGGGCGGAAAACTAGTAACATGGAGGCGGAAAACGAGTAACAAGGAGGCGGTGTCTGTTAGACACCGCCCGCTATATTACTATGGGCTTTTCTTAATGGCTTTCCGTGGCAGCATTGCGGTGTTCACTCTGGGGGGCCCCTGTGGGCTCCCAGAGTGAAGGCCAAAGGGGGTGGCACAATGGGGGGTACCTGTGGTACCCCCCTGCCTTTGCATAATCGAAGAGGCAGGCACCGCGCGGTGCCTGCCTCTTCGATTGTGCAAAGGCGTGCTTTTGTTTTTTAACATTGTGGCGGGCGGGGCAGTGAGCACCGCCCGCAACAATGTTAAATTAAGGAATGCGCCCGCCACTGTGGCGGGGGCATCCTAATGGCAATGTCGGGACCCCCGCCCTTTAGGCAGGCGGTCCCGATTTCCGCTAGGGTACCATCCTAATGTGCCCCTTAATGTTTTGTTATGAGAAGTGTCATACCCTTGACATTTTGCACCAACAAATGAACTCATGAAGGTGATTATATTTAGTAGTCTTACCATTATATTATAAGCTCCTCTTTTTTATCATATGTCTCTTTCTACCCCTTTTTCCCTGGTAATATGCCTACCTGTGATACGCAGGTGGTGCACACTTCCAACCAAAGAGACAACAATGAGGGCGCACCTTCATCGAGCCCAGAAGATGGTACGTCTTGTTAAAAATGACTTTACTGAGTTATTGATGTCAAAGTGTGAGGGTGCCAATGTGTTTTTGGTGTGCCGCTACGATATACTAAGAAAGCAGCTGATCCCCAGCTAATGTCATTGATGTTTACTAAATGCCTTTCATACATAAACAAGCATTGGCAACGCAATTGGTCCCGTCTCTCACTATCGGTATTTTATTTTTGGCTTGGCCAATACTTTTTGCTGATGCTGTTCCACATCAGCAAGAAGGAAACACAAAAAATAAGATGCTTGTTTTATGATGTGGAGCAATATCAGCAAAATAAAAAAAACTCTGCAATGTGATGATGTACATGCAGGCATGCATTGCTATGCACGTGCACAAACGTACCATGATGCCGTTTTTGAAAACTGTAATTTATTGCTCCAAGTAATTACCATGTCCTAATCAAAGAACTGAATGCCAAACATGCTGTAGAAGCATTCAATTAAACAAATGTGCATGGAAAAGTGCACTATAACAGGCCTCAATTAAAGAAATGCATGAAAAACACTAGGACAGGCTTCATTTAAACTAATATATGCTAAACATTACACTGCGTGGCTTTCAATTAAAGAAATGTATGGCAAAAAACCAATGACAAGCTCCTAAAGATATGCAATTTAAATAGACCGTCGTAAACTAAAAGAAGTATACAATTGGTGGTGCTTTGATAATGGCAGAGGGTCAGTAGTAAATGCTCCTTTCAATGAGGTCATTTGTACAATTAGAAGCTGCACACACATCCCTAAAGTGAGCTGAAAGATCACAAACACACACAGAAGTAGCCAGAGAGTACTAAGGAAATGAACAAAGACAGCGTCAATGGAAACACAAATATTACATCAAAGAGAAAAGTCCAATTGATATAATAAATAGTGAATCAATAATGTTAAACATGTGAAAAAACAACGTGCAACTATTTGTGGCACTGCGGCCCCTTCCTGTAAGAATGTTGAAGTTATGTATGTGGGGCCCATGTGAACTGTAAGAAATCATTAAAAACAGCGTCTCTGCTTCCCCAGACCTCAGCACCGCATCCTAAGAGCTTGCACAAAACTTGCCAGTATTTCATTTACCTCCCAGCGATGCCCCCGAAAACTTTCCAGTTGCATCAGGCCATTTTTTCATGAATAAAATATATCTTTGGCGGCATCTCCCCCATGATTGACAGCATTGAGGGGTTTCACAGCAGCAACACGGCAAAATCTCCGATTACTCTAGTCGTGATCCAAAAAATAATGCCCATTCATGTTGTAACCTGAGTTAAAAGAAAACCAACAGAAAAACCTAGCTTTGATCTGCATTTCAAATCTACACAACTCTTGTTGCAACTGTCAGCCCTCAAGTTTTTTTTTAAATTATATTTTTATTAGTAAACAACAATTCTCCACTGGTGCGGTAAGAACTAATACTGTCACCCCAATAAGGGCATGAGGGCTTCCTTGGTACACTGACTGACTATTAATTTGGTGCACAGATTGAGTAGAGGCTGAGGAACTGATGAGTATCTTTCATCCTTGGGCTCCAGTAACTTAGACGCAAACCTAATCTCGGTTGATCACTTCTTTTTTTCTGAAGTACATAAAGATAAATTGTCAAATGTTACAAAAAATCCTTACCGGACTAGCACCATTTTGGGTGGGACTAGGAAACAACAACCCAGTCAAGGCCAAAGTGTCAATGGGTGAGGGAAGTAGCATCGCATAATACAGCGGGTTCATAGAGGCCGCTGACTCAGCAGCCCTTAGGGATTACTTACAAGCCGTCACACTATAGGGTCCTGTCCACCCTCAGGATCATTTTCTGATTTAAATCAGCAGATTTAAATGAAAAATCTCAAGAATCTCCAAAAATGCAGAGATGGTCGCATTTCAGACATTAGCATAATCTACATAGCAACTGACAGACGCAGCGTGCTGATTGGTTGAGATTAGATCAGTTTTTTTTGCAAATTCAGATTTAATAGCTGTTTCAGTCATGGAAAATGCATCTTTTTTTTATTTCTGACTCCCACTGTGAGGCAATGAAACGTGAAACAGGTTCGACTAATTACTGAAGTCATCTTATCCTGATGCCATGACGTGCTTGGAGCCCCTGTAATCTCAGCGAAGAGTAATACATAGGTTGCCAGGAAGTTAGGCAGGGGTTGTCTGCAAAGGAAAACAAGCAGGGGCGGCGTCGCCGCTACAACATTCTGTGATTGTGGACAAATCACTTAGCTCTCCATGCTTAAAAAACAGTTCTATTTACAGAACTTGGAGCACAGTACCACTGAAACCAGCGATTGTTCGTATGAAATGCTCTTAGAGAAATGGGAAAGTAGTCCCTAAACAGATGCTAAAATTGGACACATGGATGGTTACAAGTAATGGAGCACTGGTCTGTGGTAGTGAACAACCAATGAAAAGATGGTACAAGTAGGAAAGATTAACCACTTGGAAGCAGGGATTTTTAAAGGACACTGAAAGAAACAAATGAAAACAATGGGTGGACTGAAAGCCCACAAAGTATATACAACATGGGCTGAAGAGACAGTGTTAATGCTGTCTAGACTTGACCTAATAAAGATACTAATTCACCAATCACACTTTCTGACAAATGATAACTCGACAATTAGAAGGTTTCTTGAGAAGTTAATACCCAGAATATAATTTGGCTAGAGTGGTATCTCAGGATGGAATACTACTCTGCCCATTTATATGTGTCCCAGAAATCTGGGTGTTGAAAAACTGGGCTGGATTCTGCCATTCAGAAATCTATCTGGTAAAATTGCATGAGATTTGGGGTGCAAGAAGAGCTTAACCCTGGTCCCTACTCCGTGTCTGACTCCTCAAGTGACAAATTGGCAAAATACAATGCTGCACCGTGTCTGAAATCAGCTCTCCTCATACTCCTCCAATCCCTGTCACCTGCACCTACCAGTGCAGGAGCAGGGGATAAAGCAGGTGGTAAATTGAAGTGTTAATCCTCCAGGGAAAAGGAATAGCATGCAGGATTTGTCCTGATAATACTGGTTCTGTGTGGTTAGGCCCTTATTCTGTACAGACTAACTTGTAATTGTACACTACTTGAAAGGTGTTACCACATGGTACCAATGTTTATGGGTGCAGAATTTGCTACTCCACAAGTACTGTGCCATTTGTAATTGTAACCTTAGTGTTACTCAGAACATTGCAGTTATATGAAATATATATAAAGTGAATAATCTCTGTATTCTCAATGTGAATGTACAAGAGAGGACAATGTAACCTCAAATGTTTATAAAAAAAGAACTGAAGCCCACTATACTCCCACATACATTGTCCGCCCCAGGGGTTTGCGCTCAAATTTCATACATACATATGGGAGGACTGAGTTGTCCAGATGCCCAGTGAGGGACACACTTGCCCACTGATTCATAGGTATCCAACCTCTACTCTACAATAAAGAAAACTGAAAGGATGTCAATGTATCTTTCGACATACCTCTTTTTCACCCCTCCTGGAACAACTGGAGAACTGAATATCAGGTTCCTTATGAAGCAATTGATAACCCTCCCCCATGGACTGGCTCTTACATAAGGGATATAAATTAAGGGTTGCTACTCTTACCATGCCTATCCGTGAGTATGCCGTACCATGAGCTCTCTTTATATGGTTTACACTTACTGCTCAGGTGATTCCTCCTGCTTCACATCTCTAATGACAAAGGCAAATCAACTTCTGTAGCACTGCCTTACCATAGTTGGATCCAGGATTCTTCACCCAAAGAGACTAACCCAGATGGACTGCCACAAGCATCCCAGGGAACATGCATGTTACTTTTCAAACATCTTTTTGAGCCACTCCTGACCTAGGGCAGAGGTATTCATGGGAAGGTGACCCAAAGTGACACATTCCCAGGTGTGAACTGACTCAGAACCTTACAGACACAGTTTTCCAACTTGCATCACATTCATCCAACCAACCAATAAGCTTGCATAATCCCAGTTAAACACATCTGGTCTCCCCTCTCCTTCTTTCTCAGAGCTCCTAAAGTTGGACCTTATCTATTGGATTGGTAGATTTCTAATTCATATATCATGCAAACCTGTAATAGGCATTCTTCAAATACACAATCTCTCAGTCATCTGAGAGAAGGGGCATCAATTCTCAATGATTGTTCCTTCATGCTGTACCTTTGTGAATATTGTTGTTGTCTACAACCAGTTCTCAAAGATAACCATCTAATCTCTTTTGTAAGACTGAATTGTTAAAGCAGTTCCAATCGAAGATACCATTTATACATCCAAAATAGATCAAATCTACTGCCAAACCAGATACTGCAATAGTTTTGTGAAAAGATTTATATAATTTGAAAGCAGTGCTGCAACAATATTGCTAATTTTTAAAGAAAGCCTTGAAATGTTCATTACTGATACAGTTATGGAAGGTAATCCAGGCGTTGGAGCACTAACTGATCTTTAGGAAAGGAGAACAGGCGGCTGGATGGACCTCAGTCACTGATTCTAAGTTGTTATAATACAGTTTGCAGTGCTGAGGAGTAAGTGCAGTACCTATTTCACCAGCACTTCACCTTCCACATGAACATTCACGTTTGCTCCAATGGTTATTAAACTCTCACGAATAAATGCACTATCGTATGGGTCTCTTTGGTCATGCAGAAGCTACATGTGTCCCGCTTCCTCTACTAGCCTTCCACCCCCATGATATTAACACATCGAGCAAAAGCAAGCAGTTGGAGGATAAGGGAATGTGACGATAAAAAGAAATGTCATGTTGTGCGGTTGCATCTGTCCTCTGGCATAAATGACTATCGTCGTTTGAAGATAGGAATCAAAGATGTGTAACCTTGAGTTCTCTTGTCTGTGTGACACAAAAGGTTTGATTCAAGTTAGTGCTGTTTACTGATATGTATGCCTACTCTTGAGCAATTTCATATAAATAACATATTCCTCCAGTTCACCGGTCCAATAAATTCTCTTTAGTACTGTTTAGGATGGGTAAAATATAGGCTTTCTTAAATATCTTTTTTTGCTTAAAAGTGGCACCTACTACTTACTCAGCTCATTACTGAAGCATGCAGCGGCATGTAATTAATTCTGTGATGGGCAGTATCGTGGATGTACAGTGTAGGCCAAAGTTCTAAATTAATTTTTCTACTTTCATAAAAAGGCAAGAGTTCATAATAAATTCCAAGACACAAGGATCAAGAGAAAGTGTTCCAAGCTTCAAGGTGGGTATGATGTTCACAATTTAAAATCTGTGCTTTAACATTTGATGTCTTCTTTTTTTCTTTCTTAGCCAAATATAAATCTTTACTTGATTATTAATTAAAATCATTCAAATAATTCCAAAAACATTAATTCATGTGTGCCAGAATCAATGCTTAGACAGCCTCAAAAGATTAAATTAAAATTGATCACATTTTAAAAGCATATAGAGCACAAATGTCATCATGCTAATACATCAGAGAAATAACCAACAACAATTTGCACTGAGCTTGGTGAAAGGGGACACAGGTTTAAAGTGCCTAGTGCGTGGTTCAAAATTTGTAATGAACAATTCAATTCTTCCAGGGCTCTATGTTGGTCAAATTTCACAGCAACTTTGTCCATGAACTTCACAAACGGACAATATGTCTACAATCCTTGCCTCGAAACAATGATTAATTTCCTCCTGACCGACACCGACATTCAGTTCTCTGAATAAAGGCTTTGACCAAAATTGAATTTCCCACTCAAAACAAGGACAGGTCCACACGACATGAAAGAGGTAAAAGCTATAGGAGCTGTCATCACATGGGTGTTTCCATGTTTCTGCAACTTCCCCAACATCCAATAGGCCTATCTTTAGTCTTAAAACTCTGAGATTGTTGTTCCTTGACAGAGGCAATAGCAGATAAGGTGGAGACTTCATCTCTACATAGGTTGAAACTGCAAGTTGGTTGTGAACTTTTGACTGTAGGGCCAGAACATCGTTTTTGACCCACAACATTTTATTGCATTTTATTTATTGCATTTATAGAAAAAGAGATTCAAATACGCCATACGCGATATACAGGTCCCATTGATGGTCAACTTGAAGATCTTCCACAGACTTTAGAATGACATCCTTCTAAGGCGAAGCAGGTAAATTAAACAGGTCATTACCCAGATGTAATTTAAGGCTCCCAGCTTCATTCTTTCTTATTTCAAACCAGAGTTTCAATAAATTGTTCTTTCCTGCCAATGTTTGTTCTATGAGACCAAATTGTAGTCTTATCTGGGGCTCTCTAGTGGAATCTGGGAGTCTGAATATTTGACGAAAGGACTTAGATTTAACCAGTACCAAAATGTATCCAGGAATGCTTCGAGGTCATAGACTAATCAGGGCAAAAGTTTGGCTTTTATGATTTGTAATAGTGGCAAAATCTAGGGGCCTATAATATTAGTTGCAATTTTGCAAAGTCCTGTAGCTATCCCTGCAGCTTGTTTTTGCAGAACTTCCATGTGAATGCTTAAAGTGCCGAAGGACTGAACCTCAATTCCTAGATATTTTTATGAGTTGAACCTACCGGTCGTATGCTCCCCAAATCTCCAGAACCACAAATATCACTTGTGAATATTTGTAACTATTTTGATTACTATTTTCAATTTTTCCTGGATTTATTTCTAATCCATTGATCTTATATCAGGTGAGGAGATTGTTAAGAGAGTGTTGAAGCCCAACAGCTGAAAAGTCGAGACCTACTGTGTCATCGCATATTGCATAATGTGCAGGGTTTGACAATTAAGTCTTGGAGGGTAATATGAGGGGGTTTTCAGAGCTGGTTCGATATGAGTGGCAAATATGTTGAAAAGGACGGGGGCCAGGACACGGTCCTGTTTAGGCCTGTTGTCAATGGGGACTCCTTTAGAGAGAATTTCACCACTGCTAAGTTTGAATTGAACCCAATTATTGGAATATAGGGCAATGATGGGATTTTCTATTTTTGCTGGGAGACCCCAATTGCTCAGCTTCTGCCATAGCTTGGCCCTGTCAATATTATTAAGTGCTTTTTTATCATCAATAAAGCATGCATGTTGAGCTTGCTTGTTGACAAGGGTTTTATGCTCTCTTTCATAAACTTTATTTCGATTCATCCAAGGAATCATAAAAGTATACATTTAAATAAAACAAGTTTTACAAATGGTTTTCAAGTCTACAGGATCAAGTTATTAACATACAATAAATTTCTTAACCATATTTCAGCAGATCACCAAAAACAATTACAATCCCTAAAAGTTAACATAAATCATAAAAGATACCAAAGTCCCAAATATGCAATAATAAAGTGCAATCTGCTATTACAATTTATAAATATCACATAAAACCGATAGGACCTTTCATGTTAACCTGTAATCATTACATCAGGGATTTACTCAATATTCCCACTAGAGCATAAAAAAAATTCAATAGCGATTCCTAATGGTAAATGACAATTTAATAAAGCTAAGCATAGCACTACATATAGCAGCTGTATGCAACGATTTTAAATACTTCATAGCCTTCTTTATAATTACAGGGACGAATATCCATTAATACAGGTTAAATAAACCGGTTTCTTGGATTTTTATACAGGGTGCAAAATAGAACAAAGTGCAAAGTGCATTGTTGAGCTTTATTATCACATGGACAAGGGGGTAGCCTCTCACACCATCCCCCTTGTTTCGGAAAAGCAAAAAGAAAATGCAATATATTTATTCGGAAACG
Source organism: Lissotriton helveticus (assembly GCF_964261635.1). NCBI lineage: Eukaryota > Metazoa > Chordata > Amphibia > Caudata > Salamandridae > Lissotriton > Lissotriton helveticus. The sequence goes on along the minus strand of NC_136068.1, from coordinate 267,514,229 downwards.
CGTCAAATAAAAGATAGATAAACTTGATGCTGCAATTTACCCTTTTGATATTGTACTTGTTCATTGTGTTTTAACTGACCCAAAGTATCACGATAGGCATTCCTGATTACAATATTTGTGTCCTGCTGAATAAATTCTGGATTTTCATAAATATGACCTAGACCAATTTTATAAAAAAGTTTCCTTCACATATGACAACCATGGGGTCCGCATAGCATCATCCAATCTTAGGCAATCTTTCAAAATTTCTTTCGTAAGCTGCAAGTCCTCAGATAACCAATTTTTCCCCCACAGGAGTAATGGGGAAACATGAATAATATCGCTCACAAATTCTATACCCATCTCCATATGTGAAAAATCATTTGGTGAACTAGTTGGGATTGACAAAAGCCGCTTTAAAAACTTGTTCTCCATGACTTGTATTTGGGTAGATTTATGTGTCCCCCACACCCACGCCCCATAGGTGGCAACAGGCAAACATTTGGCTTTATATAAGATCTTTATATCAGCAATTGGTTTTTGGCCCAATTTGCTTGCGAAACGAGAAAGAGCCTCTATGGATAGTGTAGCTTTTTTTACTCGGGCCTTTATTAATGGATCCCAGCTCAAATTATTATTAAATAGATTGCCTAAATAATAAAAATTCTCAACTTTTTCAATAATCAGGTTGTCTACAACAAACCTACGGGTTTTTGTCCCTCTAGGTCCGCATGCCATGACAAAAGACTTCGTAAAATTGACCCTAAGGTCTAGGTCCTGCATGAAGTCATTAAATGCAATCAAACACTGTTGCATGCTATTAGCAGTTAGGGTCATTAATACAGTGTCATCAGCATAGGATAACAGAGGTATCTGTCTACCATTTACTTTAGGAAAGCCTGAACAATTATCTAACAGAAACTTTTCCAAACCATTTGTATAGACTAAAAACAAAAAAGGGGCCAAAATACAGCCCTGACGTACACCTTCGGTTGATGGGATGGATTTTGTTTTTTCCCCCCCGGGCCGTATCTAATCGACACAGTAGTAGCAGCGTGTAATCTGCGAAGCAAGGTAACCAAAGGTTCCTCAAACCCCATAGCATCCATCATCCGCCATAGCTTGTCTTTACATACAGTGTCGAAGGCACTGGATAAGTCCATGAAGGCCAGGTGTATAGAAACACCCCTGGCCTTCATGTACTTACCCATGACTAGGGCCAAATTAAGACACTGCTCTGTTGTCCCCTTCCCTCTCCTGAACCCATACTGTGAGTCTACAATAAGGCCAGAAGAGTCTACCCAGGTCTCCAGGTGGGATAGTATAACCGTCCCCATCAGCTTACAGGATGCATCTATTAATGAAATTGGCCTGTAGCAGCACGGGTCGCGTTTGTCACCTTTTTAAAAAATTGGTACAACCACCGCCTCTTTCCATGACAGAGGAATGTGCCCGACCACAATCGCCCTAAAGACATTAAGTAGTAATGGAGCCCACACGTCAAGGTTGCTTTTAAATAAGTCTAAATGCACTGCATATGGACCTGGGGCTTTTAATAAGGTGCCTTTCCTTAAAGCCTTCTCGCTGTTTCATGATAAGAGTCAATATGCCCCTCACTATTAGTAACCAAACAGACACCATTTGGATTAAAAATTTTGGCATAATGGACTTCCCAAGTTTCTCCCGATAAATGGGTAACCATACTACCTTTTTTCTCACTATTGAGGAAGGGGCGACTTACTATCTCCCAAAACAGCCTACTATCCCTCAAGTCTGAGGCTTTCTCCAGATCATCCCAAGCCTTCTTTTTTAATTCCAATTTCCGCTTCATAATAGTACCCTTATAAGATTTCCTTGCACTTTTAACCAGTTCCTTGTCCCGAGGTACTTGGCATAACGCCTTTTTTAATAAAGTTTGTGCTGCCGAACACTTAGCATCAAACATTTGTGCTCCCTTGGATCTCCCTTTCCTATCGGATTTAACAAGGTGAGTGGCAACATTTCCACAAAGAACTTCAAAGTTCTGAATTATCGTTTCTGGCTCAGATGAGGATGTTAAACAGATATCTATCTCTAGATTATTTGCCTTAAAAATCGTTTCCTCCAACTTTCTCACGTCAGCCCTGTCCCACTTCAGGGTTAAGCCTTGATTTTGGCTATATTTCGTTGGTTGCTCAGTGGGCTGGCTTCTCTCAATCACAGGACACAAATTCAGAACAAGGGGGTTATGGTCACTAGCAGGGTTTACTTCTATTTTGTATTCATCGACAAAATGAGTATGCCTACTGGAAACCATAGCAAAATCAATTACACTCATTTTGCCCCACTCCCTTGGAAAGTTGGTAATGGCAGAGATTCACAAGTGGTTGGCATGTCCAGAATACAAAGGTAATTTATCACAATGATATTATTCAGTGCCTCTCCTTGTGACGTATGCTTAAAATGCGCTAGTGGTTGCTCATTCGTGTCAACCAAACCACAAGCCCTGCTAAGTTTGCACAGAGAACAATTAAAGTCCCCTACCCACATAATGCACAGAGTAGATAAGCTATTTATAACCTTAGCTATCTCCTCTTGTAACATATCAATAACAAATGTGGAGTTAGAGTCAAAGATGTTATAATACCAATTGATCAAAAGCAAAGGAACTGGGAACAAATTCGTAATCAAAAGCAGTTGGTACCACGGAGAAGCCGCTACTTTAAGTGTTTTTACGGTATTATATTTTACAGAGATAGCAGTCATTAATCCACCCTTTGCCCTACCAGCCTGTAAAGGTTAAGCATGAACATTAAAGGATTGATATCCATCTAAGTCTTGATCATTTCTGCTCCATGTTTCTTGGAGACAGATAATGTCGAAACTTGCAACATATTTGGACCATACCTCGTCCTGTAACCTACGAGAAAGACCTGCTATATTCCATGTGATTAGGCGGAAGATACACCTATCTAGTTGGTTACTTGGTGAAACTGGGCACATACGTTCCACGCTTGGATCCGTATCACTACTCACGTTCGTTTCTGCCACTGCTGGTCTGTCCACTGACAGTCTAATTAAACTTCCAGAAGGTACCTCACCATTCTTCTTAGCCACAATTTCCCCACTAAGGCCATTCATGAGTCAGTCCACCCCCTCCAACCCTCTGAGTGGCTCAAATCGATTTCTCAAAGGGAGATACTAGGCCGCCCAATCAAATCGTTTCTCCCCATATGGTCTTCCCCTACAATGATTACATATTGGACGGGATGGACCACGATTCGCATAGGGATAAAAATAACTTAAACCTAACGATTGAATATCTCCCACTCTACCAAACCTTGGTTCTTGGCAAATATAATCGACTACCCAGGGATCTCTAAAATGACAGTAACGCAGTCACACTCAAGGTCCTTCTTACTGCAGCCCAACCAACTCACCCTTCTGACACTTAAAATCTCTGTATTAGAATAGGGAGGGAGCGTTCTATTTTTATTCAGCCAAAAAGTGACTTTATTTTTCAGCTCCCTATGTGATTCTAGTTGGTTTACCCTAATACCCGGTATGCCCGTCAATATGATTGTATACGGTGCTGATTCACTGGGAAGGTTTACACAAGGCAGCTGCTGTATAGAATCATCATTGCCCAATAATTATTGTCCCTTTAGCTGTCTTCCCAGTGGTTTAGCAAGCGCTGCGGGCTGCAAACTAGCGGCCCTGCCTCCCCGTGTATCCCTATCACTAGTAGTGCCTGGGGGATTGCTCACTACCGAATTTTTCTCTGCACATAGTTGGGGATTCGTTTTTTTAGAACTTACAGCAGTGGGTAATTGAACGGCCCTGCTGGATTTGGTGGGTTTACTAGGGCCTAGGGATTGGAAAGCAACGGCTTTTGCGCCTTCTCTCTCCAAGCCCTTTGTCAGCATATCCAACATGGATGTGTTTGCGCTTATTAGCGTTTCCAATTGGTCAAGTTTTAAGTTAATTGCTTTTGACCTTTCCAGTAAGGGTAGCATCAATGATTTAACAAGTTTTCCTATTTCACCCAGTAACCCCTCATTTACACTACATTGAGTTGATAATTGGGTAGAGGCAAGGGATACCTTAGTTAGGCTAGGGGATTGAACTACAGTAGGTGGGGCCTGATTCACATTTTGTGTTTTTAATACTTTTGCACAACCACCCTTCCGATGTCCTCCCCCTCTTTTCCTTTTATTAGTTGTTAATATGGTTGTAGGTTTTTTACTCACTCCTAACACCTGGTCTTGAACTTTTAGAGGGGATCTCTGTTGTGATAAAGATTTAGAAACCATGCTGCTCGAGGCGCTTGAATCAATACTGTTTGGGGTAAGGCTTACGATAGAACAAGCCGCCAAATCATCAGGCCCCTCCAATAATGAACACGATCGCAAACTCGGGACGACCAAAGGATCTGTTGGTCTACATTGTTCTGGAGTGGCCGCTGACCCAATAGTACCCAGAGAAGAATGCTTCCCAGTTAAAAGGTCTATGGACAGGCGTTTTTGCGTAAGGGATATTTCTTTTTCCAGGATTACCGTTGCCCGTTTGATAAAATGATAAAGCCACCCCGCCATTAGTAGAAAGGGTGATCTTTTTTCCCCTCCCTGAGCGAAGCGCCATTAAATAAATTAACAAGTGACACTTAGCCGGCAAGGAGAAAAGACAACAAGTTGTTTTCCCAAAATAAGATAAAATTACACAACAATATATATAACCATTCGCTATCACCCAATGGCAAGGATAATTATTATGTATTAGAACATTTCACAATACCAAATTTTAAGGGGACTTGGCCCAGCCCGGCCTCGATCGTCCTCGGACGGCCTCAGACGGCCCGCCCTTTGCCTGGGCTTAGCCCGGCTTGCCCGCGCGCGTCCTGCGATTGGCCGGTGTGGGCGTGGTTAAGTAAAGGAGGCTGGAGCGGGAAGAGTCACATGCTGCGCTAGATGATGAGATGCAGTGTTCGCTGGTCCTCGCAGTCCCGCTCCTTTAGGGGAAAGCTGTGGTGCCCAAGTCGACGGTCAAAAGAAATGCAGGGTTGTTCCTCAGAGTCCTCAGAGACACTATTACAATGAAATCGGCTCCCAAAGCACTCACAGGCAAGACAGCTGCGAGCGGCTCCCGCGAAGCGGGGGCTGCGAGCCGTAATGTAGTGGAGGTCGGCTGGGGGCGCGAAGAGACACCAGCTGCGCTAGATGATGAGACGCAGTGTTCGCTGGTCCTCGCAGTCCCGCTCCTTTAGGGGAAAGTTGTTGTGCCCAAGTCGACGGTCAAAAGAAATGCAGGGTTGTTCCTCAGAGTCCTCAGAGACACTATTATAATGAAATCGGCTCCCAAAGCACTCACAGGCAAGACAACTGCGAGCGGCGCCCGCGAAGCGGGGGCCGCGAGCCGTAATGTAGTGGAGGTCGGCTGGGGGCGGGAAGAGACACCAGCTGCGCTAGATGATGAGACGCAGTGTTCGCTGGTCCTCGCAGTCCCGCTCCTTTAGGGGAAAGCTGTTGTGCCCAAGTCGACGGTCAAAAGAAATGCATGGTTGTTCCTCAGAGTCCTCAGAGACACTATTACAATGAAATCGGCTCCCAAAGCACTCACAGGCAAGACGGCTGCGAGCGGCGCCCGCGAAGCGGGGGCCGCGAGCGGTAATGTAGTGGAGGTCGGCTGGGGCGGGAAGAGACACCAGCTGCGCTAGATGATGAGACGCAGTGTTTGCTGGTCCTCGCAGTCCCGCTCCTTTAGGGGAAAGCTGTTGTGCTCAAGTCGACGGTCAAAAGAAATGCAGGGTTGTTCCTCAGAGTCCTCAGAGACATTATTACAATGAAATCGGCTCCCAAAGCACTCACAGGCAAGACGGCTGCGAGCGGCTCCCGCGAAGCGGGGGCCGTGAGCCGTAATGTAGTGGAGGTCGGCTGGGGGCAGGAAGAGACACCAGCTGCGTTAGATGATGAGACGCAGTGTTCGATGGTCCTCGCAGTCCCGCTCCTTTAGGGGAAAGCTGTTGTGCCCAAGTCGACGGTCAAAAGAAATGTAGGGTTGTTCCTCAGAGTCCTCAGAGACACCATTACAATGAAATCGGCTCCCAGAGCACTCACAGGCAAGACGGCTGCGACCGGCGCCCGTGAAGCGGGGGCCGCGGGCCGTAATGTAGTGGAGGTCGGCGGGGGGCGGGAAGAGACACCAGCTGCGCTAGATGATGAGACGCAGTGTTCGCTGGTCCTCGCAGTCCCGCTCCTTTAGGGGAAAGCTGTTGTGCCCAAGCCGACGGTCAAAAGAAATGCAGGGTTGTTCCTCAGAGTCCTCAGAGACACTATTACAATGAAATTGGCTCCCAAAGCACTCACAGGCAAGACGGCTGCGAGCGGAGCTTGCTTGTTGACAAAGGTTTTATGCATTAAGAAAGCGAGTGCCATGAATTGTCAAGGTTACAGCATTTTTACAGAACCCTGTCTGAAACCAGGGTATTATATTTCCCCGAGTCGCTCACTCTTCTAAATCTTCCAGCATCAGCGAGGCACAAAATTTGGCATCCACATCGACAAGGGCTATCAGTCTGTAAGTTGCTGGGTCACTACTGTTCCTTTTTTATTTATAGGGATTGTGTATGCCTCTGCCACGATGGAGGAACAAAGCTGGTTACTAAAACACTATCAAAAACACTACACTACCACTTGCGTGGGTCAAAAATGCTGGCTCCGCTTTGAAGATTGCCATGGGCAGGCCAGTAGGTCCTTGGGCTCCATTGCTGCTCCCTTTCACAATGATCTTCTCTAAGGCTGATGGCATAATCCTGGAGGAGTTGAGATATGCCCACAGATTTGGAAATTGATTTATTGTTGGTATTTCCTTAAATGCTGCAGATGGTAATTCTAAGGCCACTACATTAGTTCTGAATAAACTAGCAACATATGTCTCCCATGCAATACTATCCAGTTTGCTTTGCCTCAGAGGTTCTGTTGAGGCCAGCGCCTGTCCGTGCTGGTAAGCGCAGTGCGGCGGGGGGGAAGTCGATGATGGAATAGGGAAAATTAAATAAATAAATAATTCCTATTCCGTTGTCTGTTGAAATCGCCCCGCCCCACCCGTCCCACCGCGCTTACCTGCACAGACCGCTGCTGGTTGAGGCACCCATTTCCCAAATTCACACATTTCCAGAACTCATCCATCTCCAGAATTGTTGACCTTTAGCTGGAGGGACAACTTTTATTAAGAAAATCCAAATTAGTTTATTTGCAGCTTGTTTTGCAAACTATGTTTTTATAGTGCCTGCACAGCTGACTAAGGTTAGCATATTAAACACTTTCCCTTGCTTTGGAGACCGATCTGACCCATTTAGTGACCTTCCTCTTTTCACTCCACAAACTGCTTGTGTACCATGATGTCACGCCATTTGAGGGAGCTGCTGAGCGTATACTCTGTTTGCGCATCTGTACCCTTAGCTCCAGGCATATGTCAGCCATTGCTCTGTCCTAGGTTAATGGACTAAAGGGCTGATTGTCAACAGCCATTTGTGTTTAGATAGTTTGAGCACTTGACCGCAAAGCAGTATCTCCAAACGGTCAGCTGTTTTTCAACATTTGAGGTCCAATTCATTCGGTCAGCTCAAGGACCGGTGAGTCCATCTCATCTCAGATTTCCACAATTGATCTTGTATCCTTGGATATGGAACACTGACTTCTGCAGGAAGTGATCACTTTCTATGCAGCGTTCTATTTGAAACTCCAGCAACTGATTAAATAGAGACAATGGTTTAAACGTATAGTTCAACACAGCACCTCGTTTGGGAGCAACAAGCATAAATGATGTAGGTTGGTCCAGGCTATGATGGCCATTCAAAGCACGTAGCCCAAATGAGTGAAAGGCTTTGACTATAGTGTAATGTATTGCATCTCGTCATTGCAGGTGAGAAAGAGAAGGTAGAATGTACAAGATTAGGACCATCACCCTCCTAGATTCTATATTGTCACAGGTTCAGATTAACGTCACCTGTGACAATTAGTACTGTATACGGATTAGCCATGGTGGTGTAATGAAAATATTTAATTACTAAGATCATTTGCTTTGGCTTGGGGAGATTTTCCATCGGGTTGATGTATAGACAAAACTGGAGCAGATTCTGTCAGCATTTATTTGGGAATTTGTTTGGAATCCCTAAATCCATGATTTTTTTGAACTTATTCTCTCAGTTTTGCAGTCCTAGAAAGTCCACATAGGATTGCAAGACCACCTGCTGTGCATCCTTTAGCAGCCCCTTTGTACTCAAGGTCGGCAAACGATTCATACACCACCAATGAGGTAAGGTCACTGGATCAGGTTTCTTGTAGGCAGATAAGATAAAATTGCATTAAATTTGCATTCGCATACTTTTGCATTTTAATTTGTTCCCAGCGGCAATATTCCATGAGCAAAGCCTTATGTTCTTAATTTCAATATACGGGAGGGCATCCTAACCAAGTGGAGCCTCATGCTCAGGAGCATTAATTTATTGCCGGGGGCTACTTTTAATGCTTGGTAGGATTGTAGGATTGCCCTAAAGTTGCAGGTAGCCAGGACCAATGTTGCTGCCCTTGATCAATAGCTTTTCCCACAGTACAGTGCTGGCTGCCTTGACTTTCCACATTTACACTGATGTCTTCAGATGCAGGCCTGTTGAATCTCGTTGGACAGATGCTGCTCAGAGTGGTATAAGCACTTACATTGCAATCTTGGGTAGGATTGGACGTTAGCATTGGGGTTCTGGGCAACACGGTATTTCTTTCACAAGTATGCTTAAAGGGAATAGCTGTGTATGAGTGGTGTATTTTAATAGCCATTTTAAAGATAGCAGGGTATGGTTGTGGTTCGTAGTGCATGACTTCTATTCCCCATTCATAAAATATCTCATCTTGGCCAATAATGGTGAGTGCTGCCTTCTTAGATTCCAGCATCACTTCAGTTGTCTCATTCAGGTCACCATCCTTTTTTGACAGGACAGCCACTTTGCTAATTGTCTGTGCCAAAAATGAAAAGCTGGTAGGTAGCCTTCAGTAGCTTAATTATGTTGTTACAAATTAGATAATCTTGGGGGCCTTGTGAGTGATGTAATGGTTTAAATTTAATTACTGGTTCCTGGAGTGGGTCTAGTTCCTCTTGCGGGGGGCCATACCGCAGAGGCAGAGGGAGATTGATCCTTCAGCTTAACCTGAGGATTTAGTCTTGGCCTTGGAGACAATATATGCGCGTGGTAAGAACACCATCCTTCCATGCCTCTCATGTAATTTGGAGGAAGGTTGGGGGCTCCTGCAGAGAAGCAATTTGAATTAATAAGCTGCCCTTTGATTTGGTTAATTGTGGGCTCCCTAGGCTGAAGGCATTCATTTATGGTGGATGAGCTGCTTCCCGGGGTTTTAGCTTCTTCAGATAAAACGCTGAGTCATAGGCCCACAGGGCTGATGTTTTTTACACTTAGCACATTCTGGTGGTTGACTGGAGAAGGCAGCTCCAACTCCAAGAGTAGGACAGAGAGCGCAGAAGGAGGCAGGTTTTGGACTAATAACGACTGCTCCTGTACCAGGGGATCTACACGGTGGCAAGCACCTATATGGGTTATAAGATGCATAATTGCATCTTGATAGTTGAGAGGTGATAGAGAGCCGTAATGGTTCTCCTGAGAAGACAGCATTAGATTTTCTATCATTGCAGCTGATGTTTTCATAAGCAATTTGTATAGCTTATGTTGCACTCTGGCCATCGACTCTGTCCTTGTTCTCCCTTTATTTAGTTTCCTCAGCCTTTTGAGATTTTTTTTTTACAACTGGTCAAAAATCATCTTTGTTATTTAGATCTTTAGGGATATTTGCTTGATTGGAATTCATGGCTGGGATTGGCTCCACTGGCGTTAGTTATTGCAAAACCTTATTTAGCTGGCTGTCAGACAGGTGTTGCTCTGCGAAAGTTTGAAACAGGGATCTGATTGATGCTGCATTTACGTACAGGCAACCTGTGAACCATGGGGATGTTTCCATAGCTTTACCGAGCAATTTGGAGGTCCGCTCATCTTTTCCTTAGATCACATATGATTGCAAGGTGGTCCTTCATGCCATCTGCAAAGGAGGAGTCTACACCTCTGCAACAGTGATGGCTAAGTTAGTTTGCGTGCCAATGTTAGTCCTACTTGACCAAACGCTATGCATGTAATGCATAAAGTGAATATTCCATCCTTGCACATGCCCCAGTATACTCTCCTTCCCACTCCATACCAGTTTCATGGTGCCACACCCACCTCATCAGTTTGACATCAGTGTGTCAACATCACCTAACAGCCCCATCACCTGCAGCATGAGGTGAGAGTAGCAGGATGTGAAAATAAGGTCCACAAAGAGATTGATGGAAAACCGGGTCACAGTTCCAGAGGCTGCAGAAAAATGTGAGAGGAAATTGAAAGGAAACAGAGGCCTTCTACAGAGTGAGAGTGCCTGGCCTGAAGCACAGGGTCAGAGCAAAAGTATGGGTGGCACCTAAGAATAGAACCAATGTGAGGATCTGGGTGTACTATATGACATGGCTGTGGTGACTTATCGTGGCGTACACACCTACAGATACCATCTTGGTCCAGTCAGTATCCTTTACTCAACCTTAGCTCAACCCTGGGCAGCTATGGCTGTGAGTAGTAAAGCTTGGCAAAGGAACTAAGGCCCCGATGTAGGTAAAACTTATTTACCGATTCTTAATTACCGAATTTTACCGATTCGGTAATTAAGAATCGGTAAATATGAAGGGTGGACATGTAGGTCCATCCAGATGTGTTTTTTACCGAATCGGTAAATATCTGTATTTACCGATTCGGTAAATACCGACCGGTAATGCTCCATTCATTCCTATGGGCTTTGAAGCCCATAGGAATGAATGGGGCATTACTGGTCGGTATTTACCGAATCGGTAAATACCGATTTTGACAAGGGTGCAGGGGGTGTCACTTTGACACCCTCTAGCACCCCCAAAAAAGGTTCAGGGGCCATGTGGCAGGCAGACCTGCCCTAAGGGCAGGTCTGCCTGTCATATGGCACAGGTGTGCATGCACACATGTGCATGCACACCTGAATCGGTATTTTACCATCAAATATATTTGATGGTAAAATACAGATTCGGTAAGGGATGTGGGACTCAGAAGAGTCCCACCTACATATCAAAAATATCGAATAGGTAAAAATACCGATTCGGTATTTTACAGATTCGGTAAATTTACCGATCGGTAAATTTACCGAATCTGTAAAATATGTGGCCCTACATACCATTTTGTTAATACCGGTCGGTAACGGCCGAAAATACAGATTTTCGGACGTTACCGACCGACCTACATCGGGCCCTTAGTGTGAAGCATTTAACAGCACCAAACAATGGAATAAGACAGTCACAGAACAAGAAAGACACACTACAAACATTTATAAAAATAGAGCACATTTTAAAGACTTTTTAGAGCTTAGAGTCCTTGGTCATCAAAATCTACCATTGGATTCCAGAGATACAGGTTTTTAAAGCAAAATTATGTTTTTGTGCAACCACAAACAAGCATTGGTCAACAAAAACTTTGCAAACTTTTGAAAAGTTTGAAACAGTTAGTTCGGCAACTCTATCCTGGTTGGCTGACCAATTCCAACAGGGAAGAGATCTAGGAGTCTAGTATGGATACTCTGGAAAGTTACCTAGCCACAAGGGCATTTTTGATGCAGGTCCCTAACTTTACAGGATGACCACCATGGTCTTCAATGGAGTGGTCCTGATGCTAAGGGATGTAGACAAAGAACGCTCCAGATGCTGTGCGATTGTCGGGAGTGATGTGCAGTTGATCCCTTGGTCCATGGGTGGGTTGAAGCGACTTTGACCACAGCACTTAAGATCCTATGACATCCTCTTTGTGACAGTCGAAGTGCAGCTGTGACTGAGCACTCATTCTTGTGACACAGTGGTCACAGCAAATATCCTTGCTGAGGGCTAGTGTCCCTTGGGTGCGATTAATCTGGTTACAGATGGCACTACCAAGTCCGGCAGACATAAATGCAACTTTCGGCTATCTCGGATTTGTCTCTTGGTATTTCTGGCGACTGGCAGCATTGCAGCAGCGGCTACCACTTTATTTTCTTGATCCCCTTCAGCTCTTATTGTTCTGGAGTTGGTGCCTGGAGATCAGCAGACTGATCCTTGGAGTCACTGGGCTTTGTGAAGGTAGGAAATTGCCATTTCCCCATTGCCGGAGGCGCAGGGACAGTCCGGATCTTGGTAGCCCACAAATGCATCAGGTACAGTCTTCAAGATGGTGCAGCCTCTCTTTGTGTTGGTAAAAGGCAGCAGGGCAGTCCTTCTTCAGTCCTCTTCTCTTCTTCAATGTGAACTAAGGGCCAAGGTGACAGGGGTTTTGGAAAAGGGGGTGGTGATGGACAGAGTTTCTGAATGATGCAGAATACTCTTACCAAGTCAAGAGATCATGGTTTTAATCCATCACCTGTTTTTTAGCTCACTGCACCATCCCAGCTCAGAACCTGGCTATATGCAAATTAGTCTGTTCCTGTCCCAGTGCATGATGGGAACAGGGCAAACCAAACTACCAAGCCAATTCTTATACTGGGAAGGAAACAAGCTTCCGGGGACCGGTTTCTGGCATCACAGCCTTCGTCGGCCCGGCTTGCTTGAATCCTGATGGTGCAATGAGCAAGGGACTCACGTCTGAGTATACCCTCCCACACATAGTGTGGATAAAATCGATTTTGGAAAAGGGGGTGGTGATGGACAGAGTTTCTGAATGATGCAGAATACTCTTACCAAGTCAAGAGATCATGGTTTTAATCCATCACCTGTTTTTTAGCTCACTGCACCATCCCAGCTCAGAACCTGGCTATATGCAAATTAGTCTGTTCCTGTCCCAGTGCATGATGGGAACAGGGCAAACCAAACTACCAAGCCAATTCTTATACTGGGAAGGAAACAAGCTTCCGGGGACCGGTTTCTGGCATCACAGCCTTCGTCGGCCCGGCTTGCTTGAATCCTGATGGTGCAATGAGCAAGGGACTCACGTCTGAGTATACCCTCCCACACATAGTGTGGATAAAATCGATTTTGGAAAAGGGGGTGGTGATGGACAGAGTTTCTGAATGATGCAGAATACTCTTACCAAGTCAAGAGATCATGGTTTTAATCCATCACCTGTTTTTTAGCTCACTGCACCATCCCAGCTCAGAACCTGGCTATATGCAAATTAGTCTGTTCCTGTCCCAGTGCATGATGGGAACAGGGCAAACCAAACTACCAAGCCAATTCTTATACTGGGAAGGAAACAAGCTTCCGGGGACCGGTTTCTGGCATCACAGCCTTCGTCGGCCCGGCTTGCTTGAATCCTGATGGTGCAATGAGCAAGGGACTCACGTCTGAGTATACCCTCCCACACATAGTGTGGATAAAATCGATTTTGGAAAAGGGGGTGGTGATGGACAGAGTTTCTGAATGATGCAGAATACTCTTACCAAGTCAAGAGATCATGGTTTTAATCCATCACCTGTTTTTTAGCTCACTGCACCATCCCAGCTCAGAACCTGGCTATATGCAAATTAGTCTGTTCCTGTCCCAGTGCATGATGGGAACAGGGCAAACCAAACTACCAAGCCAATTCTTATACTGGGAAGGAAACAAGCTTCCGGGGACCGGTTTCTGGCATCACAGCCTTCGTCGGCCCGGCTTGCTTGAATCCTGATGGTGCAATGAGCAAGGGACTCACGTCTGAGTATACCCTCCCACACATAGTGTGGATAAAATCGATTTTGGAAAAGGGGGTGGTGATGGACAGAGTTTCTGAATGATGCAGAATACTCTTACCAAGTCAAGAGATCATGGTTTTAATCCATCACCTGTTTTTTAGCTCACTGCACCATCCCAGCTCAGAACCTGGCTATATGCAAATTAGTCTGTTCCTGTCCCAGTGCATGATGGGAACAGGGCAAACCAAACTACCAAGCCAATTCTTATACTGGGAAGGAAACAAGCTTCCGGGGACCGGTTTCTGGCATCACAGCCTTCGTCGGCCCGGCTTGCTTGAATCCTGATGGTGCAATGAGCAAGGGACTCACGTCTGAGTATACCCTCCCACACATAGTGTGGATAAAATCGATTTTGGAAAAGGGGGTGGTGATGGACAGAGTTTCTGAATGATGCAGAATACTCTTACCAAGTCAAGAGATCATGGTTTTAATCCATCACCTGTTTTTTAGCTCACTGCACCATCCCAGCTCAGAACCTGGCTATATGCAAATTAGTCTGTTCCTGTCCCAGTGCATGATGGGAACAGGGCAAACCAAACTACCAAGCCAATTCTTATACTGGGAAGGAAACAAGCTTCCGGGGACCGGTTTCTGGCATCACAGCCTTCGTCGGCCCGGCTTGCTTGAATCCTGATGGTGCAATGAGCAAGGGACTCACGTCTGAGTATACCCTCCCACACATAGTGTGGATAAAATCGATTTTGGAAAAGGGGGTGGTGATGGACAGAGTTTCTGAATGATGCAGAATACTCTTACCAAGTCAAGAGATCATGGTTTTAATCCATCACCTGTTTTTTAGCTCACTGCACCATCCCAGCTCAGAACCTGGCTATATGCAAATTAGTCTGTTCCTGTCCCAGTGCATGATGGGAACAGGGCAAACCAAACTACCAAGCCAATTCTTATACTGGGAAGGAAACAAGCTTCCGGGGACCGGTTTCTGGCATCACAGCCTTCGTCGGCCCGGCTTGCTTGAATCCTGATGGTGCAATGAGCAAGGGACTCACGTCTGAGTATACCCTCCCACACATAGTGTGGATAAAATCGATTTTGGAAAAGGGGGTGGTGATGGACAGAGTTTCTGAATGATGCAGAATACTCTTACCAAGTCAAGAGATCATGGTTTTAATCCATCACCTGTTTTTTAGCTCACTGCACCATCCCAGCTCAGAACCTGGCTATATGCAAATTAGTCTGTTCCTGTCCCAGTGCATGATGGGAACAGGGCAAACCAAACTACCAAGCCAATTCTTATACTGGGAAGGAAACAAACTTCCGGGGACCGGTTTCTGGCATCACAGCCTTCGTCGGCCCGGCTTGCTTGAATCCTGATGGTGCAATGAGCAAGGGACTCACGTCTGAGTATACCCTCCCACACATAGTGTGGATAAAATCGATTTTGGAAAAGGGGGTGGTGATGGACAGAGTTTCTGAATGATGCAGAATACTCTTACCAAGTCAAGAGATCATGGTTTTAATCCATCACCTGTTTTTTAGCTCACTGCACCATCCCAGCTCAGAACCTGGCTATATGCAAATTAGTCTGTTCCTGTCCCAGTGCATGATGGGAACAGGGCAAACCAAACTACCAAGCCAATTCTTATACTGGGAAGGAAACAAGCTTCCGGGGACCGGTTTCTGGCATCACAGCCTTCGTCGGCCCGGCTTGCTTGAATCCTGATGGTGCAATGAGCAAGGGACTCACGTCTGAGTATACCCTCCCACACATAGTGTGGATAAAATCGATTTTGGAAAAGGGGGTGGTGATGGACAGAGTTTCTGAATGATGCAGAATACTCTTACCAAGTCAAGAGATCATGGTTTTAATCCATCACCTGTTTTTTAGCTCACTGCACCATCCCAGCTCAGAACCTGGCTATATGCAAATTAGTCTGTTCCTGTCCCAGTGCATGATGGGAACAGGGCAAACCAAACTACCAAGCCAATTCTTATACTGGGAAGGAAACAAGCTTCCGGGGACCGGTTTCTGGCATCACAGCCTTCGTCGGCCCGGCTTGCTTGAATCCTGATGGTGCAATGAGCAAGGGACTCACGTCTGAGTATACCCTCCCACACATAGTGTGGATAAAATCGATTTTGGAAAAGGGGGTGGTGATGGACAGAGTTTCTGAATGATGCAGAATACTCTTTGCTACTGCATTGAGCTAAAAAACGGTGATGGATTAAAACCATGATCTCTTGACTTGGTAAGAGTATTCTGCATCGTTCAGAAACTCTGTCCATCACCACCCCCCTTTTCCAAAATCGGTTTATCCACACTATGTGTGGGAGGGTATGCTCAGACGTGAGTCCCTTGCTCATTGCACCATCAGGATTCAAGCAAGCCGGGCCGAAGAAGGCTGTGATGCCAGAAACCGGTCCCCGGAAGCTTGTTTCCTTACCAGTATAAGAATTGGCTTGGTAGTTTGGTTTGCCCTGTTCCCATCATGCACTGGGACAGGAACAGACTAATTTGCATATAGCCAGGTTCTGAGCAGGGATGGTGCATTGAGCTAAAAAACGGTGATGGATTAAAACCATGATCTCTTGACTTGGTAAGAGTATTCTGCATCGTTCAGAAACTCTGTCCATCACCACCCCCCTTTTCCAAAATCGGTTTATCCACACTATGTGTGGGAGGGTATGCTCAGACGTGAGTCCCTTGCTCATTGCACCATCAGGATTCAAGCAAGCCGGGCCGAAGAAGGCTGTGATGCCAGAAACCGGTCCCCGGAAGCTTGTTTCCTTACCAGTATAAGAATTGGCTTGGTAGTTTGGTTTGCCCTGTTCCCATCATGCACTGGGACAGGAACAGACTAATTTGCATATAGCCAGGTTCTGAGCAGGGATGGTGCATTGAGCTAAAAAACGGTGATGGATTAAAACCATGATCTCTTGACTTGGTAAGAGTATTCTGCATCGTTCAGAAACTCTGTCCATCACCACCCCCCTTTTCCAAAATCGGTTTATCCACACTATGTGTGGGAGGGTATGCTCAGACGTGAGTCCCTTGCTCATTGCACCATCAGGATTCAAGCAAGCCGGGCCGAAGAAGGCTGTGATGCCAGAAACCGGTCCCCGGAAGCTTGTTTCCTTACCAGTATAAGAATTGGCTTGGTAGTTTGGTTTGCCCTGTTCCCATCATGCACTGGGACAGGAACAGACTAATTTGCATATAGCCAGGTTCTGAGCAGGGATGGTGCATTGAGCTAAAAAACGGTGATGGATTAAAACCATGATCTCTTGACTTGGTAAGAGTATTCTGCATCGTTCAGAAACTCTGTCCATCACCACCCCCCTTTTCCAAAATCGGTTTATCCACACTATGTGTGGGAGGGTATGCTCAGACGTGAGTCCCTTGCTCATTGCACCATCAGGATTCAAGCAAGCCGGGCCGAAGAAGGCTGTGATGCCAGAAACCGGTCCCCGGAAGCTTGTTTCCTTACCAGTATAAGAATTGGCTTGGTAGTTTGGTTTGCCCTGTTCCCATCATGCACTGGGACAGGAACAGACTAATTTGCATATAGCCAGGTTCTGAGCAGGGATGGTGCATTGAGCTAAAAAACGGTGATGGATTAAAACCATGATCTCTTGACTTGGTAAGAGTATTCTGCATCGTTCAGAAACTCTGTCCATCACCACCCCCCTTTTCCAAAATCGGTTTATCCACACTATGTGTGGGAGGGTATGCTCAGACGTGAGTCCCTTGCTCATTGCACCATCAGGATTCAAGCAAGCCGGGCCGAAGAAGGCTGTGATGCCAGAAACCGGTCCCCGGAAGCTTGTTTCCTTACCAGTATAAGAATTGGCTTGGTAGTTTGGTTTGCCCTGTTCCCATCATGCACTGGGACAGGAACAGACTAATTTGCATATAGCCAGGTTCTGAGCAGGGATGGTGCATTGAGCTAAAAAACGGTGATGGATTAAAACCATGATCTCTTGACTTGGTAAGAGTATTCTGCATCGTTCAGAAACTCTGTCCATCACCACCCCCCTTTTCCAAAATCGGTTTATCCACACTATGTGTGGGAGGGTATGCTCAGACGTGAGTCCCTTGCTCATTGCACCATCAGGATTCAAGCAAGCCGGGCCGAAGAAGGCTGTGATGCCAGAAACCGGTCCCCGGAAGCTTGTTTCCTTACCAGTATAAGAATTGGCTTGGTAGTTTGGTTTGCCCTGTTCCCATCATGCACTGGGACAGGAACAGACTAATTTGCATATAGCCAGGTTGTGAGCAGGGATGGTGCATTGAGCTAAAAAACGGTGATGGATTAAAACCATGATCTCTTGACTTGGTAAGAGTATTCTGCATCGTTCAGAAACTCTGTCCATCACCACCCCCCTTTTCCAAAATCGGTTTATCCACACTATGTGTGGGAGGGTATGCTCAGACGTGAGTCCCTTGCTCATTGCACCATCAGGATTCAAGCAAGCCGGGCCGAAGAAGGCTGTGATGCCAGAAACCGGTCCCCGGAAGCTTGTTTCCTTACCAGTATAAGAATTGGCTTGGTAGTTTGGTTTGCCCTGTTCCCATCATGCACTGGGACAGGAACAGACTAATTTGCATATAGCCAGGTTCTGAGCAGGGATGGTGCATTGAGCTAAAAAACGGTGATGGATTAAAACCATGATCTCTTGACTTGGTAAGAGTATTCTGCATCGTTCAGAAACTCTGTCCATCACCACCCCCCTTTTCCAAAATCGGTTTATCCACACTATGTGTGGGAGGGTATGCTCAGACGTGAGTCCCTTGCTCATTGCACCATCAGGATTCAAGCAAGCCGGGCCGAAGAAGGCTGTGATGCCAGAAACCGGTCCCCGGAAGCTTGTTTCCTTACCAGTATAAGAATTGGCTTGGTAGTTTGGTTTGCCCTGTTCCCATCATGCACTGGGACAGGAACAGACTAATTTGCATATAGCCAGGTTCTGAGCAGGGATGGTGCATTGAGCTAAAAAACGGTGATGGATTAAAACCATGATCTCTTGACTTGGTAAGAGTATTCTGCATCGTTCAGAAACTCTGTCCATCACCACCCCCCTTTTCCAAAATCGGTTTATCCACACTATGTGTGGGAGGGTATGCTCAGACGTGAGTCCCTTGCTCATTGCACCATCAGGATTCAAGCAAGCCGGGCCGAAGAAGGCTGTGATGCCAGAAACCGGACCCCGGAAGCTTGTTTCCTTACCAGTATAAGAATTGGCTTGGTAGTTTGGTTTGCCCTGTTCCCATCATGCACTGGGACAGGAACAGACTAATTTGCATATAGCCAGGTTCTGAGCAGGGATGGTGCATTGAGCTAAAAAACGGTGATGGATTAAAACCATGATCTCTTGACTTGGTAAGAGTATTCTGCATCGTTCAGAAACTCTGTCCATCACCACCCCCCTTTTCCAAAATCGGTTTATCCACACTATGTGTGGGAGGGTATGCTCAGACGTGAGTCCCTTGCTCATTGCACCATCAGGATTCAAGCAAGCCGGGCCGAAGAAGGCTGTGATGCCAGAAACCGGTCCCCGGAAGCTTGTTTCCTTACCAGTATAAGAATTGGCTTGGTAGTTTGGTTTGCCCTGTTCCCATCATGCACTGGGACAGGAACAGACTAATTTGCATATAGCCAGGTTCTGAGCAGGGATGGTGCATTGAGCTAAAAAACGGTGATGGATTAAAACCATGATCTCTTGACTTGGTAAGAGTATTCTGCATCGTTCAGAAACTCTGTCCATCACCACCCCCCTTTTCCAAAATCGGTTTATCCACACTATGTGTGGGAGGGTATGCTCAGACGTGAGTCCCTTGCTCATTGCACCATCAGGATTCAAGCAAGCCGGGCCGAAGAAGGCTGTGATGCCAGAAACCGGTCCCCGGAAGCTTGTTTCCTTACCAGTATAAGAATTGGCTTGGTAGTTTGGTTTGCCCTGTTCCCATCATGCACTGGGACAGGAACAGACTAATTTGCATATAGCCAGGTTCTGAGCAGGGATGGTGCATTGAGCTAAAAAACGGTGATGGATTAAAACCATGATCTCTTGACTTGGTAAGAGTATTCTGCATCGTTCAGAAACTCTGTCCATCACCACCCCCCTTTTCCAAAATCGGTTTATCCACACTATGTGTGGGAGGGTATGCTCAGACGTGAGTCCCTTGCTCATTGCACCATCAGGATTCAAGCAAGCCGGGCCGAAGAAGGCTGTGATGCCAGAAACCGGTCCCCGGAAGCTTGTTTCCTTACCAGTATAAGAA
Organism: Lissotriton helveticus; assembly: GCF_964261635.1. Classification (NCBI taxonomy): domain Eukaryota; kingdom Metazoa; phylum Chordata; class Amphibia; order Caudata; family Salamandridae; genus Lissotriton; species Lissotriton helveticus. The sequence goes on along the minus strand of NC_136068.1, from coordinate 267,494,228 downwards.
TTGGCTTGGTAGTTTGGTTTGCCCTGTTCCCATCATGCACTGGGACAGGAACAGACTAATTTGCATATAGCCAGGTTCTGAGCAGGGATGGTGCATTGAGCTAAAAAACGGTGATGGATTAAAACCATGATCTCTTGACTTGGTAAGAGTATTCTGCATCGTTCAGAAACTCTGTCCATCACCACCCCCCTTTTCCAAAATCGGTTTATCCACACTATGTGTGGGAGGGTATGCTCAGACGTGAGTCCCTTGCTCATTGCACCATCAGGATTCAAGCAAGCCGGGCCGAAGAAGGCTGTGATGCCAGAAACCGGTCCCCGGAAGCTTGTTTCCTTACCAGTATAAGAATTGGCTTGGTAGTTTGGTTTGCCCTGTTCCCATCATGCACTGGGACAGGAACAGACTAATTTGCATATAGCCAGGTTCTGAGCAGGGATGGTGCATTGAGCTAAAAAACGGTGATGGATTAAAACCATGATCTCTTGACTTGGTAAGAGTATTCTGCATCGTTCAGAAACTCTGTCCATCACCACCCCCCTTTTCCAAAATCGGTTTATCCACACTATGTGTGGGAGGGTATGCTCAGACGTGAGTCCCTTGCTCATTGCACCATCAGGATTCAAGCAAGCCGGGCCGAAGAAGGCTGTGATGCCAGAAACCGGTCCCCGGAAGCTTGTTTCCTTACCAGTATAAGAATTGGCTTGGTAGTTTGGTTTGCCCTGTTCCCATCATGCACTGGGACAGGAACAGACTAATTTGCATATAGCCAGGTTCTGAGCAGGGATGGTGCATTGAGCTAAAAAACGGTGATGGATTAAAACCATGATCTCTTGACTTGGTAAGAGTATTCTGCATCGTTCAGAAACTCTGTCCATCACCACCCCCCTTTTCCAAAATCGGTTTATCCACACTATGTGTGGGAGGGTATGCTCAGACGTGAGTCCCTTGCTCATTGCACCATCAGGATTCAAGCAAGCCGGGCCGAAGAAGGCTGTGATGCCAGAAACCGGTCCCCGGAAGCTTGTTTCCTTACCAGTATAAGAATTGGCTTGGTAGTTTGGTTTGCCCTGTTCCCATCATGCACTGGGACAGGAACAGACTAATTTGCATATAGCCAGGTTCTGAGCAGGGATGGTGCATTGAGCTAAAAAACGGTGATGGATTAAAACCATGATCTCTTGACTTGGTAAGAGTATTCTGCATCGTTCAGAAACTCTGTCCATCACCACCCCCCTTTTCCAAAATCGGTTTATCCACACTATGTGTGGGAGGGTATGCTCAGACGTGAGTCCCTTGCTCATTGCACCATCAGGATTCAAGCAAGCCGGGCCGAAGAAGGCTGTGATGCCAGAAACCGGTCCCCGGAAGCTTGTTTCCTTACCAGTATAAGAATTGGCTTGGTAGTTTGGTTTGCCCTGTTCCCATCATGCACTGGGACAGGAACAGACTAATTTGCATATAGCCAGGTTCTGAGCAGGGATGGTGCATTGAGCTAAAAAACGGTGATGGATTAAAACCATGATCTCTTGACTTGGTAAGAGTATTCTGCATCGTTCAGAAACTCTGTCCATCACCACCCCCCTTTTCCAAAATCGGTTTATCCACACTATGTGTGGGAGGGTATGCTCAGACGTGAGTCCCTTGCTCATTGCACCATCAGGATTCAAGCAAGCCGGGCCGAAGAAGGCTGTGATGCCAGAAACCGGTCCCCGGAAGCTTGTTTCCTTACCAGTATAAGAATTGGCTTGGTAGTTTGGTTTGCCCTGTTCCCATCATGCACTGGGACAGGAACAGACTAATTTGCATATAGCCAGGTTCTGAGCAGGGATGGTGCATTGAGCTAAAAAACGGTGATGGATTAAAACCATGATCTCTTGACTTGGTAAGAGTATTCTGCATCGTTCAGAAACTCTGTCCATCACCACCCCCCTTTTCCAAAATCGGTTTATCCACACTATGTGTGGGAGGGTATGCTCAGACGTGAGTCCCTTGCTCATTGCACCATCAGGATTCAAGCAAGCCGGGCCGAAGAAGGCTGTGATGCCAGAAACCGGTCCCCGGAAGCTTGTTTCCTTACCAGTATAAGAATTGGCTTGGTAGTTTGGTTTGCCCTGTTCCCATCATGCACTGGGACAGGAACAGACTAATTTGCATATAGCCAGGTTCTGAGCAGGGATGGTGCATTGAGCTAAAAAACGGTGATGGATTAAAACCATGATCTCTTGACTTGGTAAGAGTATTCTGCATCGTTCAGAAACTCTGTCCATCACCACCCCCCTTTTCCAAAATCGGTTTATCCACACTATGTGTGGGAGGGTATGCTCAGACGTGAGTCCCTTGCTCATTGCACCATCAGGATTCAAGCAAGCCGGGCCGAAGAAGGCTGTGATGCCAGAAACCGGTCCCCGGAAGCTTGTTTCCTTACCAGTATAAGAATTGGCTTGGTAGTTTGGTTTGCCCTGTTCCCATCATGCACTGGGACAGAAACAGACTAATTTGCATATAGCCAGGTTCTGAGCAGGGATGGTGCATTGAGCTAAAAAACGGTGATGGATTAAAACCATGATCTCTTGACTTGGTAAGAGTATTCTGCATCGTTCAGAAACTCTGTCCATCACCACCCCCCTTTTCCAAAATCAAGGTGACAGGGGTGCCAGATTTATCCCAGAATCGGGCCCCGAAGGGACCACAAAGTCACTAGCAATGGGCTACTGGGTCTCCTCCTCTCTAGTGAGGAAGCGCCTGTGAAGCGTGGCACCTGGCTATCCCAGAGCACTCCATTATTGACCCTTTCAAAATGGCATGACCTTTCATCTTTCATCGAGAGTAGGGTTGCCCACCCTAGAGGAGTGACTACCAGTGGGCTACACACCCATTGGAAAAACGGTTTTGACACAGTTTTCCCTCCCTCAGCTCTGTCCCCTAATTGCATACTGTAAAAAATTGCATCCTGCGCAGGGATGTTGTCATAAGTTGCAATTTAAAGGAAGCTTCACTTTCAAAGCCTGCCTTTTGGGCTAACATCCTGAGTGGCCATAATGGAAGAGGAGGCTGTTGTAAAATATATATGAATAGCCATACAAATTCATGTGTATGCACTTCAAAAGATATCATGCTTAGATAGATCACATTAACATGAGGCGTGGAGCTCAAAAGGGCTTCCTATCTGACCTTGACTGGACAAGCTTCAACAAGCTACTGTGTACCCCCTTAGAGTTCACTTTGCTTGTCATGACTACATGATGTTTCTTAATCTGGTTGTGCAAGTTGCTTACACAGTGCTGGGCCAGCCTTTCTGGTCTGCCCATATCTGGATGCTTATAATTTGCATGGTGCAGACATTGCACATCCATGTCAGCCATATTTGGCTTGGTGCCTTATTCTAGTTCCGCTGACATGGCATTACTCAAGGTATATAGCACCTAGAAATCTGTCACTCTGGGAAGAAGCAGTCTGAGAGCCCCTAAGGTTGCAGATCTGACTTCTTCCTTGCTAATTAGCAAAGATGCATGCTTTTAGTACATATAAATAAATGTCACTCTGTTTCTGAGCAAACCTGCTATGTCTGGTGAGTTTCATTCATTTGCTCCTGGGAGGGTGCAAGTATTTCCCCATCAAAAGTGACACCTCGCTCTGCGGCACAAGCTTTTTTTCCTGAGCCCGGGATTCATTCACCCATCTCCCCAGGTGGTCAGTAATCTGTCTACGTGCTATGGCCTTTGTGAGACCATTGTATTTGCTTGAGGGCAAGGTAGCAAAAAAGTTGCTAAACGTTAACAGTGACTTTAAATCTTTCCTGGGCATCAGGTCGGACTTAATCTCACAATTAATTTGATATTGGACTGGCCCTTATTAGGCAGCCCCATTCAGAAGTTAGAGAGGTTGGGGTGCCCATCATCTAACCCTGTGTTAGCCAATGAGGCTACTAACATTTCCACAGCAAAACAACCATTAGGAAATTCTGCTGCTAAGATATATTAAAAAATCATATGTCTTGCATAAGTATGTATAGTTCCCTGCCATAGGGCTTCATAGGCCTTCTTTAAGGGAGACTTACATATATCCTTAAGGAAAGTAGTGGCTTTAACAGTGTGTGTAATGGCAAAGTTGAACTAGCAGTGTAAAATACTGCCCTGTCAGTCTGCAGTGGCAGGCAGGGGTCCATTCTGCGCTGTCACTTGCAGGGTGGCACAAACATTGCTGTAACTCTGGGTGACCACTCTGCCTTACATGCCCTAGGTACCTGGGGTACCATATACTAGGGACTCATAAGTAAGTCAGTACTTGTCAATTGAGTGTAACCAATTTAACACAACTTTGGTATAGGGCTATATTACTTGCACTGAGGTCTGGTTACCAGGCCTCAGTGCACTCTCAAAGTCGAAACAAACCCATCAGCTTCAAGTACAAATGGGGGCAAAAAGTGAGGGGAAACCTGCAAAAAGCCTTTTTCCTTACAGCCAAGTGATGTATCACAAGAATGGAATGCATGAGTTGGGTTGGCAGAGTAGTGTCTGATCTACTTGTGAATGTGCCACACAAATCACAGAGGCCCATTTGGATCTTGAGATGAGACAAGTTGAACATATGTGTGCAAAGGTTCTGTGAAGATTCTTACATAGGCCACTACAGTCTGATTTGGTCTTTCTTTCTCTAAGATGTAAGACCATGTTTTTTTTCAATAAAAAGGCACATTTGCATAAAAAACACAATATTTGCAACAGTTTTAAAATACAACATCTTACTTTTCTCGTTTTATTTTTCCCTTATTTGTGCTAACAAGGTTATTTCTGCTGATGGACATTTTGGCTTTTGTTTCTTGCTATTTTGTTTTAGTTTTTGTTCCTTCCTAGCCTGGGAACCACTTCAAACAAGGACATTTGTATTCACATTTTTTATTTCTTTATTTTCATTTTTTGGTATTCTCTCTTTTGAGACCGGTTTTAATTCTCAGAATTCCTAACTAACATCACTAACTTCTATTAGTGATCCTTCCTAGTCTAACCTGGTTAAACTGCCGGCAATAGCGACGCATGAATTTAATTTGCAAAGCATACTTGGCTATCCCTCCATTAATAATGCACTTTTTCCAATCACTTACTTATTATTTTCTAAGTTGTACCTACAGCTACAAAAGAAAAGCAATTGTTAACTCTGAGCAATTACGCATGAAACATCATGTATTTGTATTTTAACTTTTTTATAAACAGAAGGTTCCTGTGCATTAATTAGTTGGCCTTGATTCTAGTGACCCATAACTTATGTACGGCGAGGCTATGCAAATGATGCCTTTCTGATTAACTCATCAAGATTAGTGTGTACCTTGCGTGGAAAAAGCCAGGCTCACATGACACACTTGGTGCCCTTTCATTATGGAAAATTAATGACCTGCTCTTTTTATTTGCACATGGTCAATCAAACTTTGGAAAGAAACATTTTGTGAAGTTCTATTGTTAATTGTTCATGAGCAAGTCACGAGCACAAATGTTTTATTATGTTTTGGTTTCGGCTGGTTCTTTCTATGTTGGTGTGGTCAAACTTCAAAAAGTCCCAACGATTAAGTGTCTGGTATTTAATCCAGAAAAGCAAACTTTACTGGATATTGAAGTCTCTGAATAATGCCCTATTAATAGAGTCAATCTAAGAATGCCATATATCTCACCATCTACTCACTCAGAATGGATCTTCATATGGAAGTAAGCAGAGTGTAAGGACAAGAGATAGGGGAGGGGGGAAGGGGAGCGAAGGGAAAAAGAGAACGGATAAGGGAAGGAGAGAGGAAAAAATCCGGTGTAACGAAAAAGAAAGGTGAGCAGAACATTGGGGAAAGGAGATGAGAAACCTGAGACACAGAAACGGTGACAGATTAACAAGGGGAAAAGGAGAGGGTGGTAAAGAAGAAAAAAACTTTCAAAATGTAGAGAGGGACATTTAAAAGTGAGCAACCATGCAAATAAAATAGGAGCATCTCGCAGAAAGACAGCAAATAAGAAGAAAGCGTGAGATTATCAAAAAAAGGAGAAAGACGGGTGGAAGGAGATAGCGGTTATGAAAGAAATTAAGAGGTCTAGGAGATGGGACATAAGGAGATACAACAATCTATACCCCGTAGGCCTGCCAGGACCAGCAGAGATGCAGAAGGTGGGAATTATTTTGGTGCTCTGGGCCAAGACTTACCTGAAACTAGCATTTCCAGCATCCTTCTTCCTTTAATGAATGGTCACCTTGAGTAACAATGCTTCCTTCCTTTTGTGTGGAGCCCTGCCCTCTGTCTTTCTCCATTTTGAAGTTTCAATTATTGTATTGTATTGTATTGTAATTGCATTTATATAGCGCTTACTACCCCTGACGAGGCGTCGAATCGCTTTTTCGGCGGGTAGCACGCTACTCCGGGACCAACAGAGGATTAGTGTTGAATTAGTATAGTGAAACATGCAAGTACATTTTAAGTGGTGGATAGGTTAGTCAGTTATTTGGATTTGGAATGATAGCAGGATAGAGTAGGACAAAGGTTAGTATTTATCTATCGCTCGCTTGTTGACGCACGCTATTCAGGGAGCCTATAAAGGATTAGTGGTGAATTAATATGGTGAAATATGAGGTAATTTCAGTGGTGGATATTAGTCTGTTACTTGGAGTGAGAAGGATAGCGGATGGATAAAAGGGGAAGAAAGATTTGCATTCATATAGCACTTGTTACCCCTGATGGGTGTTGAAGCGCTTTTTTGGCGAGTCCGGAACCCATAAAGGATCAGTGTTGAAAATTAATATAGTATAAATATGAAGTAATTTGAGTAGTAGATATGTTATTCAGTTATTTGGGAAGTATATTAGTATAGTTGAATATGGAACATGGAATTTGAGAAGTGAACATGTTAGTCTGTTAATTTTGATAGAAAAAAAGGAAAGTGGAGGGATAAAGGAGTGAAGGATTTTTTAATTTTTCTTAATGAGAAAAAGGGCAGCATTTCTGGCCCTAGTCCCGAACAGGCAACTACCCTTGTCCTCTACACCCTTAGCCTCGACGCCCGGGCTGAGAAGCCCTAAGCCTGGCTTTTTGTAGCCCTAGTAATCAGGTGACCCCTTCAGCCAATGGAAACCCTAGCCCTAACACTATCCAATAACAACACTAGCCCTAGCATCTAGAACCAATAGGAGACCAGGACCTTGCAGCCAATCTTAACCCTAGTCCAAGCACCCAATCAGTTCAAAAAACCTTATCTCTACGTCCAATAAAGGCCTTAGCCCTACCACTAGTCCCAACCCAAATCAAAGCAGCCACTGATACAGGTAGTCCTAGTTCCTACTTCCAATAGAAAGCCTAACCCTACTCTTAGTCCCACAACTGCTCCAACAACCAATCACACCAGAGGCCCTAATCACTACTTCCAATTAAAGCTCTAACCCTAGCCCTAGTCCCACCCTACTCCCAACAACCAATAACATAGGAAGCCTAGTCCCTACTTCCAATAGAAATCCTAACCCTATCCTTTGTCCCAACCCTGCAATGATTGATTCACAGACCGAGAAACCAATCAGAACCCTCAAATACCCAACCAATGAGGACATTAACCCTAACCCAATAGAAACACCAGATACAACCACCAATCAGTGTACACATGTGCCAACCACTAGCACACCATATAAGGTCCCAGCAACCTCAGACAAGGTTTGCTGGCCAGGGAGTTGGAAGCTGCTTGCTCCTGTTCAGAATCTCCTAGGAGACAGACAGGCTCAATCCACAACTGTGGACTTCAGCAGGTAAAGGCTTCACTAACTCGAAATCTAACAATACTGATTGAATAAAGTTTTACTCCCCCTGCTGGCCAAAAAACGAAGTGCACAGGCCCCAGTAAATACAGTTTCAACAGCTCACAGAAGCACCCTCTGATGTAGAAAATCCCTGTTGCTGGGGGGGGGGGGGGGAGGCAGGGGGGCTGGCCTCACTGGCTTGTGAACACAAAATGGAGGCTGGGGGTGCACTGTTTGAGCACACAGGCCTAAGCGCAGAGCAAAGGAGAAATTTGGAGGAAAAACAGATTTGTCACCAAGGAATGAGAGGGACAGACTACAGAGGTTGGACTGCAAATCCCACAATTCAACACACTAAATGAAGGCAATCATGGGCAGGGAAAACCACACATTTAAAACACAACACAGGTGATAAAATATGCAATTACAGGCAGGTTAAAACTACAATTTTTAACTGTAACAACCACAGGCATAGACAGTAAACACAGAAAGTGAAAATCACGTGGTGATTCCTGTTGGAGCTGAGACGATCGAGGACCCTCCTTACGGACCCGAACTACCATATCCGGGTCACCACCTTGTAAAAATTGACCTTTCAACTATCAAATATGATGTCTTAACCACATGAAGAAAAGATCTAAAGTGAAACTCAACAATCAGCAATTGTGAATAAACAAAGGGTCACCAAATAGAATACTCCTTTTCTCTAATATATTATCACCGTTAAAATTCACAAGACACTGTCAACCAGAACTTATAGGAAATTGTCAACCAGAATAGACCATATTCATTGTTCAAGCCCTGAAGAAGCCCCTGGATGGGACGAAACGCGTTGGCGGTTCCAAAAGTGATGCTGTCAAAAGTTTTTAAAGATTGAATAATAAAGAATAACTGAAACTGAAAACATTGACTTGTTCGTGAAACTAAATCTTCTTTGACTTATTCATTGTAATAAATTGTGTTTAAAGTGTGCTGGGCTACTATGTGTTGTTTGCATTTATTCAACGGGCTGAAGACTTTAGTTGTGTAAAGAATTTCCTGATCCACCAAACCATAATAAATAACACTAGTGAATACCAAAGTGGGATAATTCATTTTGATACACGTAATTTACCCAATATAGCCTCTGCAAATATTAATAAGAGGAAGCATAACTGAACTAAGACTGGTCTCAACTTCCAGGCTCACTTCCAGGTTGCATATGCAGAACTGGGTATATATAGCCACAAAAAAGCAAGTTAATACCTTTGAATATGCCTTTTTCAGTGGTTTATATGGTCTCAAATTAAGGGGCTGGATAAAAATTATGTGATGATTTTTTTTTTTTAACTAGTGACAGCCTATGAAATATAGTTCAGTGTTTATTAACAAAAAGAGTTACAGTGGGTGATGAATATTGATCCAGATAATAACATTTTAAAGTTCGGAATGCAATGGTGAATATCTAAGGATCTACCTACGTTAATCAATGCAATGTTATGTAGTAGAAGGAGATTAAATACAAATTAAATTAACAATTACCACATAGACAACAGTAAAGTTATAAACGGATACATTAAACCTATACAATGTCGTGCACCATATGTATGTTATTGTCTACGTATGGTATCCCACCATGAATATTGAATACCACATGTGGATGAGGTTTGGGTGAGGACAGAAGAAGACCGTAATGTTGTACTAAAACTTGTGTGGAAAGAAATGTATTATTTAAGTTTGTACACCCAGCATGTACCCCAATCCACAAGAGATGCATCATGGGCACAGCTGGGCAATGCGATTGCCAGGGACTCAGTGGGATGAGCTGGAAGTAGACCAAATCAAAGAGGAAATTTTTACAGTTATTATGGAATTCAAGGCTGACAGGATGCCACAGACGAAAGTTTCCCGGCTGAGTTCAATGTGGCATATGGGGGCAGGTATGTATATCAACTAGTGCAGCTATTGCTAAAGGAGGTTGAGATGATTGGAATACTATCCCTAAGCATGCTGCGGCTAAGGTTTTAATGGTTCCCATGCCAGAGAACGACCTATACGACTTTTCACCCTGTAATAATGTGACATTTAGACACAAAGATGTTTGGCATAAGTCTGGTGAGTAGACTGCTGAGTGTGATTCTTAACTTTCTTCATAAAGATCATCATGAACATATACCACCAGGAGTGCTATGCTTAGTTTAAGCTGTCTCATCTATTAAAACATTGGCCTGTGGTGATGATTTTGTCTTCATTTTCTCTGGATAGAGAAAGGTCTTTCAACACTTTTCTGGGTTATCCAATAACTGAACCTTGCCCCGTGGTTCATCAAGTCGATTCAGTTGCTGTACAAAGAAACTATGGCCCATGCTAGAGTGAATGACATGATATCTGGCAGCTGGAAGCTCCAGTTGGGCACCTGGCAGGGGTGTCCACTATTTTCCACTGTTGGTTACCTTGGTTGTTGAGCTGTTGATGCACTTGATATGACAAGAAGTGACAAGACTCACAGATGACCTGTCTATTGTGTGATTCTGTGGGAAGTGCTGGAATTCTGCTTAGAGATTCTTATCTCTCACTGGCAAAATTGAAATTAGGAAAGGAGTTGTCAAGCGTACATAAGCACATTGGTTTCTGGTCACTATGACTTTACATCTTCCAGGCCTGCATGATGAGATGCACTTAGGACTGTTTTGAAAGCCTGGATAGAGTCCGGAACCATTTTACATGGGGAGGGAAGGAGAGCCATGTGAACCTGAAAATAGTGACGAGCCAGGTATTGATAGAGACTTACTAGAGGCTGGATCATTGGGCCAGGATTTAGGCAACTCACTGTGTATCCATATGCCTCAGGATGTCTGGGCTCCACACCTATATCAGTTTAGCTTCACAACAGTAAAAACAGATGCTGCTGCTACTGCATACCAGGACCATCTAATACTCTTTGATTGCCCCACTTATGCAGAACTTAGACAGGCATGGGTGTTTTTCAGTGGAAATGGATGGAATTCAGTCATAGGGGCCACCTATTCATTAGCAGTAAATTAAATGTATCACCTATACTGAAACTCAGTCTTCCCTTGGCATACATAGGTGCTACTTTCTTCACTACAAAAGAATTTTAAAGGCGGCAAGCAAAACATGTTCCTCCTTACTGCACTACTTCACTACATGCAATGTTCTATGCAACATACAATCCCTGATGTCAGATTGCAAACTTATCACCACACTGCACAGGAGTGCCTTAGAGCGATGTGCCTACAAATTCCTCCCAATAAGGAACAAGTTGGTACAGACAAGTGGATCAGAAAATTCTGCTAACAAATGGGACAAGACTTGTACCCAATTGAAGTAATCCATACACAATGTACAGTTCCATGTTATATAGTTGAATGTACTCAATCGAATATACATGACTGCCATTGTATTGCATAAATTAAGGCATGTACGTGCAAGACGTTTCCAAATGTAGTGCCTTGGAGCCAATGTTCTTACACCGACCTTCGATTGTCCACGGATTGCCTGCAGTAGAATGTGGCCTCTTACGATACTCTACAACCATGGAGCACCTGCTCTAAGTAACTCCAAATCCCTGCTTACTGAGCATGGCACCTTTCAAAACAAAGAGCAAAATAAATAAAAGGGCGGCCTTGCTAACAGCACTTCTACTGAAAGGTAGGCTCGGACTGGCCGTTGCGGGCACCGGGCAATCCCCCAGTGCGCCGCAAGGGTGGGGGCCGGTTTTGGCAAAGAGCCGGCCCCGGCAAAGAGCTCGGTTGCATCCCCAGGGGGCTGGCCGAGCACTTTGCCAGGGCCGGTTTTAGTTCTCAGTCCTGCCCTGCTGAAAGGATACTTATCAAATGCCTTAGTCAGAAGCGTCTCAACTTAGAAGGTCGGTTCAAGGACTTCAAAGAGATAGTGGATGTTGGCTGAGGAATTACATATGAAAGATATAGTAGTGATGACAAATTAGAGAAGGATCTGATGGACTGTAGATGGTATGTTCATGGCTTGTTGTATCCCCTGACTTTCTGCCCCTTGGGGTGCTGGTGGTGGAACTGCAAAGCATACTGTATCATACTCCTCCATTGGCCCTCTGTCGCTCCCCTAAGGAGGACGGTGGCGTTTTGGTGCTGCCCTTTGGGACACAGCCAAACTGAACTATTAATCAATATGTGTGCACCCACCTTATTCTGAACTTGCTGTTTATTGCCTCAGCTCCCTTTGTTTTTGTTTTTCCTTTTTGTTTCTTGGCTCTCAGTTCTGTGTGATGATTAACATTTCATGAGGGCACAGCTCTTTGATTGTACTATGCTCTTTACACAATTATCCTGTATCAGCAAAAATCACCAGCATTCTCACATCTCACCAGGATTTCTTCTGATAAAGGTCAACTGCACTAGCGATCCAGAAGCAACACTGAGCACAGCAGGGTCCTGGGGGCCCACTCAAAGCCCTAGGAGAGCCACAACCATGTGTGGGGACATTAGGCAAGAGGCCCGCACAGGGGAGAGAGGAGATCCGTTTAGCTTGACTCTAGCCACTGGAGCCTTAGGGGCATATCAACAAGGCGTTAAAAAATTATTGCAGCTTTTGCGGCCGTTTTCGGCCGAAAGCGGCGATAATTTTAACACCCTATTAGCAAGGACACGCTAACGCTTGAATCTTCTTCACACTTTCCCTCAACGCCCAGCTTTGCATCTCTAATGAGATGCAAAGTGGGCGTTCCTCCCCAGGATAACGGTAGGAATGTCGCCTATTATCAAGCATCACACAAAGCAGCATAGCAACAGGAGAAGTAGCAATAACCTCTGTTATTGCTACTTTCCTTACGCCTGCTTTGAAACTGACTTAGCCATAATATACTATGGAAGGTGGATATCATGGCTAAGTATGTGTAGCCCTATCAGCAAGCTATCTCCTGAAGTTGTGTGATTATCGCTGGATTTCCAGCGATAATCACACAGTTAGGCAGCTTGCGCTCTGAATTTTATCGCTGTGGAGATAAGCGTTGCTGATAGCACGCTATCTCCGCGATAACATTCAGAGTTAGGTGGCGATAATTATCCTAGCGCTAAGTGCGCTTAGCGATAATTATCACCCCCTCTTGATGATATGCCCCTTAGACTCTAGTCCGGCACCATCATATGTGATCCACATGCTAAACATTCTGTGCCTCATTTATGAGTTTTTTGCCGAAGGGCAGTGGCGCAGGCCTTCCTGCTGCACCTTCCTATGGCAAAAGAAAGAGCAGGAATGCACCATATCTATCAGATATGGCGCATTCCTGTCCTTTTCCCCTATGCTGGTGCACAATGGGCTGCCATGCGCCAACGCAGGCACCTTTGCACCATGGTGCAAGGGCGCCTGTGTTGCGGGGATGATTATTTATGCTGCGGAAGGAAAACCTTCCTGCACAAAAACAATCACAAGAGACTTTTTCCTCTCACCATATACAAAAAGGAAAAACTAGGAGAAATAAAGATATTTCTCCTCTTTGTGCCTGCGTTACGCCTCCCCTGGGGAGACGTAAGTGTTTTGGCGCTGCCTCAGAGTTACGATTTCTCATAAATCTAGTGCAGTGTCAAAAAGCCATGGGTGTTGCTGGGAACGCCCTGAGCAACACCCATTGCACACCCCTTTATTGCAGAAAACTGTGTTAAAGGGAACAATATTTACAAGGCATCATTAAGCTAAAAAAGCATCTTAATGCTGCGTGGTAAATATGGTGGTACAAAAGGGGGTGGTGATGGACGGAGCATCTGAACCACTCACACCCAGTCAACAGATCTGGGTTTAATCCATCACTGTTCTTTAGCCCACTCGCCACCCCAGTTCAGACGTGGCCATATGCAAATCAGTCTGACCCTGTGCCTCATGGGAACAGTCCAGCCCGAACTGCCAAGCCATGCCTTCCCTGGACTGGAAACAAGCTTCGACCATCACCACCCCCTTTTGTACCGCCTGGTAAATATGGAGCAGGCTCCTGCGCCACCGGAGCGGCACAAAAAGTGACGCACTGGCGGCGCAAGGGGCTTATACATAAGCCCCATCTGATTGTTTGAGAAGACTGCCAGATTCAAACCTGGAGCTAATACGGTCTTGTATTCCACCACAACTATAAACAACATGTGAGATGCAGGCGACCTCTCTGAATGTTTTGATTCTGATTGTGGAATCAAAGTGAATCAGGCAAAGTGGATGACTAAGTTCGCTACTGCTCATAAAAAGTTCTTGTATTTTGTTTTATTTTTGAAAAATTCACATTTCTGCATCACCCATTGATTTGGATTCGAATGAACCTATTATTCTTTACAGAAAACACACTTCAAAATACAGGCCAGAAATTGTGGCACCTTCTTGGATCTCACTAGCAGCACACGGGTCAGTGTTCAGTAGCCCGTGTGTTTGCAGTGGAATGATGTATTGATTGACCTTGTAGATTTGATTATTTCTGTCCCTGCCCATAGTGATAGTGGTTGTTATTGGAAGCAGGTTATCGAGGGCCATCACTCGCTCTTGCTTCAAACTGCATTAAAAAAAGACAAGACAATGTTGATGCCCTGGTTTGGAGTACAATAGACTAACATCATTGCATGGTCTGCCTTCAATTCAGGGCTTTATGACACTGTCCTTTGAGAACAAACACAGACATACAGACATCGATTTGCAATATCTGGGAGAGTAGGCTGTATTCCAAGCTTTGACAAAAAAAGAGTACAATTAAGGACAAAATGTTTATTCAGCCAAGCATGGAGTAATCACCTTTCAGTCCTGTCTTGGCTCTTCATAGTAAACTGGTTCGTTTTCTGGGCTCCAACGATTAGAGCACAATAAACATACAAAATGTATAATGAAATTTTATTTTTGTAGTGCACTCACTGCTGTATATGTTTGCATTATCTGGACAAAGTTCTTGCATTAGTAAGTTAGCAAAGGTTTATGTGTTTGTGTTTGGACAAAGGCTTTCTTTTCCAATACTCTCTTGTATGTGAAGTTACACTAAATCGGGCACTATGTCTTATTTTTTTAAATTATTTATGAATGTGGGGAATGCCGCCTAAGAACAACATTAGGACTCTGTTTGGCACAGTAGAAAAGAAACTAAAAACAGACAAAAATCAAAAAGAGCTCAACCTAAGGAATGCCTGCTAAAACAATTTCGTTTTTTATGGGCGTTTCTCTGATATGGCACGTTTCAGTGCTTAATATGTTAAAGGGAGGGTGTCGGTGCCCGAAGCGCTGCTCAGGTCTGAATATGACTGCCGGTGTAATTAAACGTCAGCAAGCTATATACCAAAGCCTGTATTGTTTAATCCACTACCAGACACTCCCTGACCCTTTTTGTCACTCTTGCTGGTTCCCACTTTCTTTTTGTGATGGTTTTGCCATCTTTTTCTTCCTCCATCTTAATGATGGTCTTTGTGTTTTTCCCCCACTTGCACTCAGTAAATATCTCATACGGAAAAATAAGTGCAGGTCCCTAAAAATAAGTGCCTCCACCGTCAACAACTGACTAAAACTAAGCACTGGTTTGTCTAACCATTATTGGGGTCAGGTGGAAGACAGAGGCTACTGGGCCTCCTTCCATGGGTCCTGATGTTGTTTGCCTGTACCGGGATCCATCCTACTATAGCTCTGCAAAGTGGGCCAAGTACAGCCAATTCAGGATTTCACTCTTAGTGGTAGTGATGGCAAGCCATCACAGGCTTCTCAGGAAGGTTAGTGTGAGAGTACACAGGCTCAGCACTTGAACACCACATCCACCAACACAAAAGATATCTGTTCAACCCAGTGTTTCACTTTTGAAAAAGACAAGTACTCTATTTTACATAAAGGCATATGCTAAAGACTACAATAATGGGCTAGTTATCTGATACTCTGTTGCAAGTCCCAAGTGTTTCAAGGTGGGGCCTCAAGCAGTCAATTCTCCAACCTTCTCTCTATGATCTTGGTGGTGTAGTCCCTAGCTCGCTAAAGTGCTCCTTCACCTCTCTTAAACCACAGTCACGTCTGGGAAGGGGGATATGGTAAATAGCCATGTAGTCGCTCACTCATTCCTACCTCTTGATTGTGTAGAAATGCCATGGGCCTCCACATGGGGGCAGGCTTACCGAGAGTGCACAGGACCAAGTGCACGACTTCTGTCAGTCCTGCTCGGGTGGGGTGGCTGCACGCTTATGTGGTGAGTTTTCCGATAATGGCAGCAGGAGCTGGGGTTTCTACCAAGAGCCCTATTTTGGGCTCCAACAGTTTCTCAGTGCTGGTTGGCCCAAATCCTCCAGTGAGGATGCTGTCAGTCACACTGGAACCTCAGGGTGAAGGTATTTCAGCAGTCTTCTTCTCTTGGCACAGGTTTCAGTGACAACAAAGTACTTGTAGATTCTGTTGGGAGCACAATGTCAGCAGTCCGATTGGGTGCTGGGGTCTTTAGCAACTCATTGGCAGGTTCTGGTTCGCCACGTAGTGACGAGCAGTAATTGCCCTGATCTTTGAGAAGCGCAGTCCACTTAGCAAACTTGAGGGTCTGTACCAGGTCTAGCCACTCATTAGGAGTATCCTGGGATGGCACCACAGGTTGGGAGTCTTCACTTTTGGTGTGGCGGAGACTGTGTAGCACAGAGTTCATGAGAATAAGTCAAGCCATTCTTCCTCTAGATTGGATTCCAGGTGATGTCTACACACTTCTGAGAAGGTGGCTGGCAGGCAAACACAAGCGGTGATTGAGCAGTTGCCCTGTGAATACTCTTTGGAGCTCAGCTTCTTTAGTCAGAGAGAACTCTGAAATGGAACAATGAGTGGTTCAACTGACTTCATTTTTATGGAGATTTAGCAGACAGGGGATGTGGATTCTCTTTTGCAGAACCGGTTTGGTCAGTTCCCATTTCATGTGTCCTCCATAGGCTAGACTCGAGCCTTAGTCTATGTCTTGAGTGATAATCTTCACAGAAGGCCATCTTCATGTTGGAGGTGTAAGTAGTATGCACCGGACTATCAATATCAACACTTAATAGTTATCAGGAGGAGAGAAAAAGGGCGGCTTCCCTTCAAAAGCACCCTTAACATTGTGGCACAAGAAATTTAGTCACAATGCTCAAACCGCCATCTACCAAATAGCAATCTCAGGAAAACTAATCTTCAACCCTCGGTCTCAGAAAGGACCTAATTGAATTTCTAAGAGGAAGCCTTTTTCCTTTTCCCCCTTCAGTACATGTGTTTACTCCCTCCAGTCTAAGGAATCAAAGCAATACACCTAAACTGCTTATGAAAGCAGCCTCAATTTTACCTTGTTTGCAGGCACAGGCCAGGGTCTTACAAAATAGAACCTACAGACTGTGCCGCTCTAGTTTACTGATCCAATGCATATCAAACTTCACAATCATACCTGCACACAACCAGGTGCACTGGATTGTGGCATTCAAATTTGGGTTCGCTGTTTGTTAGCAGTGGAAATTTAGGTGCATTGACCTTTAAGCTCCCATTCACATGACACAGGTAAAAAGTTATTGTCATACTATAATTACTAAAAATATAGTGTGTCTCGACTGCAAGTATTTGGTATCATGATTTTTAGATATTGGCCCCTGCCTCACCCTAATTTAGCAGATGTGCGAAGGCCTAGGCCTGCCCATGACTTACAAATGGTCCTTGACCTGTCCCGAACCTAAAGAGATGGCCCAAGCAGACAAAAGGACAGCAGTTCTAACATATACAACTTCTGTCCCAGTCACTGGTTCCTGAGTATATCGCTGTGATACTGGAAAGTTACAGTTACGACCAAAATTTCCTTTGGAAAAGCTTTTTTTTGCCAATAACTTTAGCGCTGCTTGATGAATCTTCACTAAACTTTCAAAAAACATTCCCTTTTAGGTTCAGCTGCTGTGTTGAAAGTATACGGGCAATCTGTCAAGTGGGGGCCAAGAAAAAGGGGGGTCCCAAAATGCGTTTTCTCCATGTAATGTCTATATGGATTTTCGCATTTTGAACACTTCTGCAGCCCAAACCGATGTACGGAATTGCACCAAATTTGGTGAAAAGCTATATGTTGCTCCACCCCCAATTCAGGGGACCGCCGCCTCCCTGGGAATTTATTGTAATTTATTGCAGGGGGCCATCTGGACTCCCCCCACAGGCCGGATACCGCCAACGCAATGGGGCAAATATGAACAAAGGAGGGGGGTTGCGCAGCCCCCCTCCTGGAGCCCCGGGGTCTACCACCTCGGTGAGGCAAATATAAATATAAGAGGAGGGCTGTGCAGCCCCCCTCACTAGAGCCCTAGATGGCCCTGAGGACCCACACTGCCCCATGGCCGGCTCTAGCAATGTCCGCGGGTGCCCACCCCTGGACATTGCAGTTTGCTATAGCTTCTCCCACCAAGCCATAGCAAACTCTGCTCCACTTCTCACTTACTAGAGGCGGAGCAGAATTGCTTTTGGACAGAGGAAGGTGCATGTTAGCAGCTCCCTCTGTCCAAAAGCAATGCTGTGTCCCGCAGGATGCAGGGAGCCGGTAGGCTCCCCCCGCGGTCCCCAATTTAAAACCTCTTTGTCCAGGGTGGGACTAGGGCACCCAGTAATGTGGCCAGGCCCTGGGGGATGGGGTCCCCGGGGTAAAAATTGGCCCACGACTGGGCAGTGCAGCCCTCTCCCATGTTCTTAGTGTGCGAGCTCTGCTGGCCAAGCTCAAAATCCTGTCAAGTCCAGAGACTATGGAGCCCATCTGACCGCAACACTAAGGGAGGAAAGCGCTGAGCACAACAGCGGTGCAGAGAAATGGTGCGGGCCCCCGCAACAAGGCTGCCTTGTGGGTGAACACAGAGCCAGGAGCTGGAGCAGAGATTGCAGCCTGCTGGAGCCTCCCGGTGTGAAACTGGTCGTGCCGGCACAGGGCAGCGGCCCAACCGCAGTAGGGTTCATTGAGAGACATGCCCGGGGACGTGCCGGGGACCTCCTGCTCAACGGCGGGCATATTGAACCGGTGAGCTCACACACCTGCAGCAGCACTGGAAACTCACTCCAGCCCACCCAGCACCACCTTGTGGAGACCCACCAAAAGGCCCGGCAGCCATCTTCAGCCAAAGTCCATGTAGCCTTGGCGCTGGAAGCGGATCAGCCTGTGCGAATGCCAGGGACAGGACGGAACGCAGACCGTGAAGCAGTAACTGCTTTGAGCAGGCGGACCTGAAGGCAGTGGCAAAGCTGGGTGAGAAGTGCACCTGCCCTAGATGCCAATCTGGGAAATTGAGACCAACCAATTAATTACAGATTCCAAAACACTTCTGAAAAAATCGATAAGGAAATCTTGGAATTCAAGGATTTTACAGTGACTCAAAAAAATAACAAATTTGAATTGGACAAAAAGAACTTTTCTTTAGAATCAATTTATCCGTATCTCAATAAGGACTTTTACACACATTCTGATTCACGTCGCTTCTTACAGGATAACCAAGGACGATCGCGTCGAAAATTCCTAACTTTCTCGGATACCACATCATCGTCTGGGAGTGAACCAGACAACAGCAATCGACCTCCTCAAAATAGGGCAGGAAATCGATCAAATCAATACCAACAACAACCCCAAGACCAACAGCCTTTTTTAGGACGGGGCCAACAGAAACCCGGAGGCCGAGTACGCTACACCCAACCATGGGAAATGAGAACACATCAGAAATTCTACAAAAATTAGAAATTTCACCAATTTATAATTTATCAGATAGGGCGCTCTCAGTAGCTGAAACATCTATTCTGACCAAAGGACTCAATTTTGTACCATCAAGACCCACAGATTTCATCAAAATGAAACTTGAGACATTGGAATTCTGCCGGAAGATTCGCCTAAAGACATTCTTCCAGGACTCAATCGAAAATACTCATGAGGAAACTACAGGTCTGAAGAGAAAATCGGCATTCTGTCCAAAAGGACCCAAAGTCCCGAAGGAAGTTATAACGTTTGAACGCACTGTTTTGTCTGGAATCTCCTCAATTGAAAAAAAGAAAACATTCGTCAAATTCAACCTTTCCAAAGCTGAAAAAGATGCATTGGTAACAGTGAAGAATGATAACACCATTGTGGTCAAACAGGCCGATAAAGGCGGAGCAGTGGTAATCTGGGACATTAACAAGTATAAGCAAGAAGTACACCGCCAGCTTAATGACCAGAACTGCTACAGACGCATCGGGAAAGATCCAACATCCGAAATAAGGAATCAATTATTCAACGTTATCCAAAGAGGCTTTGACGAAGGTTTTGTAGGACCTAAGGAACTAGTATTTTTACAAAATAAAAATCCTAGGACACCTGTATTCTATGTGCTCCCCAAATTGCACAAGGATGAAAACAACCCACCAGGACGCCCTATAATTTCAGGGTGTGATTCTCTTTTCGAACCCATTGCAAAATATATTGATTTCTTTTTTAAACCTTTTATTCAGACCATCCCTGCCCACCTCCAAGATACAACTGCTTTCCTAAATCGAATTTCCACCATCAACTTCAACCATAACAGACAGCTTCTAGTCACATTGGATGTGGTGTCTTTATACACCCAAATCCCTCAAGAACAAGCACTGGAAACTTTGACTGTATTTTTGGAAAAAAGAGAAAGACCAGTAAGAGTCCCTACCAATTTCATCCTTGACCTTGCACGTTTTGCATTACAAAAAAACTTTTTCACGTTCGATGCAGAATTTTTTTATCAGGTAAAAGGGGTGGCGATGGGTTGCCCCTTTGCTCCAGAGCTAGCCATAATGTTCATGGGGTTATTTGAAGAAAAATTCATATATAACGCAAACCCCTATGGTAGCTGCATCTCCCATTACATGCGGTACATTGACGACATATTCCTTGTCTGGACAGGAGGAAATGAAGATTTGGGCCAATTTGTGTGTTGGTTGAATTCGAGAACGATTGACATCCAGTTCTCTGTCACAGCATCCAATGAATCGATCACCTTTTTGGACGTGAAAGTGGAACCTTTTGAGGGAGGCTTAAGCACAACCTTATTCCGGAAACCCTCAGATAGGAATAAAGCTTTGCATTTTAACAGTAATCATCCTCGTAGCTTGAAACAGAATTTACCATATGGGCAATTTTTAAGAATTCGCCGAAACTGTTCGAACAAAGAGGAATATTTCAAACATGCCGACCATTTGAAGAACCGACTCATCCAGAGAGGCTACCCTAAAAAATTATTAAAAAACTCCCTCAAACGAGCCTGGTGGACTCCACGAGAAACCTTACTGGAGAAAAAAATCAAACAAGATGTGAGAAGGATGGTGTGCGTCACCACCTTCTGTCCAGCTGCAAACTTACATAGGAAACTCATAATGTCCAACTGGCATTTACTAAAAAATCTGCACGAGGATTTCTCAGCACCGCCACTTTTTGCATACAAAAAGGACAAGAGCTTTGCTAACCATATTGTAAGGGCGGCATTACCAATTGTGAAGGCACCGACATTACAAAGTCTCTTTGGATTACCTCCGCCCAAAGGACATCATAAGTGTGGAACGTGCACTTGCTGTAATGAAACCATTGAGGACTCAGTATTCACATTTGAGAATATCCATTGGAAGCACGACACTTTTACGAATTGCAAATCCAAAAATGTCGTATATGCCATCATCTGCCCGTGCCCTCTAGTCTACATTGGGAAGACTACACAAGAAATCAGGAACAGGATAACGCAACATAAATCACGTATCCGCAGAGGAGTGGAGAATGCCCCACTAGTTAACCATTGGACAAAATGTAAACATGAGAAAACTGATTTGCGTTGGACAGTGTTATCCAAAATTGAGAAAGATCCTAGGGGCGGCGACCTGGATGCTAAATTATCACAACGCGAAGCAATGCTTATAATGAAGTTCAACACCGGATACGAGGATTAAATGAAATTTCAGAAATCTATAAGCCTAATGTCTAAGCCGCACTAGCTAAATGGGTCCGCCTAGTCCAGTCCACAATCCAGTCCACTGTTTACATTCGCTGTGTGACTTGACTGTCATGGTTACAGAACTACAAGTCCCAGGACTACCGGGTTTGTGCCCTTAACCAGGAAGTACTTTTGGCAGTTCCCAACTCGAGGGAACCATTCGTTTGAACCATTCGTTTGATCCGAGGAGAAGGACGGATGCCTTTTTCCTTAATCGGTGTGTAACCCCGCTGGATTGATTTACACCGCCACTGCGCCTGAGACGCAAGGTTTTTTACACAATTTTCCTTCTCATTTCAGCAAAGGAGCGGCCGCTCCCGAGCAAACGAGGACAGAACAGCGAGTCACAAGCTGTGCACTAGCGGGTGAGTAGGACGCCCCCCCCTCCCCTCTCTGCTTAGATGATCAGAATGAATGGGCTGGGATGTTTGACTAAATACTGAATGTCGTTTATGTTTTTTCCTCACACAGTCCCTGTGATCACTCCTTTGGGAAATACAAATTAGACTCGACTTTGGGAATTCACCCGCCCATCACTGTTTGCGATTATTGACTTTCAGCTAAAGGTAGGGAGCCGCTTTGGTTTACAGGAGCACGTCCCTTTCAACTTTTTGAATAAGCAATCCTAAGCTAGCCATTTCTATTGTTACAGAACCTATCCGGTCCTGAGGAGAACCCCACCAAGACGAAGGGGTTTGAAACGCGTCGACCAGTCTTGTCCCGTATCTGGTTACCATTAGTGTTTTGGAACAGCCCTTTCATTAATGTTGTCACATGAGTGACTTTGGTAAAACTGTGACTAAAAACAGACTTTAAGAATTAGAAAATCACGGAAAGAATTATTTTCCATCAAATAAGCCACCGATACGTGGACTCATCGTTTTCTCACTTCCAGTTGTATGAGTGGTTTGTGTATGACTGTATGGCCAAGTGTGTATGAAATTTGTATAATATTGTTTATAAATTTGTATGTATATATTGTATATAAAAATTTCGTTGTATTTTGTATTTTGTATTTTCCATGCACGAGAAATAGTGTGCTTAAAAAAGAAAATAATTGTACTAAAAGAGAATAAATCCCGCATGGTGTTAAATTCAAAACAGGTTGTTTTTGCTTAATTCAAAGCAGCTATTTTTGAAGAATATTGGTTGGTGAACAGGGTGTCCCAGCATTGGCTTTTGTTTTGTTTGATAATAATCTGTCGTGGGCGCCACAGAGCCCGGTCGTGGTGGAGAGGCGGGCGCCGGAGCAGCTGCTTGCAGGGCCGGTGTGCGCCAGCTGTGCAGCCTGGGGGCAGCTGATCGGCCGAGGGGCTGACAGTGGGACTGCACCGAGGCCCTACCTGTGGACGGCTTGAGGAGCTGCCTGGAAATACAACCTGGAGACACCTAATACCCCTGGAGGCCTCGCAGCTATCGCAAAGCTGGCAGACCCGGTGAGACCGACTGCCTGATGTGGCGCTAAAGGGGCAGTCCCAGGAAAGCCACAAACTTCTTGCAGAGACACACTCTGGGACCCAATGGATCTCTACGACCTTGACACACGGTAAGAGACAGCGGGCAGGCTGCGGGGGGCTATCGCTCTGGTGGACGCGACTCAAGGGGCTAGATCATGCCCCGACCCCCAGCCACTGCCCACACTACACTGCCTACACGGAGAGCATGCAATCATTCTCCGGCCTGGGATGTCGAGGTCCCTCACGCCATCGTATGCGGGGGTTAGCAGCGTTGATGTGACCTGGTTGGCCGTTAACCCTCCCGATATGAGCTTTTGATTCTTGGGCATGGAGAATTCACCTGTTGGGGTCGGCTGCCCCCATGTGCACGCTGTCCTACACACAACCATGGGCAAGCTGGAGGGCAGGCAAACTAAACTCTCCTTCAAGAAGAAACGCAGCATCAGGCAGGTGGACCCCGAGGTGGAAAAGGGCACCACCTCACACTCCCGTGGGATGCTGAGGAGCAGGAACTAGACCTGAAATAAATCATGCTGGAGGTAAAATCCAGTTTGAAGAACAATGATGCTATGCTGGACTTGCTTACTGCACACCTGGATAGGGTGTAAAACAGAGTGTCGAGAGGGCACACAGAACCCTGGGAACACGGCCACCTCCTGGGGCCCACCCCTCCAATAGTGGCCCTTTCAGTTCAGTTCAGTTCAAAAGTCTTTATTTCGAATGTCAATTCATAAAAGACAATACATAAAAACACCAAAATTTTATAAAACCATGATAACAATCATCATCTAAAAGTGTTCTTCATCTAAAAGAATATTAAACAATTTAATAAACAGTTCAATTAAGACTTCCAGTTATAATAACAACCACGTTATCAATATATAGAATATATAAAAGCAGGCATTAAGAGACATTGGGGTTCCTAGTTCGAATGATCCATGCCCAGCCTAGGTACTTAGCCACACCGACCACTACCAGCTCGGATGTGTTAGTACGAAATATCCTCATGGCTTCTAAAAACCCTTTAATTTCAAGATTACTACATAGGGGTTTAAGCCATTTTAACCGTGGAACACGGTAGGCTGGGCATGCAAAGAAAAAATGGCCCATGCTTTCCGGATGGTTGGGGCACCAAGGACAGGTATAGTTTGAGTTCGCAGACCATTTCCCGGCAAAGGAATTAACTGGGAGTGACCCGACACGGAACTGATGGTATAATTTCCGGTCGAGAGTTTTAGTGATCACATCCCAGTAAGGTTCTAAGGAAGGGGTCAGTTTATGTACCAAAAAAAGTCCAGTTAAGTTAGTGGCGTCTGACTGGACCACTGCTAAGTGCTTTACTGTGGCCCAGTATAGGTCCTTGAAATCCTGTTTAGAGGGAAAGGGGGTACCCCCCGGATTAGACCAAAGGTGGTTGAGTCCCATCTCTTCCAGCACAAATTTTACTTCCCTTAACCAGGGGATTCGAGATGCGCCCCACAATGACTTAACTTCGTCCAGTTCCTTGGCAAATAGGCTAAGCTCTGGTGTGGTCCAGAGCCGTCGCCACAGGGCCACCAGACGGAAGCGGGCCAAATCATTGAAGGGTTTGCAACCCAAATCTAGCAACAATGGTTTGGTGGGTGTGGATTGAGGAAGACCCACCAAATTTCGCAGGAATTTGTTTTGTGCCTTAACAAGGAGAGACAAATCTTTATACCCCCACACATCAGCGCCATATAATATGGCTGTATTAATTTTTGCTTCGTAGATTTTTATCACCGGGGCAATACGTTTGGTCAGGGACTTCCTTTGCTCCTGTAATAAGCAGCCCGAGAGGCGGACAAACTTAAGATATAAAGCCTCAATCTGGGGTTTCCAGCTAAAGCGGTAGTCCAGGGTCACACCCAAGTACATCATTGTGTCCACTTGTTCAATCAGGGCACCATTCAAGGTAATAGAGCTTTTGATTGGGCTTTTATTGCTAAAAACCATAAATTTGGTTTTATCTGTGTTGATCTGCAGATCATTAACCCTGCAAAACTCAGCGAACCTGTTGAGGGCTATTTGCAACCCCCCTCGTGTTTTAGAGAGAAGCAGGGTATCATCTGCAAAAATCAACATCGGGTATTTAGACCCGCCCAAAGATGGTGCATCAGTCAGGGTATCAGCAAAGAATTTTACAACCTGATTGATAAACAAAAGAAATAAGGTGGGAGCCAACACACATCCCTGTCGCACACCGCGTGTAACTGGAAAACTATCAGTCACCTGACCTTGTTTACCCCATCTTACTCTAGCAAAGTTTTCTTCATGGAGTCTAACCACTAAGTCGAGAAGTTCAGGTGGCACACCCATGAGTCTAAGGGATTTCCACATTTTCTCTCTTGGTACCAAGTCGAAAGCCGACTTAAGGTCCACAAAAGCGGCATAAATAGCACCACCACCCAGCTTGACAACCTTCCAGTACAACATATTAAGTCTAAAAACCTGATCTAAGGTGCTGGTGCCTACTCTGAATCCAGCTTGCATTGGGGACAGAATATTTTCTTGCTCCATCCACCCCTGGATTCTCGCGAGTACCATCCTGGCAGTTATTTTTTTAAGAGAATCTATCAGGCTTATAGGGCGATAGTTCCCCGGGACTGAGCGGTCTCCTTTTTTGAATACTGGTAGAATCTCCGCCCCTTTCCAGGAGCCCGGGATCCTTGCCCCTGCAGCAATTGCATTCACAAGCATGGTTATGTAAGGAACCCAAATGTCAAGATTCATTTTAAAAAGATCAGTGGGTATTGCGTCCAACCCAGGCGCTCTACCTGAATGGACTGCACCCAGGGCATACTTCGTGTCAGAGGTATTAAAAACAAGCAAGCAATCAGGGTTAGAGGGCAAGACTACTTCCAACTCTTGATGAATATCCTGATCCACGTTCGGAGCTCTAAACTGCAATGAATAGAAAGCCACCCAGTCTTCCGCAGAGACGTGATTCACAGGGGTTTGGGAATCCAGGTTCGCACCCCACTTAACGATTTCCCAAAACTTAATTTGGTTTGATGTTAGACACGCCGAAAGGAGCTCTGACCAATTACGGTCATCCCACTCCTTCTTCGCGGCCCATAGCGCCTTTTTGTAGGTCAGCCGAGCCGTTCTAATAACGGCTATGTCTCTAGATTTAATCGCTAAAATCAATCTACTGTGCGCTACCCTACAACTCTTATTGTACCATTTGTTCCGGACTTTATCCTTCCTTGGTATTAATGGGGTTGTTAACAGGGTTTTTAGTTTTGCAAAGCACAGATCATGAAGATCACTAATCTGGGAGATAATCCCCTGGGAAGATGATGCAGCTTCCATTACAACCAATGTCTTCGCGACTTCTTCCTCTATATCTTTTATTATGGAAGGATCTGCAACTACCCTAGACCATTTTACTCTTTTTCTATCATTACACAAAATGACCTCTGCCGTTAAACAGGCGGTGATAGAAGGCCCACCTCCAACGCCTAAGAGCTTAAGACCCAGCGAAAGGGGGTTGTGATCTCTCTCTGGGCGTTCCACAACCTCCATGTTAATAACCAGGGACCAGAGCTCAATTTTAACAAGAAAATAGTCGATACGACTCTTACTGACCCCATTATTAAAGGTCGGGTGGCCTGATTTATCGGAGGGCGTGCGTCCATTGGCAGCACGCAGCCCCCACTCCAGACATAGCCCCAGCCAATGAAGTGCTGCCTCAGTGCCCTTGACGCCCCTTGTCAGTCCCATGCCGCATCTTCGTCTGCCCCCAAATCCTCCCCCACGCTGTTCAGGGGCTCAAATGAACAGTTTAGGTCACCAGCGACCAGAATAAAACTGTCACTGCCTATTTTCCTCAAAAGCGAGTCCAGATCGTCTATAACTGGCTGCTTACGACCTCCAGGGCGTCCTCTAGCGTAAATATTTATAAGTACTAAGTCCTTATCGTTACCGCTACTGAGCTTAATACACAGGAGATCCGGATTTTCTACCGAAATCTCCGATAGACTATACCCCATAGACTGTCTTATCCATACCACTAGACCTCCTGAGGGCCTACCCTTTGGGCCCTGTATAGCAGGCTTGAAAAAGTTTAGGTACCCTGCCCTATAAATCGGGGCAATTGAACAACTTTCCTGTAAAATGACAATGTCAAAGGAGTCGATGAAATCAGTCCAATCTTCGCTATCCATACGACCCCTTAGCCCTGCCATGTTCCTGGAGACTATTTTAGCTGTCCCCACCTGATTACAAGTTGGGGCTGCCTCTAAGGTACACCTATCCTCCTCTAATGCAACATTCGCCCTCCGCAGGGGACTAAATCTCAGGGAAGGTGATTTAGGGCAAGATTCTACACAGTCCTTACTTTTATCCTCCTCAAGAGCACTATTTTCTGGGGAGATGGGCAATTGGCTTTATCCTCCTCAAGAGCACTATTCTCTGGGGAGATGGGCAATTGGCTCTGGGGAGATGGGCAATTGGCAAAAAATAGTGGCCCTTTGCTAAACCATAAAGACCGAGACATGATCCTTTGTTTAGCAAGAGAGATGGGTCAAGTCCAGTATAGAGGTAACAACTTGTACTTTTTTCTGGCCTTCAGAGTGGCGGTGCAGGCGGCTCGGCAGGACTTCTAGCTGGCCAGGTGCCTTTTGCAACAAGCTAATATAAAATACGCCATGTTATACTCCGCCAAGCTCAGAATAATACTCAACGGGAAAACGCACCACTTCACTGATCCCAAGCAAGCCCTCAAGTTTGCCAAACAACAGGTGAAGCCCAAGCGATCACAGGGAGCATCAAATCAGGTCCCCACTGAAACGCAGCTGAGCGCCAACGATTGAATACAACCCACCACCGCTCTGGCCTGCAATCGAAGTTGACAGTGTTGATCTGTTAGTGGAAGGCCCAATACCTCAGGGACACTGACAATTTCCCGATACCTTTCTTCAGGCTTTTTTTAACCGCATCTTACTAGGTTGTAAGCTGTACTTTGCTTGTGGGGATTGTTATGGGGTCGTAGAACTGCTCTGCAATTATCTTTGGGACCAAGGGCTCCGTTCTTTATAGTCTGCGCTCCACCACCCAGACTTATTTGGTGGGTTAGTCCATGCGGAGACTCCACTGCCCCCAGGGATAATGCCCAGATGTTGCTGATATGGGAAAGGGAGCCTCAACCTAATTGGGGGGTTGGAGTGGAAGGGGCTTTGATTGTTCAGTTTCTTGAAGTTTGTTTAATGCATCTCCAAAATGTTGGCTTTCTGACTTACACATGCATCGCTCTTATCACCACACGCACTGGCGGGAATACAGTCCACAATACCACTTGTACAATGCAACAGCCCACTGCTGCGGCTTGCCATTGCCTGACGAGACGGAGATGGACAGGGTAGCCTCAGTTAAGCTCATAACATGGAACGTCAGGGGTGTAAATGATGGCAGAAAGGTCCGCCTGGTACATGCCTACTTTAATAGACACGAGATAGACATCTGCCTAATTCAAGAGACCCACCTTGTTGGTCGTGCTCTCCCGCCACTACTCATTAGGAGTTGGGGCACCTCCTACTAAGTCACATATTCTAAATATGCAAGGGGCATCTGCATTCTTATCCGTAAGGGCCTGGCCTGGACTACTAAACACTGCATTTGTGTTAGCGATGGGTGGTACATTGCTCTGACAGGCACACTCTATAATCACCCCGTTACCCTTGCTACAGTCTAAGGCCCAAATGGGGACAATCCAGAATTTTTTCCAAGGTCTGGCATTTGATTGCAGGTACCGAATCACAGACACCGATATAGTGTGGTGACTTTAATGTTCCACTAATAGATGGAGGACTCACACCATAATGTGCATAAGTGCACATGTTTTTCCCTACACCACGGAGCATGGTCAAGAAATTATTACTGACTGGCAACCAGGGCCATTCTCCTCTGGCGACCTACAGCCACTCACTTGCCTCACACACGCTCAGATCATGCTTCGGTGCAAATGACCCTCCAGCCCCCAAACGTGCTTCCGAATGCATTCACATGGCGATTGCCCCCTGGTGCTCTCAGAGACTCCGTTTTCAGGGAGGAGGTACACGTCGCCATTCAAGATTACTTTGAGCCAACACTGGGTCGGTTAGCTGTCCTGCCACACTCTGGGAAGCCTTTAAGGCTGTTATCCGATGCATGTGATTAGCCAAACTGTATGGTATTCTTAAATTTATCGGTGGTACGATCACAATGCTTGAAACTGATATCTCCACACTCGAAGCCCAGTTTCACAGCTCCGGTGATCCTGATACTCTGGCCAGCATATGCGAAAAGCTGTCAGCATACCAAGGGGAGGCGACATGGGCGGTTCTGTTTTTGGGCAAGGAGACCCAGGCACGTAGGTATGGGGAGGGAGATCCCCCTGCCAAAACTTTAGCCCGACTGCTTAAAAAACCACATGCTGCATCCTACATCTCTGATCTGGTTGACCTAGATGGTTGACACCATTCCTCCACCCCAGAACTGTTGCAGATTATGGTTGACTTCTTCATGCGTCTCTACTCTACCACCCAGACGATGACACCCCCAGATCTCTAGGCTTACTTTGACGCCATTAAGTTGACATGGCTATCGGACTCCTATTGGGAGTTCCTGGACTCCCCTGTCATGGTTGAGAAGGTTCAGCAGGCACTCGCTGGGCTTTTCCCCAGATAAAGCTCCTACAGCCTCTTTCTATAAAGAATATTCAAACACCCTAGCTCCCAAGCTTCTATACATCTACCACAATGCGTTGGAAGTAGGCCTGCTCCCTCCTTTGATGCGTGAGGCGGTAATATTTACACTCCTCAAACCGAATAAACCTGATCACCATTGCGACTCCTACCGACCTCTATCGCTCATCAGTATTGATAATAAAATATTTGCTAAGGTTTTAGCAAACAGACTACAACTCCTGCTCCCGTTGATGATCAGACCTGATCAAATCAGGATTCATACCGGGCCGATCCACAACCCATAACCTATGTACCATGTTTAGAGTCATATATTATCTGAATCCCCAAACCCCAGCGGTAGCTGTGTTGCTCGACGCCACAAAAGCCTTCAACACTCTGGAGTGGGACTATATGTTCCAGATGCTGGGCAGAATGGATCTCGGCCTTAACTTCCTTGCACGGATCTGTCTCCTATATACCTTGCCCAATTCCTGTGTGCGACTCAATGGACAGATATCGGATCCCTTCCCGGTTGGCAGGGGCACGTAGCAGGGGTGCCTACTCTCCCCCAACTCTTTGGAATTGCGATGGAGCACCTGGCCACGCACATTCGGCAGCATCACGTGAATTGGGAACTGGGATATTCCACTTGTGGGCTCGTTGTGTCCCCTTATGCGGATGACATCACCGTGTACGTTTATCACTCTGAAGAAAATACGTTTTTACTAGGTCCTATTAATTTCCTTACATTCCTCCATTTCTTGCCATCTCATGACTAAAACCCTGCCTACAGCCTCCATTTCTGCTGACACTAAAAAACTATCACATACCCAAGCCCCCTGTTCTTTGCAGTTAACCAATTCATCAACAGAAAGTCATGAGACACCTATGCCCTGTGTAAAAAAGCTTGTTTTTCATCTACTGCTCCCTGCTTGGTAAACATCCTTGATGCCGTGATCAGGTCATCTGGACAATGGTCTGACTGACCGAGCCTTGATCAAGCTGATTGAACAATGTTCTGACTGACCGAGCCTTGATCAAGCTGATTGAACAATGGTCTGAATGCCGAGTCTTGATCAAGCTGATTGAACAATGGTCTGAATGCCTAGTCTTGATAAAGCTGATTGAACAATGGTCTGAATGCCGAGTCTTGATCAGGTCATCAACTACAAACATCGCCTTGATCAGGTCATCAACTACAAACACTGCCCTGATTGAACAAGGGATAGAATGCCAAAAGAGTGGAATAAAAATGTATATAAGGCTTGTTCGCTGTGGAGTAAAGCAACAGCCTCCTGGGTTTTGTCTCTGACTAGCTTGGGACTCTGTTCCATAGCCCGGGCTATTGTAATAAAGGTGGTTCTCTCTGCAGACGAAGGCTTCCGGGTCCACTTTATTATATAAGGAGGGTAAGAGTAGACTCGGGTGATTCCCGCACCACCATGCCCCCACTCCTCCTTGAGGTGGGCTTTTCCTGGTTCTACAACCCCGAACACAATCTTTCACCACTCATTTATGAAATTATACACTTTGGGGGCATGTCCAAAATTCAAATAAACTGAGCTAAATCCACGTTGCTTCCCCTAACAGAGGCCACAGCTCCTTTTCCCATTCAAATTCCACTTCAATGGGCCAATGGCCCTGTCAAATACTTGGGGATCCTTGTGTGTAGAGACACAGGACATCTGAAGGGCCAATTTTGGTAACGCCATGACTTGGTTTTAGGACCGAATCGCCATGTGGACTAAATTCCTGCTATCGATGGCAGGGCGAATCGCCATTGCAAAGATCGTGGTTCTACCCAAATTTCTTTATCTGTTTGTGAACATCCCCATACCAATTACGCAGGCATTTTTTAAACAACTCCGATCTAATCTCATCACACTAGTCTTGGCAAGGAAGCAACCCTGCATAAAATACGAACTCCTAATGTTGCCACAATCACAAGGCGGGATGGGTGCACCAGACTAACAGCTATACGCGCTGTGCGCCCAGGTACACTTCCTAAACTACTGGACACACCCCACACCTTTCCAGCCACATGTTGCGGTGGAAATAGATAAAGTCTCCTCATGGCCATTATCAACAGCATTATTTCTTCCATACAAACGCTGTGGCCTGGAGATAGATATCCCACAGTGCATGAGATTTGAAGTGGTCTGGGATGGCTCGTCACATAGGGCACATTTATGCCCCATCTGTCCCAGTAGCGAAGCACCCCATTTTGCCGCCTTTACAAGACGGCAGTGCCTGCTCCTCGCGGTGACAAGCTTGGCACCCACACCTTCGCAGACCTCTACCCGAATGACCATTTTCTTGGCCCCCGGCCCGGGAATCCGCCACAAACACACCCTTGGAAATCTTCCTGTACTATCAATTGCGTGCAACTTGCCGTACGTTGTATGACATATTTTCAGCCCCCCCTGCAAACACTCACAGTATTAGAATACACATATACGACTAGCTTAGCCCGCAAGCTGATCACGTCTTTGTATATCCTGCAACAGACGCACCTGCCCGGGAAGAATGGGGAAGAGACCTCCTCACTTCCCGCACAGATGGGCACTGGACATTCTGCTGTGGTCAACTTGAGGTTTTATCTCCCAACTACAGACTACGCCTCATTCACTTCAAATTTCTGCACCGCGTATATCGGTCTTCTGTCCAGATACATTGCATGGGGCTCTCTCCAGACTCTCATTGCACACGCTACCAGTCGCCCATTTTGGACTTCCTCCACCTTGCTTGGCAGTGCCCTGCTGTCGCTGCATACCTGGGGGTCTTCACAATCATCGGGAAAGTCATAGATACTCCACTATCCCCTTCCCTGCTGCTGGAATTACTGGGTTATGTGGCGGATGTGGCCCACGGCATCCGCAAACTTACTGCTCTAATGTTGCTTCTTGCAAAAAGCAGAGTCGCAATGAACTGGGGGTGTGCACAGGCACCGCGAGCCAGAGACTGGCTCAGGTACATTACATACTGTCATGAACAACTAGCCAACTACTGGGATCTGATGCCACTGAAATCCCGCCCCAAGATATTTGGAAGCCCTTCACTACCTACCTCCGGTTATCAGAGCCCCCTCCTTCGGCCCTAGATGGACAGACTGAGTTACCTTCATCTTAAGGACATATGTCCCACCATGTTTATTATGTGATATATTAGCGACCTCCGCCATCCTCTCCAGATGTCCCTCACTATTGAAATATAACATGTTCTGGATGGGTGCCGGGGCGGCGCTGTGTGGAGCCGCGGTGAGGGAGGTGAGAAACCCTTCCTGAGATCCCATCAATGTTTTCCCGCTATATCCTTAAATTTTAACTGTATTCATGATGTATGTGCTATGTCGCTCAACTCATTGTTCACTATCATGTTTGTACCATTGCCAACAATTTTAATAAAATGTAAAAAAAAAAAAGATAGATAAATGTAATATTGGTGGAAAGGGTGTTGAATATCTTCGGCACTGCTTAAATGAAGAGGGAATTTCGCCAAAGTTAGAGCAGGTAATTGCCACTGCGGATGCCTTGCAACCAAGTGACACAGATCAGCAAAGGACCTTCTTGGGATTAGGTTAATATTATTAACAATTTATTTGTATGTTTGCAGACAAAACTAAAAGTTTTCAGAAATGTATGTTGATGAATGTCGGACTTGACTGGGGTGGGACTATGTTTGCAGACAAAACTAAAAGTTTTCAGAAATGTATGTTGATGAATGTCGGACTTGACTGGGGTGTGGAGTGTGAACGAGAATTTTAACAGCTCAAGACAGAGATTGCATCTGTTCCGGTGCTCAAACCTTTTATAAAAGCATTGTATACACAGATGCTAGCGCTGTGGGTCTGGATGCAGTGTAACTGTAGCTCAGACAAGGAAACAAAGTCACCATAGCATATGTTTCAAGACCATTGAGAGGTGTGAGCAGACGTACTCCACCATCGAAAGAGAACCCTTGGCATGTTGGTGGAGGGTGAACAACTTGTAAAAATTTGGAAAGGAAAAGGATATTCTGATTCGTATGGATCACGGTCCTTTGGCTGATGTCTTCACTAATCAAGGGAGTTGCCAGACTTTGCCCAGAATTTTGCACTGGGTGGTGACGATGATGGAATTTTCGTATACCATGGAGCACATGCGGGGTAAGAAAAATGTGGTGGCAGACTGACTGTCAAGGTTGCCGTTGAAGGACTTTACTTTTGACAATGACATTGGAAGTGAATAAATGGTTGCAAACATGTGCATCATTGCAGATGGACACATATCTAATGAGGAGTGTGTGCAGGCTGCCTTGGATGATGAGGTGTTGCAGGAGGTAGAAAGATGCATAACTATGGAACGGCTAGCTAAAGGAAAGACATCAGATAAGGTAGAGACGTTCCGAAATATAAGCACAGAACTGTCCATGGAAGGCAACATATTGATGGGGTGAATTGTTGGTTTTACTGGAGTGCTAAGAGAAAGCATCTTATTTTTAGCCCATGATGGACATTGTGGCATGAAGGTGAGGAAACGAAGAGTGAGGGAAGATTTCTGGTGGCCGGGGCTAGATAAGGATGTGGAAAGACTGGTAAGAGATTGTTTGGCGTGTGCAGGAACAATAAGTGTCAAAGAACGGTAGAATATCCACCTGTGGAAGTACAGAAAATTAACACCCTATGGAAGAAATTAGGATTAGACAATTCCAGGCCATTAATGTCTTGGGCTCCAGTCTCAAATATGTAATGGTAGTTATCGATTATCACTTGAGGTGGCCTGATGTATTACACAGGATGTATTAAGATTTTTGGAATAGCTGTGGGAGCAAGAAGGTATATCAGAAATGATATTGACTGATAATGGGGTCCAATTTGTGCCTCAAGTCTTGAAGGATATCTTAAGGGTAAATGGGGTTGCACATGTAAGGTCATCAGTTTATTATCCTCAAAGTAATGGCCTTGTCGAAAGGTGGAAAAGAACCCTTAAGGAGGGTATACAGTTGGCTTTGTGTTAGAGTCGTCACTGGAAGGAGGCTGTAAGGAAGTTGGTGTGGGCTTATTACACCAGGCCCAATAGTGTCAGAGGCAAAGTGCCTTTCACTATTATGAGAGGTAGGAAAGCCAGAACACTTTTATTAAAAAGTTTGGAAAAGAAGGAAAAGAGCAACAGTGAGTCTCTGGGTGGATCACATGAGGAAGTCATGGAGAGATGGGTAGTGGGTGATTGGATGCGTGTAAGGAAGGGCTGGAGAGAGAGTAAGGTACTGTAGAAGTTCTCAAAGCCTCTTCAAATCAGGAAAGTGAATCGTTACATGGTGTTGTTGAGTGATGGAAATGTGTGGAACACTAAGAAAGTGAGGAAGAGGATGGAATGTTTTTTGGGCGGGAAAGAATGTGACAAGGAAACTGATAATGATAATGATTTTGAGCATGTGAAGGCTGGTCAAGGAAGAATGGGTCCACTCCTAAATGATTTGATGATTTTGTAAGGAAACATTAGGGTTCACTGACAAAATATAGAGTACAAAATAGAGTCAAAAATATCGATTTTAAAATATTGACTCCCTATACTTATATTTAAAATTACAAAAATATACAAAATATCGTTTTCACTAATGTATAGGTGTCTAAAATATTGATGTTTAAATATATATAAATTTAAATAATAAAGATTAATTAAATTAAATATTAATACTAATAGAATCAAAATAGAATCTATTTAAAAATGTGTTTGGAAAATATAACAATTATTATTAACCCCTTTCCTGCGGGTCTAATTTTCCTGCTGTGCTGGGGGGAGGGGGGCGCGCAAGCGCCGTGCCGCAGTGCTCATGACGAGCTCAGCTCGTCATGTAGCACAGTGGCGCTGTGTTCATGATGAGCTGAGCTCGTCACGACCACGCCCGTTCCAATGGAACACCCAGCACAGCAGGGGAATTATCCCCGCGTGGGCGCGGCGCAACGGTCATGACGAGCTCAGCTCGTTATGAGCACAGCGCGACCGTGCCTCATGGCGAGCTGAGCTCGTCATGAGCACAGAACAGGTTAATTCGAAAATGTAAACAAACATATATTAATTTTCATATTTTATATACATATATCTAATTTAAAAATAGTATTACATCATTTCTATTTTTTTATACTTTTTTTAATGTAATAATATAAAAAATAAATATAGATACATATATTTACTAACCTTACCATGGGTAAGAGGCTTTCCGAACGCCATTGTGGTTGCAATTCTGATCGGCTGATAAAGATGCAGCCGGTCGGAACTGAATCCAGTCAGTCATTCCGGGCTTAAGGAGCCCGTCAGCCAGTCGAAACCGGTTCATAATCCCAAAGTGCTGGCCTTTCCGCCATTGTTATTACGATGCACGGTTTCTGACATGGTTCCATGCCAGCCTGTCCGACATGGAAACCATGTCGGAAAGCATGTTTGCAGGCCCCCAGCAGGGCTCCCTCGGGTGCGCGGCATCCGGTTGGGGGCCAAGGGGGCAACCATGGTGCCCACCTGTTGATCCTTGCACCTTGTGGCAGGCACCTTAAGGAACAGGGATGAACTACACCTCCCATTTCCCTATGGGAGCATGCATTGCAGCTGGTTTACATCCGTAATGCATGCTGCCATAGGGAAATGTAGGAATGCAATCGAAAAGTGTTCAGTTGTGTCCTAATTTGGCAGTCGGGACTCCTGACCGGGTGTTCGTCGGTCCCAGAACTGAGTCGGTGTCGGACGGAGACTTCCGCCCGACATCGACTTTGACCTCAAAATATTTAAAAAACAAACCATTTTAATTACAAATAAAAAACTCAAACAAAATTGATTTACTTAAAATAAATATAATATTAAAAATATTAAGAATTATAAATATTATAATTTTAAATGACAAAAAACATATTAAAATAAATGTAAGCAATATAAAGTAAACTACGACATTTTAAAATTAATGCTTATACTATTCCCACTACAACTTATAAATAGTACACTATTACCCTAATTACGATGTCAGTCAGAGACATAGCCGTGGATTGGGAACCGACCAACCTCAGATCCCCACAATTATGATGCAACAGCACATGGTGCGGTTGCAAACCTCCATTTTTCAATGGGAGCTTGTGTGGTGGGCCAAAACTGCCCGCTGCTCATGCTCCCATTGAAATATGGACGTTTTTAAACATCACTACATTGTATGATAGGCACCTTAGGGTTACAGGGATGTTAACTTCTTTACTTGGCGCAAATTATGCTGCTGCGCTGGAGTTCTATTAGGTGGGCAGGGCAGCGTTGGCCAACGGATGTGCGCAGCATTACCGAGGTAGTGCTTGCGACGGCTGTTGGCCGACGCGCGCACACATGGGGTTACATAGGGCTCCATAGGGACCCCCAGGGCCACATGCTGAGTGCCGGGGGGAAGAGGGCCATGCTAGAGGCCCCCAAAGTCGCTTTCCGACAGCCTTTCCATGTTGGCCTTTTCGACATGGAAAGGCTGTCAGAAACCGACATCATAATCCCAACGGCGGAAACGCCATCCTTAAGGGATCATGAGCAGCTTCCGACCAACCTACGGCCTCCATGAGCCCATCGGATTTTGTCGGTTGGTCCCTCGAACTGCTGCCTCCGACTGCACGCAATCTAATGCGTCAGCCGGACTGAAGCAGTAGATGTGTTCGGACCGCAACCAACAAGCTGTCGGTTGCGGTCCGAACCACATTTTGTGAGGCCCAAAGTGTTGAACTCAGGAGAACTCAAGAGGTGTAAATGTACAAGTACCACTACAGTCAATGTAACAGTAGGGAAAGTGTTGGATTGCGGAGGGTAACATTTACTATTTCCATTGCAATTAATGCAAAAATAGGCCAAAATTTTGGATTACGGAGGGGTCAAATTTACCATTCCCACGCTATTCAATATAACAGTAGAGAAAATGTTGGATGTTGAAGGGCTAAAATTGACCTTTCCCACTCCAGTCATGACAATAGTAGGGACAGGCGTGGCGGGCACAGGTAAGAGGGGCGAGGCAGGGGGTAATCAGATGACGGGATAGGTAAAATTGAATAAATAAATCCACTTACCTTGCGGCACGGTAAGTGGTTTTACTTATTTTTTTTATGCAATATTATGAATCCAATTGTCTGTCGACTTCCCCCCTACCTCACCCCACCCCACCGCTCTTGTTTGTGCCGGCTGTGCCTGAGTAGGTAAAGTGTTGATTGCGGAGGGGTAAAATTTACTATTCCCACTCCAGTGAGTGCAACAGTAGGGAAAGTGTTGATTGCGGAGGGGTAAAATTTACCATTCCGACTCCAGTCAGTGCAACAGTGGGGAAAATGTTGGATGTCAGAGCGGTAAGATGTAATATTCCCACGCCACTCAGTACTACAGTAGGAAAAGTGTTGCATTGAGGAGGGGTAAAATGTACTATTTCTACTCCAGTCAGCATAATAGTAGGAAAAGTGTAGGATTACGGAGGGGCAACATTTACTATTCCACTCCATTCAGTCCAACAGTAGGGAAAATGTTGGATTGTGGAGGAGTAACATTTACTATTTCCACTCCAAAAAGTGCAACAGTAAGGAAATTGTTGGATTGCGAAGGGGTAAAATGTACTATTCCCAGTCCAGTCAGTGCAGCAGTAAGGAAAGTGTTGGATGTCGGAGAGGTAAAATGTACTATTCTCACTCCACTCATTACCACAGTAGGGAAAGTGTTGGATTGCAGAGAGGTCAAATTTACTATTCCATATCCAATGAGTGCAACAGTAGGGAAAGTGATGGATTAGGGGGTGGTAAAATTTACTATTCCCACCACAGTCAGTATAACAGTAGGGAAAGTGTTGGCTTACAGAGTGGTAAAATGTACTATTCCCATCCCAGTGAGTGCAACAGTAGTGAAAATATTGGATTGCGATGGGGTAAAATTCACTACTGCCACTGCGATCTAAGCAGCATTAGAAAAAGACTACAACACTTCAAGTAAAATAAATAATTTCAAAACTATAGTAAATAACAAAAAATAGAGATATTTAAATATAATAAATCTATATATATAGTTTTTAAATTAACAAATTTCATATTTAATACAATGTGTAATATATATTAGAAATTAATAAAAAAAATTATCAAAACCTTTGTCAAAATAATAACAATCAATAAATAGAATATTATTTACAATTAAAAAGCATACCACAATTAACACGCACAGTAATAATTTACAGTAAATAAAAAATGGTTTACTCTTTTTAGTGTTGTTATTACTTACATAACTTTCTACCCTATAACTCTACAAGCTACACAACACACATCTAAAATGTATATTTTAATTTATAGTTACATATTGTACATAATCAAATATCAATTGAAATATGTATACTAATGAACTACTAACAAAATAATTCAATTGGATTTCCTTTCCACCCTTTATCCATACAAAGCAAACAACACACACCTAATATATACAAACAAAAAACATCAATTAAAGAATTTGCATAATTAATTATCAACTAAACAATTAATATTACGAATTAACTAAGAATAAATTAAATATATTCAAATAACTTCTCACCTTTTACCCCTATAAATACAACTCTTGTATATAACCTACACATGTATTACACATTTACATAATTAATTATCATTAAACAATTATTTAAAATTAACAATAATTAGTCATTATTATAATATCCTACACATCCTTAACCCATACAAAAACCACAACCCCCAGAAAAATATATAATAAACAATTTACATAATTATCAATTATGTGTAATAAGTAATAATTTGTAAATAATTATAATTAATTCACTTCCACCCTATACCCATACAAAACCCAAGACGCCCAAGTTAAATTTCAATTAAAAAAAATTATACAATTGATATAACTAATTATCAATTAAATAATTATAAATAATACAAACATTATTATTAATAAATCATAATTAATTAACTTCCCACCCTAAACCCCTACAAAACACAGAAACCACACCTCAAACTCTCTAAAAAGTATTAATTAGACTGCTTACATAGATAATTATCATTTAAATAATTAATAATAATTAAACATTAATTATAATTAATTTATTTCACACCCTATATCCCTACACATCCCACAACCCACACCTAAAACTTAAAAACCAAAAATATTAATTACACAATTTTCATAAATAATTATCAATTAAAAAATGGATATTCATTTATAAATATAAATTAATTATTTATAATGAATTCCCTTCCCATCCTATACCCCTACAAAACCCACGACAAAAACTTAAATTAAAAAAAATGATTATACAATTAACATAAACAATTATCAATTAAATAATTCATATTAATGTAAAAATTGTATTAATTATTTGTAATTAATTTAGTTCCGAACCTATTCCCCTATACACCCCACAGCCTGCTACGGTCCTAAAAAAAGCAAAAAAGTATTACATTAAATGTAAAAACTACTAATAATGTACAAACCTTATTAAAAAATTAACAATATTCAAATAAACATTTCAAAACACATTTAGCATAAATATTACAATACACAAAAATAATAAAACATCGATTTTTTAACAATATTTTTGACATCAATATTACTTATTGTTCGTTCGTTAATCTTTATTTCGGCATTCTTGCCATAAAAGATACAAGATCAAATCAATACAATAGAAAATTACAGGCATCATTGCCCCATCAATTACAAGATAGCACACAGATACAGGCTGGTGGTTCTCAATACAGGCCCCAGTACACCAAAATCCTAATGTTAAATGATCAAGTGATTCAGA
Source organism: Lissotriton helveticus (assembly GCF_964261635.1). Taxonomy (NCBI): domain Eukaryota; kingdom Metazoa; phylum Chordata; class Amphibia; order Caudata; family Salamandridae; genus Lissotriton; species Lissotriton helveticus. The sequence goes on along the minus strand of NC_136068.1, from coordinate 267,453,665 downwards.
ACTAATTAATGTTAAAAACAATCTATAGTATTACGGAATATAAAATATAAAAACGAATAGCACTAACAACTAAGAATCTAGCAAAACATAACATAATACATAATAATTTATTATCTAATTAGTGCATAGTCTGAATCAGGGTTGGGGTGCACTAGAAATTAAAAACAATCTCTTGTGCCACACTGCTTTGAGAAATTTAGCCACTGCAAAGACGGTTGCACTTGAGAGGTCATACTTGAGTATTCTAAAGGCCTCTGAACAGTTAGCAAACCCTAGATTTTTACAGAGTGGAATTATCCAAAACCTTCTAGCAGAAGATTAGAAAACTAGATGCAATTCGTCTTCTAGCATTCATTTGCAGCCAGGACAGTTTTCCAGGGAGTGCTGTTTCCATTTGCTGGTGAAGGCTCTTAGCGGCAGGGTGCCATAGCGCCGTTGCAGATATAATTTCCTGGCAAGATTCGGGAAAATATCATCGAGAACAGTCTCAAACTTGTAGCAATCTTTAACCCCAAGGAAAGTGTTAGTTATAGAATCTGAGCATCTACCCTGTATGTGGGATGCAAGATTGCATGCATGGAAAGTTGCCACCAGATGTTTGCGGGATAAACCATGGCACGCCGCTTCAGGATCACTCCAAAGGGTCGGAAGACCCAGCCGGGTAAACTCTGTTTTTAGATATTTAAACCACGGGATGTTCTCTATAGTAGGAAGAGCAAGAATTTCCTGCAATTCCTGCCTATAGTTGGCTAACTCAGGAGTGGACCATAATCTTCGCCAAAAGGTTAAAGGCTTTAGACCCAATACTTCATCCAGTGGTTTCAAGCCCAGATCCAATTGGAGGGGCAAAAGGGAAGTGCTAGCCGGTAACTTTAGGAGTTGTCTGAGAAACCTATTTTCAACAATAACTAGATCTTTTTTACAGACATGGCCCCAAAGGTTCGCTACCATATAGAATCGCACCTCTGGCCTGGAGTCTGTAGATCTCCAGCGGGGACCTATCGGTCTAGCAGATGACTTATTAGAATTGACTAACCTAATTATTCCCCCTGCTATTTGGGCTAGTTTGAGCTGAGACTTGGCTTGATGATCACCCCATTCCAGTTTGTCATTCATGCTCACACCCATATTACTTATCATTAAATCGATATTCTTGTCCACGATTTTCTTGTTCACGATATTTCTGTGTCACGATATTTCCAACTCGATATTTATGTCAGTCGATATTATTGACTTGATATTTTGTCTGACCACTCTTTCTTTCATGAGTGAAATTTATGGGGATGTTTATAGTATATATTATTGTTAGCATTGTTACATATAAATGATCATTTAAAGTTATTATGTAGATTGTAAGTTTATTGTAATGGGTTGGATCAAGAAAATAATCTTGCTGTCTTTTGAGGGAGGGATTTATGTTGCATTGTCCCGTATTAAGAGTACAGCTTGGATTCTAGAAGGAAGGTTGCTTGGGGTACCATGGAAGGTGGGGGTGAGAAAAAGACCGTTACAGAAATGGCCGGCAGCCCCCTCCTGGTTTTGCTATATTACTTTGAATAAATGAATATGCCATTCACTCACATGTGTTGTGAGTGTCCCTGTTTCAGTGGGTCAAACCTTTGCATCAGAAAGAGTAGAGGAAATTACAATGCTTTGGGAAAACAAACTGCTGAAACTCAGACAAACATAATGCTCAGTGCATTCCCCTGGATGTCCAAATGAGGTAAGAAAGTTCTTGCACCCAGTGATACCAACCTGAGGAGTGTAGTTGTTGAAAATATATCATTATTGTAAGTTTCGATACACCCAAGGGATGATGACCTGTGGCAAAAGGTAGATACCCTAAACCAACATTTCGCTTTCCGTTACTTTAGAAATGACCGCAATGCCATGCGCCCAGTTTATCTCCTATGAGCACCTCACATGCATTAACACATCACATTCACCTGATACACTTGCACTCAGAAGATGGTGGTAAAAACAGATATGGCTCGAGCCTTGGCTGGGATATGTTCAAGTTGTGAGGTGGAGTTAAAATAACTATTGTATTTTGAGGAATATTTGCTGAAAATCACTATACTAATTTTCAACACTAATCCTTTATGGGTTCCTGAGTAGCGTGCTACTCACCAGAAAAGCGCTTCAACACCCATCAGGGGAAACAGGTGCCATATGAATGCAAACTTTTCTTCCCTTTCTATCCCTCCACTATTCTTCTCACTCCAAATAACAGACTAACATCTGCCACTCAAATTACTTTCATATTTCACCATACTAATTCACCACTATTCATTTATGGGTTTCCGGAGTAGCGGGCGACTCGCCAAAAAAAGAGCTTCAACACCCCATCAGGGGTAACAAGCGCCATATAAATACAAACCTTTTTTCTCTGCTATCCTTCCGAATCCAAATAACTGACTAACCTATTCACTACTTAAATTACTTTCATATTTCACTATACTAATTCAACACTAATCTTTTATGTGTCCCGGAGTAGCATGCTACTCGCCGAAAAAGCTATTCAACGCCTCGTAAGGGGTAGTAAGTGCTATATAATTGCAATTACAATACAATACAATACAATAAACGTCATGTTCAATGCATTCTCCCAATCAGCCAATCAGGTCAGTGATGCAGATGCTAGATTACGCAAAATTGGAAAGTATATCATATTTATACTTCTCAAAAAGTGATGACTTAATATCTGTCATCAAATCAACCATACACCATAAGCAATGTGTCTGCCATAATCCAGACATCTGCACTAATATTGTATAATTAATTGCTCAGACCACATTCCCTATGAACACCCACATAAATTTTTTTATTTATGTTCGGCTTTCAGACATTTGTGGCAACATTTAACTTTTCAACACTGAGGAAATTATGTTTGTCTATTTGAGCGATACAACAATATATTAAGCAAATGTGTTAAAATTGTACAGAATCCCAACATTTCATTATGTCTTCAGGGTGTAATGAGATATTGAGATGGTGGTTGCCCTAAGACATATAACAGACGGTTCTGTAAAGAAGCATACAGTTTGTATGGGTGCACAAAAACAAATAAAGTACTTTCTGTGTATCTGTGTACATACACAGCTCCCTTGAATCCTTAAATCTGGAGTTGGACACCATTCAGGCATCCTTGCCCCAATCTTCAGCGCCTGCCCTGACTGAGGTTTTCGAATTAGGCTCCCGCCCCTGCTTGGCAAGTTTCCCTCGGCTGTCATTAGAAGATCTTAATCGTCTTCTTGACGCTACAAAGTCCTGTTCGCCCCTGGACCCCTGCCCATTAAAAACGCTCAAGGCATGTAGAGAGTGTAAAGAAATCCATAAGACACAATAAATATAATTAATTAATATATCTTTAATGGAGCTTGTAAATCAGCTTCCATATCTGTCTTGGTATATCTCATGAATGTCCCTTCAACATTCTTTATCCTTGAATGTCCCTTCAACATTCTTTATCCTTGACATTCTTTTACATCTCACATTATGATGCCATTTATACATCATTACAGAGAAGTTGTTCTCCCCCCTCTGTTGGAGGTCAGTAATATGACCATCACAGAAGGGATCTTTCCCGGATCCTGGAAAACTACAGTGGTGAAACCTCTTCTAAAAAAGTCCTCTCTGAAGTCTTAAAAACAATTTGGCCCATCTCTTTGCTTCCAGCCCCTGCCAAAATACTTGAGGCCCACCTAAATCGTCATCTGGCCGCTCATCTGGAGAGTACGAATTTGCTGGACTTCTCCCAACATGGGTTTTGTGCTGCTCACAGCACCGAGTCTGCCCTCACAGTCGTGATCAATAATATCAGATCAGAGGTCGACACAGGACAGACCACGTTGTTGGTGCTGTTGGATCTAACAGCAGCTTTCAACACCCTGTCCCCTTCAATCCTGGTTGACCGGCTAAAGGGGATAGGGGTGGGGGGCAGTGCCTTAAATTTGCTTTCCTCCTTCCTCCATCAGAGACGACAGAGAGTAAAACTGGGCACATTTTTGTCACCATCTCAGGCTGTGCAATGTGGGGTCCCGCAGGGCTCTGCTCTGAGCCCATTATTGTTTAACATCTATGTGACCCCACTTGCCAAATTGTACGATCTTTTGGTTACCAGGTTTTGTCGTATGCCGACGATACCCAGATCATCGTCTACACCACCGGGTCAATAAAAGACTCCGCCCTCAAAGTTCGAACCTGCATGGAGGCAGTTGCGCAATGGATGATTCGCAACTACCTCAAGTTGAACGGAGAAAAGACGGAAGTCTTGGTCTTTGGAGGGAGCCATGACTTGTGGTCTGGGGACTGGTGGCCTGCTTCTTTAAGGGACTGTCCCCAGCCGACCTTCTCGGCCAGGAATCTGGGAGTACTTATAGACCCAGCCCTCTCATTTGACCTTCAGGTCAACAGAACAGTGTCCACATGTTGTGCTATCATTAGGACGTTAAAAAAGATTGCCCCTTATCTGTCACCTGATGCCCGTAGACAATCAACTGTTGCCCTGGTCGTCTCCAGGCTTGATTATTGTAACGCGTTATACGCGGGCATAAACAAGAAATCACTTCAGCGCCTCCAGGTAGTTCAGAATGCTGCAGCCAGGATTGTCTTAAACCTCCCTAGGCGTTCATCGGCAGCAAAGGCCAGGAAAGATCTCCACTGGCAGCCGATTCAGGCCAGGATTTCTTTTAAACTTCTCTGTCTGGCTCACAGGGCAGTCTTTGGATCCGGCTCTGAAGGGATTAGGTCCCTAATTAGCCTCTATACCCCCAACAGAACGCTTCGCTCGTCCTCCAGAAATTTGCTTATTGTCCCTAGATTCAGAAGGGCGAGATGGGGAGGAAAAGCCTTCTCCACCCTGGCACCTAAATTATGGAACTCGCTCCCCCCTGAACTTTCCAGCCAACCATCTCTTGCGATCTTCCGTAAACTTCTGAAGACCTGGCTCTTCTCCCAGGTTTACTAAATTCTGTGGTATAAGCTGCCTGTTAATATATGTCTGTATGTTGACTGCGCCTTGATGCCCTTGGGTTAAGTCTGTGCATTACAAGTCATCCTTCATTCATTCATTCCTTCATTCATTCATTCATTCATTCTTTAACAATGCCTGTAGGAATATAAATGAAAGCGCAATAAATGTGCATTAAGTATGCAAGGATGTGTGATGTTAAAAGCCCTCTACGGACTGGGGCGTGCTGCGACTTACGGAGTTACGTAGGAGCACTTACAAAAGACTATGCGTGGTGCAAGGAAGTGCCTAGGTGAGACCGATTGTGGTATCCCGGCAGCAAATCAACCAGGATATTGTACCCCTACCGATTCCATGGGGCACAGTTAAGCCTCTTTTCATGACCACGTGATTAAGTTCGGTCGCGTAGGTACCAGATGCATGCCTCAATCGTTTGCAGCATAAATTTGTTTCTATATTTAATAGCTTATTAGGCTTTGGATAAGGAGTGGCGAACACAGGGCTGGTCCCAGTGTAGCCCTGAGGAAGTGCTAGGGGGACGCACAAAACATGTTGGCAGACAGGAGTTGATAGGTACACCTAAACCCATTGTAATTTAGGTATCCTACCAGTTCTACCCCATTTTTAGCTTTACCACCTGGGAGCCAAAATAAAGTGTTTGAAACTCACTAGGCAGGTAATTTTAATCTATCACATATACTCCACTCCTTCACATCACATTCCTTGCACCACACATAGTCTTTTGTAAGTGCTCCTACGTAACTCCGTAAGTCGCAGCACGCCCCAGTCCGTAGAGGGCTGGGATGGCCCCGATGATGAAGCATGTCACCGTGGGGCAACCCTGGTGAGTGAGGGGACACCTACAAAAGGAATAATTTTTCCTTTTTTCTTCTTGAAGCTATTGTTACTATTCCAACACCATTGTGTGCTTTGGGAATAGTGTCATAGATACAGGCTGGGCTCTTGGTCTCTGTCCTCAGAGATTGTTTGTGACTTATTGATACTAGGAGGGTGAGCCCTAGCCTTTCTCCGTCTACCTCCCTCTTTTTGTTAATGTGATGTTAAAAGTAACTATGCTGTCTGGTAGGGTCCCAATTACACACTCCCCCTCTTCCCACACACACATCTATACTACTATTATAAAGGAAGAACTTTGCACCTTTGAGGCGGGTAAACTCGGGAACCACAGCAGCAATCCACACACCCGATACATCATTGTAATCGTCAGGGTTTGCAGATGGACATAGGCTATATAAAGTTTAAAAATATGCGTCATTTAAAAAATGAACATTAAAAAAAAAAAGTAGTCCCTTCGAAGTAGCGCCGGCAGCGACCTGCGTGCTTACGTCAGGAGCGCGGGGAGGAGCGGCGTCCAGGAACGCGAGGTGGAGCGGCGGACATGGCGCGGGGGAGGAGCGGTGACGAACGGTGGAATGGCGGTGAGGACCGTCGGACAAGCGGGAGGAGCGGTAAGCGGCGAGGAGCGGCGGAGCGGTGAAATGAGGAGCGCGGGGGAGGAGCGGCGGCTGAGGTAAGGCTCCGGGCAGGCGGGGTTCGGGGCAGGCGGGGGTCAGGGCAGGCGGGGGACGGGGCGGGCGGGGGCCCGGGCTGCTTGACAATGTCGGGCGGCGGGGGGCTGGGCTGCTGCACAATGTAGGGGCGGGCGGGGGTCGGGGAAGCCTGATTGCTCCCGGACAAGGTCGGGAAGGGCTGCTAGTTAGATAATATATGTCTTGAACTGTGTGAAACCTTCCACTGAGGGCCTGATTTAGATCTTGATGGACGGGTTAATCTGTCACAAGGTGACAGATATCCCGTCCGCCGAAATATACTTTCCATATGATGTAATGATATTTATATATTTCGATGAACAGTATATCCCGTCCGCCGAGATCTAAAGCAGGCCCTGGGTTTTTATTAGTGTTTATAACACTTTTTTTTTCCTAACGGGGCATCACAATAATATATCCCATTCCGCTGGCCTTTTTTTCCCGCCCAAAGGATTGCTAATTGCTAACTCTGGTAACACAACCGCAGTGTGTCTGCAAAATATGATCTGCAACAGCCGACAGACGTCTTAGAAATCTAAAGAAGTCATTGAAAATGGAAGAGAGTCCTGGAGCCTTAAGGCAGGACATGTTTTTAATAAATTCTGGAGATACGAATTCTCGTTTCCTGTCCTAAAGTTTGCTGATTCCATTTTATACACTACAAATACCAGGCGTGTTTTATGTTTTTTCAACTTGGTCGCCGTTGGTTTGCTAGAGCGAGTTTTACAGCAGTGTTATTGTGTACCAAAGGGAAAGAGGCCCGAAAAGGCTCAGGGGAGGGGGCCTATAACTGGCACCTCGGTAAATATGCTGTTTGTCACCTCGGCAGCAACACCCCGAGTGTAATAACGGCACTTCCTCCCTGCACCCCACGAGCTCCTTTGTATTGGCCGATGCCATTTGTCCATTTACGACGTGATAATAAAAACCTTCAGTTTTACTGGATGTTATCCTTTCCCCCCCTGACACCGGGCACCAAATGTTCTAGTAGTGAAATCAACATACAGTTCTCATTAAAGATTACACGTTTTCATGCCTGGCTGTAATAAACTGTCGTTTACGAGAAAAGCAGGGTGGCTTCATTCTGACCCCCAAGTAGCCAATGTGTGTGTGTTTTTTTTAACAGAACTAACAACTAGGTGGGCACTGAGCATGCGCCGCAACCTTTGCGCTAATTTCGGAAGTATTTTTCTGTCGTGTTCTTAAACTCGGACTTCACCCAACCGTGTTTCAGCGCGCTGTATTGAGAATAAGATGAAAACGTAAATTCACAGTGTAATTAATCATTCGTGGTTCTATAAATCAAATTAAATTAAAAGTTCTGAGGGTAGGAGGCTGGCATTAAACCCACTCATCTCAAAACGGATTATTTCAATGTAAGCACATTTATTATTTTACATATGTTTTAGGCTAATTTAAACATCACACTAAGACTGAGGGAACCCCTTATCTGCACCACCTGGTACAAATGAGATTACTAGCTGGTTGGTACCTGTATTTTGGTGTGGCTTTTCACTTCACAAACTGCGTTCAGTGTTGTGATGTCCACTGCTGCATTGTATGACTATTAGGTGCCTTAGAAACTGCATGTAATGTATCTGTATTTGCCCTTCTCTTGCTTTCAAGGAGTGAGCAAAGGTAAGGTAAACCTGCCAGTCATGCAGGCTGAGAAGTGCATGGTTTGCTTCGTACAAACGTTGCAGCAAGTAGTGCCATGATGCATCACTTCTTGGATTGATCAGGAAATACATTCTTCGGTATAGAGTCTGTAGTGATTGGGAGAGAGGCCATATTCGTGTTGCCAGCTGTGGCTGACCCCCACGATGTTCATACATTGTGATCAAAGAGGATGGCTACATGACAACAAATATATCCAAAATGTTTTAACCAGGTGAGGCCAAACTGTGTATCTGCCAAGGAGCTGCTATCTAAATATACTATGAAGAAATGACAGATACCCCAAGTGGCTGCTATACGGATGGTGGCTTAAAAAGAAGTCTCTGATAAGCCCAAAAGGCAGCCATTAGATCCGAGTGTGTAGGTCGTTTTTGAATGTTGTGTTCCCTGTTATGAACCACCAAACGTCAAGAAAAGCACAGAATTTATGTCAATGTGTTTTGATCTCGCTCAGAGATTGTTTAATATCTTAACGGTATAAAGTACATTCGGCAAATCTGAATTGGATTGTCAGTCATATCTATTTATGGAAATGAAATTCAGAGACCACTATGGGAACAAGGTGGGATAATCCTTGGTTCAGCTTTATTATTGAAAATTCCTGTACACAGCTCCTCCACTCCTAAGTCCTGCAATCTTCCCACTCATGGAATATGGAATCTTTGGACTCAGTGGACCTTTATTACTGCTGTTGTACTCCTAACTTACACTGCTTTAAGATACCTTTGTTATGTTGTTTCCTGAAGACAGTTTGAAGTTTTTATTAACTGTACAATTAATTAAAATCTTTACAGTAAAAGGAAAAAGTACATAGAACAGTAATTTGTAAACTTCTTTACTTATAAAAGTGTATAGTCCAGTTCTGATTTAAAACAGTTTAAAAGAAATGCAATAAAAATATAATGCGGCCCCTTGTTAGGGCCCATTGAACTGGGCTTTTCCCGGCCTTATATGCCTGGAGTTAGTTTTTGCCGCGGGTGTTTCGTTCTTTGGGGGACATGCAAATGGCACTGTCGATGTTACTACCCAATGAGATCGCTTCAGCTTCGATCAATGGTCTTTGCAGTGGGCTTCCCAAGTGTTAGAATGCTCTCATTATTGGCTTTTAAGGCTAGCCTGATTTGATGAACAAATTTCGCCGATCTTGCTAAAGTCATTATATTGGTGGTTGACAGGCACAAGGCCGATGCTTCCAAACATGTTGTTATGTTCTGATTGAGGCAAATTGGACGCAACAATCGTCGGCATTCGTTGTTAAGATGAGGACAGCAGCAGAGAAGATTCCCTTATGTAGGTACACAGCCTGCAGATTTTGGAGTCCCCTCTATAAGCCCACGCGGGATTGAAGTCTGCTATTCCAAGCGTGGTCAGCCTCATAAATAGAATTTTACTTCGAACATGTGTTGTGACGGCATCGCTTAAATAAGGTTGTGCTTTTCCCACAGTATATGAATTGTTTAGCGGTTCCAATTGGGGGCTGCGGCGTAGGGTTTTGTAAGTATATGAATTGTTTAGCGGCTCCAATTGGGGGCTGCGGCGTAGGGTTTTGTTATGTTGTATATAAGGCACTTCCCCGCTCATTTGGCTAAGATTACACTGTACTAGTACCATAAATAAAAATGTGGAAATTATGACAACTAAAAAGGCTGTCTTCTAGCTAACTACAATGTCCCCTGTGGCCATATGCTTCAGAGGTTTTGTGTATCTGTGATTTGAGACCTCCATTAACCCGTTGGCTGCTGCCGTCGGCCATTGGCCGATGGCAGCACTACCTCGCTGGTGCTGCCGTCGGCCAATGGCCGACGCGCCCGTTTTTTAAAACAGCCGCACTGCCGCAAAAAAGCGGAAGCAGCCAACGGGTTAATATCCCAGTTGGACACATACTTTTATGATGCATAGTGTAGCCATGGAAGCCCGTTAGAGTGTCTCCTAAATCCTTCCTTCTGTAGGGAAATGGTTTAGCTGGAAGTCTTTGTGGGCGATTCTGTCACTGCAAGAAAGGTTTTACAGAAGTTTGCTTTAGTGTCTAAACTAAGCACACTGGAGAAAAAGTAAAATATTGTATCAACTCAGTGAGAAAACGGGTCCAAAGACCAATAACAAAATGTCATCCTTCTTCTTGCATTCTGTTATTCTGCAATCCTTTTCTAAAGGCCTGATTGTTTTCTAGGTTCTATTGAAATACTTGAGATGTTCATCAGTTATTCTTCCAGGTAGTTAGTCCAAATTTAGATAAAGGTCTATAGCTAAGCCAGTCAGATATTTGACAACAGAACAGACTAAGTACTAAAAATAGAGATGTAGATAATTCATGGCGGTCATTTGAACACCAGCCTCGTGGTCCATGCTAACAGAACCCCCATTACTGCGTTTTTCAACTTTTCTCAGATATCTACCCCCCTGGTAATCAACGTATCTAATCAGCCCATCTCGAGGCGAACGTCGACAGAACTATCCGCAGTGTGCCCTTTAATCCATACTTAGGCTCCCCACGTGGTGCATGCTGGTTTTATATATTCCATTTTGAAGCGGATGTTGACAGATTTCTTTGTATAGCACCTTTCACCGACATTCAGGTACCGCCTTTCGTGGTGTACGAAGCTATTATCCTGCCCATTTTGAGGGGTCTCAGCGGTCAACGGAGAACTTTTTTGCCTCCACAGTGCTTTCATAACGATTTTGAGGGCCTTATATTTCGCTGGCATTTCCATCTTTCTACCCCTGGAATCCATCTCTATCACCTGGACATATTTATGTTTCCAACCAGCTACCGATCTAGGTATATTTTCATCGTTCGGTCTGGCTGGTGTTCCCTCCTCATCTTAATCACATTGAATACTATTAAGAGTATTCTACCTGACTTTAACATATCTCCTTTCAGTTTCAGTGCAATAGACGGTAACCTGATGAAGGCCCTTATGCCGAAACGCGCATAGTTCCTATCTACCGCATTGCCTCCATCCAAACGTGTCTATGGTTAATTTGGTTGTTTTTAATATGTTTGAGATCTATATATGAATGTCTACAACAAATATCAATGTTTGAGATCAAATTTGTATATACATGTACAGTATGAGGTCAATACAGACATCTATGACCCATAATAATCCTATAATTATAAAAAAATACAAATAAATAAAATGAATATATTTTCTATCACGCATGTGTGACAAGTCTGATCTATGTGGGATGCTAATTATCTACATCTCTATTTCTAGTACTTAGTCTGTTCTGTTGTCAAATATCTGACTGGTTTAGCTATAGACCTTTATCTAAACTAGTTATCTTCCCTATGTGTAGCAAGTCTATTAGACATATAGGGGTCCCCATTTTTCAAATCAAGTAAATCCAAATTTAACAAGGAGTAGTTAAAGAATTTTCCGTCCATCCTATGGCAGACCATCTACCTTTTAGAGGGGCCATCCAGTGGTGTTCGCGGACCATTTATTTCAGATTGGAAACTTGTACCTAATCTGGCAAAAGGCGTGACAAAGAAGGGTCCCCTGCATTGTTTGCTAATCCAGCACTGTGGAAAGCACTTTTCCAATGCAGAAGTAGTTTGGATCATCAACGTGTGTCCTTGGCACATCTAAAAGGAGACTTATGGGTCTGGTTTGTCCCAAAGAATCTGCTTACTTTCCCAAACAGTTAACAATCATATTGTTACCTTCACATGCAGAGATCCGTTGGGGGAGCGCAAGATAATCTACTGAGCCTGTTGGCAGTCTGTTCCTGGCTCCTGCTAGATAGGTTGTGGACATCTTTATCTGCTTTTGAAAAGGCCATTCCTGGATCTAGAGTTAATCTGCAAAAATCCTTTGAACGTGTACCTCTCTGTTTGTTAATGTAAACATAATTGTTGCATTATCCAGTGTCGACCACTATTTGTAATGCTCCACAAGACTGTAAAATGGATTTTAGTGCTGGTAAATTTATTTATTTTCCGTTTTGTATAATAACCTGACTTAATGTAATACTATGTATACGTGATTTACCTGCATTTATGTGTTGTACAATTATCATGACTTAATGTAAAGCGCTCTGATACCCGCAAGAGTCTTGTTCGCGCTCTATAACACTCTCAAAATAAATAAATAAATGGGTATACAATTCACATTTGAACTTACAGCACTGCACTCCATGAATTAAATTGTGCATTGTTACTGACACATTAGTGTCGCAGCGCTGGCGCCCATTGCAATTATACACCGACACTGAGGTAAGGATTGTACGTCTTACTTTATTCCCTGCCAGCCTCACACTGGCTTACAGGCTAAACCTTTCCTGTGTCCTCACTTCCTCTTCCTGCTGCCTGTCCTGTCTCACACAGGAAGTCAGGCAGGACGACACTACATCTCCCCTGTTTTGCAAAGTCTCACTTCTTCTATATCTCTTCGACCAGACGTCGAGGTTTCCGGATCAGACGTTGCGGTCGTTCTCTGTGTCTCGGCAGGGGACTGTGGTGATTTGTAGTTTCCACCATTCGCGTGGGGCTGTGATGGATTGGGTCACTGTTGTCACTCTGATTGGAAGAGTCGCTTGAGGGTAGATTTGACACGGTCTCGTGGCAGCCGCGTCGGTTGCATTTTCTGAAGTGTGAGATGTTTCTTGTTACTTGTTTGTGGTCAGCTTTGGCTGTGACCATGGTTCCTTTCTTCTTGGTGACTTGCATGGGAATGTCGAGGTATCGACTGTCTGCTTTGGATCGCCGATCACTTCGCACTATCACCCAGTCTCCTTCTTGTATGTTGGAGTCTTTGGCATGTCTGCGTTGATCAGCATATGTCTTCATTCTATGCTTTTTGGTGTGATCAATGTCCACGAGGGTGTTGTGATCAACCGTGACTTTCCGTTGTTGCGGATTTTCATCTAGCATGGGCAGTCTTGTCCTAGGTGTCCATCCTAGCATTACAGTTGCTGGGTACTGAGCTGTGGTGTTGTGCGGCGTATTCCGATACGCTCTAAGTACTTCATTTAATGTCTGCTGGACGTCTCGGTGAGTCAGTTCTGCTTGCTGGATTGCTCTTTTTAGTGTCCCCATAAATCGCTCCACCATGCCATTTGCCTGTGGCCATAGCGGAGTGATTTTCTGGTGCTTGAAGTTTAAATGGGTTGCAAAGTTTGTGAATTCATGACCGTTGAAGGGAGGTCCATTGTCCGTTTTTACTCGCAGTGGGATGCCCCAGGCTGCAAATATCTCATCAAGCACTGGGATCACTGTCGTTGCTCGAGTTGATGATATCAGTTGTGCGAATGGGAAACGGGAGTATTCATCCATGGCAACAATGATATACTGTCCTGATTGTAGTGGGCCGAAGAAGTCGACCGCAATCTGTTGCCATACTCCATCCGGCAGTTCTGACATTTGTAACGGTGCCGGTGGTTCTTCCCGGCTGACTACTTGGCATGTGACGCAGTCCTTTAGAGTTGTCTCGACCATATAGTCAAGGGTGGGGAACCAGACTCGTTCTCTCAGAGCTTTCTTGGTTGCATTGATGCCTCTGTGTCCTTCATGTGCCAGGTTGATGACCCCTTGGCGCAGTTTGAGAGGAATCACAATTCTCCCCCCTCTTAAAAGGAGACCATTGTCACTGATGGAAAGTTCTTCACGCACTCGTTGGAATGCGGCTAGGTCTTGTCGGAGTTGAGCTGACTCGGAGGAGGACTGCTTCACGTCCCTCCATGAGTTGGAGCGAATGCGGGTCATCACTGCTTGGACGAGGGGGTCAAGTGCGGACGCCTCCTGGATGGCCTCGACAGGAACAGTGGGAGGACACGCAGCGTCGACAACAAAGTGAAGATATTCGTCAGCCACAGAAAGTGCAGAACGGGCACCCGCCAGCGGGTGTCGTGACATGAAATCAGCTGGGTTTTCAGCTTTCCCAGGTTTGTGGATGATAGAGAAGACGTAGTCTTGGAGGCGCAAACCCCACCGCTCAATGCGTGGTGGCATTTTCGCATTGGGGTTACCAAAGATTGTAATGAGCGCCTGATGATCTGTAATGATCGTAAAATGTTTTCCATAAACAAAAAGGTGAAAGTGTTCGCACGCCCACACCACAGCTAGGCTTTCCTTCTCCGGCTGGGAGTATGCTTTTTCTGTATCCGTCAGACTGCAGCTTGCGTAAGCGATGATGTGTCGCTGGTCTGAGTCTTCGCGGTATTGGGCCAGAATGGCACCCAGGCCCACTGGACTGGCATCCACTGTGATTTCAGTTTTCTTCTTCGTGTCGAAGTACGCCAAATTGATAGCTGACCCCACGGCATGTTTGATGACGGAGAACGCATGTTGACACGCTTCCGTCCATTCGAATGACTGACCTTGGCGAGTAAGTTCCCGCAGTGGGTAGCTGATTGTGGCGTAGTCGCGGATGTACCTCGCGCAATAGCTTGCCATGCCAAGGAAGGAACGTAGGTCAGTGACATCTCGGGGTTTCTGAGTGTCGGCCAGGGCCGCTACCTTCTCAGGGTCCGGTCTCATGCCCTCCTTCGAGAAGATGTGTCCATAAAATTTTAAGGTGTCTTTATGGAATTCACATTTGCTGGCATTAAGTGTTAGGTTTGCCATCATCAGTGCATGACAGACCCTGTCCAGGGCTGTGTCGTGTTCTGTTCGGTCCTTCCCAAATACCAGCAGATCGTCACTATAGTTGAAGGCATTTGGGATGCCTTGGATGACTCGCCTGATGGCCTCCTGGAAGATCTCGGCGGCCGAGGATATGCCAAAGTTCAGGCGTTTGTAGCGGAATAGGCCTTGGTGCGTGGTAAAAGTCGTGATATATCTCGACTTGTCGTGGAGCTCCAGCTGGTGATAACCTTTATTAAGGTCGAGCTTGGAGAATACTGTGGCGCCATTTAACTTGGTGATCATGTCACTGATATGCGGCCCAGGATGGCGTTCCCGCTCGATGGCGGTGTTGGGCGCGCGCATGTCAACACACAGCCTGACCTTGTTGTCTTCTCCTCGTTTCGGAACCACTACGACTGGCGATACCCACGGGGTGGGACCCGTCGTGCGTTCTATGATGTCTGTTCGAAGGAGGTCTTGGAGCTCGTCATCAACGGCTTTTTGTAGATGGAATGGCACCTTCCTGTGATGTTGGGCAACCGGTGTCACATTTTCGTTGATGTGAAGCTTTACTTTGAAGTGGTTGAGCTTCCCGAGACCTTTGAATAAGTTGGGAAACTTCGCAACAATGTCGGGAGTGTCCTCCGTCATGTAGAGGAGTTCTACGAGTTTGAGTCTTTCTGCTGTGGGGAGACTGAGGAGACAGTCTGCCAGATCTGGTCCCTCCACTACATGAATGTAGGCATCAATTGTCCGGTCCTTGAACGTGAGAGTGGTGCGGAAGCGGCCTAAACAAGGCAGTGGCTTGCGTGACATCCACGTGAACACACGGACAGCAGCTGGTTCCAGTTTGGGCTTGTGTTTCATGTTTTGATGTTCTAAAGCACAGATATAGTTTAAGGATGCTCCAGAGTCCAAAACAAATTTAGCTGGGTGGTCGCCTATCAGGATGTCGAGTTTTGGATATCGCTTCAGTCGATCCGGGTCAGCAACCATGCATATGTACTCATCACGATCCGGGGTTGTTACCATGCATATGTATTCATCACTGTCTTGTGATGTGGGGGTGCGCGATGGTGACTCACTGGATGTGTCTCTGCGTGACCGATAGGAGTCCGTCACATGACGCCTTGAGCGATGGCCACTTCCGGAACGACCTCTTGACTGATGCGAGTATGCTGACTGAACGCTGGAATTGGACGAGCTGGAGGACCTGCTTCCCTTGTCTTTTATGGCTCGGGCGTGGTGGCGTGACTCATGCCCTTTGGTCGATGATCTGTGACTTGGTTGCTTGGCTTGGCATGCAATTTCAAAGTGATTGTCTCTTCCACAGCGGTGGCATCGTTGCCCGATGGCTGGGCACTGTCCTGAGTGTGGGTAGTCCTGCCCGCATCTATAACAGGTAGGCGAGGCTTTTGCGGACCTCGTGTGTTGCGAGCTTCGACGTGATGGTTGAGACCTGTGGGATTTGGAGGTGGGCTTGGTACTCTTGGAGGACCTGTGTGCCTGAATGCGCAAAGCATGGTCTTTGTGATCCGATGATTTCTGTGTCCCCATCCGCTTCGCGTAGTCCTCCGCCTGGTCATTAATTCTTGTTAGTTCCTCAATTTCGTCTAGTGTGTATGGTTTTTTTAGGAGTCTCCGGCGCAAGGTTTCAGATGAGCAGCCGTCGATGATGCGGAGCCTCAGGGCGTCTTCCGTTTTGAAGTTGTCGAAGTCGCAGTATCGTGCGAGTCTACGTATGCGCATGATGAAGTCACTCATACATTCATCTTTCTCCTGCGTGGCGAGGTTGAACGTATGGCGCTCATAATCTACATTGCGTTTGTGGAGAAAGCGTCTGTCAAGTGCAGCTTTGGTTTCATCATAGGTGGCTGTTGCAGCGTTAGGTAGTTCTTTGATGATTTGTGCAATGTCTGGACCAATCAGATTTCTCAAAGCCACAAGTTTTTGCTTGTTATCTTGTACTAGGGATCCGACCATGTAGTCCTCGAAATCTTCACTCCATGTTTTCCACGATGGGCCCATGCTGTTGCCTGGCGTCAGTGGTAAAGGCTGAGGTTGGCGCATGAAGGAGGCTCCAACTGGGTTGTTCGCCATTGCAGGTACGGTGGCTGGAGGAGCAGGGCCTCTTGTGCTGGGAGCTGGGCTTCCTGTACTAGGAGCTGGGCTTCCTGAACTCGCTGTGCTTGATGCACTTGACGCTGTGGTGGCAGTGCCTGAGGAGCTATCAGGGCCCGGATTGGACATCTGCACTTAGCTGGCTCTGAAAAGCTGTATAGAGCGTTATCTGGTGCTTATTTGCGGAGTATTGGCAGCATGCAGTGTTTATTTGTCACCATTCAGCTCCTTGAGCCTTCATGTATCTTGGTTGACTTTTTTATATTGGCAATGTCCTTATTTAACGAGTGGCGCCTGACTTTAAGATGGCCGCCAAGGAGAGAGCGCAGGTTTATTTGAGGGCGGGCGCCTGACTTCAAAATGGCCACCGCGCGGGACAGTAGGCCTCGTGTCTCTGTCTCTGAGACTGGCAGACAGCGCGTGAGGGAAGCGGCAGGGTTTGGACTCACCCTCGCTCCTCGCGCTGCATTCTGTACTGGCTCTTCTCTCCTTGCCTGCGTCTGGGGTCGGGCGCTGTCTTCCGGCGCTGCACACTCGGCTGCTTCTTCTGGACACGTGGGGGCCGCGCTCTGGCATACGCGCCTACCTCCTGGTGTAGCAGTCGGGTGCTTGGGGTGTCGTTCGCGCACCCGCGCTCTGGTTCTTTCGCGCCTCTCTTCCCTGGGCAGTAGCGGCGAGCGTCTCTCGCCGGCAGCAAGCAGGTGGCGCCTCTCGCCGGCAGCGGTCAGGTGTTCTTGGCTTCGGCGGTTTTCTCCGCTGCAGGGTTCGGTGGTTGGCCACGTCGGGTGGCTGGGCAATGCTGCGTGTGGGCTTTACAAGCATCCCACCCTCGTCGCCATTGTCGCAGCGCTGGCGCCCATTGCAATTATACACCGACACTGAGGTAAGGATTGTACGTCTTACTTTATTCCCTGCCAGCCTCACACTGGCTTACAGGCTAAACCTTTCCTGTGTCCTCACTTCCTCTTCCTGCTGCCTGTCCTGTCTCACACAGGAAGTCAGGCAGGACGACACTACAATTAGGAGTCAATTGAAGACCTGGGAAACTGCAAACGCAGTTCACTTTCCCGGATAGCGCCGGGACGCCCCTTAGCTGGGGCAGCTGTGCGCTTTACAAATCGGATAACATAACATAACATAACATAGGACGAATAAACCTAATAGGAATTAACAATTTGCCTCGATGTGTATTTCTGTTTCATATCAGGGTCAGGCTGTAACCAAAAATAGGTTCGGCACCAAAATAAAAGCGACCCCCCTCCATTAGGAATCATATTGGTACACAATTGCCCCACATTTGCAAATCGGGTCAGTTTTGAACTTGTATATGCGTACTATATAGGTGTTTTTCAAGGTATGGGAGACAGTGTGCACGCTGCAGGTAATGTTTGTGGTAATATCAGAGAAAGCAACAGTAAATATGACCCAACAGATCATAAAACAGGCTACAAACGGCCAAACTTGACCAGCCAGACCAGCTCTTTGGCACTGATTCCACCGTAGGCCTGTCCGACCTTATTTCATATTCATTTTTCACCATCATATTAGTGTTTCCCAGCAAGGGCAATTTTTATTGTTCTGAGAAGAACTAGATAGAAGTTTATATGACCTGCAAAAAGACTTGGGTTAGCTGCAAAAATGTATGCTATACTTTGCTATGTGGTTGCCAAGCATACCAGATTGTGAAAATGTATTATATATTGCAGCCTCCCTAGAATATTGCCCTAGACTTGTTTATCCAAAAATTGTTAGCAACATGGATTATAGAGTATTGAAGACCATAGTGGAACCAAATGGGTTAAAATGCTTTCTATTTAAGTCTGGACACCCTAAAGTTTTCAAGAAAATTAGTTATCAGAAATGTCATTCGAAGTTTTGCCTGACCGTTGCACATCACAAGGGCGACGCAAAGCCATGATAAATACGCCCTGCTGTTTGGACAATACACAGAAGCACCAGGGGGCAGCTGTGAGTATGCCAATTTGTACAAGAAGCAGACTCCTGTGCAATTTCTTCTACATAGACAGTCAAATGGTTTTCACTCACTGGATCTGTAATGTGCACTTCAGCACAAATGGAGTGTATTTTGTTTTTAGAGAAATTAACACATTTACCTTTGCTGTAACCTGCTTCAATATGCAGTAATATTTTACGCAAAGGCTACTATTTGTCTAATTGTACATCGACTTTGCATCAAAACCTGTGGATGTTCAAAATTACACGGGGCGGCAACATAAATGGATTCTTTTTGTTTTACCTTGGCCATCGAGGATGCTGTGTAGTATGGCTAAAAACTTTTTTTTTCTGGTGAGTTTTATATAGCGCAATCTCGACCTAAGTGTATCAGAGAGCTATACATGAGCACCAGGTGTGTTACAGGCGGTCTTATTCATTTTGTTAGGCACAGGGAGATTAAGTGTTTTGCCCAGAATCACAGGTTGTTAAGCGTCCCTGCTGAGAATCAAGCCTGATTCCCCAGCTACAAGGTCGACCACCCCTAGCCATTAGGCCACATCCTCTCCCCTCATTGGCAAAGCCAATAGGTCGCAAAGGTGAAACCCATTGGCTTTGCCAATGCCTGTTTAAGTATCTGCAGCTCAAGAATAGATTACTATATATGATATAATTTTACGAGGCGATATTGAGTCCAGCCCAATTAATCAATCTTTTAAAAAAGAAAACAATAAGCAGAGTTTATGAAATTGTTCTACACAGCTCAGTTGATTTTGCCCTGTTTTTGGAAATTCAAGGAGCATGGAAAATATTTACTCTTGAGGTTTGAATATTTGACATCTACTTTATTACACTTTTAACTATTCTCTACCTCATTTAAGGTTTACTTATGGGGGGTTTAACAGCTAGAGCAGTCGACCTCGAAGCTGGGGAACCGGGTTCGAGTCTCGACAGGGAGGCTCAACATCCTGTGATTCTGGGCAAATCACTTAATCGCCCCATACCGCACAAAATGACAGTGTCCATCTGCAACGCAACTGGTGCTCATGTAAAGCGCTCTGATGCCTTTGGTTCGAGTTTGCACTAAAACCTGAAAAAAACCCTCACCACCCAATTCTCTTACCCTGCCCTTAACCCTAAAAACACCCTCACCACCCAATTCTCTTACCCATCCCTTAACCCTAAAAACACCCTCACCACCCAATTCTCTTACCCACCCCTAAACCCTAAAACACCCTTACTTTTATTTGATAAATAAACACACATACACTTACCTTATATACACTTAACATTTCCTTGTAAAGGCATGTGTGGTAAAGGCATATGTGTGGTAAAAACATGCGTGGTAAAGGCAATGTGTGGTAAAGGCATTGCCTTGTAATTGATGCCTGGTAAAGGCATTGCGTTGTAATGCCTTCATGGTAAAGGCTGTTCCCCACTCATTCGCTATTGTAGTGTGACATCCTAAAATATTCGATCCTGGGAACGGCACTAAAGATTGTGAGAGAGAAGTAAACTCTTAAATCTGTGAAAAAATAGACCTGTCTAGTGCTAGTTCACTATATCACTTTGAGAGTACTTGTCATGAAAAGTAATACCAATCCCCAGCACACACAGTTAAATTCAGCATCCTTAGTGCGTAAAGCGCAGTTAGCTTAGTGCTGCTATTTTTAAGTAAAAGCTCTGGCTCTTAGCAGTAGAAGAATGAGTAATGCAGATGATAAAAGAACAATAGCTTGCTGTTTTATGGTACTTCACACTTCTGCTCCGGTAGATATCTAATTTTACTACCACGCACTTCAATAATTACTCAATTTACTCATCTTGGACGAGGAACGCCACAATTGGCCTTGACGCATCTCAGACTTCTGATCTTTAGGATACAACCAATGTCAGTGATGAGCATTAACTCGCTGATCGGATGTACGTTGTTACAACGCATGCTTTTACCACGCATGCTTTTACAACGCAGGTTTTTCAA
Organism: Lissotriton helveticus; assembly: GCF_964261635.1. Lineage (NCBI taxonomy): Eukaryota > Metazoa > Chordata > Amphibia > Caudata > Salamandridae > Lissotriton > Lissotriton helveticus. Next base: position 267,432,843 of record NC_136068.1, on the reverse strand, counting down.
CGCAAGTCGTTACAAAGACTTGTGTTGGGGGGGTGCTGGATAGTGAATAGTTTAATTTACTATTCCAACTCCAGTCCCCGTGGATAGTAAGGAAGGTGTTGGATAGTAAATTAAACTATTACCTATCCTAGAGCGCCCCCCAGCGCAATTCGTTGTAATGACGCGTTGAAAAATCTGCGTTGTAAAGGCACTGTGTGGTAAAAGTTACGTCGTAAAGGATGTTTCCCCGCTGATCCATCTTCCTAGCCTCTAAGTGTCCAATTGTCATGCAATCCACCAGTAATGGCTACAAAGTGCTTCACTGTACATTGTAATTATGTTATAACTGAGAGATTGTGAAACTAGGCTCATGTTAGAAACATCTAGGTTAGGATGTGTTAGTCTGAAAGATGGTTACTCTTAAAAACACCATTCACATATATATTCAGAAATCAGAAAACTGAGGGCCTCATTTAGATTTCGGTCGGAAAAGCCTCCGACCACAGGTCAGAGGCTTTCAGACCGACAACCAAGGTTTGAATTCTGACCGCCAAATAACAATGTAGGCAGTCGGAAGTCAGACCGGCTAGTCATTACAGCTGACTTCCGACCGTCAGTCGAAACGGCACGCAATTAGTTAATGACAGCATTGCTGCCGTCAGCATTACGATGTTGGTTTCCCACAGGCTGTTGGGCTTTCCGACATGAAAAGCCTGTCGGAAAGTGACTTTGGGGGCCCCAGCAGGGCCCCGTGCCTCTGCAGCCTCTGGTTGGGAGCCTGGGGGAGCACCCATGCTGCCCCCCCTGTAAATCCCTGCACCATGTGACAGCCACATGCGGGCAGAAACCGCCCTCAGCATTCGCTCCTATAGAGAAAAGAGAGTTGTATGGTAATTAGGTGGTCGGAACTGTTGACCTATGGTTGGTCGGTTCCATCACCGAAACGGTGTCTGCCATCGTATTAAGGCCCAATGGGATGGTTCCCGATTTTTAAATGAAATTCACCCATTTTGCATGAGAAAACTGTGTATTGCACAGTGAGTCGACCCCCGAATGAATATGAAGGAGTGGTTGTAGACGGATGTATGACGTTACAACGCATACTTTTACCACGCATACCTTTACAACGCGGTTTTTACATCGCAAACCTTTACAACGCATAGCGCTTAGAGGTGCTGGATAGTGGTAAGTATAATTTTCTATTCCAACTCCAGTCCCCGTGGACACTAGGGAAGGTGTTGGATAGAAAATTAAACTTATTCCCTATCCTAGAGCGCCCCCCAGCGCAATGCGTTGTAATGGTTTGCGTTGTAATGCCTGCGTTGTAATGGTAGTGCGTGGTAAAAGTTTTGTTGTAAACGTTGTTTACCGTTGTAGACTCACCTTCTGCATATCAATTTGCTGGCACAAAACATGTGTTGTGCGGATAAGGTCAGGAGCACTGCACAACAAAGGACACAGGAAGCAGGCAAGGAAAGCTGGCCTTCATTATGATTAGTCTCTAGTGGTGTCCTATTTGAGAATTCCATGAGGATACCACTATGGGCCATTTTGAGTAGCCTGGTGTCTCTGGGCACAGAATTACAAGATCTGCAAATTGTGGAGATAATAATTTCGTGCCCAGAGACACCAGGGCCATTTTCACTGGGTGCAATTGCATGCTGAGTAAAAACGCTGCAGGGACAGAGCAGGGACAGGGGATGTGCACAGGGGCAAGCCTAACCCCATACTGACACCTAAAGGATAAAACATCCTTTCTTTCAGCCCTAGGCTTTACCCTACCCTTCCACCCCATCTCCACCAGTCCTGCAAGTGCAGGGCCCTGTGCAAGTGCTCAAATTGCCTCATCCAGAGACCAGCCCGGGAGAAGTGTCCCAAGAAAGTTTGGACCACCACCCCTCCTCCTGAAATGTCATACCTGCTCCTAACAGGAAATATCAGAGTACATGCTCCACAGTAAAAGGAACTGCTATTCCACAATCCGCGTTATTATTCCACTTTCCGAGGATATATCTCATAATTGACCAATTTTGGTGTCATCTGTCAAACTTATAATGAAAGCCTGGTTGCCACATGTTTTTAACATGTAGAATCCTTATGGTGCTAAAGGTGAAAGGGACACAGAAAGGTGCACAACTGCAACACATTACTCTGCGAATGGCTATTCTGCCACTTGAAAGACCACTTACAACCTTACTATTGTCTGTAAATGAAAACTAAGGAAACAGCTCGCTTTTGTGTGCAAATCAGCTTGCATATTTAAAGGAGCCTTTCTGAAGTCCACAGTTTTCTATGTTGTGAAAATTCTTTTCCCTACTACCACATGTTTTATTCTGTAACTCATATTAAATATATGTACCTTAAAATAATATCTCAAGCATGAAGGTAAGGATCGGATATTTTTGAGAGTTGAATGCAAATAACTTATTTTAGGAGAGCCAAAGCAATTTTAACATTTAATCTGTAACTAATGTTAGATATATATATAACACTATAAAAGTAGTATTATTGTATGTCTAGACAAGTAGTACCTGCCACATGATGCAATGAGAATCAGACAAGGCCTACCCTACTAGAAAGTTCTCAATCAACGATAGATGAGCACAATTGGAATAAATTGCATAATAGTATGGGTGTCTTTATGATGGTGGAAGGCCAGCCACTTCCAGCCATCTGACTGCTAATTTCCCCCGCCACATTAAGATGGCGGGGGGAATCGTTCCGCAAGCTTGGCGGGCACAAAGACTGGGCGCCACACTTCCGCCACAGGCAATCGTTATGATTGCCTGGCGGAGCAGACAAGAACTGTAAAATGGTTGCGGTGCCTAGCAGGCACCGTCCGCCAGATTACAATGCTGGCTTCAGTCAGCCTTTCCATGGCGGTGAAACCGTTGCGGGCCCCCTCTGTGTTGGGGGGGGGGTGCACTGGGGGGGTACCCACGGTACCCCCCAACATTTCCCTGCTCTAAATGGCAGGCACTACGTGCCTGCCATTTAGTTCACAATGTTAAAGCCTCGGAATGCGCCCGCCATACTGGCGGCACATCGTAACTTGATTGGAGGGACCACCGCATGACTGGTGGGTGGTCCCAACCACCGCAATGATGGCGGGCGGACTCAAGTCCGCCCGCATCGTAATGACCCCCTTAGTGTCAACCTCTCCATCTTCAAGACACACTTTACAGTTTTCAGAAAATAATAAGTTTGACCTCAGTGTACAGAGGCAGAAGAACATAGTTACAAACCGTAGATGCTGCCAAGAAGTCTGTATTCCCAATTGCAGATGTTTTTAGGACTATTTCTCCATTTAGAGACCAAAAACAGAACAAAATACTTTTAACTGCAAATGGTGTTGCACCCTTGAGCTAGAGTATAAACGACCAGCACCATAATATATTCAGTCGATATATTGTACACAGTGGTCAGTTGGGAATCCGAGACCCTCATTACACGTTCAAAGATCAATTATAATTCTTGTACAAATATTTGGCAATTAATTAATTGTTTTTCCACACCTTCCCAGTTCTCCACTGATAGATAATGGCAGGTCAGATATGTTGAAATTTATAGGGAGATATGATCTGTAGAAAAAGAAAAAACATGCAGAATTTGTTGTGTTAATTACAGATTCCACATGTTATGCCTCATTTACAAGTTGAAAACTCAGATTAGGAGGGACCTACCACGTTTGATAATATCTCACCCCAGGCAAATTATATTTATCAGTTGTGGTAAATACCTCATTCTATTTTGCCTTAGGTGTATTAAGGGCCTAATAAACAAACCTAGTAAGGCTAGACATAATATATTTAGGGCATATCACTAATATGAGTCCTGTAAATACATTCTAGAACTTCTCATATCTAAAGACTTGCTAAAATGGACTCTTAAATTAGATGCCTTAGTAGGAGATTAATGTGTCAGTTGTAGCTGTTTTCCAAAGATCTTCATGGAGAACAAAGGGTGATATGTGCCCAGTGGGAAAAGATGTATACCTTTCATTAAAGAAGATTTGACTACAGCGGAAGCTCAAGGTGCCAGAGAAAGTCTGAGATCATGCAGGAACTAAAAAACCTGAAAATGTGTTGGACAAGAGATGTTTCTAACACTGGCATCGATCAAGAGTCAAGTGGTTCATTATTTTGGATCAAAGTCGGCTCCCCATATGTCCACGAAACATAGTTCCCAAAGGACGCTGTTGGATGTACTGTGTAGCAAGGTGGAAATATTATGTGGTATGGCTGTGGAGCCTTACCATGTGATAATAGCAAATTACCCAAAAGAGGACCTCAGATTTGCACTAGTAAACCTTAGCTCAGTCCTGGTAGAGTGGCAAAAAGTAGTCAGGCTTACTTAGAGGAATCTGTGTTAAGCATTTCAGAGTATCAACATGGATGATCAGTAATTGACACAACTCGAAAGAAATCCGACACCAGTTTGTAAAAATAGAGCATATTTTTATTTAAACTTAGACACCAAAATAAAGTCAATCCAGTTTGTATAACCGGAGTTATTGATTTTATAGTGAGAATGAAATCAGTACTTAGGAGAGCTGTCATACGTTACCACTGTGGTCAATGGAGAAAACACAAGGTGACACTTGGTCACTTGCAGGATGAGTTCCATTGAATCCACTGGGAGTTAAGGTCTTGTAGGTCCACAGACCAAGCCTCAACAGTCCGAACAATTCCTTATCCAGGGAGTCTTGGTACAGAGGTGACTTGCCTGTTTTTGCTGCTGAACGGGTGCCACAGTTGCTGAAAAAGCACACTTTTGACACTCGGTCACTTTGCAGGGTGAGTTCAGGGGAGCCCCTTGGGGGTGAAGCTTGGAGTGACCCCAGGAATCACCAGGCATAACAGCTCTACCTAGCTCGGGCGTCTTGGGTGCAGAGGTGTGCCTGGCTGTCTGTGGTGCTGAATAGGACCTACAGGGGCTGTCTTTACCAGGGAAAACAGCACAGGCAGGTTTGGGATACAAATACTCGACAACTGCGCTACAGAAGCATAGGGTTGAGGACGTAGGATACTTCCCTCTTTTTGGAGTGTCAAGTAAAGAAGTAAGTAGTCAGTCAGATTACCAGCAAATTTTCGTGCACGGCAAATGAGGCGATTGAGCAACTCTTCTACCACCAGCCTGGGGAACACTGTGGAGGCTGAGACTCACTGAGGTTCATGACTACGCTTCCCAGAAACCACCTGACCAGTTACTTTTGGGCTGATCCCCGACAAAGACTGGCAGCAGCCCTTTTTTGGTCCTTGAAAGTGCAGTTTGTGCCTGCAGACTGTAGGAGACTAGTACCTCTAGTCCTATGTGGTTCTGGTGATGTCTATCAGTTGCAGAGGGTTTCACCTACTTTTTGGAACTGGTCTCTGGTCCGGGATGATCCGTTGTCCAGTGGGTTCAGTGGGGCTGCCACAGGTGCAGAACTTCACACATTGTCTTTGTGAAGACCTGCCTTGTGCAGACCTTTTCTTCTTCAGAACAGATCTGAAGTTCTGGGGTCAGGGGTGCCCCTTAAATCCTAGATTTAGGTGGTGTTAGGGGTGTCAGGGTCAGTTGCCAATGGGCTACTGGTCCTGCGGCTCATTCGCCCTTGAAGTGACCACATCTGGTGGGTGTAGGTCACTTTCATACCAAAAACCCACTACCCATCTTCGGCTGTACAGTCAAGGTAGCCCATCCAAGAGATGTGGCTAGCATTTAGGAGGTGTATTCCTGACTTTGCGGATTTAGTGCCTGCTTGCAAACATGAGTCCTGGAGGCAGGGGTTGTCTTTGTTCGCGCTGGGCATTAGATAGGTATAGCCTTTGAATTTCACCACTGCAATGTGCCATTTTGTCTTCATCCTCATGGAATGATAGCACTTTCCAGTAGAAGGTCAGACTCATCTTTGGGCAGCAATCAGCTTGAAAAGCCTGCCAAGGCACACAAAGACTGAGGCATCTTGGTGGCAACCTCTAAGGGTGCCACCTGCTTACGTGCTAGTTCCTCCTTGACACAAGAATATTGTCCGGGGTGAAAACGTATGGTGTTTGATACCAAATACAACAGAATTTGGTGGTACCATAATGGAGCTGGCTATCTCTGGGTCGCCTGGTAGCCAGTCCATGTTATCTTATGGACCGCCGTTCACTAACAGTAATCTTGAACGGCATATACGCTTGCACATACATATCTGCAGCATTAATACACTACACCCTGCCTGCTGGGCAATAGGAGGCCTACTTAGGGGTGACTTATGTATATAAACGGTAGTGAGGAGACCCTGTCACATGTGGTGTGTGAAAATACGAATTGGGAGCGACCCCACACCCAAGAGAAGGGGTACCACTGGTAAGTAAAAAGAGAGGATTTCTCCTGGGACTATTTGGATACCCACTAATCAATTTTAGTCACGGGTAATATTTCTATAAAAACACTCATTTCTTTATGTCAATCTTCCATTCCTCACACATTCAGTTCCTCAAAGGTAATTTAGTGACATCAATTAAACAACAGAACTAATTAAAAAAAACACAGTTTATTTTTAATAAAATTAATAATGACATATGATACAACAACCAATGAATAAATATAAATGACAGATAAAAAATCCTATTGACCATCAATTTTGGCTGAACATGGAGTTAAAATTACAAGTTGTATAAGAAAACAATATGTAAGACTAAATATTGGAGAGCTGACAACCAAGTAAAGTGCAAAGAATAAAAAGCATCTCAAATTCTGTTACTCCACATTGAACTCAATGTATATTTTTAACCAGGTGTCCGTTAATCATTTCATCAACATAAACGCACATATGGTTCCTGGGATGTAACATTCAATGATGCGTCGACGCGTTTCGGTAGCTCATATGTTTCTCTATGCCACCTTCTTCAGGACAATGTATGTATAAAATAGCTCTCTTCTCATAGCAGCATATGTATCCTTTTATATTCTGAAAAATATTCCAAGTTATCTTCTGGTTTGTCACAAAACAATACCAGACCATGTACTTCAGATAGACCTTGGGGTCCTCTTTTCCTATGGTAAAGTTCCGATTATTCAAATAACTGTTTTAGTTGTAATCGGGGGCTGTGGAATAAGCGGGGCTGACAGAGCTTCATACGCTTCTCTCAGGACGATTTTTATATTCTTGGATGTATCAATCACAGTATGGTGATATCACTGGGATATACTTCTAATATTTATGTGGAGAAGTTCCTTGGTCCCGTTTTCAATATTTGCAGATATTCAGATTTCTGTGCACGTTAGTTCCAAGCGTGTCACCCTTCTGCCGTCTTTCCTGGATCAGGTGGTGTGTGCAGAGTCGAGCTCGAGCAGGACAGCTGTTCATGCATTGGCACTCCTACATGCTTTTACTTTAACTTGGGTCACTAAGGGTGGCACAAATAGCACCACAGACCTAGTGACCCCATTACCACCCTTGTGCTGAGTACCCCCTGGTACCATATCCTTGGGACTTACAAAGGGAGGGGGAGGGTAAAGCATCTTGCCAATTGGTAATGCCAACTCACATTACCATTTAGGGAGAGAGCACTGGCACTGGGACATGGTTAGCAGGTCCCAGTGCACTTTCAGATTCATTACCACAGCATCCAGAGCAAAATGTGGTGGGGTGACCATCCAAAAAGGGCACTTTCCTACATACTGCAATGGGGACACTATCCCCTTTGCAAATCTGTTACCTCCTCCTTTGAGGAGTGGGCAGTATTTTTTGTGGCCAAAATTGCAACGATAAACCATTGATACACCTTATTGTGATTTATGATTATGAGTGGACTCCGCTATTAAAAACCTTTCAAATTGGGATTTGGAATAAGTCACAAACCCCTTTTATGATTTGGAAAGGCTTTTGTGAACCAGAAAAGGGGTTTACTAAATACTAAAATGTCATTTTGTAGTTCCAAAGCATGTGATTTTGTAAATTGTGACTGCTAACTATTTTAGTACAAATGGGCCTTTGAATTATAGTACAGAGACAATTGAGAGGTACGCCCAGGTCTCAGGGTACAAACTCAACAAGGACAAATCAGAATGCAAGCCCCTAAACATCCACACAACAAGTACAGTACTAGGAACGTCAGGCCTAGCGTGGCAAACTAAACCTATTAAGTATCTAGGTATTCTCTTCGAGAGAAACCTGAGCACGACACTAGAACATAACGAACAGGTCATAATCCAGAAAATCAAGGCCAAAGTAGACGGGTGGTCACCCAAGTTCACAACATGGTGGGGGAGGGTAGAAACAATAAAAATGATGCTCACACCTATGGTGAACTATATGCTAGCCATGCTACCCCTAACCAACACAGATGACTTCCACAAAAAGATAGACAAGATACTGAACGATTTCCTATGGAGAGGGAAGAGGGCCAGAATAAGCATGCAAAAGCTCAGATTATCAAAGGAACAGGGGGGGCTAAACATAACAAACTTCAAACGATTCCACGAGGCGTGTTTAGCTAGACAGGGATTACACTGGCTGGACCCAAGACAGGACTACACACCGGCATGGCTAACACTAGAACAGGAGCTGCTAAAAGGTATGAAACCCATCTCCCTCCTCACGGCCACCAAACACCCGGCAATTAAAGACAACCCGGTACTCAGAAACACAAAACGAGCTCTGCTTAAAATTGACAAACTTCTCAACACAAGTATCAAAGGAGGGCCCTTTGAATCTATCTGGCACAACCCATCCTTAAAATACAGGGGGAAGGTCCTCGACATGCACGACTGGTATAGCCTAGGGATATCCACAGCCAGGGATCTTAAGAACAAGGGTGCAGATGTAACATTCGACACCCTGAAAGGAGAGTACAACCTAAACAGCGTAGAACTATACAACTTCCTGAAGATAAAAGTCGCAATCAGGAAGGCGAACCTCAACACCCAGACACCTTCGATAATACAGCTGGCAAACAGCCTGAACACGCTAGGACACCAGGTGGCACACCTCTACAAGATCCTAGGCCCCAAACACACCAAACTCAATGACAAGGTCCTAAACTTCTGGGGAGAGGCAGCAGGTCAAGCACTCAGTCAGGAAACCAAGGCAGAGCTATGGAGGTCCACTAGTAGAAAAAAAGTGACGGCCACGCTGAATCAGACAAAATTCTGGCTGATACACAAGGCATATTGGACACCAGCCCGATTAGCCACTGTGGGCATTAGAGACAGCGACATGTGCTGGAACTGTGATAGAGAAAGGGGGGACTTAGAACACCTCCTTCTAAAATGCCCAAAAATCAAGGACTTCTGGGGGAAGATCAGAACACTCATCCACGAGATCACAGGCATAGACATACCAACGAACCTCACAAGTCTGGCTCTAGGGTTCACGTCACAGGCAATCACAAAGGCTGAGGACAGGGACCTCATAGATCTCCTGCTGACAGCCGCAGTCAAAGTAGTCCTAACTAACTGGAAGGACACATCAAAGGCGGCTCCCCAGGCATGGCTCAACTGGGTCACGTTCCTTAGGGGGGCAGACAACATAACAGCAAAACACACACCGAAGACGCACAAGCAGTCGACCATGTGGGGATCTTTAGACCACTACCTGTCATCACACAAGCCACCGTAGGAGTGAACGTGATACATCTGAGGTCACGGGCAGAAACAGGCTAGTGCCAACAGAGCACCGTGTACATCTCCTACTTAACCTATAACCTATATCTCTCTCCACTATCCCCCGGGGCGGTGCGGGGAGCAAGATGCTTGGTCACAACGCCAAGGAACACCAATGGACGCAATATGACTATGAGACTATGAGACTTTGGACTATGAGACTACGAATTGGCGAATGATCTCAAGAGTACGGAATGCCAACCCCCCCCCCCCCTTTTTTTTTCCCTTTTCTCTTTTCTCTCTTTTTTCTCTCTTTTCTTCTTTCCACTCATGTATAAGCCTCTTCCCTGTATGTAAAATTATATTTTTATATATACAATAAAGAATTTCGGAAATTAAAAAAAAAGAATTATAGTACAAAAACTTCTACCTGAAATATATTTTGTTTCTTTACTTTTTGTAGCAATAAGCAGTTGCCTTTATTAGCGTGTTTTTTTTGTTTAAATGTTGAATTATTTTTGAAAGTCCACACATCTTTTATTCCATCTGGGATGTCCAACCCAATTAAAATAAGTGAGATCATACTTGGACTCCTGCTGTGAACTATGCAGTTGTGGGATACTATAACCAGGCCATTGTTGAGAAATTTCACTGAAAGGCATTGTAGTCTCCTTTAGTTCACATTAGTTCACAGACAGGGTTGTTTCTTTCAATATAATTAGCATGTTTGTGCTAGCCTCTCAAAACATTCCTAATAGGAGAATCCATGTATGCAGGTATTCAGTGCAGCAGCAGTAGACTATTGCGTCTTATCCCTCCATTGGGATAGCGATATGGTAATAAAATATTGTGATTAATAATCCATCATGTAAAAGAAGGGTATGTGATGTGTCATAACCTAGACAGAGCTTTCATGACACACAGCTGAGCAAAACTGGATTGAAATCTGCTAATGAACACAGAAACAGGATTTGAGTCTTCTGCAGGACAAGTGCATTTTTATTACATCTTTAAGTGCACATGTTTTGTTCTGAAATTCTAATTATATTGGGACTATAAAGCGATTGGAGCTTTTGAGTGGTTGAATTATCTTCAACCCCTCATAAAGATCAATGTCTTTCCTCTGTTAAACATCTGAGGTTGTATACCTTAGGAATAAAAACAGGATACTGAGACACATGTAGGCTTTGCCATCTAGACACTAGGAATTGCAATAACATCAACCATTCCAGACCTGCCTTAAAAAGATTCTTACCTCATGGGCCTCCATTGTGAGTTATGGATGAATACCATATCGGTATTTTTGCACCAGATATTGCTGATGCCATGGGTAATTCTAGTATGTGCTATTACCAAAATATGCTGGTTTTTCCTTAACTGAACGCGCAATCACAACAACATCAGTTATTCTGCACTGATTTCTGTGAGTAATTCCAGAATTCCAGGCTATTTTCTATGCACATATTCTGCCACATTATACATAGAGAGCTGTGCTTTCATTGGGCAGGTACTGTCCACTACTGAGTACCTGCACTTCTTTAATATGAAACGGAGAGTTCCTCAACTTCACCCTACTGCTACAATGTATTTATTATGAGGGTACCGGCCCTTTTAAGGTACTCTGGATAGTCAGTACCAGGACTTCTCCATTTCCATTTAATGCACTGATAGAGAGTATATCCTGGCAAACCCAGTAGTGGCTGCTACCTGACCAGGGTTGGTGGGGCAGGGCGAGTTCGGGGGGGGGGGGACAAAATAGTTGTGATTGGTATGATAGCTGTGGATCGTGCTCTGCCAGGGAAAGGGGGCCTAGGCATGTTCTCCACACAGGCTGTAATGCAGCCTGCATGGAGAAGATGTGAAGTGAAATTGTCAAAAAAGTTTCCCCTTTGGGTGACCTTACAAATAGCCAACGCTTATACCCACATCATTCCATACACAATTAATTTGAGCAACACATAAGGAGCAAAATAATAATAAAAATAAATTAGTAAAAAGTGTACAATTTATTTCAGTATATATTAAAAAACATAGTATACAGTGTTACACCAATAAAAATACAATTATGCACATGATAATTCTACACACAGTGGGACAAAAACAGGGAAAATAGTTCCAGTTAAAATGAGGTGAATACACTAGTCCAAGAACCTAATCAGACTCCAAATCACATATTCATATCGTAATTGGAGTAGTTGTTTCCAATGACTTAACGTATCACAGCTCAAAATTGCATCGACGCGTTTCGGTTTGGCACTTTATTTCTAAAGCCAACACCTTCTTCAGGATTAAAAATCAATTCCCACAAACAATGTTCGAGGCTCTGGACCCGATTTGCCGTCCTACCGAAAAAAGCAGACTGCGAGCAGTCTAGCCACGTATGGGGACTGTAATTAGTTCGTAATTTTAAACTGACGACCCTCTTTATAAATCGGCAAACTATTTCCTGAAGCGTATTTTTGCGCGGAAACTGGGAAAGCAACCAGGGAAAATTGGAGAGTACATTCGTCTATTGCCTCGCATTTTATAATCTCGAATACATGGGATGTACAAACCTGATATAGATGACCATTAAATGGTATCGTGGATATAGCCTGATGGTCTGAGGTCCTTTTGTGACCCGCTATGAGATGTATTACATTGTTTGAGGGAATTGATTTTTAATCCTGAAGAAGGTGTTGGCTTTATCATGACAATTTGTCTTCTGGTACCCTACCCCTTTGGATTTCGGGTCCCTCTCTTTTGTTAGAGAAGATGTGAAGTGCACATGAATGTTTAGCCGGGACGAGAGGGCTGGCCAAATAGCCATGTGCACTTAGGAGCAGGCAAACTACTCCTCCCCTGCTCTTCTGTAGTCAGAGTAGCCGGCCTGCCCTGAAAGCTGCCACAGCAGAAGTAAACATAAAATGATAATAATGCAAGTTATTATCAATTTATGTTTCTTTTACTCCACTGCTGTGAAGCAGTAAGGCGATGCTCCTCCGCCTTAGCAGAAGATCTGCAGCTCGGCAAACCTGCCAAAATTACTGCATTTCCTGGAATGTATATTCAGCTGACCACTGTAACTCGCATCCTCATGTTGCAGTGCTTGTACCCTCACATATTACATAACTCTTGACATGTTCAACTACAGCATTGATAACATCACTGATGACATCATTTATGACACCACAATGCATGGCATGGGCGCAAGTTGTAGTTATTTCAGGGCTCGAGTTATATTTACTTCAGTTAAATATAACTGATACATTGCAGTCTTTTAGTTTAGTTGACAATGTTGTGTTGCAACTGATAATATCACCTAACTATACATCACTTTAACTTTAAAATCAATTTTTTTGCGGAAAAAAAATATTTATACATAGACACACACCTACACCCATATATATATATATCTATATATATGTATATATAGATATATATATATATATATATACATATTCACTGAAAAAACCATAGGTTTCAGACATGTTATAGTTAGGGAATAGCATTTAAAAAACCTTAGAAATTCACTGAAAAAATCATACATTTTATGTGGTTTGGTTCGTTATTTAAATATGTATTATATATATATAGCAATTTGCATTGAAGAATGAGTTGATATATAAATATCTGGATGGAGGACTTAGCAGCAGTGTGATTGACTGTTTACTTGACTAATTTATCCTGTCTCACTAAATATATTGGATAGTGACTAAACTGTGTGAATATCTGTATCACTTTGTCAGTTGTTTTGTAAACTGCTGCACCAGTTGGTTACTAGCTATGTGAAAGTCTACATTAGTTATTGATTAGTTAACTAAGTATTTGTATGGGAGAGTGAATGTGTGTGTGGTTCGGTGGGGGGTGTGTGACTGCCCAAAGATGTGTGAATAGTTCATTTAGTAGGTATATGAGGTTAAGACTACATGTTATGACAGTTGTTTGGGTGAGTGAATATCTTTATGGGTGTGGTGATGAGCAAATATTTCTCTCAATGGTACATGTCCAACAAACTAGAAAAATAAAAGGCAGTGTATGTGAGTTGTGTATAAATAATTATACATAAGAGTCAGTGATTGTACAAGTGGCTGTATGGATAACTGTATACTTGTAATAGTGATTTTAAAACACACTAAGGGGCCCTTTAGGATGGCGGGCGGATTGCCCCCGCCAGGCTGGCGGTAGCCACCGCCAGTCTGGTGGGGGCAATCCGCCCGCCATCCACACCTAAATTCCCCCCGTCATATTAGGATGGCAGGGGGACCGCGGCGGACAGAAACACCGTCCGCCGCTTTTCCGCCTCGGTCGCCTTGCGGCCAGGGCGGAAAAGGTTTAATATGGTGGCGGTGTCTATTAGACACCGCCAGCCATATTAGCATTGCCCAAAACAGATGCCTTTCCGTGGCGGCATCGAGGCATGCGGTCTTCACTTCGGGGGGGCCCCTGCGGGCCCCCGGAGTGAAGGACAGGTGGGGGGTGCACACGGGGGTACCTGTGGTACCCCCCTGCATTTGCATTAACAAAGCGGCAGGCACCACGTGGTGCCTGCCGCTTTGTTAATGCAAATGTATATGTGCAATTTTAGCATTGTGGCGGGCGGTGCTGAGAGCACTGCCCGCCACAGTGCTAAACATGCAGGATGCGCCCGCCAAAGTGGCGAGCGCATCCTAATCCCCCCCACAGGACCCCCGCCCTTATGGCGGGCGGTCCCAAACACCGATAGGATGGCGGGCGGACTAAGTCCGCCCGCCATCCTAATGACCCACTAAGTATGAGTTACTATCTATATGAATAAATGTAGTGATGTTTGTATAAGTGTGTAGCTGAGTAAATGTAAGTATGATCCATTGTTTGCATAAGTGAGTAGGATGATGCATAAGTGAATAGGATGTGTGCTGGTGTCAATATAGGTGTATAAGTATATTTGATAGTGTTCTATTGATCATTGACAGCATGTATGAGTGAATCTATAGGTATGTGATTAGATGTGTGTGTAGATCTAGGACTCACTGAGTGGGTTTTTAGAAACTTGTATTGCTGTGTCAATGGATTCAAATATACTCTGTATTTTACAGTGAGTGATGAAAGGTTATACTAGTGTATGATGAGGTGTATCTGATTGTCACATGGATGATGTCATCAGTGATGTCATCAGTGATGTCATTTGAGATGTAATGATGTAATACGTGACATCATCAGTTTTGGATTGCGGGTGCACAAGTTATAGTTAGCAGTACTAACTATAACGGAGGAATATCAATGGTTTTGTACGAGTGAAATGTCCAGCTAACTATAACACCCCTACAACCTATGTTTTCTTTCAGTGAATTTCTAAGGTTTTTTAAATGCTAATTCCTAACTAGAACATGTCTGAAACCTATGGTTTTTTCAGTGAATTTAAAAGGTTTTGTAAATGACAATTTATAAATGTATTAATTGTTATATTTATTTTTTATACTGATTTACTACATTTCTTTAAACTGTTTATTTTTAGATATTTTATTTTTTAAATCACATTATAATTTCATTATACATTACATTACAAAATATACTTTCTCAGAATGAATTATTTTAGTTTAAATACTTTGCAAATAGGCAATAGACTTTTAAGTACAGTAGTTACAGTTGTTGCAATGGGCAACACAATTTCAAACAGAATGCAACATTGATCTCAATAGGAATTTCTAGTTAAATGCAATTAGTTACTTTATGGATTACTTTTCTAACCACAGACCTGGATCCTACATTCAGTCCTGGGACATCTCCTGTAAACAGTTGAGTAAAAGCGTTTTGGTTACAGTAGTGATTTTTAAGGAATATTTTAGTTGACACTTAGAAACTTTTTCAAATAGAATCACCAATGTTATCCCATGGGAGGAAATTCACTTAGCAGGTAAGTAGTGTTAACGTTACTTTTTCTTACTCAGTGGTGGATCCTGGATCCAGCACTGGTTCATCTCCTGTAAACAGTTGAAAGAATGCGTTTAAGTTATACAGGCGATTTTTAAGGAATATTTGTAGTTTGTGAAAATCGACACTTAGAAACTTTTCTGGTGAAAACCAGACAATGGATTCCTATGGAAAGAAATACAAGTTACTGGTAAGTACGCTTAGAATTCCTTTTCAGGGTTAGTGCTGGGCTAAAAGATGCAGCACTGAGGTCTCTCCTGATAACAGGTGAGTAAATCGGAATTCATAGTTCGACTGATTTTAGAGGAATATTTGCAAGTTTCAAAAATCGACACAGAAACTTTTTCAGCAAAATGCAGGCAATGATACCCTATGGAAGGAAATTCAAGTTACTGGTACGTACGATTAAAATTACTTTTCAGGATCAGTACTGGGCTCAAAGGGGCAGCACTGAGGTTTCTCCTGATAACAGGTGATAAATTCAGAATTCGTAGTTCGGCTGATTTTACTTCGGTCCAGTAAATTTAGAGCCACTTTCCTACACCATCCCCTCCCTTCACCACTGTGCAAACACGCCCTGTGGAGCATATTAAGTTAGGGAAATAATTCCCCTTCAATCCTGAGGGTCCCTAGGGTCCAACTAGCCCACTAAGTACATCCAGTAAGCGCCACAGAGCTGTGTAGCAGATAGATGTAACAAGCATTGGAAATGCAATAGGTCTCGCAGCATTAGAGTTAGTGCTTTTAGAATTGTTTATGGGTTTTTTTTGTAAATCTTTAGCATTTTTGTTTCCTGTAGCCAATGCTAAAGAATTACAAATAAAAAAAGCCATAAACAATTCTAAAAGCTCTAACTCAAATGCTCCGAGACCTATTGCACTGTGTGAGGGTGAGTGAGGGTGAGTGAGGGTGGGTGAGGATGAGTGAGGGTGAGGATGAGTGAGGGTGAGGATGAGGAGTTGAGGGTGAGGAGTTGAGGGTGAGGATGAGTTGAGGGTGAGGATGAGTGAGGGTGAGGATGAGTGAGGGTGAGGGTGAGGAGTTGAGGGTGAGGATGAGTGAGGGTGAGGATGAGTGAGGGTGAGGATGAGGAGTTGAGGGTGAGGATGAGTGAGGGTGAGGATGAGTGAGGGTGAGGGTGAGGAGTTGAGGGTGAGGATGAGTGAGGGTGAGGATGAGTGAGGGTGAGGGTGAGGAGTTGAGGGTGAGGATGAGTGAGGGTGAGGATGAGTGAGGGTGAGGATGAGTGAGGGTGAGGGTGAGTGAGGGTGAGTGAGGGTGGGTGAGGATGAGTGAGGGTGAGGATGAGGAGTTGAGGGTGAGGATGAGTGAGGGTGAGGATGAGTGAGGGTGAGTGAGGGTGGGTGAGGATGAGTGAGGGTGAGGATGAGGAGTTGAGGGTGAGGATGAGTGAGGGTGAGGATGAGTGAGGGTGAGGAGAGGAGTGGAGGGTGAGGAGTGGAGGGTGAGGAGTGGAGGGTGAGGATGAGTGAGGGTGAGGAGAGGAGTGGAGGGTGAGGAGTGGAGGGTGAGGAGTGGAGGGTGAGGAGTGGAGGGTGAGGAGTGGAGGGTGAGGATGAGTGAGGGTGAGGAGAGGAGTGGAGGGTGAGGAGTGGAGGGTGAGGAGTGGAGGGTGAGGAGTGGAGGGTGAGGAGTGGAGGGTGAGGATGGATTCGCCATTGGTGTGACGGTCAAGAAGGGTTGCCCTAAATTCAATCAAGAAATTGTACTTGCATACCTCAGATGTGCCAGGGCGCAGGTAGCTTGAAGTACACGCAGCCGCCAGGGCCTAGTAACACCACACACGCAGGAGATATAAACACAGAAACAGACGGATTCGGGAAGGGCTTGTGCTGACACCAGTCACGCAGGGGCACTTCCAGGGCTAGATGATTGCGAGCGTCAGTCACAAACACGTGCTTACGTTCAAATGCAAAATGCGCACTCACAAATAAAGTATATTGAGACGCCCGCGCATAAGGAGCGCACGCACAGATTGGGGCACAGCCAACATGTACAAGTGCACTTAATGCACACCCAGAACACACCATTCGAGTCAAAAACTGACAAGCACACACAATGTACACGGACGGGGTCTGACAGGCATCTATGCACAGTTCCTCCACAGTGGCACCTACTGATACCTATGTGGAGTAAACGCACGCACTGAAAGAGAAAGCTCAGTTTTATGCAATTTACAAAGAATAGCCTCGTTCAATAGCATAGGGTGACCAGGCGTCGCGGATTTGCCCGGACAGTCCCGGTTTTTCTCCAGCCTTCCCTGCAGATTTCAGGAAATTAAGGTCATGTCCCGGTTTTTAGAGACGGTCGGCTGAACTAACAGTGGGAGGTACCTTTTAATGTTTTGCAAAGCATGGATAGTTAGCAGCTGTTATAAGAAAGCAATCTAATTAACAGGCAAGCTGCTGTGTTTATGGCTTTTTATGAATGTTCTTACTGTCTCTTCTGTAATTCTCTGCTGAGGAGCGCTGTCATCGGTGCGCTGGGTTGAATTACAATACTATTACGAATGGTTGTTCTTCTTTAAGGCACTTGTAGCGTACGATACACTCCGGGCGGTGTCAGGGTGCTAGTCCGGGCTTTGCCTTGCTTTGCTCCGTTCTTCTGTCATGTACCAGTTTGTCCGACATGGAGTATGTTTATTTAGGCATTAATACATAGTGCGAGTTGTTTATAAGTTTATGCATGTATGCATTTTTATATAGCGCGGACATTAGCCAAAGGTTCCAAAGCGCTTTACAGAAGACATACATATTACATATTCCTAAAATGTTCCTACATATAAATAAAGTAAAGACAGTAGAGTGTGGTATAAATTGCAGCAGTCATAATATTTGTAGAATGTACCATGTACCTGGATGCAGGGGCTATATGTGTAACACAGAGATCAATAGTTCCACAGCCATTAAACACAGGACGTGTTCAGCCGGTTGGGGATGCTCTACAGCCATTAAACACAGGACGGGTCAGCAAGTTGGGGATGCGCAATATTATATTTGAATGAATGAATAAATGAGATTGCTTGTATTACCCACGCTAACAGCAATAGATACCTTGGCATACATTTACAATTCCAAAGGTCACTAAGAAAGAGGAGAAGCTACTATTAAAAGGAAAGAATCGTACAAAACAATTACAGCTCAAACAGAAGATGAATGAGCGCGTTTTACAGAAAGATAAAGCGGGTCCTTTAAACCTCGCAGCTCCCCTCGAGATTTCACACGGGTTTGTGAAGATTAGGCCATGGGGAGAGAATGTGACATCAGTCTGGGCTAACCACTTCTGAGCGGGGGAACCAGGTTCTAATCTTGGGGTTGGCTCGACATCCAGTGATCCTGGGGAAATCGCATCATTATCCGTACCTACAAAAACCAAATTTGTCCTTGTGCAATGTAACGGGTACCATGTTAACCGTTCCAATCAATAGCTTAGAGTTGAATTTGCGCTATATCAAAACTGCAAAAAAAAAAACCCTGCAAAATACAAGTGTGCAAGATAGGATCCTTCGGTTTGCTGAGCAGCTGAACTGCAGTATAGTCCGGAAAACGGGAACGCTTCAAGACTTGTATGTTAGTTTGTTGCGTTAGGGCCCGGACAGAGTAAGTCACGTCAGTCTCATGTCTCCATGGGGCTTGAGGGGCTGTGGGGAAGGTAGTCTCATGACTGACATCTCAATGGAGGTTCTGGCCTGGAGCATAAACAGTCACGGGTCAGGTTGGTGTCTCTATGAGGCTTAATGGACTGGGGCAGAGGCTCTGCCGCAGAGCCAGTCACATTTCTTGATGCTGAAGGGCTGCATGTAGTTAAGTATACTGCCGGATGTAAATTGCTACAATAACTCCTCAAGTGTATTAAGTGTCACATAAACGTTGCTGAGCACCGCGCTGAGAGTAAAAGTGTGTTTGAAGGCAAGCCTCGATGTCCATGACAAAAGAAAGGCGCGCTGCCATACTTGAAGAAGGTGGGCCTCTTCCAGCAGAGAATGGACCCCGGGGCGGGCCAAGTACGCCTCTCATAAAAGAAATGGCGGGGATGGTGGAGAGTCAACCGCACAGCATTTTTATATAGCGCGGACATTAGCCAAAGGTTCCAAAGCGCTTTACAGAAGACATACATATTACATATTCCTAAAATGTTCCTACATATAAATAAAGTAAAGACAGTAGAGTGTGGTATAAATTGCAGCAGTCATAATATTTGTAGAACAGGACGAGGACTGGCGCCAAATTTAAGACATGAGGTAGAGAGGGGCGCCTCGAAGCATGATCAGTGTAAAGACTAATCCAGCGAGGTAACATCCTAAAAGAGACGCCAGGGCCGCGAGGGCAGAGACCAGTTTAGGCACACCGTGTGTGTGCGCCCTTCTCTTCTGACAGTCACTTTAATTAAACCAATACACTGCAAATTAAATTAAATATAACTCGCATTCAATCAAGGTTCATTTAACAAATGCGTCACGCGTTGGGCAGCAGCCTCAGCATTAAGCCGGAATCAAAGTGACAACAAGCTCTCGGCATTGCGTGGCGGGAGGGGGCGGGGGGAACGTCGAGGGCAGGCAGGATGACTCAGGGGAGGGGGCGGAGCGGGGCAGAGCGGCATGTGGGTGTGAACAAGCCGGGCCTTTGAAGTGAAGCTAAGCTTCACTTCAAAGGTGTCGGAGGAATGCGGGCGGCTGTGCACGCGCTTTTAAGCTCAATGCACATGCGCATTGAGCTTAAAAGTCACGGGCACTGCAAGGAATCGCCACGATTCCTTGCAAGTTAGATAAAGTGTGGATGAGCCCCTATAGTCTCGCTTGCTCGATGCGCATGCGCATCGACAGGCGAGACCTAAAAAGGGGCACAGCCTGCACCACCTCTCTGCAACGCAGTGCAGTGGCGCTTCCTGGAAGCACCTGGTGGGCTACTTGGCCCCCAGGGTCCCTCAGGACTGAAGGGGAATTTTTTCCCCAACTTAAAATGCGCCACAGGGCTTTTTTGCACAGTGATGAAGGGAGGGGATGGTGTAGGAAAGTGGCTCTAAATATACTGGACCGAAGTAAAATCAGACGAACTACGAATTCCGAATTTATCACCTGTTAATCCTGTGGCCGTTCTAAATTGAGAGATTTTGTCCCCTTCAATCCTAAGGGTCCCTAGGATCAAACTAGCCCACTAGGTACCTCCAATAATCGCCACAGAGCTGCGTTGCAGAGAGGTGTAAAAAGGGTCATGGCCTCTGAACAGCTGTCTGCAAAACAGCTCTCTGGTGCATACTGGAGATACCCTTTGGGCTAATTGGCCCTCAGGGACCCTCAGATTTGAAAGAGAATTAATTCCCTAACTTAAAATGCGCCACGGGGCGCATTTGCACAGTGGTGAAGGAAAGGGGCGTGGCCTGAGGTGACATGTCTGCAAACACGCCCTGTGGCGCATTTTAAGTTAGAGAAGTAATTCCTCCTCAATCCTGTGGGTCCCTGGGGGCCAACTAGCTCACCAGGTACCTCCATTATGCTCCAGGGGGTTGCATTGCAGAGAAGTGTTCAGAGGCTATGCCCCTTTTTACAACACTCTGCAACGTAGCTCCGTGGCGCTTACTGGAGGTACTTGGTGGGCTCGTTGGCCCCCAGGGGCCCTCAGGATTGACAAGGAATTAATTCCCCAACTTAAACCGCGCCACAGGGTGTGTTTGCACACATGTGAACTCAGGCCCCGCCCCTCCCTTCACCACAGTGCAAACATGTCCCATGGCGCGTTTTAAGTTGGGGGATTAACTCCCCTTGAATACTGATGGTCCCTGGGGTGCAACTAGCCCACCAGCTACCTCCAGTAAGCGCCACAGAGCTATGTTGCAGAGAGGTGTAAAAAAGGGTGTGGCCTTAGAACACCTCTCTGCAACCCAGCCCCCTGGCTCATCCTGGAGGTTCCTGGTGGGCTAGTTGCTCCCAAGGACCCCCAGAATTCAAGGGGAATTCATTCCCCCTCTCCAAACCCGCCAGGGGGCGGGTTTGCAGAGTGATGAAAGGAGGGAGCGTGGCCTCTAGCGCGATGGCGGTCTTTTTTTAGTTTTATTTTTCTAAGAAGGGGGCTGTATAGCCCCCTTCTTTTTCTATTTTTTTGGCCCTGGGGACCCCATCCCCCAGGGCCTGCCCCCTAATTATTTTTTAAAATGCGGAAGGGGGCCGCGTGCCCCCCCCCGAAGCCTTAATCGCCCCGGGACCCAATCCCGCAGGGCATGGCCTTTTTATTTATTTATTTTTTTAACTATCGGGGAGAGGAGCCTCGTGGCCCCCCTCCCGGGCCACTTATGGCCGGCCTTTCTATTTTTAATTTTTTTTATTTTTTACTTTTGGGGAGGGGGGCCACGTGGCCCCCCTCCCGTGCCAATTGTAGCCCCGGTGTCCCCATCACCCGGGGCTGGCTCTCTCCGTTGGGGAACCTGGGGTGGGGTACCCAATCCCCTCACGGTCCCGCCGGCTCCCCGCCTCCTGCGGGAGCCGGCATTCATTTTCCGCACGGGAAGCAGCTAACATGCTGCTCCCCATGTGGAAAAGCAATCTGCTTTGCTATTTGGAAGAGAGAGCAGGTTTCCTGCTCTCTCTTCCAAATAGCAAACTACTGTGTCCAGGGGGTGGGCACCCCAGGACACTGCAGGAGCCAGCCCTGGGGTGGTTGCGGTCACCAGGGCCCTCGAGGGCCCCAGGAGGGGGGCCACGCGGCCCTCCCCCACCTCTTTCAAAGCCCCGGGGGGTGGTGGTCCCCGGGGCTGGTGGGTCCGTCACGGACCCCCAATTTACATATTTAGAGCCTCCGGGAGGTGGCGGTCCCCGGGGCGTATGAGGGGTTTCAAGCCCCCCACACAGGTTTTTGTTATTGAATCAAAAATAAGCCCCGGGGGTGGCGGTCCCCGGGGCTGCGGGGGGCAGTGTGCCCCGGGGGTTGGCGGTCCCCGGGGGATTGGGGGGGGCCTTAGAGGCCCCATCATTAATCATTTAAGCCCCAGAGAGTGGCGTGTGCCCCCCCTGCAAGATCAATCAAGTCGAGCCCCAGGGGTGGCGGTCCCCGGGGCTTGGGGGGGCCTTAGAGGCCCCACAAAAGTATACTTGTAAGCCCTGGGGGGTGGCGGTACCCAGGGCTGCGGGGGGCCGCGTGCCCCCCGCAAATATACATGCTTTTGCCCCGGGAATGGTGGTCCCCGGGGCAGTGTGGGGGGGATTTGGCCTCCCACTTTTTTTTACGAACATGCCCCCGGGATTTGGCCCCCCCGGGGGCTAATTATCATCCAAGCGCGGGAGCCCGCGCTTTGTTTTTTTTTTTATCAGTAAGATCCGCGCATCCTGCACGGATTTTGGCAATTTAAAAAAAAGAATAATTATTTGGCCCTGACCCCCTGAACAGGCCTAGGGGGTCAGGGTGTTTCTACCCTGCCCCCTTTTCGCGTTTTGCACGTTTTTTGTTTAGGTTTCTTGTGCCTCGGTTCTACCCAGGCACAAGATGGCTGCCAACACTTCCTGGTTTGGAGTCTTGACAGCCAATTAGCATGCAGCTCGTGCACGGCAGGGTGCGCGGATCCTGTACGGCCATAAATATATATGTACTTTTAATTGTGGTTTTCTCAGGAACTACTGAATGGAATTACACCATTTAAGCAAAAGGCGCGAGGCACGAGTCTGAACTAAGGACCACCTCTTTGCCAAATTTGGTGTAATTCCGTTCAGCAGTTCGGGCTGTAGCCGCTATGAACGGTTCCTATGGAAAATTGCATTTGGAAAACACGTTTTGGGACCCCCCTTTTTTTCTCAGCCCTGCGAAGATTCGTCAACCGGCGCCAAATTTATTCCAAACAGAATGTTGCAGGTTTCATATAGAAAATAGGTCCTAACTATAACTATCTACTGGAGACCGCCAGTAGATAATATATATATATATATATATATATATACACACATATTTACTTCCTTCTGTAAATGTGCGTGCGTGAATCATCCACATTGCTGGACCAAAGTATTCCTTTCATCCTCTTTATTATCCAGTCGATCATTAAAAAGTTTTACTGTACTTTGTCTGTTCCCAGTTGTGTCCCTTGTGAGGTTGGATTGATGAGAAGTGCAGTTTAAATGTCTTTTTTATTGAAAAGTTTTTGAAAATGAAAAGCTCCTTTTCAGTCTTTATCCGCCTCATCTTACCATGTTGGGCGGAATAATACCACTGAAAAGAATGTTGGCAGACCACATTAAAAGTGATAATTGTAACCATTCTGTTTGGATCATTCAGAGCAACGTTTTATCATTTTCATGATCACTTGTTTCCAAGCATGCAAGGAGTTGAGGGCCCCAAGGATAAATAGCTCAATCATTGGGAAGTGCTTTGCAGTGTCCAGATTGTCAAAGTCTTTTCATGTTCAGACACTTCCCGGATTTCTTAACATCTTTTTTTTATCTGAGCATAAAAACATAAATCTATGGTTGCTATTATTGCTCCGTCCTTGCATATCCTGTAAACCTCGACCCAAATTTACAATCACTTTGTGTTGGGTTTGCATTAGTTTTATAACGCAGACCTGACGCAAAATGTTGAGCTGGTTTTTACAAATCCACGCAAATCACAATTTGCGTTTGATTGTAACCCAAAGAAACCCATCACAGTGCAGGGCACTGCCTTGCGTTACTATGCATTATGGAGACTTCCAAGGGCTGTGCAATGGTGTTCCCTTACATCCACCCATGGATTTTGATGCAAATCAATTTATAGAAAGGGTGGTAGACATGGATTTCCCCAAAAGCTTGTGCTTCCCTGAGGTTGGTGAAACGAGGAGAAATATTTTTTATTTATCCTATTTTTTCATCTTTGCATGTGTGCGGCATTCTCTAGCACACAAATAAAGTGGGAAATTGCCTTTCTTCCTATTTTGTGTACAGGAAGGGACCTCTTCCTGCGCAAAAACTGTGCTAGCCACAAAGCAACACCCTTGTTCTGGTGAAAAGTCGTCCACGTTGGCGCAGAACAGCATAGAGTACTCCAAAGCAGGAAGAGAGCAGTGTCACATCTATATAGGTATATTATCAAGAACGGCATTACAAATTATTGCCGGTTTAGCGGCAGAAAACTGCCGCTAAAGCGCCGTTAATGTGCTTGGTAATATGCCCTTGAGAATTCCAATAGAAGTCCATGTTTTGCTGTGAACATGGGCTTCTATTGGAATTCTCCAGGGCATATTATCGAGCCCATTATCGCCGCTTTAGCGCAGTTTTCTGCCGCTAAACCGGCGATAATTTTAACGCCGTCCTTGATAAAATGCCCCATACTGCTCCTACCTGCACACAGAGCAGCAACTTTACTTGAGTTGCATGATTTATTTATAAATCTGGGGCATGATATTTTTGAGTGATTGCAAGGGATGCAAAGAGACAGGAATGACGCCATAAAACAGCAGACAAGAGAACAGGAACAAAGAAAGGATTGTTGCTACGGGTAAACAGAGGCAGCTAACAGCAAGAAAACAAGAAAGTATGTAAGTAATTTGTGTAGGCTATGCATGAGGGTTTTATCATACTTGTATAAACTACTGCACTTGGGGCTGAGGGAGATGTGAAAGTAAACATTCAGATTCAACTCATTTCATCTCTTTGGTTTTAAGGATCCATTCCTATCTTCATGCCGCCTCCCCATGCATTCTTGAACACTTACATAACCTAGGTTTATATTTAGTTACTACCACTGGTCAATTTATTGTAGGCTGTACTTGGTTGTAAGAGTGTGACTTTATATAAAAGTTTCCACTACTCATGAACCATTGTAGGTTGTGTATGGTTGTAAGAGTGTGGGTTTATAAAGGTTACTAGGATTGGTGAACCATTGTAGATTGTTCTTGGTTGTAAGAGTTTTGGTTTATAAATGGGATGAATTACTCCCTTCTGTACATTGTAAGGATATTGAAAGTCACAGAGATGTTCATTGACCATAGAGAGGCACAAGGCCTAAGCGCAAGTTCTTTAATTGGTCACCAAACTCTAAGGTGGCTTGCAATATCCTTATACTATATAGGAAGAGGGTACTTTATCCCATATAATATGTGGGGTTTGCTACTTTCTTCTGAAAATACATGACCATGTATTATTTATGACACCTTCTTCTGGATCTACCTTTTTAACTCACACCACTTTAAATGTTTGGATTTTCAATTCTGAAACAAATCTGCATTTCCCAGAATGCAATCTGTTTCAGTCTACAAAGGTAGGCATTGGGATGGTGCAGCACATGACGTGGAGCCCTTCAACAGGGCAACCTCCAGGAATTAGCAGCACTGGCTCATCCAAAAAACAAAACTTCTAACTTTAATGGGTGAAAGGTAGAGGGTAAACAAACAAGTTCCGTTAGCCTTCGCCCTTGGAAAAAAAAGTATTTTATTTCTTAGATGGACCAGGTCTCAACATTCCTGCATACTGCCATACATAGACTGCTTTCCTTCCCAGGGACAATGAAGGAAGTTGAAATGTGGCCCCAAGCACACTCTATGTGAAGTAGCAGTTTATTTTAACAATCCTTGGCAAAGCGTTATTGGCTTTGTCAATATGCTAAAGCCATGTAGTACTGCAACTCGGCTGCTGTGCAGCATGGCTGAAAGTAAAGAAAAAAATGCTATGACATGGCCGGTGCTGATGGCATCATAGCCATGCTGCACAGCCACAGCGCTGCTATACAACACAGCTAAAAAAAACATTAACAAAGTCAACAGCTCTCACATTATCCTCCTGACAAGGACAACAGTTCCAATATTAAACTTTTCTGGATTTGATTACCAATGGAAGCAGATCAAATGCCTTTGGTATGAAGGGGTCCGAGGGTGCCCTCTTAAGTGATGAGTGCCTTTGACCAAGGAGCTGCCGGAAACATTGTACAGTCTTGTGCTCACTGAACTGTAAGGGGGAATGGGTCAGGTAATGTATGAGCAAACCCACTGATATAGTGCAAAGGCTTCCTGAGTCAGCAAATACAATAAACAAGCATTGGAAATTCAATAGGTCTCGGATTTATTTGAGTTAGAGCAAATGGCATTGTAAATGGCAATGTCTTTTAGCCATGTGTTATGGAGTGTATGCATGTGGGGTGTAGTGGAATTATGTGGGTTGAATTGGAATTGTAGCAATGGTGGCATGCTGCGCTTTAGATGAATATGTTTATAAGTAAAGTGCACCATACTGTGATTGCTACAATAGTTAATTGTGGATGCGTTAGCAATTGATGTGTGCACTGATGGCTGGTGGTGTGTGTGCCTGTAGACCTGATTGTTTTAAATCAATTCATAAAATACCAGGGAATTCTTACTCATAACGTTTCTTAATGGCCAAAGCTACTTTTATATAATTGGCTACTGCAATACAAATATCAGGGGTAGCCAGTGAGTACAAAAATGTAAAACCATCATCATATGTACAAGGGTGAATTTTCTTTAACAGTGGGATTACAAAGGTACTCCTTGCCGTTCTATATAAAATGCAGAATAAGATAACGTGCAAAGTGCTTTGGCTTGTAAGATTATCACATGGACAAGGTTAGAGATCATTCGCCCAACCACTCTGGCGTGGAAACGCCATCAAAAAATGCACAGTACCTAAACGAAATCTAGTTAAATAAAATCTAATCTACAGATTAATGGTGAATGTTAAATAATATTGCAATGGGGCAGGGGACAAGTGCATGGGACTGATCTCATCTTGGTGAGGATAATGCATGTTTCCCCTTGAATGTAATGCCTCTTTGATAATGACTTTGGCGTACAGTGGGATGCTTCCAGGATTATCATAAAAATTCCCCAATCCTATTTCATAATATTTATCTTTCAAGAAACGAAGCCATGGTATTTTTAGGGAGTTGGACAAGATTTGACAATCTTTTATTATTTCTTGTGAGAACATTAGTTCTCCAGATAGCCAGATTTTCGCCCATAGGAGTAGGCGGGACACAAGATATGCGGTCCTCTATATACTCTAATCCCGATTTGTCATGACATAGGCAGTTAGCGGCACAATTAGGCATCATCACAAGTCTTTTAGTTAATTTATTTTCCACTTTTTGCAGCTGGCAGATATTGGGGATCCCCCATACCCCTGTGCCATATGTTACAACTGAATTTAGGGTTTACCCTGGGATGAGTAAATTAAATGGAGCTGGGGCTGTCCCTCCGTGTCTACCAGCCCACACACACGTTGAGAGCTGTGCATACAAATTGTACAGTTAAAATCCCCTACCCAGGGTGGCTTGGCGGGCGGAGATGGCGGTAGCAGCTTTGTAGAGCTCCCGCCGGCCCGGACACAAATTGTTCATTTATCCTGGCCCCGAGCCCGCAGTTTGTACCACGTGAGTGGCATCGGTTCCGGGGAGTATTCTGACCCCTCCGGTGCGCTGGTCCGGCGGCTCCATCTATCCCGGGGTCTGGTGGCGCCGGCGGCGGAGAGCGGCCTGGTCACTGGCAGTGGATCCGGGACCTCGATTTTCGGGACGCCGAGCGGCGGTCGGTGCCGGACTGCCGGAGATCGCTTCAACTGGGTAGGTCCCGGCCCGACTTTGCAGCTCCAGTGACCTACGAGGTGTGAGGACGCCCTATAAACGAGTGTTGTGCCTGGGAGCCCTTTCACGGACGTTACGGTGTGGTGGAGGCCTACACCGCCCTTGTGAGACCGGGGCCTCGAGTTTTGCGTCATTGGGACTGGCCTGGCCTGGAGGCAGTGATCTTCACTCTGCACCCCCGGGACGCCTGTGGTGGCGCTAGGCTGGGGCCCGAGGCTCCCTGTGCCCACAGTCGTAGGCCTGCTCCTGGAGACTGGCTGTGGATTGCTGCGGGAGGTGTCCGCCCTGATCTCGAGTGGACGGTCCGGCTGGGCGGAGGTCTCCGGCGCCGGGGCCACAGACGACAGTCCGGTGAGTGACAACGTTGGGACTATAAGTGGCAATGACCAGGGGCGGTGGAGGAGGCCCGCCCAAACAAGGCCCTATAGACAAATTCACGGGGCCCAGTGGTGGAGCAGGGGCGCCCAGCAGTGGCAGCGGGACAGGGCCGGACAATGCGGCGATCTTGGCGGCCATCACCCAGTCCCGGTACATGCTTGATGCCAAGATTGGGGCCGTGGGTGCAGACGTTACGCTGCTGCGCCAGGATCTCCGCAATGCGGTGGAGCGAATTACTGTGACCGAATCTCGCATCACGGTGACGGAGACCGACATTGGCGCGCTGAAGCAGAGGCTGGCGGAGGTGGAGCGCACCCAGAAGACTCTCGCTACCCGGGTGGAGGATGCCGAAGGGCGCGCAAGGAGGAACAACCTACGCTTTATAGGTTTTCCGGAAAGGTGCGAGAAAGACGACATGGTGCAGTTTTTGACTCAATGGCTGGGGGACTGGCTCCCGGAGGGGACACTGTCCACTTGTTTCGTGATTGAAAGGGCACACAGGGCCTTGACACAGCGGCCGCCGGAAGGTGAGCGCCCCCGGCCTGTAATTGCAAGACTCTTGAACTACCATGACCGCGATGTCATTTTGAGAGAGGCAAGGAAAAAGGGTTCGCTCTCCTATGAAAATCACACAATTATGATCTTTCCGGATTATACGAAGCTGGTACAGCAGCAGAGACAGTCCTTTGTGGCCGCTAAAGCTAAGTTGCGGGGTCTAAAACTCCAGTATTCTCTCCTGTACCCGGCCCGCCTACGGGTGGTGCACCAGTCCCGGACACATTTCTTCGATTCACCCGAGGAGGTCTTTCGGTGGACGGACGAGGCGGTAAGGATCAGGCCGCATCCCCAGCCGGGGCTGAATCCGGGAGGGTCGAGAGGATCATCGCCAGAGCGGACGAACCGCCCGAACCGGAAGGGGCGACACCGGAGGTCCAGATCACGTAAACGGTCGGCCTCCGTTAGTGCGACACAGACCAGTGGCACTATGGACTCTGAGCACTCAGATGCTGGCAGCTGAACTCTGGGGGGGTCCGGACCTTAATCCTGTCTGGTAATGTGTGACCCTGCTCTGTATCTGATCGGCTACTAGGGACCTGGTGATGCCAGACTTTCTACGCATGTAAGAATATGGGGCTATCTGTGGGAATGCTGTGGGGCTCGGGAGGCGACTTCTAAGGGCCTTAGACCCTCACGAGCTGTGGGTGTGGGAGGGGGGTGAGTGAGTGATGGCCGGGGTGTTGGGATCCATTGGTATGGTGAGCCCTAGGTCCTCGGTTCTGGACCCGGGTCTCTCCATGCCGCGACAGATACTTCAGTGTTCTATGAGGTATTGGGGTGGGGGGAGCGGGGAAGGGTTGGTTTGTTGTTGTTTGGGGCTGGGGGGGTGGGACCGCACGTGTATATGGATGATGGACCTTATGATTGGTGGGGAGTGCTGGGGTGGCGCGGAGGGCCTAACGGAGGTGAATATCTAGATGATGGCTGATCCAACTACTGTGCTTCCTCAAAAGGCCATTCGAGTTGTAACATGGAACGTGAGGGGGATGCTCGATAAAATCAAACGTGGAGCAGTGTTGCGCTGGGGGAAGAGGGAAGCGGTGGATGTGCTGCTGCTCCAAGAAACTCATATGCTGGGCTCTAAGGTCCTTAGCCTCCAGAGATTTGGCTTCCAGCAGGTTTATCATGCCGGCTTTGCGAGGGGGTCGAGGGGGGTGGCTGTCTTGGTTCATCGCAGGGTGGCGTACGTTCATGAGAGGCAGTGGATTGACCCCCAGGGCCGCTTTGTTTTCATCAAGGGACAGATGGGTACCGAACCGGTGATTTTTGGTAGTGTATATGCCCCTCCCCCTATGCAGTGGGCCTTGTCGGAGAGACTCTTTGCTGTGTGGGATGACATGCCGGATGTGTTGACGGTGGTAGGGGGCGATTGGAATGATGTTATGGATGTGGGCTCAGACCGTCTGCGACGTGCGCCTGTGGCAGTGGATCCCTCCTCCTCTCCCCCACATACTAAACTGCGTGCAACTGCGGACAGCCTGGGCTGGGTTGATGTTTGGCGCCATTTTCACCCTGCTGCGAGTGGGTTTACGTATGTGTCGGCGGTGCATGGTTCCTTCTCGAGACTGGACTACATCTTTATGCCTGGTGCCTGTCTGAGTCATGTGAGAGACGCTGCCATCCTGCCCAGGGGTCTGTCGGATCACTCCCCTGTAGTGGCCACCATAGACCTTCTCACGCACCGACAACCGTTTCGTTGGCGGATGTCTTCGTGGCATCTGCAGCACCCTGAATACGTACATCACTTGCGCGAAGCGATCGATAATTATTGGCGCGATAATCCGGAAGGGGATGTTGGCGCGGTAACGGTGTGGGAGGCATTGAAGCCCACAATACGGGGTGTTGATATCGCCTGGTGTGCAGCCGCCCGACGAAAGCGCCGGGAGGCCATTACGGCCGCTGCGGCCCGAGTAGAGATCTTGGAGCGGCGTGGCCGGGAGGGTGGAGATGAGACTGCGGTACGGCAGCTCTTGCAGGCGCAGCAATCCTATGCCTCGGTCTTGCATGATGAAGCCAGACAGGCGTGGCTCGCCACGCGAAGCAGGGTTTATCAGTGGGGGGACAAGTCCTGCACAATGCTCCACCGGCTGTGTCAGGCTACCTTCCAGCCTCTCACGCTGCCGGGCCTCACGGCGGAGGATGGCTCGGTGGTGACAGATCCGGCCCGCCTCGCGGCTAGCTTTGCCCATTACTTTGAGACACAATACGCCCCCCAGGACTCCCTGGCATTGGAGGAGCTTTCCGCGTATCTCGATGACCTGCTGCCACTGGCCGTCTCCGACGCCACTAGAACTGCGCTCGAGGTCCCGCTCACGGCCGAGGAACTCGGGGACGCACTGGGGCAACTCAATACCGGGAAGGCGCCGGGCCCGAGTGGTTACCCATGTGAATTCTACAAAAAGTTCCACCTTCAACTAGGGCCCCAGTACAGACGCGCGCTTGAGGCAGCACGGGCGGTGGGGGAGATGCCGCCGGATTGGCGCCATGCCGAGATCGTGGTATTTCTAAAACCCGGCAGGGCCCCAGACAGGCACGACTCATATCGACCCATTTCGCTGCTGAATGTAGAGGCCAAGGTCTTGGCTAAGGCCTTGGCAAACCGCCTGTTGCCCCATATTACCGCCTTGGTCCACCCTGATCAGGCCGGGTTCATGCCTCGTAGGGCAACCCGCCACAATATCCGACGGGCGCAGGCGGCGATAGATGCCATGGGGGCTCGGGATGAACAGGCAGCGCTTCTATTGGCGGATGTTGACAGGGCCTTTGACTCAGTGAGTTGGGCCTACCTGTTTACGCTCTTGCCCCGCCTAAACCTCGGCCCGGTGTTCCTGTCGTATTTGAAACTACTATACACCAACGTCACGGCCTCAGTCCGGGTGGCCGGAGCCACGTCTGGGCGCTTTCAGATTGGACGAGGTACCCGACAGGGCTGCCCGCTGTCCCCGTACCTGTTTGCCCTGGCGATGGAGCCTTTGGCATCCCGGGTGCGAGCAGATGCCCAGATACGCGGGTTTGAGTGGGGTGGGGACCTGGTGGATAGAATTGCATTATATGCAGACGATATTCTCTTTTTCATTACCGACCTGCAGCGCTCGGGTCCCCGGGTACTGGAGGTCATGCGCATCTTTGGCGAGATCTCCGGCCTTCGGCTCAACCTTCGCAAGTCCACTCTATGGGTGCTGGGTAGCGGAGTTGTGGTAGACCCCTGGGCTGCAGGACTACGAGTTGCGACGGATGGGCTGAAATACCTTGGCGTCTATCTCTCGGAATCACGCACTATAGCGTGGGATCGTGGCGTCCTACCGGTTTGGGAACGGGTCCAAGCCGATGTCAAGACTTGGTCCAGAATGCCCCTCACTATCTTTGGGAGGTCGGCCATCTTCAAAATGGTGGCGCTTCCTCGACTGCTATACCAGCTACAAAACTTCCCC
The DNA here is from genome assembly GCF_964261635.1 of Lissotriton helveticus. NCBI lineage: Eukaryota > Metazoa > Chordata > Amphibia > Caudata > Salamandridae > Lissotriton > Lissotriton helveticus. Next base: position 267,400,463 of record NC_136068.1, on the reverse strand, counting down.
TACCCTATCGGTCTGCAATGGTTTCGCCAAGTCAACTCGACGCTGGGTCGCTTTTTGTTGGCCGGTGGGGCGGCCAGGGTGGCGTTGAAAACGTGCTTCCTGTCCACCTATTGCGGGGGCCTGGCCACCTCTGATCTCCTCTCATACTACCAGGCTTCCCAACTACTTGTTCTTAATGAGTGGTGGTATAGTGACAGGGGGGATCCGGCGTATGCATTGGAGCGGTCGCTCATGGGCGATCACACGCTGCACACCATTTTATAGTCAGCTCGTCTGCGTCGTGCACTTCCGTCGGTTACCAGAGTGGTCTTTGCGGTGTGGAGACAGACCCTCCGTCGCATGGGCTGGTGGGGCAAACTGACGGCTGAGACGCCGCTCTGGCATAATGGCCAGCTCCCGGAGCTCGCGGCCCTGGCAGGCTTTGAGGGCTGGGAGGCGATAGGTATCTCGCTACTGGGCCAGGTCATGTCCGGCACTACCCTCAAATCATTTGAGGAACTGCGTACGGAGTTCCAAATGCCTCAGTCTCAGTTTTTCCGTTATTTGCAACTGCGCCATGCCCTCACCCCGAGTATTGCTAACCTGGACTCCCTGCCTGAGTTCAGTCCTGTCGAGGCGAAGGTCTTCATGGGAGACCTGGGAGATAGGAAGGTATCCCGGATATACCAGACACTAGTTATCCATTGCTCCTCTACCCTACACTCTCTTCGGGCTGCTTGGGAGGTGGACGTGGGGCCCCTAGATGAAGACGATTGGAGAGAAGCACTAGAATCCCCTCGTGGGGCCGCCATTGCTATACGGCTCCGGCTCATCCAATTTAAGTACTTGCACCGGGCCTACTACACCCGCGAACGACTGTGGAGAGCTGGGCTGATTGCGTCCCCAGAATGTCTGCGTTGCGGGATGGTGCCTGGATCCCTGTTGCATACAGTGTGGTTGTGTGGCAGATTGTCTGGCTTTTGGAGAGGCGTATGGGGCTGTCTGTCTGAAGTCCTGGGCTGGGACCTTCCCCGCACCCATCGGTTGGGGTTGCTGTATATTATGGAGGGTATTGGCGGGAACGTCTACAAGCGCCATTTGCTGCTTTTGGGGCTTGTTGTGGCCAAGCGAGACCTAGCACAGGCGTGGAAGAGTGTGAGGGCCCCTCCCCTGTCGGCGTGGAAGGCGGGCCTGGACTATTTCATGGGCCTTGAGAGGTCGATCTTTGAGGCGAGGGGCTGCCCTCGCAAACACTACAAAATTTGGAAGCGGTGGGCCGAATACCGGGGCCTGTCTCTGGATCCCCCCGTGGAGCGAGAAGAAGACGTCTGATTGAATGGATGTACTAGGCCTGACTCTGTGACACTCATGTAGCACTACACCTATGCCCTTAATCCGCTGCTGTATGTACACGTGCATGGGGGGTGGGGTGGGGGGGAGTTGTGGGGAGTTGGGGGGGGACGGGGGTTGTGGGGTTGAGTGGGTTCGGGGGTTTATTAATGACGAGCTTATTTTCACTGCATACTTGAATATTTGCTACTTAACTGATATACTGTACCTGTAATGTTGGTGGTGACCTCCGATTGGTGGGGTGGCACTCTCTTATTGCCTACTTACTCAATAAAATTGGTTTTGAAAAAAAAAAATCCCCTACCCAGGTGATGCATAGCATCTGCCACTTCCCAGTGATTTGCGTGATCTCATGATGTAGGGTCTCGATGGCATTACAGTTATTTGGATCAAAGATATTGTGGTACCAATTCACCAGGATTATTTTGGCCTTACTTAAATTATGGATCATGATCAGTTGATGCCAGGGTGATGAGCTTACACTAATGACTTTTAGAGATCCATATTTTACTAATATAAAAGCTGCAATCCCACCCTGAGCCCTTCCTGCGGCAGAAGGTAATGCAAGAACACAGAACGAGCGATAGCCATCCAAGGATATATCATCTCTCGACCAGGTTTCCTGGAGGGAGGCAATTGAGGTCAAAGCCTCTGATATACCCTAGCCACTCCTCATTCCCGATCTTAAAATGGAATCCTACAATATTCCATGAGATGATTTTAAAGCAGGGGTAGATTTCCCCTGGTTTTCTCTACCATTAACTCTATTAGTGGGGGGTGGGGGTAAGGTCTGGGACATACTAAAGACGCATGCCCTGTATCTACAGTTTCTACCACATCATTAACACTGTCTAGATTGTTTCCTACCTGTGCAGTGCCCCCCCCTTTTGGGAATAGTTTATGTGGATGCGAGCGGTCACGAGCATTATTTCTTGTATGGCTCGTGACTGGCTCGTGTCCACAGTACTTGTGTTGTTATTTAACACCTTGGCTGCTAGACATAGTTTCCTCCTGTGCTGAATTTCCAGATTTCCCATTGTTCATGACGAGCTCAGCTCGTCATGAGCACAGCTCAACCGTGCCTCATGACAAGCTGAGCTCGTCATGAGCAGCGAAGGGGTTAAAATATGTGGGAATGTTGATGTGGGACTGTTGACATGATGTGTGGCATTACTGGACTGGACATGATACTGAGCAGACGTGTAAATAAACCTCGTCGCTCTCAACGTTGTTTCCTGGTTCTTCATGGAGTGTGAATACTTTTTTAACACTGGCGACGGCGGGATTCGTTCTCCGCGATAAGAAACAAGGAACATTTTTTTTATTTGTTTGTTACACGGATTACAAGGATTTCGCAGGATCTACATATACGTGAGGATTTTTTTTCACTGCTTTGTGGATTTCAGTTTGTCTACGTGGGAATTCTCTTTGGTTGTTTTACGATTGAAGTATTCAAGAGGAAAAAAGGGAGAAAAGAATTTCTACAGTTTTAGAAGCCGCATCTTTTGACTGGCCAGGAGTTCCACTCGTCACTGTTCTATCTTCAACTTTGGATTCCGGATGAGCCAGCAAGTGCGTACGCTGTTATATCATCACGTTATTGTCATCATCACGTGACCACCATTTTGTTGTTGTTGCATTTGTAACCTGGCAACACACGGGGCTTAATTGAGTACAGCACTAATACAATTCAATCTCTTGACATTTTTAACAGGTATTCAAGGATTTTGGGGCAATTATCATATTCATTTGTGACACGCACACCGCGTGTGTCATTACATTTTAACAGGTATTCAAGGACTTTGGAGCAATTATTATATTCATCGGTGACACGCACATCGCGTGCCACATTTAAAGTATTTATTGTCAAATATTTTGTTATCTTTAAATAACAATATTTATATTTTATTTTTACTTACAAATTATTTATTTATTTATTTATTTTAAAAGCAGCCACAATGTCAGGTATCGTTCCTCCTCCTTTTTTCTTGTCATCACCAGGTGAACCCTCCATGTCCTGGGAGATCTGGGAACCTGTTTTCTTAGCTTATGTAGAAGTATTGGAAGGGGAAGAATGTGAACCTGACAGGAAGCTTTCTTTATTAAAACATTGTCTAGGTGGCATTGCCTTGAAAGAATTTAAAACTTTACCAGCCCTTGTTAATCCTGGAAATCTTAATACTTATGAGTATGCTTCTGCACAATTGAACTTGCATTATGGAAAAAAGAAGAATATTGTTATGGAAAGGTTTATTTTTTATTCACGGAAACAACGGGCAGATGAACCTGTAGAAGATTTTGTTTCTGCATTAAGGTCATTAGCTGTTACATGTGATTTCGAGCACATTTCTTATGAACAAGTTTTAAGGGATCAAATTTTGATGAGAACAAATAACAAAAAAGTACAAGTACGACGTTGGACTACATCTGACATGTCTTTGAATAATGCCATTGATATTGCCAAATCTATTGAACATTCAGAAAAATTTGTAAAAGGAATTCGAGGGAATGATAAAAGTGATGTTTTTAATGTCTCTAAAGAATCTGATAAACAAAGGAAAAAATTTTCACAGAAAAATAACAACTTACCAAAAGTTGATAGCAGATTCGGGAGTTATTTTAAATATGATAAAAAGAATTCCCAGTTACTTTGTTTTCGTTGTGGAAGTGATGGACATTTAGCTGACTATAAAAATTGTTCGGCAATAGGGAGAACTTGTTCAAAATGTAACAAGAAAGGTCATTTTGGGAAATTTTGTAGAACCATGCCTAAGAGAGTCAATTGTGTCCATGATGTTTGTGATGATCATACTCCATATGATGAGAACGAGTATCAAGTTAATACTGTCATCAATGTCTGTGAGAATGGTGAATGTATTAAGTTTCCCTCCTGTTTAATAACTGTTGATAGTATTGATTTGGAGTTTCTCGTTGATTCATGTGCATGGTATACTATTATTTCTTTGAGTGTTTTCCATGATAAGTGGCCTAACAAGACGCTTTCATTGCCTGACGTATCTCCTGGTGGGTATACTGGACACAAAATTGATCTTGTTGGGTTTTTTAGCGCCAATTTGTCATTTTCTGGCTGTCATACTTTTGGGAAGATCTACGTGGTAATATCAGGATTATCACTACTAGGGTGGCCACATCAACATCAATTGGGGATTAAACTTGATCCTAGAGCTGATCCTCCAGTTTATGTTGTTGAATCTCATGGTATCCTTGACAAGGACAATTCCCAATTTCTAAACAATTTAAAGAAATCATTTCCAAGTGTTGTTAGTAGCACTCTTGGACGTTATCAAGGTTTTGAACATGTCATCAGATTACTAGATAATGCTGTCCCTGTTCGTCATAGAGTAAGGAATGTCCCTCTTACATACAGAAGCAAATTGAAGGATTTGCTTAAAGATTTATGCGAGAAAAATATCATTGAACCTATTGAGTCGTCTCCTTGGGTTTCTCCCATTGTGATTTCCATTAAGTCTTCAGGCGAGCTTTGGTTGTGTGTGGACCTTCGCAGTGTTAATAATGCCATCTGGGTAGATTCTCATCCCTTGCCCAACCTTCATGAGATGGTCTCTACGATAGCAGATGCACAAGTATTTTCCTGTGTCGATTTGACTAGCGCCTATCATCAGGTTGTCCTTTCAGAAGAATCTTAAAATATTACTGCTTTCATTACTCCTGAGGGTCTTTACAGATTTTGTCGCATGCCTTTGGTCTGGCGAGGTGCTGCCTCAGTTTTTCAGAGACTCATGAGAGACACTTTGGAAGGATTAAATGGTGCTGTGGCATTTCAGGATGATGTACTTGTGTATGGGAAAAACAATGATGAGCATGATGAAAATTTGAAGGGTGTAATTGCTGCTTTGTCAAAAAAGGGGCTTACTCTCCGTCTGGAAAAGTGCAAATTTAGGCAAAAAGAGGTAGAGTACCTTGGACATACTATTAGTGGAATGAGGATTAGGCCAAAACATAATCACATTTAAAGTATTGTAAATGCTCTTTTACCCTCTTCCAAAGAACAACTTGTAGCATTTTTGGGTCTCAGTTAATTCTATGAAAAATTCATACCAAATGTTTCTTCTAAGGTGGATTCCTTTAGATGTTTGTTAAAGAAAAATGCTCAATTTATTTGGACCAATGTTATGACTCAGGCTTTTGAGAATTTGAAAGATTTTATTGTGAATGCACCGTGTCTCAAACCTTTTGTGTGTGGAGTGAAATGTATCATCATGGTTGATGCTAGTAGCACTGGTTTGGGAGGTGTTCTTTTGCAGAAAGATAATGAGGAAGAGTGGGTGGTTGCATATGCTTCAACAGCTTTGAGAAATACAGAGAAACATTATTCTGTTATAGAAAGGGAATTATTAGCATGTGTTTGGGGAGCTGAACATTTCAGAACTTTTTTGTGGGGCACAAGGTTTATCATAAAAACGGATCATAAACCACTTGTTTTTCTTATGGCTCTGGGTGGAGGCAGGACCATGTCGGCGCGCCTTGCAAGGTTGGCTTCTAGATTACAGTCTTTCCAGTGTCAGATTGAGTATGTTCAAGGAAAAGCTAATGTACATGCTGATTGCATGTCCAGATTAACTTCCTCTACTAAGATGCCTGATTTGGCCCGAGATGAGGATTGTGAAGTGGCTTTCACCATGCGTGATATTGATTTGGTTTATAGTGAACAGACAAATTTAAAAGAAGATGTTTGGTTGTTGGAGATGGGAAATGATTTAGAATTGTGCAATGTTAAGAAATATTTGGCACAAGGTTGGCCTGAACAGAGGAAGTTGTCTGGAGATATAATGAGTTATTTTAAAGTTCAGGAAGAACTTGCGGTGGAGAATGGTTTAGTCCTAAAAGGGGACAAAATTATACCGCCTTTGTCTCTCAGGAATACCATTCTGGGGTTTGCTCATGAGGGGCATTTAGTGATATCTTTTACCAGAAGACGTGTGAAAGAGTCTTTTTGGTGGCCAGGCATTGATTCTTGTGTGGATCATTTTGTTCGTTCGTGTTTTCATTGTTCAAACAGTGATAAAACTCCTGTGGCCTTACGTCCTGAACCTCATCCTATTGATTTACCCCTTGGTCCTTGGCGGAAACTTGGTTTAGACATCATTGGGCCATTTAGTTGTTTCCCTAAGCAGGAAGCTTTTGGTGTAGTTCTTATAGACTACTACTCTAAATGGCCTAAGGTCAAGATGGTTAAGGAGGTCACTTCTCGTAATGTGATTGAATTTTTGGATGAGATTTTTTGCAGGGAGGGGATTCCCCAAGAAATTATAACTGATAATGGTCCCCAGTTTGTCAGCAAAGAAATGGAAGATTTCATGGTTAAAGGTGGAATTACTCATAGAAGGATTGCCATTTTCCATCCTGAGGCCAATGGTCAGGTTGAGCGATTCAACCGGGTGATTAAAGAGGCTATTCAGCTTTCTATTAAGGGAGGTTTAAATTGGCAAAATGCTTTACAGTCCATGCTTTTGGCTTATAGGACTTCTCCTAATTCTGTTACTTTGATTAGTCCTTTTGAACTTTTAAGAGGGCGTAAACCTAATACTAGATTGGCACCTTGGTGGCTGAAGAAAAATGTAAGCGGGTCTGATAATTTCTTGAATGTAGACTATAATGCTGTCCAACAAAGAGTTGAACTTTATAAAAACAAAATGAAAGATTCTATGGAAAAAAAATGTGTTCTACAACTAATCATTTGATAAATGTGGGTGATTTAGTTTGTATAAAAAGAAAAGAGGGTGTAAGTAAAGGTTTTCCTATGTAGTCAATTCCTAAAAAAGTGATTGAAGTTTTCAAGAATGCTGTCAGGATCGATGGTGGTTCTGTCTGGAATTTAAACAGAATCTCTGTTTTTACAGGAATTAGTCCTGATCAAGAAGAGTGTGATAGCAATGTGTTCTTGGATCTTTGGCAACAATGGGACCAAGAGAAACACTCTTTTTCCAGTTGCAATTCTGGGAATTCTAGGAGTGTGCGCACTCATCGTCTTCCTGCTAAATATAAAGATTTTGTTACGAATTGATTGCATGTTGTTGTAATTCAACCAATTATTGTTTTTTTGTTTTTTTTTCAAAATTCAAGCGGGGAAGGTGTGTTGGGAATAGTTTATGTGGATGCGAGCCGTCACGAGCATTATTTCTTGTATGGCTCGTGACTGGCTCGTGTCCACAGTACTTGTGTTGTTATTTAAAATATGTGGGAATGTTGATGTGGGACTGTTGATATGATGTGTGGCATTACTGGACTGGACATGATACTGAGAAGACGTGTAAATAAACCTCGTCGCTCTCAACGTTGTTTCCTGTTTCTTCTTGGAGTGTGAATACTTTTTTAACATCCCCCTTTTCAGCTACCTCTTTAGGATAAGCTAGCAGTCAATCGATATCACCAAGGCCTGATGAGTTTTGAAGCGATTCCGGTGGCTTCACTGACAATTGCCGTGGACAAGCATAAGTTCTTAGGCCTAGGGTAGGGGGCCTTTGGCTCTGGATATTGCCCCTGTTGAGTGGGTAGGGAAAAGCCCAACGGGTGGAACCTTATGGGGTTATTCTCCCCTGCTGTGTAATTAAGGTGCTTCAAAAGGAAATGCACAGATTAAGAACCACACAATCTCCCTTAGTTGATGTTGTTGTGCGGCCCACCCAGCTCACTCGCCTGGCCATGATATTATCTATTGATTTACCTGTGGTCATATTTTAATGCAACACCAATGAGCTGATTTATTTATGAGGCCTAGTGGGAGATAGGGGACTCCTGTGAGAACCAATGTATAGAGGGTGTAATCTGGTGGTAAGTTCAGTACAGCTTTTTCAGCCTCCCTATTTGGAGATGTATTTCCTTGGCACAGTAAATTTGGGTTGTGAAGTGGATGTTGCTGACTGGGCCCAATTGACAGATCATGATTGCAAAAATGTTGGTCTCCTTGACTAATCTTGCGATTTTGCCAAGGGAGGACTGTTACCCAGAGAGATCCCTGGCAAGTGTACGCATGGCGATCTATATGTGGGGCCACATAGGAGGCTTCCTCTAGGGGGGTTGAGAACATTGTATTTTGGGGAGCATTCCTATCGGGAGGGCTGCTGTGCTACTCCACTTCATAGCCTCAGCATCCTGTGGGACCTGTGTCGGTGACTTATTTAATTCTCGAAACACAAGGTCAAGCTGATCGTCAATACTATTTACACGATCCACAATAGGGGCCAATGCCTCAGTTATTAACTTACTGGTTTTTATTAAAGGAAGGTCCACCCCATCTGGTGTGGGCCCTTTACCCTGGTCCCTTCTGGTCCTACTCTCTGTTACCTGGTCTTGTCTGTTTTTTTGGTCACAGGTCAATGGTCCTTTGATTTACATCCTAGCCCCACCACCTCGATTCTCTTCCTCTTGCCCACTATTACTTGTGGAGACCTATTCTCCTCTAGAATTTAGTTGGAGTCACACATGTTAAGCTTATCTTTATTGGGGACATCATCCTTGTGCCTTATTACCACAACATCTGTCCCCAAAGAATCAGTATTAGGATCTCTATTGGAGTCTAGAAGAGTTGGAGTGGATAAATCACCTGCTGGGACTAATGAAAGTCTGCGTTCTACTTGCTCGATTTCCTTCGCAATAATCCCCACCGCTTTCTGGAGCAAACCATCCAAGATGGTGCCTGTAGGTTTTGCGACTGGCATGGTCTTACCTTTATCAATCAGTCCCAGTTACTAAAAATATGGAACAAGGGGAAATACCAAAATACAATGATGTATTAAGCTATAAGTTCTTTTGTGCTAAAGAGATAGAATTAAACTCCAGGACTCAGTATCGCAGGGTCCCCGGAGCGAAAGTCAAGGGGAATTACAAAAAGAAACTGCAGCACGAACTTTCCCTGGAGGGTTAAGGAGCAAGCAAACCCCACCCACACTAAGATACCAACAGATAAATTATTAAGCAGTTTGCAAGAACAAAGCCCCTTGGTGTAAAAGGCACAATCAGCAAAGCAGATTCCCCACCACTGTTAAAATCGGGACACAATCCAGGAAAACAAAGTCACACAGTTATACAGACTTACCGCGGGGAATGCAAACAGCAGCCTCTTTTTCAAATCCACCAGACAGGGGGGCAGGTCGCAATCTAAACAGTCGATCATCAGCAGGAGTAAAATAATGCCCTCTCCCTGTCTCACTGTCTTATTGCTCTTCTTCATCCAGGTTCCAGGTGAAAGAGGGGTTGCTCTGTCGGGCTATGACGGGCATGGACCGGCCCTCCCTTGACTTGGCCTGGGCTTGCCCGCGCGCGTCCCATGCTGCGGAAGTTGGACGCGATATTTGAGTCAGAAGAGGCCCCTCCCTCTCCCTCTGGAAGGCAAAGCAGGCTGCACTAGATCATTATATATAAGAGAAAAAAAATAGGCTCTCTTTACAAGTCAAGGGCTAAATTTCAATTGTATGTATGTATGTATGTATGTATGTATGTATAGATATTCTTGTATAGCGCGAAATCTGTCACCCAACGGGCATCCTGGCGCTTAGACTGTCCTGGTACTTACACATACATTACACGATTACATTGCCCTGGGAAACAGGTGAGTCTTCAAAGTTTTTTTAAAAGAATTAAGATTTTCCAAGCCTCTCAAACCCAAAGGAAGGGAATTCCACAATCTTGCAGCCGCAAATCTAAAGGACCGACCGCCCGTCCGGGACCTCAGTATCTTAGGCACAACCACCAGGTGAGAAGAGGCTGACCGTAGCAGTCTAGGCGGGGTGTACCAGGAAAAGAGGTTCCGCAAAGGGGGCGGACCTTGCCCATGTAGGGCCCTGAACACCAGGCATAGAGCTTTAAAATCAATCCGCTGGGAGACTGGCAACCAGTGGAGGTCCCTAAGTGCCTTAGTCGAGGAATCCAAGCGGCGGCGTGAGAGGGCCAGCTTGGCGGCAAAATTTTGCACCCGCTGTAATTTTCCGACTAAATTGGCCGGAGCTCCCAGAAGTAGTGCGTTGCAGTAGTCAATACGACTTAAAATTATGCTCCGCACTACCTCTGGTCTTACCTGAGGCGGAAGCAGGGGCAAGATCTTATGCAGCGAGCAGAGCAGTGCCATACAGGTAGACACTGTACGGTTCACTGAAGCATCAAGCTGCAGGTTAGTGCTAAACACTACCCCCAGATTACGGACTGACTCTACGGGTGAACTAGCGCTCTGAAAATCTGAAGGCCAAAAATCTGGCGGGAGTGGTCTGGGGATGCGGTCCAGGGAGCAGTGCAGCACCTCAGTTTTTGCGCTGTTGAACTGCAAGGAGTTATTACCCAGCCATTCAGCCGTGGTGTTCATACAGCGATGGAAGGCCTCCTGGGACACTCCATCCTTACCCTCAAGGGAAAAAATGAGCTGGGTGTCGTCAGCGTAGTTGGTGACCGCGATGCCAAAAGATTTAATCAACATGATCAGGGGGCGGAGGTAGAGATTAAAAAGAATGGGGCTAATGGCTGACCCTTGAGGTACGCCCTGACCAACCCTTCGGATGTTTGATTTAAAGGGTGGGATGGCCACTTGCTGATGTCTGTGATCGAGATATGACTTCAGCCATTCAAGGGCCAGCCCAGAAACTCCCACCTCCGCCAATCTCCTGATCAGTATTGTATGGCTGACCGTGTCGAACGCGGCCGACATTTTGAGCAGTACTAAGAAGGCCGCCCGACCCTGGTCGGCCCGCGTTCGCAGGTCATCAAGAACGGTCACCAAAGCTGCCTCAGTCCCATGCGCTGGTCTGAAGCCAAACTGGGCCACATCCAAACAGTTGTTAACCTCAAGAAAGTTGGAAAGATGTTTTGTGGCCCATTTCTCAAGAATCTTAATAGGGAATGGCAACAGAGAGATGGGTCTGTAGTTGGCTGGGCAGGCAGGGTCCAGATTTTCCTTCTTGAGTAGTGGACAGACAACCGCCAATTTCCAGCTGTCTGGGACCCGCGCCGAGCTGAGGGATTGGCAGCAAATGGAGTAAAGAGGTGGAAACAGTTCTTCCCGACACAGCTTCCAGAATTTTGGTGGAAGCGGGTCAGACGGTGAGCCCGAGGATATGCCATCGGCCAGTGCACAGAAGTCTTCATACGATGGTAAGGGCAAGATGAACATTTCCGCTGACTTAGCGTCCTCCTCCACCGTCTTAGCACAGTTTGGATGATGCACAGTCTGACCCGCTGGCAGAGCAAGATTATTTAAGATGGTCACAATCTTATCCTCAAAAAGCCTGTGCCAACGAGTCACAAAGAGCTTGAGAGGCAGGTATAGTATTTTTTATACAAGCTGGATGGGCCAGATCTTTTACGACCTTAAATAGGGTCTGAGACTTATTTGCCGCGGCCAACAGAAGTTCTTCTAAGTATCTAGCCTTGGCCAGCTTGATCTGGGCTTTACAGGGCGCCAGCGCTTGTTTAAAACGGGTTCTGCATGGTTCAAGATACTGTTTTCTCCAGGCACGCTCAGCCAGTCTACACTGAAGCTTGAGCTGCCGGTGTTCCTCTGAATACCATGGCATTGCCAGATTCGACTTAGCTCTAATTTTACGCAACGGCGCCAAAGAGTCCAGGGTGGCCGAGATTTGTTGGCAAAGCGTCTCATAGCTCCTGTCCACCGTCTCTCCCAATACAAAGCCTTCCGACAGCAGCCTAGGGGGTGCGGGCATCGCAAGGAGTCTAGACCATTGTCTGCCCATTCTGGCGCCCCCCACATTGCCCCTAGCCGCCTTGACAGCAGGACAAGAAAGGGAGAAAAGGACAAGAGAGTGGTCAGTCCAACCTTGAGATATGACACCCCGCAAAGACACTTGACCTGCATCAGCAAAAATCAGGTCAAGAATATGACCCTTGGAATGGGTTGGCAAGAGTACTAACTGTGGAAGCTCAATATTGCGGCAGGCTTGGACCAACTCTAAAAAAGCGGAGTTTGTCGGTCCGTCAGGCCAAAGATTAAAATCCCCTAACACCATCAGCCTGGTGTGGGAGTGGGACAAATCATAGATCAAGTCTATAAGCTCAGACACAGCTGATATTGTCCCCGCCGGGGGTCTGTAGCATAGCAGTCCTGTGTATAACACACCTCCTGTGCCCTTGATGGAGAGGCCAAGTACCTCACATCCGTCAATGGCCTTGATGGTCAGTTGAGAGAAATTAAGTGTCTCTCTGAAAATCAATCCAATGCCGCCTCCTCTAGCCCCTACCCTAGGGTTGTGTATTATTTTAAAACCCGGGGGCAGGCTGTACCCAATTCCACCGCACTAGTCGGTGTTGTCCAGGTCTCGGTCATAAAGAGTGCGTCTAGATCATAGGTGTCTATTAGAAGCGCAATCTCATCGCAGTGCTTAATCAGCGATCTCACATTCAGCAGGCCGCAAGTTATGGAATCAGGGTGTCTACCAGTAGATCTATGCATACCGTTTAGGAGAGTACCGGTGTTCAGGCGTATAAGATCGTCACGGGAGTAGATTGGGGCACGATGTTCCAGACAAACAGAGTTGCCGGCGCCCGGCGCGTCCTGTGCGCGAACGGGCTTACCTCTGGCGAACCTCCGGCGATCTTAAATTGCCGTAAGCACACGAGTCCTGCAGACCAACCACTAGCCCCCCAACCAAGATGGCGCCTGTTATTCGGCACCCTGGTTCCCTCACCCAAAATGGTGGCTCCAAACACCTCAGCGCGACCTCCCACAGCGCCCAGGAAGCCCCTAAGGCAGTCTAATTCCCTCAAGTGGGGATGGGGACACAATTTATAATGCAGGTAAGTGCTGAGCTATGCGTGACCCCCCAGGACAGGCAACACGAAAAATGCGCCTACCGCTAAGTTAAACAGCGCGATCGCGCAATAAAGCACAAGGATTTAAAAAGTTATTTTTGAAAATATCAGAGTAATGCAGCACATGCCTCGACGCGCGAATATCAAGTAGTCTAACCTGGTATTAAGAGGAGTTCCGCTTTTATGCCCTTCCCAGGCACATTGCTAAGCAATCACATTTTTGTCCAGGAATTGGTATGATAACCTGTGTAATCTTAGATAATTATCACATCCTTTAACTTGTTCTCAGATTCTAGCAGGTAAAACCTGCCAAAATATATTGGGGGAAAGGTGAAGAAAAAAGACAAATATTGCAGAATTTAGTGTATTAAAAAGTGCCTGTTATATCCCATTTTCCTTTTAAAAACTCAGAATAGGAGATATTTACCTGTTGTGGTAAATACCTCACCCAGGCATACTGGTATCTACCTTATATGGTAAATGCCTCACCCTATTCTGACACACTCACAATGAGGGCCTATGTTTTCCAGCGTCCCATCCTATGCATAGTTCTGTGAGGGCGTGATCACGGGTAGCTTGGGCATGATCTGAGACGTTCCGTATGGTCGAGTAGGCATATCTGATCAGGAAGGTGCATCCTTTTTCAGTAAGTGAATCTCCTGCAACATAGCACCGTTAGCGAGTAGCTCCTAATGTACTGCAATTCAATCAACATCGCCTCTGGCAGTATTATTAGCCAGCACACCATCACTTTTAGTATTATTGGCCAACATAACTATCATATGTCCTCAAAACCAACATCCTTCTCCCAATATACCCACCATAAAATAGCAACACAAACAGCGTCATCATACCATGTAAGCAACCAACAACTCACCCACAGCCGCAAACCACGATAACAAATGTAATACAAAGTCAAAGTCAAAAAGGCTTTATTTCGATAAAAATTATAATAAAAGCTTCACAATAAAAATACACAAGTTCATTTAATTAAAAAGAGCTAATTACATTCAACTTTAAAAAGCTTGATTTTCGAATAAAAGAAGCATATCATAGGGGTTTGGTTAAAAAAAGAATTAAACAGTTTCTTTAAGCCTTTTGCTTCTAATACACCAGGCCCATGATAAAAATTTTGACAGGGTACAAACATACAGTGGGCGTGAGTCTGACATTAAAATACGTAGTGCCTCGACGTGATGCCTAGTCCCCAGCAAGCAGACAATTGCTTAAGCCATTTTCTTCTTGGCCGGGCATACTCCTGACATTCAAACATAAAGTGTGCCACTGACTCCTGTTTGAGTGGACACGAGGGGCAAAACTCTGTAGTCTGTGCTGGCGGTTTCCACCGAGATGTAAAGGTATGCAGAGGAAGAGTTCCAGTTCTAAATTTGAAGTAAAGGGACCTATCAAATGGTTTCTCGATGATGTCTAGATAGAGTTCCCGAATTGGTAAGTCCTTGAATCTCAAGAAGTCTTCCGTCAATCTGCCCAATGTGCGAATAGTACTCCGCTTGGTCAGAATCCAATTCCAGTACAGGCTCTTGAGTGTTGCCTTTGGTGGAGATGCCTTATTTGACCAGGCTTCACTTAAGCCCAGGTTACACAGGAGAGATTTCATGTCTCTTAACCATTTAATTCTGTGCCATCCTGGTAGAGACATGATTTCTGAGAGCCCTTTTGCATAATTGGCGAGCTCCGGAACTCGCCACAACTGGGCCCATAGGAGTAGAGGCCGGAACTTTGCTAGATCTTCAATAGGTCGACAACCTAAGTCGAGCATTAGTGGGGTCATAGGAACGCCTTGGGGCAATGACATAATGGCCCTACAGAATTTCCTCTCAGATCTTGACAGTTCGTTAATGTTGCATGAACCCCATAGCTCTGCCCCATACAGAGCAGAGCTAACTCCCCTTGCTGTATAGATGTCAATGACAGGTGCTATAGGTCTTATAGCACAAGAACGTTGCTCCTTCAGAAGGGCCCCGGTTACCCTCTTATGGGCTAGCAACATTTTATCTAAATGGGGGGCCCACTGCATATTGTGCGACAAACGGATGCCTAGGCAATCAAATACGTCTACCCTACCCAAGGGTACACCGTTCAGCTAAGGGGGCGTACAGGTTTTTTTGGGGGATTCATCACAAGATATTTCGTTTTATCAGTATTGATTACCAGGCCCCGTTCTACACAAAAGGTCTGGAAGTTATTAAGAAGTTTTTGGAGACCCATTGGGGATTTAGACAGGAGGAGCGTATTGTCGGCAAAGAGAAGGGTGGGGATAAGCTCCCCGCCAGGGATGGTTCATCTGAAGAATCTTTCAGCAGATGCTCGACCACTCCGTTGATATACAAGGAGAAAAGGGTGGGAGCTAGAACACATCCCTGGCGAACCCCTCTCTCCACCGGGATGCTGCTGGTTTTTTCTCCCCCTGTGCTCCATCTTATCTGGGCAAAGCTATTATCATGGAGCCTTACAAGTAACGATAAAATGCAGTATCCCCATATCAGTAAGGACTCTCCAGAGGGTCTCCCTAGGTACAAGGTCAAAGGCAGTCTTTAAATCGATAAATGCGAGATAAAGACTGCCTTTGCCTATGACCACCACCTTCCAATACACTAACATCAATGTTGTTATGTTATGTTATGTTAAAAGAATTTATTTAGCGCGGCTAACACCATTAGGTTTCTTGGCACTTGTGCTGAGGGAGCGGTGAAGGAAATGTGAAACAGAGTCTAAGAATAGGATTCGGTGAAGAGGAGGGTTTTAAGGAGTGATCTGAACCCGTGGTATGAAGGTGACAGTCTGAGAGGAAGGGGGAGGGAATTCCAGAAAGATGGAGCCAGAAATGAAAACCTGAGGCCACCGTATTTCTTCCTCTTAAATCTAGGAACAGATAGCAAAGCCATCTGAGATGAACGAAGATTGCGAGGAGGGGCATATGGGTGAAGAAGAGAAAAAATAAAAGAGGGACCTTGGCCTGAAAGAGATTTTGAGATAATGCAGCCAAGCTTAAACTTACAGCGAGCGGATACCGGGAGCCAGTGGAGATTTTTTAGGAGAGGACGGACATGTTGATCTCTAGGTTGATGGTAAATCAAGCGGGCGGCTTGATTTTGGATCAACTGGAGTCTCTTCAGTTGGTAATCAGGGATGCCTACATACAATGCATTTGCGTAGTCAAGCCTGGAAATGACTAACGCAAGCAGAGCTAAAGTAAGAGCTTTGGTGGTAAGTAGGCGGGAGATTTTTCGAATTTTCCTGAGTTGAAAATGGCTGGCGGACACTACTGCGCTGATCTGGGGTGTCATGGAAAGATCGTTACTTATAACAACACCCAGGCTTTTGGCGGAATTGACTGGGGAAGGAGGACTACCCAGACTAACAGGCCAGAAGGAAGGCTGCCAAGGATTGGAGGGTCCCCCGACAAGAATCAATTCAGTCTTGTCGGGGTTGAGCTTCAGATGGTTTGAGCTCATCCAATTACTGATGAAGCAGAGCGTGTTTTGGAAAGTGGTAATAGAATCATCGGAGGAGTCAATGGTAAAGATCAGTTGAATGTCATCCGCGTAATTAAACGCGGTGACACTCAACCCACGGAGGGCACGAAGTAAAGGGACCAGATACAAATTAAAAAGAAGGGGGGACAAAGAGGAGCCCTGCGGGACCCCACAGATCAGCCCTACCTGGGTAGCAGAGAACTGGGACAACCTGACGGCTTGTTGGCGTTCCGTCAAGAAAGACTGAACCCAGTCCAGGGCGGTACCATGGATACCAGCCTCTCTGACACAGTCGACCAAAATACCATGGTCGACCGTGTCAAAGGCGGCTGATAAATCCAAGAGGACCAAGGCTTGACGGATGTTAGCGTCGGCCCCTCTGCGCAGTTCATCCATCACGGAGAGGATGACTGCCTCCGTGGAGTGCGCAGGTCTGAACCCGGCCTGCTGGGAGTCCAGAACACATGAGTCCTCGATGAAGGTGCTAAGTGTGTGAGTTACATGCGACTCCAAGACTTTGCTGAGGAAAGGGAGAAGGGATATGGGGCGGTAGTTGCTCATGATGGAAGGGTCTGCCGAGGGTTTTTTTAAGATAGCGACCACCTCGGCCTGTTTAAAAGAACACGGGACTTCCCCGATGGCCAAAGAGTTGTTTAAAAGGGCCAAGGGGGGTTCAGGGCAGGAGGTGAAAGCGGCCCGGAAGGCCGAGGGAGGGCAACAATCGCGGGGGGAACCGGAAGAGACTTTGTGCAAGAGTGAGAGAAAATTGGCTGTCGAGATGGGAGGGATCAGGGTTAAAATATGAGGGTTAGGATGATTAATGGGGCCCATGAGCGGAGAAGGGGCTAGCGGGGCTTGGGCAGCAATACTGGTTTTAATTTTAGCAATTTTTTCTACAAAAAATTGATTCAGGGAGTCGCACAAGGATTGGGAGGGGAGAGGCGCAATAGTGACTCTCGCCGGATTAGACAGTTCCTCTACAATTGAGAATATATCCTTCGATTTGTTTGAGGAATCCAAGATTCTGTTGGAGAAATAGAGGGATTTGGCCGATGCTATAGCTGTTTTATACCTTTTGAGCAGGGAGGAGAATATCTCTTTAGTCTCGGGGGAATACCCCCGGCGCCAGCACCGTTCTGCCTGACGGAGGCCTAGTTTTAAGGCTCTCAGGTCCTCAGTGAACCACCTCTGAGCGTCATGACATCGTCTCGCTCTGACTAATTTTAAGGGTGCTACCACGTCAGCAGCAGAAGTGAGCCAATGAGTGAGGCTCAGTGTCTGAGAATCGATAGAGACAGATGGGTCAGAGGTGGGTGGAACAGATGAGCTAAGAAGAGAGGTACATTCGTTTAGATCTGACCTGTTCCAGTTGGGGCTAGGAAGTTAGTTTCTCGAACCTTGGTAGCAGGCGAGGACATCGCTAGGGTAAAAGTGATTAAAGAGTGGTCTGACCAAAGGCAGGGAAGAACAAGAGGAGCAGAAATATCCAGGCAGGATGTCCAAACCTGGTCAAGGGTGTGACCCTTGATGTGCGTAGGTGAGTGAATGTGCTGAGTGCAATTTAAACCTAGCATGAGGTCTGAGAAAGCCAATGAGCCTGGGGTTTCATGGGCGTCCGAAGGCCAGTAATTGAAGTCACCCAGGACCAAGACGTTGGCGTTATTGATAGTAAGCTGGGAAATAAGATCGCCAAAGTGGGCCGGAAAGTTAGGCATGGATTGAGGGGGACGATAAACCAGGGCACATATGAAAGATGACCCTGGCTGTTCCAGTCTAAGTACCAGGCAGTCGGTCATGGGGATACTGGTAGTGGGCACAACGGAGAAGCGAATCGGGTGCTTAATGATGGCAGCAACCCCCCCTCTGGCTTTACCAGAGGCACGGTTGGCTTGTAGTATGTAGTATCCAGGGGGGATAGCCGCCAGGATATCAGGGGTGGAATCATCTGTAAGCCAGGTCTCGGTCAGGAACAAGATGTCCGGCTGTTCCGACCCCAGGAGATAAAAGATATCTGACTGGTGGCTCACCAGGGACCGAGTGTTGAGGTAGGACACTGACAGGGAGGAGTTTGAAACTCTTACCGATGGAGGAGTACATGATCTGGGCCCCGGGGCTGGGGACCTGGCAGTGGAGAAAGGTGCAATAATCTCAGGAAAAGATTTACGGATCGTAAGCAGGCCAAGTGAGGCGAGCCTAGGGAATGACTCAGGTGGGGGGAGTTCAGAGTCGTGGCATATAATAAGGGAGGAACGGGAGTAAGTAAGAAAAGAGGCAGAGTGGAGTGCCCCTTGCCCCGGTCGGCCGCGGACGGGCGCAGACGGGCTTAACTCAGGCGCAACTCCGGCGCGCCTATGACGCGCCCGCTGCGCTCGTCCGCTGCGCTGGCACATAGTGGGCGTTTAAATAGGATGATGACGAGGGGGGTGTGGCGAGGCTCTAGCACGCCAACCCACCCGATCCAAGATGGCGCCCGCGGCCGCTGGGGAGCCCCGTTAAGCGGTCAACCCACAGCAGGCGGCTTGGCTTCTGGGAGAATGACGACCAAGTTAGGAGGTGAGTGTCACTGCTAGTAGTCGGCAGGACGATAGTGAGGGTATTTAAAAATAATGTCACTACTCGTAGTCAGCAGGACAATGGTGAGGGTATTTAAAAATAATGTCGCTGCTCGTAGTCAGCAGGACAGAGATCAAGCAAATAGCTGTCACTGCTCCTAATCGGCAGGACAAAAGTTAAAATAAAGATTGCAGCAGCGCTCCAGCAATCGCGCGCCAGCCCTCTGCCACCGGGCTGCTTGCGATCACTTGGGGGGGGAAGAGGTTGGTCCTAAATAGGATGATGACGAGGGGGGTGTGGCGAGGCTCTAGCACGCCAACCCACCTGATCCAAGATGGCGCCCGCGGCCGCTGGGGAGCCCCGTTAAGCGGTCAACCCACAGCAGGCGGCTTGGCTTCTGGGAGAGTGACGACCAAGTTAGGAGGTGAGTGTCACTGCTAGTAGTCAGCAGGACGATAGTGAGGGTATTTAAAAATAATGTCACTGCTCGTAGTCAGCAGGACAATGGTGAGGGTATTTAAAAATAATGTCGCTGCTCGTAGTCAGCAGGACAGAGATCAAGCAAATAGCTGTCACTGCTCCTAATCGGCAGGACAAAAGTTAAAATTAAGATTGCAGCAGCGCTCCAGCAATCGCGCGCCAGCCCTCTGCCACCGGGCTGCTTGCGATCAATCTAAAGGCTTGTTCAATTGTGCCAGTGCCTACTCTAAATCCTGCCTGATAGTCAGAGAGGATGTTGTTCTCATTGATCCAATCCAATATTCTAACCAACAGTACCTTTCCGACTACCTTTTGGCTTATGTCCAACAAACGTATAGGTCTATAGTTAGACGGGTCGTCCCTAGCACCTTTCTTAAAAATAGGGACGACCTCCGCCTCTTTCCAGGATGTGGGAATCGGTGCCCCCCTGCAGATGGCAATAAGCAAGCAATGGATAAATTTCCCTCATGTCGGGATGTCTGAGCGCAATAGATCCCCAGGAATGCCATCCGGACCAGCCGCCTTTTGGGGCATGATGGTGCTAATGGCATACTCTACTTCTTTTATTGAGAAGTCTGGGTCAATTGGATCTGCCTCCCAGTCCATTTGGGTCATAATTGGAGCCACTTCCCATCCCTGATCTTCCTTAGGTGTATCTAAGATGTTATGACCGGGTTGACGAGTGTATAGTTTAGAGAAGTGGTTGACCCACACTTGGCTAGTGATGTTACATGTTATGAGGTCACTATCTGGTCTGTTTCTGGGTCTGATTGTATCCCAGAAACACCTTGGATCTTTCTTAGCACTTGCCTCTTTTAATGTACACCAAAACACTTCTTCCCACTCCTTTTTTTGCTCTTACCAGTATTCGCTTGTGCTCTTTCCTAGCTTCCTGTATCTGGGGTTGTGATTTGCCTTTGACAGCCTCAATCAGGAGGGATTTGGCATGTCTGCATGCAGATGTATACCAGTCATGCTTACCCCTAGAGCTCTGGGATACCCTATTCCTCCCCACACACCCCTTTTCCAGGAATATGTCCCCTATAGACCTAAGTGTGTCCTCAAAAATAGATGTCACCCTTCCTGTTACCAAGGCTGGATTGATAGTATCCAGTTCCTTTTGTGAGATCATAAGCAATTCATTAATTGTTTTAAGTTTGGCTTCATTAACAGAGATTTTATTCCACTTTAGGCGTCTCCCACAAGTAGAAACGGAGATTTTATGGGCATGTTTAGGGCACTTCTCGGCTGATTTATTGGGCCGGGGGTTTGTTAAAGATAGAGAGAGCGAGTTATGGTCACTTTCTACCGTAGGTAAAACTACCATGTTCTGCATAAAACCCCAGAGCGTAAAATCTAGCAAAATGTAATCGATCCTCGAGGTGTGGTTGGCTCTATTATATGTGGCAGCACCCAAGGGGTCTGATGGTGTGCGACCATTTGCGGCTCTTAGGCCAAACTCCAATGTCAGAGCATTTAACTGGATTGCACTATGAGACCATCTTTTGATCGGGGAAATAGTTAGAGCTGGAATACCCCTTCTGGTGTCATCCTCACCCAGGTCCAGAATGTTGTCTGAGGAGAGTGGCTCATAGGTGCAATTGAAGTCACCCGCAACTAAGATTTGGGCACCCTCAACATTTTCTCTTAATTCAGCTTCTAGGGTTGTTACAATCGGGGACATAGACCCATGTTTGGTACCTCTAACATATATATTGAACAAATCTAGGGTTAACCCCCTGCGAGGACCTTTCAGAGAGAGTCCTAGAATGTCTGGACTATTAATCTGCTTAGATTTTATACAGCAATTAAGGGAGATGCTTACCCAAGTAAGCAGACCCCCCGAAGGGCGTCCTTTACCATTTATATGTTTTTCCGCAGGCACAAAATATGTGACATAACCAACACGGTGGAGTGGTTCTAGGCTCCAGGTCTCCTGGAATAGACAGATCTTATGCGCCTCCACCAGAGTGTTCCACTCAGGTGACCCCAATTTCCGATGGATACCTGCTAGGTTCCAGCTAAGAATCTTTAATGGGCCCTTGGGATCATAACCATTACTATTATGAGTGCCCAGAACTTTACTTGGAGGCATAGTCGATGTTAAAGGTATAACCTGGGCATTACTAGACACTAATGTAGGGATAGCATGGGGGCATGAGATTGAAGTTTCCATTGATATGTTCCCTTCCTCAACAAGTCTAGAGTCTAATGGCAGAGTGTTGATTTCCTCAGGATTGAGTCAATCCACCTCATCCAGTGCGCAGAACCTGTTCCAGTGTGCATACTGGGATAGAAAAGGATCAAAATCAAGGGTGCCTTGCCAGGGGGATTGCCATTGTAGGAATCTTTGCTGGGGTGCTTGCTGGTATGCCCTGCTCATAGGTATTCTGTTTCTTTGCATTTGCCTTTGGGGTATGGTCGGATAGAAATATGAGAGATGTAAAGGGTGGATTTGTGTATTAGTTCCACTAGGGGGTGCATTACATATGTATTCCACTGCAGCCGTATCTCTAAAATTAATTGTTATAATGTCCCCTGCTATTGTTTTAATACTTCTGCCTATCCATTCCCCTCGTCTAACCGTTAATATTTCTCCAGAGATGTCAGGAGGTAGAGGTCTATTTAGCTGTAACCATTGTGCACATTTATTCTTTAGTTCAATTTGTGTTTCCTTTTTTCCCTCCTTCATGGGTGGCACTCCTGTCAATACAACCACAAAGGGAAGGGCTTCAGGCGGAAGATTGATTGTCTTAAAGCGTGCCAACCTTGCCTTCTCTGCTTGGTTTTTTATTTGGGCAGTGTCTGTGCTTATACTTTTTTTAGAATTTTGTCCAGTTTTATCATGTAAGGGCGAGGCGTTTCCAATTCCTTGTCATTGCTTCGGTTGGGCTTGTGAGATGGTACTAGGTACACTAGGGTTCAAGGATGCAGAAGCTTTCTTCCCAGCCAGGATGTTATTTTGTGTTGCTTCCTTAGATTTACTGGCTGAGGATTGATTAACTGCTATGGTCTTATCATTTGGTATGTTATTGGCAGTACCCACTTTTGTCCCCCCTTTAATTAATATACCATCATTTGCCGCTTGTCTAGTAGGGCCCATTCCTTTGTTGTTTATTAGGGACGTCAATCTGTCAATTTTTGACATAAGTGGTTTAATATGGGCAATGATCGTATCTTCAAGATCTGCCTTGAGACCAGCTACCATATTTGCTACCCAGCAAGGTATTCCTGGTGTAGAATTGGGAGTTTGGGCAACTAGATTATGATTTGGCGTAGTATTCTGGCCCTTTTTTTTCTTCTTATATGCACAAGCTTCACTAGCTTTTTTCGACACTGGATTGGTTGGATTCGACATCTCCCCATCCCGTGGAATACTTAAGTTGGGCTGAGAAATTTCTATGTCCCCTATTAACTCAGTGGGTGCCTGAGCACACGGGAGCTCGGCAAAGGAGGAGGTAACTTCAAAGCTTAAATCTAAGTCATCAGTGTCATCTATAGTGGCTGCCAGAGGGTCGATTACTGCATCTTGTGAGTCATGGACAAATATCGTTGGTGGTAAGGACATCCTCCTTTCTGTATTGGCTATTGCAGTTGATACTGCCCCTATGGTCTGCTGCAGCATTATATCAATTGCTGTAAGTGTGGGAACTGGTTGAGGAGTAACCACCTTCTGTTTGGTGTTTGACCTTAGAGTGGGCATCCTGGTAGTTTTAGTGGTCTTCCTCATGTTACTCAAAGTCAAAAAGGTATAGATAACACTTGGAAATTAACTGTTCTTACTTAGGTGGAACTAGAAGAGGTCCACCCACAAACGGTAAAGAAATATTTGAGCATCAAATAGATTTAGGAAGAAAAGAGTACCTTTTTTGGTATAGCAGTGAGGTTAGGGGGGCGGCCCAACCCAGCCTCTTCTGGCCTCGGAGGGCCGTAGAGGGCCCGCCCTTTGCCTGGGCTTCGCCCTGGGCACACCCGCACGCTCCCACGACGCGGGGGTGACGCGACCTTTATGCGCCTCCTGGCGCGATCTTCGTTGCGTCTCCCGCCGCTGTGCAGGGCGGGAAACGTAGTCCAGGGCCCCCCTCCGCTCGGCGGCCACTAGCGATGTTTGTTGCGGCGGCGGGAGGGGGAGGGGGACTGAGGCAGGCACCAGGCTCCAGGGGCAGAGAGAGCGTCAAGGAGTTGTTGTTGGCAGGACCTGGGAATTGCAGCAGAAGTTTTTACACGGCGTCACCCGCTCCACCGGGGTGACGCGACCTTTATGCGCCGCCTGGCGCGATCTTCGTTGCGTCTCCCGCCGCTGTGCAGGGCGGGAAAGGTAGTCCAGGGCCCCCCTCCGCTCGGCGGCCACTAGCGATGTCGGTTGCGGCGGCGGTAGGGGGACTGAGGCAGGCACCAGGCTCCAGGGGTAGAGAGAGTGTCAAGGAGTTGTTGTTGGCAGGACCTGGGAATTGCAGCAGAAGTTTTTACACGGCGTCACCTGCTCCACCGGGGTGACGCGACCTTTATGCGCCGCCTGGCGCGATCTTCGTTGCGTCTCCCGCCGCTGTGCAGGGCGGGAAACGTAGTCCAGGGCCCCCCTCCGCTCGGCGGCCACTAGCGACGTCGGTTGCGGCGGCGGGAGGGGGACTGAGGCAGGCACAAGGCTCCAGGGGCAGAGAGAGTGTCAAGGAGTTGTTGTTGGCAGGACCTGGGAATTGCAGCAGAAGTTTTTACACGGCATTACAAATGTAATACATAAATTCTACCATCATGCCCCAAGAAATGCGAAATAACATAAAAAATGAATGAAAAACCCTAAAAAAGTAAAGATGGAAATATGTTAGCAGTGGCTTTGCCCTAAAAGCTACAAAATCATAGAGCACACAAACGTGGTTAATAAATCAATCAATCAATCAATCAGGAACATTTATAGAGTGCGCTACTCACCCGCGAGGGTCTCAAGGCGCTGGGGGTGGGGGGGAGTGCCGCTACTGCTCGAAAAAAAGCCAGGTCTTGAGTTGCTTCCTGAAGGAGAGATGGTCCTGGGTCAGTCCTAGGTGGGTGGGGAGGGTGTTCCACGTCTTGGCCGCCAGGTGGGTGAAAGATCTTACTCCGGTGGTGGTTCTGCGGATCCGTGGGATGGTGGCGAGGGCGAGGCTGGCGGAGCGGAGCTGGCGGGAAGGTGTGTAGAACGTAAGGCGGTTGTTGAGGTATTCGGGGTCCATGTCGTGGAGAGCCTTGTGTGCGTGGGTGAGGAGTCTGAACGTGATCCTCTTGCTGCCGGGCAGCCAGTACAGTTCTCTCAGGTGGGCAGAGATGTGGCTGTGTCGGGGGATGTCCAGGACGAGTCGTGCAGATGCGTTCTGTATGCGCTGGAGTCTTTTCTGTAGTTTGGCAGTGGTCCCAGCGTATAGGGCGTTCCTGTAGTCCAGTCGGCTGGTGACGAGGGCCTGGGTGACCGTCTTCCTGGTTCCAGTGGGGATCCAACGGAAGATCTTACGGAGCATGCGGAGGGTGTTGAAGCAGGAAAATGTAACGGCGTTGACTTGCCTGGTCATCGTGAGGGAGGAGTCAAGGATGAATCCCAGGTTGCGTGCGTGGTTCGTGGGCTTGGGGGCGGTGCCCAGTGCAGGGGGCCACCAGGAGTCGTCCCAGGCGGAGGTGGATGGGCCGAGGATGAGGACTTCCGTCTTGTCTGAGTTCAGTTTTAGACAGCTGAGCTTCATCCATTCCGCGACGTCTTTCATTCCTTCCTGGAAGCTGGCTTTGGCGGTGGCGGGGTCGTTGGTGAGGGAGAGGATCAGTTGGGTGCCGTCGGTGTAGGAGATGATGTTGAGGTTGTGCTTGCGTGCGATGGCTGCGAGGGGGCTCATGTAGACATTGAAGAGGGTGGGGCTGAGCGAGGAGCCTTGGGGTATGCCGCAGATGATCTTGGTGGCCGTTGCGCGGAAGGGCGGGAGACGGACTCTTTGGGTTCTGTCGGAGAGGAAGGAGGTGATCCATTCCAGGGCCTTTCCATGGATCCCGGCGTGGTGGAGGCGGGTTGTCAGGGTGCGGTGGCAGACCGTGTCGAAAGCAGCCGATAGGTCGAGGAGGATGAGGGAGGCAGTTTCCCCGTTGTCAAGCAGGGTCCTGATGTCGTCGGTGGCTGCGATGAGGGCGGTCTCGGTGCTGTGGTTCGCTTGGAATCCGGACTGTGATGGGTCGAGGGAGCCGTTCGTCTCGAGGAATAAAATGAGTACAATTGAGTTGGGTAAAAATAAATACCTGTTTTTCAGTGGCAAGATGCCCAAGGGTAAAGATACAGGGGGCTTATTTATCAGCCCTTGCGTCACTTTTGCGCTGCCGGTGCGTCACTTTTTGTGATGCATTAGCAGGGTAAAAAAGTGCCATGTTGCGTCATATTTACAAAGTGATGCATCTAGGTAGATGCGTCACTTTGCAAACCCCTGCGTCACATTATACCTGCGCCAGGTAAAATGTATGCAATGTGGGGGTTAGCCTCGTAGAAGTGAAGCAGTGAAATCTATGAGATTTCACTGCGTCACTTCTAGGACACAAATGAGTCAATATTTTACGCCTGCCTCACAGCAGGCGTAAGACTGACGGAGGCACATTTGAAATGGGGCTTGTCCATGTGAAATGACTCATTGATGGAGTTGCGTCACTTTCGTGACATTCTCCAGAAATGCGTCATTTTTGCGCCTTTTTGCGACATGATGCGTCATACTGTAAATACGACGCATCCAGTATGTCGCAAGCAGGGCGCAATGAAAAGTGACGCATCGGTGTTTTGACGAAATTGTTTTCCTGCTGCTCTGGTGATATTGTCATAATCACCAGTGAACCCCCTTCTAGGTCTAATGTTGCCTTTGTTACCGTTAAAGGCATGGTGTCCGAGCCATTGCTGTCTTGTATGCAGCACACCTGCAACATCCTGACAGACACGGTTCAGAGCCGGTTTGCCGGTGGCCGTGAAAGCCTCATGATGTTATCACACCGTACCACACCTTCGCTCTATCTCTTCATCACTTTACACGAGACACCCATGTCTGAAACGGACACAGAGAGATAACATCTTCATCAACGGTATGAATGCTTCGAGGTTAGCAAAAATCTCCCGCGCTCTCGCCTTGCTTCCAGAATTACGGGTTTTTGTTGTTGACAGTTACTGTGGTTGTGCAATAACACATCTGCCATATCTGAAAAGGAGCGCGAGGCAAGGCATCTAGATAAAAACGCATATACGTCGGGTACTAAATCCAATTTCCATTTCTTGTACAAAGTCATCTAAATAACCACGCGGAGTATGTCTACCAAAGATTGACAATAAAGATGCGTTATATTGCGAAAACAGAATTTCTTTTTTATTTGATGATCAGGTCAAATGATGAAAATTCTAGGGACACAATTGTCACGGAAAACACTTTAATCTGATTTCACTCAGAGATGTTAGATATATTTCTTGATTATTATTCTTTTAAAGATTTGGGATAATTTGCATGCAAGTAAAAACGCAATTCGTGACATCACTAGAATCTGCTCACGACAATGATTTCAGTGAAATTTGGTGCATGTGGTCACATGCAGGCCTTGTCAAATTATGTAACTATTTTTTCAGTGTACTTTATTTTTCTGATTTCATTTTCTTTCTTTCTTCTCTATATCTTTCTTTCCTAGTTTCTTTCTTTCTTT
The DNA here is from genome assembly GCF_964261635.1 of Lissotriton helveticus. Taxonomy (NCBI): domain Eukaryota; kingdom Metazoa; phylum Chordata; class Amphibia; order Caudata; family Salamandridae; genus Lissotriton; species Lissotriton helveticus. The sequence continues at coordinate 267,373,134 of NC_136068.1, read as the reverse complement.
GTATTTTCACCTCTTCTTGAAGAGCTATTTTCCATAAACTTAGATTGGCTAAAGTAGAAAGTCTGCACACATTTTAATTCAGTATTTAACAAACCACCTGATTGAACTTAGTCGCCTAGAAGGTTTATACTTTATATGAAGCAAAGGAACATTTGTGTAAGGAGACAAAAAAGAAGGAAGACGGACACAAAAATATTATTAGCACTTTAACTTAATTAGTGATATATTATTTTAACGCTACTCCAATGGTTCGTTTTTGTCATCAAACTTTATGAAGTGACTTAGCATATGTTTTTCACATAATGCAATCATCATGTATTAAGAACTAAGTGCCACTGTGGTCAAAGTGAAAGACATTGAATAAGTACAGCAGGCGACCATGGTTTTAAGTTTGAGCCAATCCTCTGCAAAGAACTGGGTGCCTTCCAGTTGGTGAGAATCTTGTCCATTGAGCAGTTACACCACAAAAGGTATGTTAGGTAGAAGAGCACATTACAAATGTATGTGCACTCCACGCACTGGGTATAGTTCATCTTGCATATCTTACAGCAGCACACTCAAGTAATGCAACCACACTTTATCAAAGCTACAGCATCCGTAGTGTAAAACTGTAGGATTGCCGAGTAGCATTTGCTGAAGTGCAATTGGGTGGAATTCACTACTGCATGCTTTCTGGCAGGGACTCATGGGACCTCTGAATGGGTGGATATGGGTGATCTTTGGCCCTCATGCCTGTCTTTGGCCAGAGTTACCTAATTGATCTCTGGGAACCTCCTGGACTTCTGCTCCACACCCTTCTGGGGCAGAGACTTCATTAAGCACCTTTGTGGAAGTTCTGAACCTGTTTTCCCTCATTGGGGAATGCTGTAGTTGTGCATGATCAATAACAGAAAACACATTAGGGGTAGTAGTAATGTTCTTTTGTGTTTGAAAGACCTCACCACAGGCATTGAGGAACGACCTCTGGTGCATACAGTTGCTCAAGAAGTCTGACAGCTATTTTGCTAATTCGCTTGTGGTGGTGGGACATAAAACCGGCTTTAACAAGTATAGGTTTTGAGTTACTTTAGAAGTGCAGACCACAGTAAAACAATTAGTTTCTTTTTATGCGGCTTTCATTCAAATACTTATCAATTTTTTTGAGAATCATTTACTGCCTAGCATACTGCCACAAAGAAATCTGGACATGGGAAATGACTGCCTTTTTATTCTTCTACAAACAATTATAAAGTGATGAAAGGAATGCTTGAATTAATCTGAACCAATGGAAATTGCTCAGGACCGCATTCCACTCCATTGTTTTTTGCTCACCATGCCACTGTAGATAGAGATCAACCACATGCAATTCTGTCTTGGTCCTGTTGCCATAGGAATAGTGCTTTCTGAATTGCCAGGCCAGGACCTCTTTTGAAGGAAAAAGAAGCAATTCCCGACTGTTTTGGCTGCTTAGGACTCATCAGTGAGATATAAATTGAGGCTTGTAGTACAGTGAGCAGAGAACCCACATCTGGTAATACCGGTAACACTTAGGGAGTCTATTGCAACAAATAGGTATGATAGGCATGCTTGAATTAATCTGAGCCGCTAGCGAACACAGTGAAAATTCCAGAACATATTGTTTCATACACTATGCCACTCTAGACAGAGACCAGCCTAATGCAAAAATCCTACTCCAATAGGGGCAATCCAGCCTCAACTGTGAGGCCAGCTCCACTAGATGTAAACAGAAGCAACCGTTGATAAGTTTTGTCTTACTTAGGCCTTGTCACTGACGTATAGCTTAAGTCTTGTGGCACAGTAAGCATAGGACCAACATCTGGGCATACACATCACACTTAGGTCATCTATTGCAACAAACATAAACTGATGGAAGGGATGCTTGTATTATTTTCAGCCAGTGCCGATCACTATGGGCCACATTCCAGTTCCTTGTTATTTGCCCACTATGCTCGAGACGAGCCATATGCAAATCAGTATTGTTTTTGATCCAAATAGGATCAGTCTAGCCAAACTTCCAGGCCTGGTCTTCTCCAGATGGGAACATCAGCAAATCTTCTTCAACGTGAGCCTACTTAGGCCTCATCAGTGAGATATAGCTTGAGTCTTTTTTCAAACAAAGCCCAGGACCAATGTCTGGGCATAACTGATGCATGTAGGTCATCTATTGCAACAAATACAAACTGATGGTAGGAATGCTTGATTCAATCTCTGCCACTGGTTATTGCTCAGGGCAATCATTTTCCCTACTATGCAGCTCTTGAAAAAAAACTGCCATGTGCAAATCATTTGTATTCCTGCTCCAATAGAAACAACCTAGCTAATATTGCCTGGCCAGGTCCCCTCCAGATGGGACACAACCACCCACAGATCGTAATTTGGTCTACTTAGTCAATATTAGGTAAAATACACTGAATCTCTGTATATTCTCCCAAAACTTGACTCATTTTGAATCAGAAGTCACCACTATTTACTAATAGGTCATGTTTCCTGTCAAGACCTAAACCAGTATGTAAACTGCCTGCCTACAATTTAAAGAGGTCCAGGATATTAGAAATGCCACTAGACATCATAGTCTGTAAATTGTGAAGCACTTCTGAAACCTGACTCTACCTAGATCGTTCTCTTGAGTTGACCTTATATTTCACATTTAAGAACTAAAAGCCCACTAGTTTCACACCTTGCCTAATCTTCAATATCCCAGTCTTCATCCACGATTTCCAAATTAATATCCTGTTCTCCATCTTCCCAACAGTATGTTTGCAAAGTGAGGCCTCTGAATGCAATAAATATGTGTCAGCAGGGCTGGACTGGCATGTTAGGCAATTAGGCAGTGACAGAGGGGCTGGTCTGAAAGGTCAGTGATTGGGCCAGTTTTGATAGATTTTGGCCCTGTTTTATGATCTGCTCAGCCGATGTCTTACTATTGGTTTCCCTAATATCACCAGCCGGGACGCCGCGGGCACCAGACTAGGTTTGCCGCAGAAGACTCCTCACTATCAAATAATACACGGGAGAACCTCTCCCCGCGCCCCGATCCTCTGGACTAGAACCCTTAGCGAAGATTTTTCTCGCTTTCCTGCAGTATATGTAAGTTGAACAACAGCGTTTTTACTCTTTTTCCACACACCTTAGCGCGTGTGATGGATAATAATCACATGTGGCCCTACTTTTTGCCACTCACTACCTGGTCCCGACGAAAGTCCCGCACACTTTTTCTTGGGACTGAAACATGTAGACCGCCAACACTTAGCCAACTAAGTAGTCATAATTTTTCTACTTGTAGTTGCATCACATACTTTTATTTCACACCCTGGGCCGCCACGAATAAAACATTGGGCAAGGATCCCCAGAGGTGCATTTTATTACTCACCTTCATCCTCATCACACTACTGCACCACACCCGCTCCGCTGTAGTCAGGTGTTGTAGCACAACCAGGCGGCATTCGGCTGCCTGGTTGGACCCCGATGATGAAGCATGACACCAACCAGGTTGGTGTGTGAGGGGTTTATAAACAAACTTTATTGTGCCCAGCTCACAAGCTCATGCTACAAGTGACTTGGAATATCAACTAATATTCCACAACTTCTACACAGTGGGCCAGTCCAAGTTGTTTTCATTACTACATATCCGGGGATGGGACTTGCCCCTCAAAACCCTCGCTCTCTCCAGTGATTATCTCATTCCCTAATATTACTCCACAATTTCCTGCAGTAGCAAGCACAAATGCATGCAATCTCCTATTCCTTGCAAAGCACCTATTAAGTTTGTCTTTATAAGTTCAAATGTACACTATTTACAAATTTGGGCCAGCTATTTTAGCTTGCTGATTCACCAGGGGGGTAGTCACTTTTATTTTGATGCCCGGGCCTAATTTGTGTCCCAGTCTGGCCCTGCTTGTCATCACTGTATGATTCACAGGAAGAAGATCCTTGACCTTATTCACAGTCGATAATGAGTGGAGCTGTAGAGGATCACAGGATCACATCACCCTCTCTTAATGGAACTCCATTAGTGCCTGTTCCTTTTCGCACGCCTTCAAAAAAAGCAACACAATTTACAACGATCTAATGACCAGTACCTCTGCTTATCTACCGGACAAGCTTGCCATCTTTGGTGGTTCTTAGCGCACTTGCAGTGGTACCACCATCAAACTGAAGACTAAGAAGTGTAAAAAAGAAATAACAAGGCAGCAAGCCTTTGCCATCTATGAACCCAGGATCTGGAACAATAGACCTATCTCCATGAGGCCTACCCAATGGCACTCCAATTTAGGAAATTCACCTCTTTAAAGAACACCACATCACAATGCACTAAAAAGCGAATAAGCAGCTACCTCTTCCCATCACTCTTTTACTGGATGCTTGCCTTTGGCCCAATACAGTGCTTTGCTACCTTTTTGGCTAGGTTCACACAATATACATGCACATATATACTTACATACATACTCCAGAGATATGGAACAGTCCCACCCAACCTACCATGCCAAGAAGACAGACACCATACCCAAACTGGTAACCTCTTCCCAACTTAGCCTCAGATTGATCTTGGCATACAAATGGCTTACGATAACTACGCCATCCCAACTGTGAGATATGCCACACAACAGAAACTTAGAAGTAACTGCTGTCACTCAGGACCTGAAGCCACACATCCTGACCAATATGATGGAGGACTCTAATGATAGCTAACCCCACAAATCACAGATACACAGCGTTAGCCTTGCCCAACCTCATTCCTCTAACTACAAGATAGGGATAACAACCTGTCCCACTACATGATATATATCAGTTCACTACCTGATATCTCATTCATCTGTAAAACGGGCATATAATAGATGACAGGACCCATGGAACCTTGCTGGCAAGAGAAGGGCACAGATTCAGGCTACATCAGACCACTTAACTAACCACTCAATGCGAACCAGGTGGGCCTGCGAACACCAAACTGATCTGCCACATAGTGCTGGTTACCAGAGTACTCAAACCTAGTTCAAGCTCCATGTAGCAAATAGTCACACATACAGAGCCCAGAAAAACTATGATAGTAAAAAGTATGATTAAACCACAGTGCATCTTGACAAATCTACTTATTAGAGTATTTCCTAATGCCAATGGTATAAAGGATGACTGTAAAATAGTATATGAGGACAGATCTCTGGTTCCTACTCACTCCTTCCCTACACCTGTTACCTCCTTCAGATCCAACAGAAATCAAAGAGGATGGCCTCCTTCCATAGTCAGCATAAGAAGTGACTGAGAACATAAATGAGTACTAGCCACACAATGAATGGACCTCTAGAGCCAACCAGTGCCACTAGCACACCATAATTTATAAAAAAAAACATGCCACTTTCTCACACTTCCTCATCCACCACTCCACCAAGGGTGAATTTCCATAAAATGATAAGCACAACTCAGTAGTCATTACACACAACATAGAAACACTTCCTAAATAGGCTCAAGGCAAAGACAAACACACTGCTGTGTGCTACCCTAATGGGTAAGTGCTTCAACGCTTCACATAGAAGTTGCAGGGACTATATCAATGCCATAATACAATATTATACAACATTTGTAGATTACATAAATTTCACTTGTACAGTTATGCTCTGGTATTAAGACTGGAAAGTCAAGTCAAAACGTCAATGTTGGCCTGGTCATTAACTAGAAATGTTGATTTAATGTGTCTGCACATGTAACTATCAGTGCAAAATGACTACAGCCCACTTTCAATTCATGTAATCCAGAAACAACCTGTACCAAAGCCTGTCAGTACAGCCCATAAAGTCTACCTTATTTATTCTTCTAATAAACCGCTCTATGCACGTGCTGATTTGTTTCATTGTAAAGCATGTCCCTGAAAATTATTTATCTCAACTCTAAGATCATACATCACATATTTCTGACCACTAGTAAATTATATGATAGGCGAAGATTAGGGCAATGACATGTAAAGTAATGTAAATCTGTTTTTCAAAAGGCTCTGTTACCTATAAGATGTCCTGTAGCTAAGAGACTGTGTTGAAGATTTAAGTGTGAACCACCTCTAGTCTAAAGGGAGTATAGCCAGGTTTTCAGACTTTTTATAAAGGACAGAGAGCCTGGTGGGTACCAAGCTTTACTGTACCCAATTTAGGGCAAAAACGACATTGCCTACCTCTAGTTTAATCTGTTCATTCTATAACAATATATATCAGATATTAGAAATACTTTCAGCAAAGACCCACCTGAGCTTTTCAAGAATGAACACTGAACTCAAAACATTCAAGACCAATCGGAAACATGTTCGTCCCAAGCTCAGCCAAGACTAAACACTGCATGAATGCGCCTGAGTTATGCTGAGACTGCAGTCTATGAGTAGTCTTTGAAATTAAAACTTAGTCTGCCTGCCAAGGCTATTACTGAATGGATTCAAGGGGTTATTTAGTATAGTTTATAGCCACTCCCATAAGTCACCACCCTACTGATCCAAGGGAACTACATAGGCCCTATATAAGACTTCCTGCATCCTATGTAATTCATGACCTGACTGAGATCATCCACCATAATTGGTTATATACTTGCCATTCTTCTTGGTTGACAACCTATCCCTATTGAATTAAATAGTCTCTATCTAATGACTGTCTATATCCTGTGTATGCGTACATAGTAAAATGTATCTAGACTTAGTCACTCACATTCAGATGCAACTAGGCATAATCAACAACACATTAATGTGAGGCATGCAGTCTGTCTCTCACATCTCTTTCACCCATCACATTAGGTGCAGCGACCTAAGGCAAATAAAAGCACTAGTCTGTTCACTCACACACAACACCAATACGATTTCCATACAGCCACATTGTAGTTCCCATTCTCTTACAACCAGGCACTCCCACATGGTGTAGTGTTGAGTGATAATGCGATTCGGTGCCTTGCCTGGGGTAAAAAGCAAAATAAAAATGCCATTACTTTCTTTAAAGATTAAGGGACTGATTACGAGTTTGATGGTGTGGGTCACCACACCATGCCCAGCTCCGACACTGCCAAACTCACCCGCCCGCCAAATTAGGAGTTTTCTCCTGGTCTGACTGGGGGTCCTTTAGCAATCACACAACGGTGCCTTCCTAATGCTCATATCTGAGCCCTAGCAAAGCAGCGCCATGGGAGCGCCGAAGTCCAATCCTACACAGTATTGACTGTGAAGCCCATGCCATACAGGAATAGGGGGGATGCAAGCACACAGGCTGGCCCACCATGTTCCCCCTGCCTGTATCCCCAGGCCTTGAGGCAACAGGGGGCCCTGTATGGCCCCCTTTGTTTACTCACTGCCACACTTTTCATGGTGGGCTTACCGCCATGAAAACTGTGGAGGGGAGGAAACCCGCAATAATCTCGGTGGTGCCTCTGACTGCCGCGCCCCCACCAAGGGATCATGAATCCCCGGCCGTTGTGACGGTCAAATGGCGGTCGGACCTCCAAACTCGTTATAGAGCAGTCAGATCACCAGTGTACGGTGGTTGTCGCACCGCCACCATGGGTTTGTTTGTCCATCGGACCACCAAACTAATAATCAGGCATTAAAGCTTCTTTTCAGAGGCATTTTGTCTGCCTTAAGGAAGCTTTTAATGTTTGTGACAGAAATACCGCTTGAGGCTCCCAGTAGTTCAATAAATTTATGAAGGACCCCAGAGCAGGGAGGAGATCTAAGTCTCACCCTTGCAATTCAGTCATCCCTTCTTTTTATATTATATGTGTGCAAAGGGTTAGGTCTGCCAGAGAGGAGCAAAGGCAGGATAGTAGATGCCTCACCAACGTACTGGGCAGAAATGAAGGTAAAACCGAGACTGTTTTTTCCCTGTACTAAGCTACACCTTTGGACAGTGGCTGAACTCTTGGGTGCAGCATCTCTACAACATACCACTTGCCTTTATCGGGTGCAGAATGTACATTCAGAGTTGGACTACAAAATCTGCAAAGCTTGGACCATAGCAATATACTATGAATAAACGCTGGATTATGGAATTTATTTTTATTGTCTCATGTAGATATTCTGAGAGCCTGGCCAGTTCTAGGACTCTACCTCCAATACTTCGCATGGACGGAATACATCTGCATAAAATGTATGTGCAGCTCACCTTTATAAATAAACGTTTTTAAAGCCAACATATGTCTATTTTAAAAAACAGAGCTATTACCTTTGCCAGTGATTACAGGCAATGGCATGTGAATGCATCCTTTAAGACCCATGCAGGTGCATGCATGACAGTTTTGGAATTCATTCTAGAATAAAAGAAATGCATTTCAAGATGGCCACCAATGCACATGCATTTATTTTCATCTGTGCACTCTCATAATTCATGAGGCGTGTGCATGCATGCATCTTGATATCTGGCAGCCATTTTTAGTTTACCGTTCAAAAACATCAGAAAGAGGTGTGCACAAACACAAAATATCTTAAGTGAGCGGGCAAGCAGCACTGTGCAGCTGCTTTTCCCTCATAGAAAATAATAGATTAAAAATGTTATAAAAGGCAAGGTCATCAGGATGGGGAGTGTGGTGTGGAGCACCGTGCACAGGGAATTGAAAAACAGTGTGCAGGGACAGTGCCAATAAAGAGCAAGAAAGCACATGCACTCCCATGGATGTGATAAAGAAACATTAATTGCGGAAAATGGGATGGAGAGTGCAACAGGAAGCATAATAGGGGTTATTATGGGAGCTGGGATGAGCAAGGAAGCACATGAACTCCCATGAATTGCTTAGGTTTCACTTTTGCGAAATTTATTGGCTTTCTCAATGATTTTTTACATGTTGCACAGTAGTGCAAACTGCTGTGCAACATGGCTTAAAGACAAAAAAGCAACTGTGATGTGGCCAATATTGATGAAATCATTTAACTTGTTTCCTTTAAGCTGTGTTGCACAGCATTCTGATCTGCTGGAACATAAATAGCAAGGGGGCTGTGGTGGGGGTTAAGCAATACATGGGAGGATTGTGGGAAACATAAAAAAGCAGGAGGGGCAAAGGGGTTGGGTCAAACAACGGTGGAAGGGAGGAAGGAGAGCGATTACAGAGATATTACTAGTACCTGCAGGAGTCTGCGACCAGTGGAAGGACACTGGCCACAGACAGGAAGCTGTACTTGGTCCATGGAAAGAATGAAGAATGGAAGCCCTCAAGGAAGCCAGAGGAGATCAGGAGTTGCTGACGAATAGGAAAAATGGATGGAAGAGTGACTTGGGAGCCAACCAATGGTAAGTAAAGCTCATTAATGGGCAGGCTTTAAGCTTCATTCAAGATTTTGTTTTTCTTTACAAGAGATTTCGCATTATGAAATTGTTTTGATATGTTCTTTTTTAGTCTTGTTTATCAAGTAATGTGTTATGGACTCTTTTACTGAACAACTGCAGAAAATTCTCAGAACGTTCACAGTTGCCAGATACTGAGAGATTATCCTGCAGTGTTTTCACTCTGAGTGCTTTCCTCCAGGAAGGGGATGCCAGGATAACAATGTCTTCTGGCTCCTGTGTGATGGATCGAGCAATAGTTGGGAGAGGACAGAGACTGGAATCTATGTCCTGTCAGCGGTTGTCCACAATCATTCCAGAAATTATGTGGTACAGGTGGATTTGCCTGTGCTAAATGTGATGCAGACTAATTGCACTGATTAATTGATGTTTGATGCTGTGGAATGGTTCTGTTTTTGCTTGCACAATGTTACAAAAAATAACGTTTTAGCTGTAGAACGTTATGGTGAAAGAACAAATAGAACCCTGCCTTCTTAAGCCAACAATGGGCCCTGCTGACTATACGTTCTTTGAACTACATGTGTATTCTGTTAAGCTGACATAGATCAAGGGAACCTAGACTTTGCTGGTGTGAACAAAGGTGGAGCTACTTGGCCCTGATGAAGCTTTTTTCAAGGTGAAACGCATTGGCTGTGCTTGTATGAAAATATATCTTAACCCCTTCGACGCGCATGACAAAGCCAGCTCGTCATGGGCGCTACCTACGGTACGCGCATGACGAGCTGGCTTTGTCACGTAACGCGCGATTTTCAAAATCTCAGCGCACAGCGGGAAAACCCGCTAGCGCGCATGCGGTTAAAGAAAAATGTTGTCTTCAACATTCAAGACTCAAGAACATTTATTCCTATTACTGTCGCATGTTCGTTGCCTCTCGCTTTATTATGAATGTTTTGTCTGTAATGTATGGTCAATGTGGCAGCGGACCATTGAGGTGGGCAACAATTTACCTTGATGATTTTTTCTTGTAGAATATAGTGACTTTCTCAGGCAGTGTGACTTTGAATTCCCGGACTGCATCCTGTAATTTATGTTCGATGTGTGAAAGGGTTACATTTACAGTAGACATACTTCCTGCCATTCAAGTGCCTACTTTGATAGATTGACCATTGCCACAGCTTTCAGTTCAATGATCACCGCCGCATTCAGCAAGAAATAGAAATGAGCGACATAAGTGTCCCAGTGTGATCCAGGCTAACAGCAATGGCCCCACTTATTATCCACATCCAAGAACCAAGTACATCTCTAACTGCATTTAGCTCATTTTTAGAGTGGACAATCAGGACTACTGTGAACACACACCCTTCCCTTGAAGTCACCCAGACACCTAGAGGTTACTCCGTCCACAGTATATACTTGCACAGTCATTAGTTCTGCAGCTGTGTACCTTCTTCAACCACTTTACTGTGGGGAGAGACAAATGGGTTGACACATGTCCGTAGAGCTCTCCCGCAACCCCTCTGACTGTATTGACCACACTATACAAGCTTGTTGGACCCTGAGACAGCTGCATTGCTGGTACTGACTCCGAGCGCATCCAAGTGAAGAGCAGGCTGCTGCCATTGCACATAGGAACTAGAGAGTCGGAAAGTGACTCCTTCAAGTAGTTTGTTATGCGAAAGGAAGGCAACAGAGCGGAGGAATCAGTGAGTGCTCACATGCATACTAAATGTCGCAGTCAAGCCCTCCCTTGCTGCAAAGTACAAAAATAAAACATAGCACTATGTTTCAGATTGTGCTTTGCTTTTATTTACTTTAAGACATGTTCCACAGCACCCTGCACTGCTGTGCAATGAGACTTAAAACTGTGTGGTGGGGTTAGGGGTAGCAACAACAAGAGGGAGTGTTAAAAAAAGAGATATAAAAGGAATGGACAGAAGAAGGGTTAAAAAGTTCGGATGACTGGGGATTAGTCAAAGAACAGTGAAAACAAAAGTACCTACAGAAGCCTGTGAACGCTGGAAGGACACTGGCCACAGGAAGCAGTCCGTGGTCCAAGCTTCAGGGCATTGGTGAAGACTCAGAAGGCCAGGAAGATTCCTGAGCCCAGGAGGAGGGGCTGCCCAATAGGAAGCAAGGAATCTAGGGTGACGTGGGAGCCAACCAATGGTAAGTAAAGGTAAGTAGGGAGTGGACTCCAAGCCCTTTTAAAGATTTTTTTTCTTTACCAGAAATGTTGCAAGCGATGTGCAGGAAGACCCTAAAAAGAGCTATAAAACCCATCAAATTAAGTGCAGACAACTAAGATAGACAACAAAGCGATTTGGTCCTGAGCAAAAGTGTGATGCAAAGCCATTTAATATATATTTTATGCACTGAAATCAACCCTCCTGCCTACAGATAGCTACAGCTACTCGTAGCTGAGACCTAATAAGGTCTTTCTTTCATGTCCATCAAACATCTCCCGAAACCTCTGGATTCCCCCAGTCCTATTATTTTTATGCGTTTATTAGTCTTTATATTAAATATACTTTGAAATGCACTGCTTACAAGAGCCTGAAGAAGATTCCAACTAGTAACTGCATACAAAAAACCTTCATAAAAGTATTGAGTGAGTAAAAATTTGCAAATTTGCAAGATTTGTTTTAAAAATAAATAGTTGTGTTTGGTCAGATAGACTCATCACCTATGTCTGTAGATTTGGAGCGAAGAACCACCTACAGTCCCTTGTTAGCTGAAAGATAAGTTCTACTGGAGAAATACATCATGTTATTTTCTTGAAGATATGTTGTCCAATTATAGGCACTCCTGGCATTAAATCTGGCGGTAATGCGTGAGGCGGCCATAGAATTAATTACTCATAGGCATTATAACCATATTCACAAGGCGTTCAGAAAGTAAGAGGCATATTCGGGTTACAACTATTATTGTAGATAATTACACCATGTATCGGAGCACAAATAAATGGTTGGGCTTTACTTAGCCCAGTAGTGAGCGTACCCACTCCACTGTGTAATTTGTAGCATTTTATTTGATATGCTCGAAATGGAGCATAGGGGCTGCTTGTGTAATGACTCCAAAGATTTGCCTACCACACCAATGACATTCTTAATTTGGAATAGGGATTAAACTGTTGCAGTAGTCGAATCAAACATCACACAAACTGTTGCACCACACAGCTGCACTACCTAAAGGTTCAATCACTAGGAATTTCAAACATTCCACAAGGTGTTAAATTAACCAAAAAAATCCCGACTGTCACAGCCAATCAAGACACGCCACCACGAGTCACAGTAGATGTCTGAGACATCCCTCAAGCTGACGCATGAAACCATCTACACATTCCACAACCTGGCATAGCACAAAATACATCTCCCACAAACTGCGAACGGGTTTCTGAAGATTCTAGTCTATCCCAGTGCAGTGTGCTATGTTATGTTATATGTTATGTTATGCTATGTTATGTTATGTTATGCTATGTTGTGCTATGTGCTTGACTTGTGACACGGGACAACAATTTTCGTAGAAGCACACTTTCAGCGGTGCAGATTGCTAGGATTGCTGAAACACAAAGCTACCTAACCTTGAATTCACTTCATGCCATTTTCTGCCACCATTATACACTTCCTCTCTTTTTTCTTTCCCCTTTGTCTGTTTTTCTCACTCTTCTTAGAGAGACAAAAAATGATGAAAAACATGTCTCAGTCCCTGAAAATGAGTGTCTAGCCTTTTTCCTACCGCCACTGGCACAAATTAACCACTGATTATGTTACGGTATGTTAGGCATGTGATGTGGACTGTGTGCCACACTCTAAAGAACTGGAAGAGACTGTAAAGAGTTCCCAGCTGACAGTACGTTTGGTTACAAGATATTGAAAACAAGAGCCCTTTGGAGGGAGTGTTGTTCCCCAAACCACTAGCATGTTACTAAATGGAGTGATGCTGTGTGGCGGGTAGTCAGCTGTAGACATCTGGCTGGGATTTAGGATGGAAGCAGCAATCGAAAGAGGATATTCTTTAATTTAACTCTGAGTCTGATATGCACATTTTATAATAAAAACTTTTTTTAAATATAATAAAAAACTCTGAGTCTGTATATATATATAGCTTTTTGCTATAATTTACCATTAATTGACACCCATGTTCTATATTTAAACCAAGTGGTATAAACACATGTATATATAATATTTATTTCTGATTGGTGGAAATATAAGAAGCCTTTTAAAGTATTGTGGGGCATATTACCAAGCAATAGCGATAATTATCGCTATTGCTTAGTTAGAGACAAAATTTTACCGCTGAGCTGCGGCGATTTTTACCGCAGATAAACCTTGGTATTACCAAGGTTTATCGCAAATGCGATAAAAAACGGCCGCAATGCATGAATATCGCTGAAAAGTCAGCGATATTCATGCATTACCGAGCTAATGCTCTTAGCCATGTTATCCACCTCCCATTGGATAACATGGCTAAGAACTGCTCAGGGCAGGTGTTAGCTTTTGGAGATATTCGCGCTTAGCGCGAATATCTCCAAAAGTTGGTAATAGGAGATAGCGATGTTAGCGACTGTTTCCAGTCGCTACCATCTTGGCACGCCCACTTTGCATGTCATTAGTGATAAATATCACTGACATGCAAAGTGGGGCCCAAGATGGTCGCTATCTCCTACTAGCTGTCACTAACTGATGTTAGCGACAGCTAGGTAATAGGGAGATAATTTTATCTCCGCTTTCTTGGCTTTTAAAGCCAAAAAAGCGGAGATAAACCCCCTTGATAATATGCCCCTGTGTTTTCAGTTTCAATGAGCAACAAAGGTTCTTCCCAAAATCGTAAATTTTACAACTCTGCATCGAATATAATTTTCTCCTATGAATCACTTTGCTACTCTGCTGGAAAAAGCACAGAGTGGCATTGAGTGTGCCTGGATCACTTCCCAGAAATGTGCGCGAGTGAAGAGTTTCCCATAACTGCCAGGGGGTGTTGTGACTTAATGATAAAAGGATGGAATGAATTAGTCAGCTAAATCGTGTTGTAGATTATAGTTCTCCCACGCTGCTTCTTTGATGCCAAAGCATGGAAAAACTCTCCAGGTGTGTATTTCATTGAGTTTATTTGCGCTTGTGCACACATGCATAAAGTTTACGATTTGAGTTTACAAACTATTCCACTTTTCCTCTCAGAGACAGTCAAAGCCTTAAATCACACGCAATTGTGCATTGCTACTATTTCAATGAGCTAAACCAAAACACATGAAGTTCAATATTTTATTATATTAATATAGATGTCTGATGGTTCAAAGCCAGGTGTGTTCTGTGTTGTCAGGTATCTTCACCAATTGCCATGACAGTCTCAGTGTTCTTACTGCCTTTTCAGCAAGGCACAGAGGGATATCGACTCCCCTCAAGACCTGGTTTGAAGGAAGGCATGTCCCCACTTTTAATGCTTCGAATTAGAATCCAGTAAATACTTTCATGTTAGTCACAAACCTCCTCAGCGGATGTATGACATTACAACGCATGCTTTTACATTGCATGCCTTTACAACGCTGTTTTTACAACGCATGCCTTTACAACGCATAGTGCTTTGGGGCGCTGGATAGTGAATAGTTTAATTTACTATTCCAACTCCAGTCCCCGTGGATAGTAGGGAAGGTGTTGGATAGTAAATTAAACCTATTCTCTATCCTAGAGCGCCCCCAGCGCAATGCGTTATAATGGTTTGCGTTGTAAAAGTTGCATCGTAAAGGCACTGCGTGGTAAAAGTTGCGTTGTAAAGGATGTTTCCCTCCTCAGTTTATCATTTGTTGCAGAGTATTAATACTCTATTTACCGTTGTCCTTAACATCTTGCCCATAGCTCAACATAGTTGAGGCTCATATATTTTTAAGAAACTGCAATCCTAATGGTATGTATTATTATTTTAATTTCCTTCTGATTTAAGATTTAGGATTATGTTGGGAAAAGAAATCACCCTTCTTAGGTCTCACCTTCCAGACAACGTAAACTGTCTGTTTGCGAAAGATCTAGTGTGACCCTAAAGTGGTACATTCTTTACCATTGGCTGGCGTTTATTGTCACGCTCATTTGCTTGTTTCTTATGCAGTGGATTGCCTTCCTTTTCGTCTGTGTGTCCCTGCAGTGGAGCACAGCCTCTTATATTTGGATGACTTGTATCATTCTCCTGCTCTCATTTAAGGAACTACTTTATTCTTTTATCATTGAACACTCCAAGATAGTGCATGTGTTTTCTAGCTACATCCGTGTTGTGCTGTTCTCCCTCAAATAATTGTCTAGCTATCCCCTATCTGTAAAAGCACAGCAAAAGGGATGTTTTTACTGTGGTATTGCTGAAAGGCAGAATTGTTTTTTATCCTGCATTCCCCATTGTGTGTGAAAGCACAAGCTTTGGCACACAAAGCTTTTATGGTGCTGGGGTGGGCCATCTGCTGCACTCACTCAGCTGGACTCTCAGGCAGTAAATGCACTTAGTATGACACTTCTGGAGTCCCATAAATCTGCCTTATAGGCTACTGT
Organism: Lissotriton helveticus; assembly: GCF_964261635.1. NCBI lineage: Eukaryota > Metazoa > Chordata > Amphibia > Caudata > Salamandridae > Lissotriton > Lissotriton helveticus. The sequence goes on along the minus strand of NC_136068.1, from coordinate 267,357,374 downwards.
GGAATACCAAATGGCTGAATCCTGTGGAAAGTAAATTAGGACTTGACAAACGTTTCACTTAGGGCCAGGTTATGAGTCTGGTAGCCCTTGGAAAGCCAGACTCGTGGTGGGGCGGCAGATCCAGCCACCGCCACATCCGCTGTCCGACCACCCGATTACCACTTGGGCAGTCAGACCGCACTAGGGCCGCCATTCATTGGTTTAGGAGAGGCGGTCAGAGGCCGCAATGTGCTTGGCAGGACTGCCACCATTCCTTTGCATAGAAGCGGTGGTCAGAGGCCACAATATGCTTGGTGGGACTGCAACGTTCCCACCAATCATATAAAGGTTTTCTCTTAGCCAGGCTTTTCATGGCAGTTCCACTGCCATGAAAAGCCTGGCTGAGAGGAAACAAAGGGGGCCCTACAGGGGCCCTTGTGACTCAGACATATGTGGATGCACGCAAGCACATAGGGGGCATATTATCAAGAAACAGTGTTAAAATTATTGATAATTGGTATGAACATGGGCTTCTATTGGAATTCTCAAGGGCATATTATCAAGCCCATTATCGCCGCTTTAGCTCCAGTTTCCTGCCGCTAAAGCGGCGATAACTTTAACTCTGTTCTTGATAATAAGCCCCATAATTTTCTGCATGAATTGGACTTGTGGGTCCATGCTGTGCAGGAACCTTGTGAGGCGTTCCCAATTCAGTGGCTTTTTAAAAGGAACACTGCCTTTTAAAAGGCATCACAACTGGAACCGCCACGCCACCGCCTGCCAGACTACGAATGTCATAATCTGGTGGGCAGGCAGCACGAGCTTTGGCAGGGCGGTGGTGAGGCAGTTTGCACCACCGCACCAATGCTCCCCCAAAATCTCGTAATTTGGCCTTTAGTGTTTTGACACTACCTTATTCTTCTTAAATTCTCCTCAAAATGTCCTAAGTGAAAAGTAGTTGACTAATAAACCATCCCATTTATAAAGTTAGAAGACACTGAATTTAATGTACAGGTGTGAGATAACATAAGAAACATTGTGGCTTTTCCTCCAATATTTTTTTTTCAAACAATAATTTATAGACAAACATTAATTAGCAAAGTCAAAAGCCCTGCATTCACATTAGACAGACAAGACCTATTGACTATGACAGTGATTGTTCTGAGTAGCCATAACATGAATATTTTATTTTATGTACCTTTTTAGCACTTGTACTCCTCTGGGGTTTCTTTGCACCTACCAGAAAAAGAACCAGAAGCTTAATTGGAAGATAGGAGTCTTGTCTTACATTGCATTGGTTTTCATTTACATTTAGGTTATGTTTCATACCCCTGATGAGAAGAAAAAGCATTTTCTGTGAACAGTAGCATGGTACTCAGCGCATTTGGACCATAAATGAGAGTTTGGGGGATGAATATAGTCTTCTATTCTCTGCCTTAGGGCCTTGTTACGACTCTGGCCGTCCATGGACCACCAGACTAAAGGTGGCGTCTCCCGACCACCCTATTATGACTTAGGGCTATCGGGCCTACCAGAGACCACAGCATGCGGCGCTGGCGTCCAGGAATGCTGTTCCCTGGTGGTTGCATGGCGGTCCTGAAGCTGCAACATGCTTGGCCCCGTTAAGTATATTACGAGTTTCCTCGACACCACACTTCTCATGGGGGTGCAACCGCCATGAAAGGTCAGGCAGGGACGAAACAAAGGGGTCCCCAGAGGGTCCACTGGTGCTCCACACCATGTGAATGCACACAGGGGGGCACAATATGTGCCCCCGTGTGCATGCACACCAGTACCTGCATGCCACGTATTGCAGCAGTCCATGCCTTGCCTGTACTGCCTTAAACGTTCCTAGTGCAGTGTCTATTTCATAGGCACTACCCAGGGAACACCAAAGAACTGCCCGCCAGACAAGAGAAAAATGCTGATGTGTAGGACAGGTCAAACATGGGTATGGCGGTGTAGAAAAAGGGTTCAGGCAGATCAGGTCGATTACCCCTTTTCAAGGTTTGCCCGGCGTTAGCCGCTTCTCACCCAACTCACGGTTACCAAATAAAGAGGCAGGCGCTGGAGACTGGAAGGCAGGAAACAGGAGTTTATTTCCGACGGAGCAGAACACATCAGATCGGACAACGAGGTATCGTTTCGAGGTGCTCTAACCGCATCTCTGAGGCCTGGCCTCTTATACACAGTTTTATGGCTTTATTACATTTGTGACATCCGTGGTATTGCTTTGAAGTACGAAAAAGGCATCCTTGGAATCCCCGGTTCAGGCCCGTTCCCACACATATCTACAGTAGGAGTCCCCACCCCTAATCTCAGCATGATGGCTATCGCGCAGCTGGACATTCCGCTGGGAACAGAAATGCGGGCGATCGGTCGGATCTAGGGGTGTGAGGGCATTGATTAATCCCCGCTCCTTTGAAGTGAGGCGAGGTCCTACTGTAGGGGCAATAAACTGCATCTGTTGGGCTAAGTGATGGCTTGGGATCAGGCCGGACAATCGGACAAGGAGGAAGAGGTTATCAAAAGGGCCTGTTTTATGAATGAGATGAAAGAGTGTGGGGGGGTTCAGCACGGGATGTGGCTCGGAGGCAGGGTCGCGCTGGAGGTGCGTTTAGGGTCCAAGCAGGAGAGACTGGGGGCTGTCAGGGCGCGGGGGGATGCTTGCGAGGCCGGGGAGTGAGGGGGAGAGACGCGCTGGCTATCGGCAGTAGGCAGAGAGGCCATGGCACCTAAAATGGCTGCTGTGCATATTTGTGCGGGAGTCTGAGGAAATGGACAAGATGGCGCAGATGATGTTCAGTTCACAAACTAGATTTCAACAGTCCTCCCTTTTAACATGTCTCGCCAACTTGTCAATTTGGATCTATCCCCATAAGGCCACGTATTTCTACCTCATAGAAGGGACTCATGTGCTCAGTTCCGAAGTCCAAAGTCTTAGGGCACATGCAGTTGGCAATGAGTGAACACAAAGGTGGCAAGCATTGAATACCTAGGCAACACCCACACAGTACCACGACCGGTATCAATATAAATGTAAACAACCTCCATCCCCAGTCCTTCAAAGTACCCCAGAACCAGCTCCCAAGCGACCATCCTTCCTGCTCCTGGTGAACCTCTGAGGAAAGTCTGTGGAGGTGCTCGATTGCTTTGTAGACTGAGGGCGAGTTATCTGGTACGTAGGTGCAACAGCTGGACCCGATGATGCGGCATGCTCCTCCACGGTCAGCTAGAACCACATCTAGAACAAGGCGGTTCTGAAGAGCCACCAGGCGGACTGCCTGAAGCTCGGCCGTATTGTTAGTGAGGATGCCAGCCGTGATGTTCATGGTCGTTTCTACTGCCTGGGTCAGGTGTCGGATGGCGCAGCTGTTTGCCATTGGGCCCCACAGAGGAATAAGTCCCTTCACTGCATCCAGGAACTGTGCTCCGGTGGAGTCGGCTTGTTCAATGTCTCTTGCGCGCTTCTGCCGGTGATGGTTTGCTGGGGCCACGTACGTTGGAGGGAGAATGAAGGCGATGTAGCAAGTACCCCCCCAACCTCTTGGAAGCCAAGTGTAAGCTTTGGTGCCACAAACAAAGTACATATTCGGAGAAGCAACAAAGGAGGGGGGATCAATTGAGTCCAATGTTCTGGTGATGTGGCAGGAACTGTGACCCACCAGCTGTGTTCCCAGGCCTTCGAGGCACACGAGGCCCGTGACATTGATAACAGACAGAGCCACAGTCAGAGTGGCAGCAGTTCGTTTCAGTAGGTAGGAGAAGGTGGGTCTGGCTGGATTATGGAACACCTGCATTTCAACTCGTTCCTTGGCAGGGATGTCCATATGGAAGGAGGGACCAGAGGTCAAAGGACAAAAGGGAGCAGAAGTTCTTCCGGTTTTGTTCAGCCAGAACCCATGGTAGAAGTGTGACACTGTTTGACCAGAAGTGGCGTTGTCCTTGTAGCTCTCTTGCAAGAGGATCAACCAGGCAAGGCAGGAGCCGTGAACTGAGAAAGGGGAAGGGATGAAAGGGATGGAGTGTCCGGTGGCATGCGGGAGCAACCCGCAGATCCAGCAGTTTGTGGCGTTGGCGGCAAGGTTGTGTTGGTGCAACAGTTGCACGAAGGAATTGTTCCAGAACTCCTTACGCCTTTCTCGGAGCTGAGGCGAAAGGGAGATCAGGTGATGCTCTTTCATAGTGGTTGGCTTTGCAGTGGTCAGCAATATCTGATGAGCGGGTGCGCTCTCTTCCACGATCCAGAAGGAAGTCATGAGGAGGAGGCAAAAGAGGAGGACAATGTAAAGGGCAATTGTCTTCGATTTGTGTATACTGTCAGTCTTTGGGTTCCGGTAGTGGGTATTTCCGGTTGCTTCCATCATCTTCTTATCTGGCGCTTCCATCATCTTCGAGGTGCTCGGTAGTGGGCAGAACCGCAGACTTCGTTTAGCTTCTCTCCGGGTAACCCTTGGTTGTGTTTAGGCTACCGTTCTGAGATTCGACTTAGTCTGTGGTCTACTTAGCCGAAGCTCCCTCCTTTCGACGCAGGAAATACCCTTCCCTGGATGGCACAGTGGGATCAGAGATTTTTGCAAGTTCGAGTGCCTCGGTATCAGGATAACAGTTCAGTGATGGCCGGTCTTTGTTCAGCAGTTCTTCTTGGGTGCTGACGTTTTCTGTCGTGGCCAGGGTCGAGGAGACCTTCTTACAGTGGTGTGCGTGCAGCCAGTGTCGTTTCCCCTCCACTCGAAGAGCCGTCCGGGTGGTGATCAGTACTTGCCAGGGGCCCGTCCACCGGGGTTCCAGACTCTTCGCCCGTTGGAAATTTCGGATCAGCACATAATCCCCCGGTTGGATATCGTGACCCGGACCCCTGGAAGCATCGGGGATGGCCTGCTGCACCTGCTGATGAATGACAGACAATGTTTTAGTCAATTTGCACAAGTAATCAGACAGTAGGACGTCCGGGACGTCGTGAATGGAGGTCGGTTTAGGGGCAGTCCAGAGGTTCATCGGTCGCCCAAATACAAACTCGTAGGGGGTCAAATGGTGCTTAGTGGGAGTGGAGCGCATCGATAGCAATGCCAGTGGGAGGGCATCTGGCCATTTAAGTCCTGTGGTGGCCACTATCTTCGACAGTTTTAGTTTCAGTGTGGCGTTGTGTCGCTCAACTAAGCCAGCAGATTGGGGGTGAAAGACTGCGTGAAACCTCTGTTTTACACCCAACCCTTTCAAGATTAGTTGGATAACTTCAGCTATGAAGTGGGGGCCGTTGTCGCTCCATAGAATTCGACAAAGACCGTAGCGAGGGAAAAACTCTTTCAGTAGTACCTTGGCAGTGGTCATGGCAGTGTTATCACGGGTTGGATAGGCTTCTACCCATTTGCTGAAGGCACACACAATGACTAATACATACTTCAGGCTTTGGCATCTTTCTAGTTGGATGTAGTCCATCTGGAGGACCTCAAAAGGATGGTCGGGGACCCCAAACCCTCCCCGGGGTACCACAGTTCCTTTCCCAGGGTTGTGTTGCAGGCAGATAAGGCATTGCTGGACCAGGCGTCTGGCTGAGTCGGGGATTTTGTTGTTGTGCCAGACCTTGGAGATGAGTTCGATCATGGGGGCAGATCCTATGTGTGCAGGGGAGTGAGCTATAGTCAGTATGGGGATCAGGTATGAATTGGGTGGCAACCATTTGTTAGTGTCCTTTGTCCGCCAGCAGCCTTCATCGTCTTTCATTCCCACCCGTGTCCATTCAGTCAATTCGTGTGGTGAGCTGGCCATCTGGATGTCCCTAATCGTTTCCCTAGCGTCAGTCCATTTTTCTGCTTGTGACCTGGTCACATACATGCGTGTCGTCGTCCTATTCTCAGCTGTGGTTCGGGCAGTGATGTCGGCCAGCGCGTTTCCCTGTCCGACTAAGTCTGTCACCTTCCTGTGTGCCTGGCATTTGATTACAGCTAATCGTTTGGGGAGGAGAACTGCTTCAATCAGGGCGGAGACTAGATCTCCGTGGAGGATGGGCGTGCCGTGGGACGTCAGGAATCCCCTTTCTCTCCACAAGAGTCCAAAATGGTGAACCACTCCGAAGGCGTACTGGCTGTCCGTGTAAATGTTTGCCGTAGTCCCTGTCGCTATAATACATGCTCGTGTGAGGGCAATCAGTTCTGCCGCCTGTGCGGATCGTTGCGTGATGCGGGCGGTTTCAACTACAGTTCGGGCTGTGGTAACTGAATAGGCAGCTGAGGTGGTGCCGTCGGGGAGTTTTATGCAAGAGCCGTCTACCCATAGCTCTCCGTCAGGGTCTGTGAAGGCGGTGTCTCGGAGGTCAACTCTACTCCTAGTCTGTTCGTCTGTGAGGGTCACACAGTCATGTATTGGGGGGACATTTGGGTCGTTTTCGGGCAGAGGCAACAAGGTGGCTGGGTTCAGTGTGGTGCATCTTTTCAGCGTGATGTGGGGTGCAAGCAGAGTCAGTTCGTATCCGGTTAGTCGTGCGCTAGTCAGGTGTTGCGTCTTAGTCTGGTTTAGGAGGGTGTCAACAGCATGGGGCACTAATACCGTGAGGGAATTCGAGAGTACGTTCCCCTCACTTTGTCGGATAGAGACAGCAGCGGCAGCTATGGCTCGAAGGCAGGCAGGCAAGGCTCTCGCTACGGGGTCAAGGGTGGCAGAGAAATAGGCACATGGTCGTTGCTTGGGGCCAATAGTTTGAGTCAGGACAGACAAAGCGCACCCCTCCCTTTCGTGGGTGTAGAGAGAGAAGGGTTTGGTGTAATCGGGGGTACCTAGGACTGGTGCAGAATAAAGGGCATCTCGAAGTTCTTTGAAGGAAGATTGGCATTCGGGGGTCCAAGGGAGTGGGAAGGGGACATCTTTGGCTAGTAGGGAAAGTAGTGGCTTTACAATGAGACTGAAATTTGGCAACCACTGCCGGCAGAAGGAGGTGAGGCCTACCAGGGAGCGGACTTGTTTCTGGGTCTTTGGGACAGGGGTGTCTAGAATGGCCTGGATTCGATCGGGTGTAAGCTTTCTCCCGTCTTTGGACAAGAGGTGGCCTAGGTAGGTGACCTGGGGTTGGCAGAATTGCAACTTCTTCTTGGAGACCTTGTGGCCATTTTCCGCAAGGAAGTGCAAGAGTTGGATGGTGGCTGTGACTGCAAGTGGAGTGGTGTCGGCCGCCAAAAGGATGTCATCGACGTACTGTATCAACACCACTCTCTCCGGTAGTTGAACGGCGTCCAGCTGCCTCTTGAGGGCCTGGCTATAGATGCTGGGACTTTCTGTGTAACCTTGGGGAGCTCTACAAAATCTATATGAGCGGGATTTTACCGTGAAGCCGAAAAGGTAGCGGCTGTCTGGGTGGATGGGGATGGAGAAGAAAGCGTTCTTGAGGTCTATTACAGTGAAGGTGGTGGCTGTGGAAGGAATCAGGGTCAGAATGGTGGCGATATCTGAGACTACGGGGTACTGAGGTACAACTACCTTGTTGACCTCTCGAAGGTCGATGATGAAGCGGTACGCTTTCTCATCTCCCTCGCCCTGCTTCTTCACAATGGGTAGGATAGGGCTGTTGCAAATATTGCTGACTACTTCCTCTACCACTCCTGCCTCTACCAGGGACTGGATTATCATTACCAATGCCTTCTCACCTTCGGGCGATATCCGATACTGTGGGAGTTTTGGGAGTATCGCATCTTGGCGAACAGTTATGCGCACGGGGTCGATCATCATTCGTCCTACATCAGCGTCAGTTTGAGCCCACAGATACAGAGGTAGAGAGTCAAGTAAGGATGCGTCAGCGTCAGAGATGGAGAACATGTGTTGTGCGGGATGAGGTCTGAGCAGAGTCGGGTTATTGTACAGAATGACTCGAACTCCGTCCTGTGAAGACCTGATAGTAGCTCGGAAATGCTTCAGTAAGTCAAGTCCCATAATGGCATCGGGGGTGTTGGAGGAAAGCAGAAACGTCGTGTCAGTGGGGTTACTGTCCAAGTCGAAGGAAACCGGTGCGGATAAGGGGTTAGTGGAGGGTGTTCCATCAAAGCCTATTGATGTTATGTGTGAGCCAGACAAGGGTGCCCTTGGAATCAGTCGTTTAGATAACGCACTACGTGTCGCGCCAGTGTCTACCAGGAATGGAGATTTCGTACCTAGGACCTTAGCGGTGACATAAGGACCTTGCTGGTCAACATAGAGCTCGACTGGATCCCTTCCTTGCCCTTGGCAGTCCTATGCAAAGTCGCGGGCATTGTCGCAGTCAGACTGTTGGCACTGATTCTGCCGGGGACGGTCAAACGTGTTCGGTCTGCCAGGTCTGTCATTGTTGGTGTCGTGGGTGTGCCCTCGTCCCTGCCCTCTAGTTCTGGGGCCATTCGTCATGTCCCTTGTCTCTTTATTTTTAATCATTTCCAGAAGAACCGGACATTGAGACTTCCAATGGCCAAATCCTTTGCAAAACGCACACTGGTTCTCATCGAGGTCTGTTCGTGGAGCACCGGGTGTGGATGTGCGGTCTCTAGGGGGTGGATTTCTAGGGGCATTCGACTGGTAGTTTCCTCTATACTGTTCCCTTCCTGTCGTCACTCCTTGCAATTGAGCAATCATCACTCGTTCTTTCAAGTCCTTTTTCTTTTTCTCAGTCGCCCTATCGTTCTCGTTCTTTTGGTGTTCGTAGTACTGAGCCATCTGAAGGATAGCTGCAGGTTTGGAGGCCCCCCAACTACTCTCGCTCGTCTGTAACTTTTGGGAGACCTCTTGCGATAGACCCTTTACGTAGTTTTGCACGAATAGGTGTTGTCCGGTTGCAGTGGTCATGTCTTGGCCACTGTAGTCGGAGAACACCGTCTCAAATCGGGAGAAGTATTCTGATACGTCTTCCTGGGGTTTCTGACGGCAAGCCGTGACTATCGACCAGTCTACCTTCTTCTCTGGGATCAATGTCTTTAGCTTCTGAACTATTTTGTCCGGGAGTTCCAGTATGTCTTTTACAGGTTTCTTTCAGGGCTCACGCTGTCTATCTAGTTCACTGAGTTGATTCCAGGTATGTCCGAACAGGTCTGTGTGGTCGGTTTTCAGGATTTGCTTCCACAAGTCAGCCGGTAAACATAACCCGAAAAACAAGTCAATGTCCGCTAGAGTCATTATTGTTGAACCCAAGGCTGTACCTAGTTCGGTATAAAATGCTGTCGGGTTCTTTCTTAAATCGGGCAGGGTTTGCCTAAAAGTTAAAATATCTTGCCGATCCCATGGTTGATAAACCCAGTTGTACACAACCCTCCCCTTCGCATCTGCGTGGTTGATATCGTCGTTTGTTCCCTGACCTCGCGGGGGAACCCAGTAGGGGGCGGCTTCTCTGATAGGCATCATAGTGTTGGCTACTTCTGATGAGGACCCAGTCATTTCAGGGACTGTAATCTTAACTTCTGGTTTCTGTTCCGTGAGGTGGCGAAAGACCTCAAGGGTTTGCATGAAGAGGTCCGTCACGTCGTGCTCAGCCTCGTCTCCAACATTGACTTTTCTATATAAAGCTGTCAGTTTAGCAGGACCCTGATTCTGATACCTATCCTCATATGCGTTCAGGGTATGGTAGCTAAACCGTAAAATGAAATACCGTCTGTGGCTACCGGCATGTGAATTGTGCATATCTATCGTGTATTCTTCGCTCTCCTTCCGTTCTACCAGTGTCTTTACTATCTTGTCAAGTCCATCCCGCTCATCTTTGCTCAATATATTCAGTCTGGCTGGTGGCTGCTTGCTAGTCTCGAGTTCATCTGATGTCGTTACTAATGCGGCCGGTGCGGAGGCCGTGAGGGCTGGGGTACTAGCTCCAAGGTTATTCTCATTTGCACTCGGAGCTGGCAGGTGCTGTACTAGAGGTTGGGTGGGGGCATATGGGGGGGGCATGTAGATGATCGGAGGACCTAGCAGTAACTCATCGTTCGCCCGTTGTTTGGAGGGCAGCTCAGGGTAGAGCGTAGAGGGGGTCCTAACAGGGCATTGACCTGCCGATTCAGATTCCTGCTTTTGTCTGCCCTCCTCTCTTTCTTTTGTTTCTTCTTCTAGTTTCTTAGCGGTCAGGTGGGCTGCCTTTCGTAACTCTTTTCCTATTCTTGCTTCTTCTCTTTTCTTTCGTTGCTCTGCTTCTTTGCGCCACATGCCGAAACTATCAAGCATAGTGGGCGTTGTTTTATTGTTACAAAGGGCTGTTTCCAGCACGCTTATTTTTGCGTCATCGAAGGATCCTATCAGTGGCCACTGACTTTCCTGATCCTTTTTAGTATATTTATGCCATAACTTACTATAAGCTACGGCGACTAGTCCATACTTTAAAAACATATCCTTATTAGGGCTGCCCTCCAGAGGAGCCGGATGATCCACCTCTAATAAGCGGTCCGGGCTGAACCAACTACTGAACAATGGGGAGAAGATAGGCATGACGGGTTACAATGGGGACAAAAGTCTGCACTACCTATCCTTCACTACTTTGCGAAGACTAGACAGAATATTTCTATTCTACAGTATTTGCAAATAGGGAATACCCAAAGAGAGAACCAATTCCAAACAGTCAATGTTCGGACAAACAATCAATCAATCAAATGAGGAAAAATAGGCGCGACGGGTTACAACGGGGGCAAAAGCCTTCGCTACCTACCCTTTCACTGCTTACAAAGACTAGACAGAATATCTCTATTCCACGTTATTTGTAAGCAGAGAATACCTCCAAAGAACCAATATCGAACAATTAATGTCCGTTCAATCAAACAATCAGTGGCGAGAAAGAAATAGGCACGACGGGTTACAACGGGGGCAAACGCCTGCGTTACCTATTCTTCACTATCTGCAAAGGAGGACAGAATACTTTTATCCTTCCCCGTTTGTAGACAGAGAATTCTCGAGAAAGCAATCCTCGAACAAACAATGTTCGGGCAAACAATCAATCAGTGGGGGAGAAAGATAGGCACGACGGATTACAACGGGGGCAAAAGCCTGCGTTACCTACCCTTCACTACCTGCAAAGGAAGAGAGAATACTTTCTATTCCTCTCCGTTTGCAGACAGAGAATCTCCAAGAGAACCAACAATTCGGAGAATAATACTAGTATTTTCCAATCAATCAATCAAATATTTCACAGTTTGTCCTGTTACACGACCTTACCCGGACCGCATGGACAGTTTCCTGTCTTCCGATTCCAGCGCCCGATCGTCCTCTATCTTCTGTCGTGGCACTCCTGATGGTTCCCAGTCAGGACCGTAGATCACTCGAGAGAGGTCTGTTCGGAACCAGTGAAGTTCGGATGATCGGCTGCCAGACGAGGGTCTATCGGGCAGGTGCACTTCCCGATCGTTGCAGTCGTTCACTCCGTCGTCAGGACCTCTCCCACTGGATCCACGTGTCGCTGATGGGCCCCACGTTTGGGACGCCAATTGTAGAAAAAGGGTTCAGGTAGATCAGGTCGATTACCCCTTTTCAAGGTTTGCCCGGCGTTAGCCGCTTCTCACCCAACTCACGGTTACCAAATAAAGAGGCAGGCGCTGGAGACTGGAAGGCAGGAAACAGGAGTTTATTTCCGACGGAGCAGAACACATCAGATCGGACAACGAGGTATCGTTTCGAGGTGCTCTAACCGCATCTCTGAGGCCTGGCCTCTTATACACAGTTTTATGGCTTTATTACATTTGTGACATCCGTGGTATTGCTTTGAAGTACAAAAAAGGCATCCTTGGAATCCCCGGTTCAGGCCCCCTCCCACACATATCTACAGTAGGAGTCCCCACCCCTAATCTCAGCATTATGGCTATCGCGCAGCTGGACATTCCGCTGGGAACAGAAATGCGGGCGATCGGTCGGATCTAGGGGTGTGAGGGCATTGATTAATCCCCGCTCCTTTGAAGTGAGGCTAGGTCCTACTGTAGGGGCAATAAACTGCATCTGTTGGGCTAAGTGATGGCTTGGGATCAGGCCGGACAATCGGACAAGGAGGAAGAGGTTATCAAAAGGGCCTGTTTTATGAATGAGATGAAAGAGTGTGGGGGGGTTCAGCACGGGATGTGGCTCGGAGGCAGGGTCGCGCCGGAGGTGCGTTTAGGGTCCAAGCAGGAGAGACCGGGGGCTGTCAGGGCGCGGGGGGATGCTTGCGAGGCCGGGGAGTGAGGGGGAGAGACGCGCTGGCTATCGGCAGTAGGCAGAGAGGCCATGGCACCTAAAATGGCTGCTGTGCATATTTGTGCGTGAGTCTGAGGAAATGGACAAGATGGCGCAGATGATGTTCAGTTCACAAACTAGATTTCAACAGCGGTGCGGGGCGTTCCTGCTCCCACACCGCCAAACTCATAAAAAGGCCAAAAGAATGAATAAAAAGTCACCATGCTTTGTAATCAGTGCTCAAGACTACAAAAATAAGCATTTTACTATAAACAGAAGTAACCGAAAGACTGAAAAGTTCTTCTATTCTTTCCTTATCTCAAAAACAGAAAGGAATTTTCTGAAGGAATTGTCGGAAGACAATTTGGAAGAGAAGAGTGCTGCTGAAAAGGTAAAAGGATGTCCACAGATGACAATGCACATAACTTTAAAAGAGACAGGGTAGCAATAAGGAGCCTGGGCAAGGAAAGAAGAGGATTTGCACAGTTAAATCCTCTAGCTAAGTAACTAGACCTACACACTCATTCTGCACAAAGTACAGATAACTGTGACAACTGGAGAAAAGCACTGTATTTGAGTTTCCAGCAGCAGAAAGTGAACATTTTTGAGACCTGATCAAATAGTCAGAGGACAATTTTCCACAAATATTTTAATTGGAAAATGTAAGCTGAAGAGGCAGCAGCAATTTGTTGTTCCAGTGATAGGTAGCGGCCCATTCTGAAACCTAAGGTTTTTCCAACTCTTCAGGGATCTAGCAATTTACCTAAGTGTAGAACCCTAAAGGACATCAGCACAGATCTTCTCTGCTGATCGCTATCTCTGTTTTATATGAACTGAGTTGAAGCCATTGGCAGACCATCCAGTCATGGCTCCCACAATTCACTGCCAACTGTTTTCTCTGTGTCAGAAGCATACTGGTGAAAATGAAAGTCCAGTGATTAGATATTGAGGTCCAATTGCTAAAAATAGATATTAAATAGGCTTGGAGAAATAGGGATATTGTGGGACATCACAAGAGAGCATTTTGTATTCTGAGGTGGGTGGTGGAATAGCAATTGCATTGGCACTACCTGACCTCAGAAGACAGGAAACCATTTACCAGAACCCATGCTTTGCACATGAATCATGAAAGTGGTATGGTCAACACTGTTTAAGACGGCAGGCAGGTCAAAGAACCCCCAAGAAAACTCATGAGGTATTACGTTTAAGAGAATGTATACATTCTGTGGCAAGCAATTTCCCCTAAACATTGCAGGGCTGAGGTTAGAGTAGTAATTTACTAAGTTCCAAAATGTGAAATTGAAAACTATCTGAACATCATAGCATCTTATGTTCTTAAGCATGTTTATACCTCTGTGCAACAGTCCTGAGGCTGAAGTTATCTGCAATGATCATGAAAGTTGGATATTGTTATCAGTTGGTGATATTAATTCATTTTTTTGACCACACACATGCTGATTTCAACAAGGCATAGGTAAATCTTGCTTGCTATGATGTCATTCTAGTTTTCTTAGGTAGATATGTTCCAAATGAATAAAACGTTTTAATATAGTAAAAGGGAAATTGGATGGTGGGGAAAACACGACTGGTTTGAGTCAAGTGAAATGCAACAGTGAACACCTTCCCCCCACACTTTAGACGAACCACCTGTAAAGGCTGAGTGTTTGCATGCCCTTGTTTGCTTCCGATGCTTTTTGTTTTTATTAAAAGCACTTCAGAGTTGGTTGGAATCATTAATAGTCGAGGAGTAGGGGTGCATGCTATTTGTTGATGAATTAAAGCAGTATAGGTTTTGACAACAGCCTTTTTTCTCGAAAAACACACAGGTCATGTGGTACCTCATATCTGTCATGTCCTCTTTATTAGATAATTCTTTAATTAGAATCCCAGAGTTCTTTTAGTGTCAGGCCTCCAAACATTTCTATATATGCAATGAGTGGAGTTTGGTTTGAAATCACTCAATCCTCCATAGGAGAACTCCTTACTTAAACTCCATTTCCATCCACCCATCCGCCAGTGAAGGTATTCAACAAGTTTAAATATTTACTTCATGTTGAATCATTGATAACACATACATCTTATGTCCATGAGTTGACATTGTCGTTAGGATATAATGTTCCATACAGTGGAAAGCAACTTTTTGAAAAGCAGAAATGTATCAGAGCATGGACTGGGGTCATATGGTGTTAACAAAAACAAATGCAAATATTCCGTTTTATATAGTGATTTATACTGAATGCTCCAGATTGTAGCAGGTGAGGAAACTGAGTAGAGATTTTCTGTAATTATTCCAACCTATGATCTTTCTTATGACCTTGGATCAGGCTGCTTAATTTAGAGGGAGCATCTGTTAATACATTGAATATTTAGATTCCTTCCCATCTAAATACATGGGTATGTGGGTTCTCTGCAGCAGAAACACTGGAAATGGACATCATTTGGCTCCATAGTACCAGGATTTGCAATTAATGCCCCAAGTAAACTCATCTAGCATGTTCCTTCTCTACAAGGTAGACTTAATATGTAAGGTTTAAATTCGAAATAATATTATTTTGCTGATCCTAACACCCCAATCAAGTAGCTAAATGATCCACGAGGTACTGAGTAGTCCTGGTAGGGTCTTGGTGCTAGTCCTTGTGGGCACTACAAATGACAGTCTCTTCCTATGCTGGTGATCAATATTCTGAACTCACACATTTCCTAACACTCACCCAACAATCCTATATTCATTTTAAGGATAGACCACGGATGGAGACTCTCACCAGATGTAAACACAAACCAGTTCAAATGAATTAGAGCTGTAGGACACATCTTATAAAATATAGATGAGGCCAGGCAGGCACACACACAATTCCCCCCAACCACACATAGGCACAAATAGTGCTGATTCAGCAATTTCAAGCCAACTCACCACACTATTGGGTAGAGCTGAATATGTCAGCTTTGCTGAGTTTTGGTTTATGGACTACTTTTCAGCATTTGCAATGGAAATTTCTACTGTGCTGATATCTTCTCCCCATACTTTGGCCTTCATGGACCTCTATTCTGACTGATGTTTCAACACTCATGGGGATACTTGTTAGTCTCAAACCAAGAAGCAGTTCTTGATGAGAACAAATACTTGTGTCTTTTGCCTTCATTAGGTCTCGCCTGTCGATGCGCATGCGCATCGAGCAAGCGAGACTATAGGGGCTCATCCAGACTTTATCTAACTTTCAAGGAATCGTGGCGATTCCTTGCAGTGCCCGTGACTTTTAAGCTCAATGCGCATGTGCATTGAGCTTAAAAGCGCGTGCACAGCCGCCCGCATTCCTCCGACACCTTTGAAGTGAAACTTAGCTTCACTTCAAAGGCCCGGCTTGTTCACACCCACATGCCGCTCTGCCCCGCTCCGCCCCCTCCCCTGAGTCATCCTGCCTGCCCCTTCCCGCCGTGTCGCATTTCTCCTCCCCCCTCCCCTCTCCCCTCTCCCCTCTCTTCCCTCCGTCTTGTTTTCTTTGATGCTGGTATTGCTGGCAGCGGCATTGCGCTTGGAGGGAGAGCAACAACATAAAACTGACCATGAAGCTAATCACAGGACCCTGCAGCCGAAGGCTTCGTGCACTGAGCCCTCCCGGCATACACATAATTTTATCGCTCTCTTTCTCTCGCGCTCTCCCTACATCTATAGCTCCCCCTCCCTCTCTCCTGTCTTCCTCTGTCTCACTCTAACTGTGTTCCTCCCTCTGTCTCACTCCCCCTCTCTTTTTCCTCCTCTCTCCCTCCCTCTCCGTCTCGCAGCTTAGATTCACGTTTCTGCCTGTTTCACTCTCTCTTCCAACTCTCACCCCCCTCTCCATTTACTTACACAAATCTCGCAGATACCCCAAGCAGCGGTGCACGCAGTACCAATCCTTCTGTTATGCCACATCTCGCAGCTTAGATTCTTTCGCTCTTTCTTTTAACTCTCCACGTTTCTGCCTGTTTCACTCTCTCTTTTAACTCTCACCCCCCTCTCCATTTACTTACACAAATCTCGCAGATACCCCAAGCAGCGGTGCACGCAGTACCAATCCTTCTGTTATGCCACATCTCGCAGCTTAGATTCATTCCCTCTTTCTTTTAACTCCCCACGTTTCTGCCTGTTTCACTCTCTCTTCCAACTCTCACCCCCCTCTCCATTTACTTACACAAATCTCGCAGATACCCCAAGCAGCGGTGCACGCAGTACCAATCCTTCTGTTATGCCACATCTCGCAGCTTAGATTCTTTCGCTCTTTCTTTTAACTCTCCACGTTTCTGCCTGTTTCACTCTCTCTTTTAACTCTCACCCCCCTCTCCATTTACTTACACAAATCTCGCAGATACCCCAAGCAGCGGTGCACGCAGTACCAATCCTTCTGTTATGCCACATCTCGCAGCTTAGATTCATTCCCTCTTTCTTTTAACTCCCCACGTTTCTGCCTGTTTCACTCTCTCTTCCAACTCTCACCCCCCTCTCCATTTACTTACACAAATCTCGCAGATACCCCAAGCAGCGGTGCACGCAGTACCAATCCTTCTGTTATGCCACATCTCGCAGCTTAGATTCATTTGCTTTTTTTTTTAACTCTCCACGTTTCTGCCTGTTTCACTCTCTCTTTTAACTCTCACCCCCCTCTCCATTTACGTTTCTGCCTGTTTCACTCAGCCACGCAACGCCACTCAGGCACGCAACGCCACTCAGCCACGCAACGCCACTCAGCCACGCAACGCCACTCACCCACGCAACGCCACTCACCCACGCAACGCCACTCACCCACGCAACGCCACTCACCCACGCAACGCCACTCATGCACGCCACTCACACACGCAACGCCACGCACACATGCAACGCCACTCAGCCACTCACTGCCACTCTGCCACGCAACGCCACTCAGCCACGCAACGCCACTCAGCCACGCAACGCCACTCAGCCACGCAACGCCACTCAGCCACGCAACGCCACTCAGCCACGCAACGCCACTCAGCCACGCAACGCCACTCACCCACGCAACGCCACTCACCCACGCAACGCCACTCACCCACGCAACGCCACTCACCCACGCAACGCCACTCACCCACGCAACGCCACTCTGGCACGCAACGCCACTCTGGCACGCAACGCCACTCTGGCACGCAACGCCACTCTGGCACGCAACGCCACTCACCCACGCAACGCCACTCAGCCACGCAACGCCACTCAGCCACGCAACGCCACTCAGCCACGCAACGCCACTCAGCCACGCAACGCCACTCACCCACGCAACGCCACTCACCCACGCAACGCCACTCACCCACGCAACGCCACTCACCCACGCAACGCCACTCACCCACGCAACGCCACTCTGGCACGCAACGCCACTCTGGCACGCAACGCCACTCTGGCACGCAACGCCACTCTGGCACGCAACGCCACTCACCCACGCAACGCCACTCACCCACGCAACGCCACTCCCCCACGCAACGCCACTCCCCCACGCAACGCCACTCACCCACGCAACGCCACTCAGCCACGCAACGCCACTCAGCCACGCAACGCCACTCAGCCACGCAACGCCACTCACCCATGCAACGCCACTCACCCACGCAACGCCACTCACCCACGCAACGCCACTCACCCACGCAACGCCACTCACCCACGCAACGCCACTCACCCACGCAACGCCACTCACCCACGCAACGCCACTCACCCACGCAACGCCACTCTGGCACGCAACGCCACTCAGCCACGCAACGCCACTCACCCACGCAACGCCACTCACACACGCAACGCCACTCACACGCAACGCCACTCACCCACGCAACGCCACTCAGCCACGCAACGCCACTCAGCCACGCAACGCCACTCAGCCACGCAACGCCACTCACCCACGCAACGCCACTCACCCACGCCACGCCACTCACCCACGCAACGCCACTCACCCACGCAACGCCACTCACCCACGCAACGCCACTCAGCCACGCAACGCCACTCACCCACGCAACGCCACTCACCCACGCAACGCCACTCACCCACGCAACGCCACTCACCCACGCAACGCCACTCACCCACGCAACGCCACTCAGCCACGCAACGCCACTCACACACGCCACTCACACACGCAACGCCACGCACACACGCAACGCCACTCAGCCACGCACTGCCACTCTGCCACGCAACGCCACTCAGCCACGCAACGCCACTCAGCCACGCAACGCCACTCACACACGCAACGCCACTCACACGCAACGCCACTCACCCACGCAACGCCACTCACCCACGCAACGCCACTCACCCACGCAACGCCACTCACCCACGCAACGCCACTCACCCACGCAACGCCACTCACCCAAGGAACGCCACTCAGCCACGCAACGCCGTTAGTATGTATAGCATTGCACCTAAAAAACAGTTAATATTACAACCCACAAACGCCAGCACCTCTCCCCTCTGTTCCCGTACACATCCAGGCTCGCAATTCAACTCCCCCTCCCCAGACGCCAGCACCTCCCCTCTCTGTCCCTGCACACAGCCAGGCTCTCAGAACACAAAAAGACTTGAAATTGAAATCGTCTACAAAATGAAATAATGACAGACGCATTACAAGCTACATGGCCTTGTACATTCCCTAATCAGCAGACCTACTATTCCCACCCCTCCCTCTACAGCCTGCTACGCCAAAAATAGCGCTTGTATCTATAGCATTGCACCTAAAAAACATGTAATATTTTGACATGTTTATAAACGGAATGAAACACACAGAGTCAGTTCAATTCAACGGGCCTACTATTTCCCTCCTCCGACACAGAGTGACATCACAGAGCCTCTAGCACATCCACGTGACTAAACAGTCCTCGCAACCCGCCATAACCCCCAACAATACGACGGACCTGCTGGGACCATTCTTTAATACCATTTACATGAACACAAAGCCAGGCCACAGACTCCAAGGCTTTCGTTACCAAAACTCCAGGATGCTAGACTACTTTAAGCGCCGTGTTCAAGATTGTAATCACTTGTGAAGTTCCTTTGGGGATGTGCTAATTTAGAACAGCAGGATGCGAGCCGGGTGTTACCTCGAGAACAACAACAAACCCCCCCAAAAACAAAGTCACTGGAAGAAAATACTAACACTAGAAACGTGATGCTTTTTCGCTAAACTTAAACAATCCCACTGAACGAAAATACTAACACTAGAAACGTGATGTTTTTTTAACAAAAATTATTTACTTCACATAACCATGTCTAGTATTTCACAACTTCCCTCTACAGCGTGGTATTTAAAATCGGCCTATTCTACGTCGACGCTTGTACAGACTAAAGATTTCTTATGTTGCCTTCAGTGGAACATTTCCGATGTTGCCTTCTTTTGGATAACTACCATATTTCTTATACACACACATTAAGGGGCGCATCCGCAGCAGCCTCACCCTCACTCACCCTCACTCACCCTCAACCCCTCATGCTATTTTGAAGGGTAACTTGGAGCAGACAGTTCAAGTCGAATTACGGTAAGGCCACTCAGCCACGCAACGCCACTCAGCCACGCAACGCCACTCAACGCCACTCACCCACGCAACGCCACTCACCCGCAACGCCACTCACCCACTCACCCACGCAACGCCACTCACCCACGCAACGCCACTCACCCACGCAACGCCACTCACCCACGCAACGCCACTCACCCACGCAACGCCACTCACCCACGCAACGCCACTCAGCCACGTAACGCCACTCAGCCACGCAACGCCACTCACACACGCAACGCCACTCACACACGCAACGCCACTCACACACGCAACGCCACTCAGCCACGCAACGCCACTCAGCCACGCTTCGCCACTCAGCCACGCAACGCCACTCAGCCATAACACTTCACGAGCAGTCCCGGGCTTTTAGCTACAACATTGCATTCTGGGACTCGTAGTTTTGTTTCTTTTAGTAATAAAACGCTAGCAAATAATGGAAGGACCGGCTGAATGCGTTACACAGATATCTCGAAGACCTCGTTAGAATAACACCGCTCCAACAATACGTCATAGCACACCGTCATGCACTGCCTATGGAACCAATTCATACCGTGCTTGAAAGTGTATTAAAGCCAGTCTTAACACAGGGACATCAGAACAGCAAGCATGTTGGCCCAGCAGCCCGCAATGTGCATTTCTCCTACACCCCCTCCCCACAGCAATGCCCTCCGTCTGTTTTACAATTTGAAGAGGTGCCTCCTCACATTTCACTTCACTGCCTTCCAACCTCATGTTTGAAACTTTAGTCACCATCTCCTGTTTGTCGTACCCCAAGCAGCGGTGCACGCACTACAAATCCTTCTGTTATGCCACATCTCGCAGCTTAGATTCATTCCCTCTTTCTTTTAACTCTCCACGTTTCTGCCTGTTTCACTCTCTCTTCCAACTCTCACCCCCCTCTCCATTTACTTACACAAATCTCGCAGATACCCCAAGCAGCGGTGCACGCAGTACCAATCCTTCTGTTATGCCACATCTCGCAGCTTAGATTCATTCGTAACGCCACTCACCCACGCATCGCCACTCAGCCACGCAATGCCACTCAGCCACGCAACGCCACTCAGCCACGCAACGTCACTCAGCCACGCAACGCCACTCACCCACGCAACGCCACTCACCCACGCAACGCCACTCACCCACGCAACGCCACTCACCCACGCAACGCCACTCACCCATGCAACGCCACTCTGGCACGCAACGCCACTCTGGCACGCAACGCCACTCAGGCACGCAACGCCACTCAGGCACGCAACGCCACTCACCCACGCAACGCCACTCAGGCACGCAACGCCACTCACCCACGCAACGCCACTCAGCCACGCAACGCCACTCAGCCACGCGCAACGCCACTCAGCCACGCGCAACGCCACTCACACGCGCAACACCACTCACACGCGCAACGCCACTCACCCGCGCAACGCCACTCACACGCGCAACGCCACTCACACGCGCAACGCCACTCACACGCGCAACGCCACTCACCCACGCAACGCCACTCACCCACGCAACGCCACTCACCCACGCAACGCCACTCACCCACGCAACGCCATTCACCCACGCAATGCCACTCACCCACGCAACGCCACTCACCCACGCAACGCCACTCACCCACGCTACACCACTCACCCGCAACGCCACTCACAAGCAACCCCACTCACAAGCAACCCCACTCACACACGCAACGCCACTCACACACGCAACGCCACTCACACGCAACGCCACTCACACACGCAACGCCACACACACGCAACGCCTCTCACACACGCAACGCCACTCACACACGCAACGCCACTCACACACGCAACGCCGTTAGTATGTATAGCATTGCACCTAAAAAACAGTTAATATTACAACCCACAAACGCCAGCACCTCTCCCCTCTGTTCCCTTACACATCCAGACTCGCAATTCAACTCCCCCTCCCCAGACGCCAGCACCTCCCCTCTCTGTCCCTGCACACAGCCAGGCTCTCAGAACACAAAAAGACTTGAAAGTGAAATCGTCTACAAAATGAAATAATGACAGACGCATTACAAGCTACATGGCCTTGTACATTCCCTAATCAGCAGACCTACTATTCCCACCCCTCCCTCTACAGCCTGCTACGCCAAAAATAGCGCTTGTATCTATAGCATTGCACCTAAAAAAAAATTATTATTTTGACATGTTTATAAACGGAATGATTAAATCAAAAAGAGACTAGCTCAAGTTACTTTAGGGGAGGGGGAAGACTCTGGTATGTTTTGTCACGGAGTGTGAACACCCAGCAGGTGTGTTCAAAAAGCCCTCACCCACCAACCTAGTTGGTGGCATGCTTCATCATCGGGCCCACCCAGTGGCACCTAGCGTGCCCCGGGTGTGCTTCAACGCCTGACTACAGCGGAGCTGGTATTTTACTGAGTGTGCGGTGAAGATAGTTAAGGAAGTGATGTTAAAACGGCTGAACTGTGGTCCCAGTACCCGTAGGTAAAATTAGACTTTAATACCTGGGCCTCCGTCAGCGGTTAAAAATAAGGCAAGGGGATGTAAGGGGCGAGTTACGACCTCTCACATCCAATGGGTCAACATGTTTCAGCCAGTGCCTTATGACTAGACTGGCTTTCTTCAGGACCTAAAATAAGTGAGTGCAAACTACCTAGTGGGGGTGTAGGGGAGACTATGTGTCTACACGCCCTAAAGTGTATCTACGTGTGAGAGGGGTATTCCCTTCTCAAGACCACGCAAGTTATTTGCTCAGTCTGACCTCAAGGTTGGGAGGTGGCAAAGGCTTGACCAGTACTTCTGGGTTGAGCCTGCTCTGGACCTGTAGTGCCTCCTTCGCATACCGGTCATATAACGGAATGAAACACACAGAGTCAGTTCAATTCAACGGGCCTACTATTTCCCTCCTCCGACACAGAGTGACATCACAGAGCCTCTAGCACATCCACGTGACTAAACAGTCCTCGCAACCCGCCATAACCCCCAACAATACGACGGACCTGCTGGGACCATTCTTTAATACCATTTACATGAACACAAAGCCAGGCCACAGACTCCAAGGCTTTCGTTACCAAAACTCCAGGATGCTAGACTACTTTAAGCGCCGTGTTCAAGATTGTAATCACTTGTGAAGTTCCTTTGGGGATGTGCTAATTTAGAACAGCAGGATGCGAGCCGGGTGTTACCTCGAGAACAACAACAAACCCCCCCAAAAACAAAGTCACTGGAAGAAAATACTAACACTAGAAACGTGATGCTTTTTCGCTAAACTTAAACAATCCCACTGAACGAAAATACTAACACTAGAAACGTGATGTTTTTTTAACAAAAATTATTTACTTCACATAAGCATGTCTAGTATTTCACAACTTCCCTCTACAGCGTGGTATTTAAAAACGGCCTATTCTACGTCGACGCTTGTACAGACTAAAGATTTCTTATGTTGCCTTCAGTGGAACATTTCCGATGTTGCCTTCTTTTGGATAACTACCATATTTCTTATACACACACATTAAGGGGCGCATCCGCAGCAGCCTCACCCTCACTCACCCTCACTCACCCTCAACCCCTCATGCTATTTTGAAGGGTAACTTGGAGCAGACAGTTCAAGTCGAATTACGGTAAGGCCACTCAGCCACGCAACGCCACTCAACGCCACTCACCCACGCAACGCCACTCACCCGCAACGCCACTCACCCACGCAACGCCACTCACCCACGCAACGCCACTCAGCCACGCAACGCCACTCAGCCACGCAACGCCACTCAGCCACGCAACGCCACTCAGCCACGCAACGCCACTCAGCCACGCAACGCCACTCACCCGCGCAACGCCACTTACCCGCGCAACGCCACTCAGCCGCGCAACGCCACTCAGCCGCGCAACGCCACTCAGCCGCGCAACGCCACTCAGCCGCGCAACGCCACTCAGCCGCGCAACGCCACTCAGCCGCGCAACGCCACTCAGCCGCGCAACGCCACTCACACGCGCAACGCCACTCACACGCGCAACGCCACTCAGCCGCGCAACGCCACTCACACACGCAACGCCACTCACACGCGCGACGCCACTCACACGCGGGACGCCACTCAACGCCACTCAGCCACGCAACGCCACTCAGCCACGCAACGCCACTCACCCACGCAACGCCACTCACCCACGCAACGCCACTCACGCAACGCCACTCAACCACGCAACGCCACTCACCCACGCAACGCCACTCTGCCACGCAACGCCACACACGCCACTCACACATGCAACGCCACACACACGCAACGCCACTCACACATGCAACGCCACTCACACATGCAACGCCACTCACACACGCAACGCCACTCACACACGCAACGCCACTCACACATGCAATGCCACTCACACACGCAACGCCACTCACACACGCAACGCCACTCACACACGCAACGCCACTCACACACACAACGCCACACACACACCCACTCACCCACGCAATGCCACTCACCCACGCAACGCCACTCACCCACGCAACGCCACTCACCCAAGGAACGCCACTCAGCCACGCAACGCCACTCACACGCAACGCCACTCACACACGCAACGCCACTCACACACGCAAGGCCACTCACACGCAACGCCACACACACACGCAACGCCACACACACACCCACTCACCCACGCAATGCCACTCATCCACGCAACGCCACTCACACACGCAACGCCACTCACCCAAGGAACGCCACTCAGCCACGCAACGCCACTCACACGCAACGCCACTCACACACGCAACGCCACTCACACACGCAAGGCCACTCACACGCAACGCCACACACACACGCAACGCCACACACACGCCACTTACGCAGCAATGTTCACGATTTTCATAATAAAACGAAGAACACAACTTTTATGGCAAACATTGCATCCGGCCTCTGACCCGTTCAGCACCACACCTGTCTTTACATTTATTTTTTGCCAAAGAAAATCATCGACCATCTTTCTCATTCACCCAATGTATTTTCACGTTGGCACACACACATTTATGGACGCATCCGCAGCAATTTTCAGTATTTTCATACTAAACATAAACGCCACAACTTTGAGCCAGTATATTACAAGAGTTGTATGTTTAAAAGTGAAACTTTGTATACTTTGGATGCTTTATATATGCCATTTTTAAGTGTAACTTCGAGCAGACAGTTGAAGTGTCATTACACTAACGTAAAAAAAAAGGCCCTTTGCTTTGTCAGTTCCGAGCAAAATCTTATGTGGCCTTAAGGGAGTTGCCCAGGGAAGTCTACTGGCGCGCCAATGTCGAAACTCCATCTGCATACACATTCAAACATTCACACTTCCAAGTCGCGCACATCAGCTAGTGTGACTTTTCCTTGGGGCAAGGGAAGGACTAAAAGCTTTGATCCTTTCTTAAACCAAAAAAAAAAATATATATTCTTGCATCGTTACCCCCTATTTAAGCAGAGGGACGGGTCACTTTAAGTCATACTCTCTTTTTACCTGCGAGGACAGAACTTCGACTTACAGAACGGCGCTGTACTTGCTGCTATCGACCAACAGCCACTGAAAATTTACGGCATTCAATCTTAGAACGTAAGTGCATGCAAGTTTTATTTCTATACATCTAAGGGACAGTATTGATACATTTACTTGCGTTTATTACAACTGTTACTATATCAACATCGCACCTCTGTTAAATTATTCTGCGACATGTTTGTTTGCAAATCTACATTTTCTATGGTAATACTTAGCAAAGGACTACGTAATTTCTCAAACAGGTCATACCTTTGTTTAAACCAACCGATACATATTGTTTTTTTTATCGTTATCTCTTGTAGGTTATTGGTACGCTTTCAACATTTCCTTGATAGGGGCAAAGAAACTGCGCACCAACATATATCATGTAAGTACAGCCAACTGTTCACTCTTCTACACAATTTTTACTTCCGTTCCTAACACTCCGACTCGCCACACAGAACATTCCTTCCAATAATTCAAGGCACAACATAAGTTTGACACACACCCATTCTTTCTTATATTTAATGCAACACAGTAACTACTCCTAATTACAACATGACACACACACCTTTTTACGTCTGTTACTAGTACCTTTTCACGCACACACGGTTAAGAACACATACTATATAACACGCACGGCGAATTGAGTGCAACCACAACAGAACACTCCTTACTATTTTTTTCACTGCTTCACAGCAATACAGTAAACAGGATGATCGGACTGAACAGTGAACAGAGCTCCAGCTTACACTACTCACACACACCTTGTCAGATTATCTGTCAAGATTACATGCATACCGCTTCCATTCTCTGATTAAATGTAACACAGTAACCAGTGCAAGTTACAAGATGACACATACCCACCCTTTTTTTTTACATCTATTACTATTAACTTTTCATGCACACACTGTTAGGAATACATACTATATCACACGCACGCCGAAATGAGTGCGACCACATTAGAACACTCATTATGCTTTCATTTACAGCTTCATAGCAAAACAGTAAACTGGATGATTGTACTCAAGAGTCAACAGAGCTGCATCTTACACTAATCACACACAGCCTGTCACATTAGGCAAAACACTGACTGCCACCCTTATACAGCACGTGCGACTCAAACGCAATCTAAGATCATAGCACTTCGCCACTACAGCACCAAACTTTCAGGAACAACTTCAAATTGCACATTTATTTGTACGCAAACAGGCTACACTTTACAACATTCACCCGCAGCTTTACTGGCACACATTAAGTAATCCAAGTTACTAGCTGACACACGAAAACATCCGCTCGTACAACTACTAGTATTACCTTTCCACAAACACGCACCCAATAACACATTAGCCAGGATTTGCGGCCTACAAAAATAAACACTTCACTTTACAGTTACTACACTATTCCCAGGCACATTGTATCATTCGCGAGAATAGTACAGCCATAAACCGTTCGCAACACTTCGCCACACCACAAAAAAATTTTCATGCACACATTCCACGAACAAGGGCACTTTCACACACACCATCTATTACATGGCTACTCACAATCTTTCTCTCAGGGGACAAATTTAATGTTTACTTTGTGTCCAAGGACCGCATCGGTGGGGGCAGGGTCAGTGGTTAAGGGTCGGGTCTACAGCAACAACATAAAACTGGCCATGAGGTTAATCACAGGACCCTGCAGCCGAAGGCTTCGTCCACTGAGCCCTCCCGGCATACACATAATTTTCTCGCTCTTTCTCTCTTCGTCTCCCTCCCTCTCTATAGCACACTAATCACACACACCCTGTCACATTAGGGAAAACACTTCATCTTACACTAATAACACACAGCCTGTCACATTAGGCAAAACACTGACTGCCACCCTTATACAGCACGTGCAACTCCTACGCAATGTAACATCAGAGCACTTCGCCACTACAGCACCAAACTTTCAGTCAGAACTTATAATTGCACATTAATGTGCACGTAAACAGGCAACACTTTACAACATTTACGCAGAATGCATTCATTCGCAGCTTTACTTGCACAGTTAGTAATCCAAGTTACAACCTGACACACGGAAACAGCCGCTCGTACAACTACTAGTATTACATTTTCACAATCACACATCCAATAACACATTAGCCAGGATTAGCTGCCTACCCAAAATAAAACTTGACCTTACACTTAATACACTATTCACAGGCACATTGGAACATTAGGGGGAATAGTACAGTCATAATCCGTTCGCAACACTTCGCCACACCACAACAAACTTTTCATACACACGATCAAGGGGAGTTTCGCCCACACCCTCTATTACATGGCTACTCACAAGCTTTCTCGCAGGTGAATAATTTACTGTTTACTTTGTGTCCAAGGACCGCGTCGGTGGGGGCAGGGTTAGTGGTTAAGGGTCGGGGCGACAGCAACAACATAAAACTGACCATGAAGTTAATCACAGGACCCTGCAGCCGAAGGCTTCGTGCACTGAGCCCTCCCGGCATACACATAATTTTATCGCTCTCTTTCTCTCGCGCTCTCCCTACATCTATAGCTCCCCCTCCCTCTCTCCTGTCTTCCTCTGTCTCACTCTAACTGTGTTCCTCCCTCTGTCTCACTCCCCCTCTCTTTTTCCTCCTCTCTCCCTCCCTCTCCGTCTCGCAGCTTAGATTCACGTTTCTGCCTGTTTCACTCTCTCTTCCAACTCTCACCCCCCTCTCCATTTACTTACACAAATCTCGCAGATACCCCAAGCAGCGGTGCACGCAGTACCAATCCTTCTGTTATGCCACATCTCGCAGCTTAGATTCTTTCGCTCTTTCTTTTAACTCTCCACGTTTCTGCCTGTTTCACTCTCTCTTTTAACTCTCACCCCCCTCTCCATTTACTTACACAAATCTCGCAGATACCCCAAGCAGCGGTGCACGCAGTACCAATCCTTCTGTTATGCCACATCTCGCAGCTTAGATTCATTCGCTCTTTCTTTTAACTCTCCACGTTTCTGCCTGTTTCACTCTCTCTTTTAACTCTCACCCCCCTCTCCATTTACTTACACAAATCTCGCAGATACCCCAAGCAGCGGTGCACGCAGTACCAATCCTTCTGTTATGCCACATCTCGCAGCTTAGATTCATTCCCTCTTTCTTTTAACTCCCCACGTTTCTGCCTGTTTCACTCTCTCTTCCAACTCTCACCCCCCTCTCCATTTACTTACACAAATCTCGCAGATACCCCAAACTGCGGTGCACGCAGTACCAATCCTTCTGTTATGCCACATCTCGCAGCTTACATTCATTCGCTCTTTCTTTTAACTCTCCACGTTTCTGCCTGTTTCACTCTCTCTTTTAACTCTCACCCCCCTCTCCATTTACGTTTCTGACTGTTTCACTCAGCCACGCAACGCCACTCAGCCACGCAACGCCACTCACCCACGCAACGCCACTCACCCACGCAACGCCACTCAGCCACGCAACGCCACTCAGCCACGCAACGCCACTCAGCCACGCAACGCCACTCACCCACGCAACGCCACTCACCCACGCAACGCCACTCACCCACGCAACGCCACTCACCCACGCAACGCCACTCACCCACGCAACGCCACTCACCCACGCAACGCCACTCACCCACGCAACGCCACTCACCCACGCAACGCCACTCACCCACGCAACGCCACTCAGCCACGCAACGCCACTCAGCCACGCAACGCCACTCAGCCACGCAACGCCACTCAGCCACGCAACGCCACTCAGCCACGCAACGCCACTCACCCACGCAACGCCACTCACCCACGCAACGCCACTCACCCACGCAACGCCACTCACCCACGCAACGCCACTCACCCACGCAACGCCACTCAGCCACGCAACGCCACTCAGCCACGCAACGCCACTCACCCACGCAACGCCACTCACCCACGCAACGCCACTCAGCCACGCAACGCCACTCACCCACGCAACGCCACTCACCCACGCAACGCCACTCACCCACGCAACGCCACTCAGCCACGCAACGCCACTCACCCACGCAACGCCACTCACCCACGCAACGCCACTCACCCACGCAACGCCACTCACCCACGCAACGCCACTCACCCACGCAACGCCACTCACCCACGCAACGCCACTCACCCACGCAACGCCACTCAGCCACGCAACGCCACTCAGCCACGCAACGCCACTCAGCCACGCAACGCCACTCACCCACGCAATGCCACTCACCCACGCAACGCCACTCACCCACGCAACGCCACTCACCCACGCAACGCCACTCACCCACGCAACACCACTCACCCACGCAACGCCACTCACCCACGCAACGCCACTCAGCCACGCAACGCCACTCACCCACGCAACGCCACTCACCCACGCAACGCCACTCACCCACGCAACGCCACTCATCCACGCAACGCCACTCAGCCACGCAACGCCACTCAGCCACGCAACGCCACTCAGCCACGCAACGCCACTCAGCCACGCAACGCCACTCAGCCACGCAACGCCACTCACCCACGCAACGCCACTCACCCACGCAACGCCACTCACCCACGCAACGCCACTCACCCACGCAACGCCACTCACCCACGCAACGCCACTCAGCCACGCAACGCCACTCAGCCACGCAACGCCACTCACCCACGCAACGCCACTCAGCCACGCAACGCCACTCACCCACGCAACGCCACTCACCCACGCAACGCCACTCACCCACGCAACGCCACTCACCCACGCAACGCCACTCAGCCACGCAACGCCACTCACCCACGCAACGCCACTCACCCACGCAACGCCACTCACCCACGCAACGCCACTCACCCACGCAACGCCACTCAGCCACGCAACGCCACTCAGCCACGCAACGCCACTCAGCCACGCAACGCCACTCAGCCACGCAACGCCACTCAGCCACGCAACGCCACTCAGCCACGCAACGCCACTCACCCACGCAACGCCACTCACCCACGCAACGCCACTCACCCACGCAACGCCACTCACCCACGCAACGCCACTCAGCCACGCAACGCCACTCACCCACGCAACGCCACTCAGCCACGCAACGCCACTCAGCCACGCAACGCCACTCACCCACGCAACGCCACTCACCCACGCAACGCCACTCAGCCACGCAACGCCACTCAGCCACGCAACGCCACTCACCCACGCAACGCCACTCAGCCACGCAACGCCACTCACCCACGCAATGCCACTCACCCACGCAACGCCACTCACCCACGCAACGCCACTCAGCCACGCAACGCCACTCACCCACGCAACGCCACTCACCCACGCAACGCCACTCACCCACGCAACGCCACTCAGCCACGCAACGCCACTCACCCACGCAACGCCACTCACCCACGCAACGCCACTCACCCACGCAACGCCACTCACCCACGCAACGCCACTCATCCACGCAATGCCACTCAGCCACACAACGCCACTCAGCCACGCAACGCCACTCACACACGCCACTCACACACGCAACGCCACGCACACATGCAACGCCACTCAGCCACGCACTGCCACTCTGCCACGCAACGCCACTCAGCCACGCAACGCCACTCAGCCACGCAACGCCACTCACACACGCAACACCATTCACACACGCAACGCCACTCACACACGCAACGCCACTCACCCACGCAACGTCACTCACCCACGCAACGCCACTCACCCACGCAACGCCACTCACCCACGCAACGCCACTCAGCCACGCAACGCCACTCAGCCACGCAACGCCACTCAGCCACGCAACGCCACTCAGCCACGCAACGCCACTCACACACGCCACTCACACACGCAACGCTACGCACACATGCAACGCCACTCAGCCACGCAACGCCACTCAGCCACGCAACGCCACTCAGCCACGCCACTCAGCCACGCAACGCCACTCAGCCACGCAACGCCACTCACATACGCAACGCCACTCACACACGCAACGCCACTCACCCACGCAACGCCACTCTGCCACGCAACGCCACTCAGCCACGCAACGCCACTCAGCCACGCAACGCCACTCAGCCACGCAACGCCACTCAGCCACGCAACGCCACTCAGTGAATAATTTACTGTTTACTTTGTGTCCAAGGAACGCGTCGGTGTGGGCAGGGTTAGTGGTTAAGGGTCGGGGCGACAGCTACAACATAAAACTGACCATGAAGTTAATCACAGGACCCTGCAGCCGAAGGCTTCGTGCACTGAGCCCTCCCGGCATACACATAATTTTATCGCTCTCTTTCTCTCGCGGTCTCCCTACATCTCTATAGCTCTCTCTCCCTCTCTATAGCTCCCCCTCCCTCTCTCCTGTCTTCCTCTGTCTCACTCTAACTGTGTTCCTCCCTCTGTCTCACTCCCCCTCTCTTTTTCCTCCTCTCTCCCTCCCTCTTCGTCTCCCTCCCTATCACCCTGCATCTCACTCCCTTTCTCTTCCTCTCCCTCCATTTCCCTTCCTTTCCCTAACTTTCCCTTCCTCTCTGTTTTTGTATATAACTCTCCATTTGTCTCCCCTTTATTCCCTCTCTATCTTTCTACATTACTTGCACACTAACTGGGTACATTTTCAATATTACACGCACAGCGCATTCATTCTCAGATTCAATGCAACACATTAACCAGTCCAAGTTACAAGATAACACACACACATTTTTTTACGTCTCTCAGTATGAACTTTTCACGCACTCACTCACTCTCTCTCTGTCCCCCTTTTCCTAACACTCCCTCTCTCTCCCTCTATCATCTCACCCTGCCTGTGTGCCACCCGTGGCGCATACACTCACAGCAGCACTAGAGCTCTTAACAGGTCTTTAAAACACTATTTACATGTTAATGTGCCCTTTATGTGAAAAATTCGAAAAAATCTCTTCTAAACATTATGTATTTTTTTTCTCCTTTCAGATTATTAAAACAACAACAAAAGAAACAGAAGTTAAGGTAAATACTACTTTGCCACTTAGTTTAAAATTTTTTAAAAGTTCTGACCTTACAGTCCCCAAAAAAATTTGTTAGTTCACAAACCTTCTTAATTTACATTTGTTGATAACAACATTTCAGTATAACTTATAAAATGCAGAGATGCTTGAAAGCAAGTTACCATCAAGGGAATAGCAAATTTAATAGCAAATCACAAGGTAAGCAATGCTTACCAAATAGTGCTTTTGCTGTCTTGCACAATTTATGCAAGCCAGTAACTACTTGGAACTCTAATGATCTGCATTATATCATGGACCGTGGGGACGCTTTATATCTCCAAATGCATTCTATTAACAACGAAACACTTATGCATCCAGATGACCTGCCAAGGTATATAGACCACAATCAAGAGATATATTCACTTTTGCTACGGAATGCTTACTACGGTGATGTCCTTAAACGTTTTGATAAAGCCTACCCAGATATTAGCACAGCATTAAATGTTACTATTAATAAGCACTGTGGTGTTCTACTTTGTATGAATGTTTATGTAATAGCTATTTTCAAACATATGCAATCATACTTTGTATTTGATTCACATAGTAGGGACCATGAAGGCATGCCTCATTCAAACGGAACATGTGTTACAATTGCATTTAATTCGTTTGAAGGCCTAATTCAATATGTTATGAAACTAGCATATAACTTTACACATCAGGCTGAGCAATGTGTCCAATTTGAATTAACACCAATAGATATAAAAGTCATTCAAAGGAAATCCTTTACAAAAGCACTTACTGTGCATAAAAAAAATAGTCACCTACCGCAAGAAAGAAAAATTTGGGTACATACTACTGAATGTACTCCTAATCAGACGATAACATCAACATCAATGTCTTCTGATGATTTACTGAATAAAAGTAAGGGAGGGAATAGCAATAGTAATCATTTAGCACAATTACCAGGTAATAGTAAAGCTATACAGGGAACAAATAAACAGTCTCGGAAAAGAAAAAGGGATTCAAGTACATGTCCAACTAAAGTTGTACAAAGAAAAAAAGTTAATACAGCTGAAGAAGACATTACCAACAGTCAACTAAGTGCTACTGATAATAACATCCCCATCTTCACGCAGGGCCAAAGACAGAAACGAGGTAAACAAATCCATACAATCATTCGCAAATTCCACCGGGAAATATTGCATGGCCCAGAGTACATTTGTACTCTTTGCAATCAACTGTGGCATAAACAAACGTTGCAAAATATACGCAGTGTTAGCCAATCTGAAATTTTCAAGAAGTGTAACATTAGTAACAAGAAAACCAATTTTATATGTAAGACTTGCTATTATTACATTCGCAAAAACAAAATACCACCATGTTCTATTGTAAATGGCATGGGCTTCCCAAATGTACCAGTTGAATTAGAATTATATGATTTAGAAGAAAGATTAGTTTCACCTAGGATACCATTCTTACAAATTCGGAGTCTGCCACGCGGTTTTCAAAAATCATTATCAGGAGCAGTAGTTAATGTACCTGCAGATGTTATGACAACTGTTACAATTTTACCAAGGCAAATTAATGACGCCATGACAATCCCAGTGAAATTAAAAAGGAAATTAATCTATAAATCATATACACATTATGAGAATATTAGACCAAATACAGTAAAAAAGGCAGCTACTTGGCTAGCTAAAAATAGTACAATGTTTAATGAATATGGTGTTACGATTAACCCTGACTGGGAGTATATACCTCCAGAAATAGAATCTCACAATGAGACTTCTGAGACAAACAATTCATCTGATAGTTCTGACAACATAGAAGCTGGGAATTTGGATACTATGTTAACTAATGAAACTATTACTAGTAATTCGCTGAATGTGTTAAGTTTCGCTCCAGCTGAACATAACACGCCAAGAGGTTTATATGAGGATAAAGATTCAGAGTTTTTGGCTTTCCCTACTATTTTTTGTGGTGAACGAAGGCCTAACAATAAGGAAAGACACATACCGGTACATTATAGTACTATTTGCCAAGCAGAGTTAAGGAGTTATGATAGAAGAGTCGCTAAATCTATTAGTAATATGTTTTTTAAACTGAAGAAATTACATATTAAGCAGATCCATGGTAAAATCAACATTTCCATCAGAAAACATTTTACAGATGGGAATAAAATAACTGCTAAAGACATTAAATGTAATATTGCCAATGTTTTTCAGTTTAATGAGGGGTACAAAGTATTAAAAACTATACGCAGTTCACCTCCATATTGGGAAGGTTGCAAAAAAGATATTTTTGCAATGATAAGGCAACTTGGCATACCCACTTTCTTTTTGACTTTATCTGCTGCTGAAACAAAATGGCACCATTTAATAAATATACTATTGAGAGTTAGAAACTTAAAGGAATGTACAGAGGAAGAATTCTTAAACATGTCTTGGGAAACTAAAAGTAAATTAATACAAGAAGATCCAATAACATGTGCAAGACAGTTTGACTATCAAGTTAGGAAATTCTTTAATTGTGTTTTGCTGAATGGCACTAATCCAATTGGGGAAATAGTAGACTACTTTTACAGAGTCGAATTCCAACAAAGAGGTTCTCCACATATACATGCATTACTCTGGGTAAACAAAGCACCATTGTATGGTGTTTCACCAGTCGAAGAAGTCAATAGCTTTATTGACAAATATATCACTTGTCATAAGTCTGAGGACCCTCTTTTACAACCGTTAATAAATCTACAAAGGCATGGTCACACCAAAAATTGCAGACGTAAACAGCAACGGACATGCAAATATCAATATCCCAAATATCCAATGTCAAGAACGCTCATATTAGAGCCATTAACACTTGAGGAGACAAATAAGCAATGGCAAGATAATATGAAAATAATACATGAAGCTATGAATAATACTACTTTTAATACACTTTCTTTTGAGGACTTTTTAGAGTTCATTAAAATGGATGATAAAGAATATATTACTTCTATACAAACTAGCTTACAAAAAACAACTATTTTTTTAAAAAGAACACCAGGCGAATGCTTCATCAATAACTACAATAGTACTCTTTTAGAAGCTTGGCGAGCAAACATAGACTTGCAGTTTATACTAGACCCTTATGCTTGTGCAGTCTATATTATCTCATATATCAGTAAATCGCAAAGAGGAATTAGCAAACTTCTAGCGCAAGCTGCTAAAGAGGTAACAAGCAATAGTAATATCAAAGATCAACTTAAACACATAGGAAACAAATTCCTCAACTGCACAGAAATTAGTGCTCAAGAAGCAGCATATCTAATTCTTCAAATACCATTACGGAAAAGCTCACGATCATTTGTATTTATTAATACTAGCCGTCCAGAGAAAAGAACTTATTTAATGCGCGATATCGAAACTATTAATAACTTGCCCGAAAATTCAACTGACATTCAATGTGAAAATATTATTATTAAGTACTGCAAACGGCCACAATCATTAGAGATGTGCACGTTAGCAGACTATGCGGCTGATTTCAACTATGTGAAGAAAAAAACACATGGGAAAGAAATAAATGATTGCGAAGATTTACTTGCAGAACAAAACTTTTACAGCTCAGATGAGGAAGAATTAGAAATAGAATGTAGTCACGGAAATAAACAACAAAAGAAACAGAATTATGATTATGCTTTAAATAAGCGCAGACAAGGGAAAATAATACGCTTTTGCAGATTTAGCAAAAATAATGAACCAGAAGAGTATTATAGAGAAATATTAATGTTGCACTATCCATGGAGGGAAGAAGAAAAAATACTAATCAACAAGGAAACTTACTATGAGAGGTATCTGGAAGTTAAATCATTTGTTGACACACAACTAAAAATCTATAACAAACAGCATGGCGAAGTTACAAACATTATTCATGAACAGTTTCATGAAAATGTAATTTCACCTCCTCTATCACCAACTGTTAATATACAGACAGAAGACCAAAATCCAGAACATAATAATAGATATGATTTGGCTCTAGATTTAGGAATTCGAACTACAACTGAAGAACAAAGCTTAACTAACGTTATTTTACCCAATGAAAAATACCAACAACTTATGCAAAACTTAACGGAGGAACAACTTAATTTTGTTTACCATCACTTGCATTGGTTTAAAACTACAAGCACTCCATGCTATACTTTTTGCACTGGAGGGGCTGGTGTTGGGAAAAGTTTTGTAATATCTGCACTATATCAAACTTTACTACGCTATTATAACACTAAGGCCGGTGAAAATCCAGATAATGTTTATATCTTACTTACTGCTCCAACAGGAAAGGCTGCCCATAATATTAATGGAAAAACACTGCATAGCACTTTCAAAATACCTGTGTCGCAAAGTTTGACTTATAAACAACTGAGTCATGAACATAGAACTGCTCTACAAATGGAAATGATGCATGTTAGAGTTGTTATTATTGATGAAATTTCAATGGTAGGACACAATATGTTGAATTTTATACATAACAGGCTTCAAGAAATTAAATCATCTAATGAACCATTTGGAGGAATTTCTATTTTAGCCATTGGTGACTTTTACCAATTAAAACCTGTATTTGACAGATACATTTTTCAGGATTCTACACAAATGTATGGTCCTTTAAGTGCTAACTTATGGAAAGAACATTTTAAAATTTTTGAATTAACAAAAATTATGCGCCAAAAAGAAGATCTACAATTTGCTGAATTACTAAACCGATTGAGAGAAGGCAAGCATACTGAGGAAGATATTTCACAAATTAAGCAAAGGGAAATACAACCTGATGAGACTTTATTAGAAACAATTCCATATATCATGTCAACTAATCTAGAAGTTAATGAAATTAACCAAAAGGTTTTAGAACAACATTGCAAAGATTATCCAGTCTACATAACAGTAGCAAGCGATACCGTCAGTTCAGATTTGTCTGAAAATGTGAAAAAAACCATTCTTAAGCAACTGCCCAAAGATCCACAGAAAACAATGGGCCTTTCACATACATTACACATTGCCTTACAACTTCGTTATGATTTAAGTTGCAATGTGGATGTCAATGATGGTTTAACAAATGGCGCAACTGGTGTTGTACAATTAGTTGAATTGATTAACAATACACCTATTATCGTTTGGTTGTTATTTGACAATCCCACTATAGGACAAACAACCAGACAACAATATAAACACTTATTTCATTCACAAATACAAAATACATGGACACCAATACATGCTATAGCTAGACATTTCCAATACACTAAAAAATTTATTACCATTATACGCAAGCAATTTCCTTTACGCCAAGCATCAGCACGCACTATACATCGCACACAAGGTGCAACTCTCGAACCACTTTATATACACTTTAATAACAGCAAGATTCATCATTTGCATTATGTTGCTATTAGCAGGGCAAAATCAATACAAAATGTATATGTACACAATTTTGATGAACGTAAAATTGTAGTACATCCACAAGTTAATGAGGAAATGCACAGATTAAGGACAGAAATGCCACTTGAAATACATATCCCACAGTTACATACATACAGTGCACATTTCAATATCATTGCACACAATATCAGATCACTACAGAAAAATTTTCCATCTATGGTAGCGGATAGCAATATATTACAAGCAGACATTATTTGCTTAACTGAGATCAACACTACAAGAAATGCTACAGCTAATGATTTCACGATAGAACAATATCATCACATTATATTTGATAAATTTCATACATACAACACAAACCATGGAATGATTATGTACTACAAAAAAGATTTATTTATATTGCCTATTTATGAGACACTTGAAGGGATTGACATTTTACATTTTACTCTACAGATTGGTAACACAGATTTCCTTATTATTATTTTATACAAACCACCCCTAAAAAGTATAACTTCTCTTTTTGATTTCATCACAAATATTACGGATTTTTACCCCACACACAAATTCATTATTATAGGTGATTTCAATGTGGATGTATCTCAACAAAATGCAAACAGCAAGCAATTACTTGGATTCTTTGAAACGCAATTACAATGTCAACAACTCATTAACAGTTACACAACTAACTACCAATCCATTTTAGATCATATATATACAAATGTCCAACTACACAACTATGGTACTTTAGAATGCTATTACAGTGATCATAAAGCAATATGGGTTTGTATTTAACATGTTATGTCACATTTTCTATTTCAGATGATGTCTATTGAAGAAATTATGAACATTAATACCGATGACAACAAACCATACCAGAAACCAATAAGAGTTAATGTCATCAACTGCTCAGGGAAAACTACGTACAAAAATGCTAAACAAGAGCAGAAAATTTTATTCCATTTGGCTTTAGCAGATAAAACTGGAACAATAAAATGTACTTGTTACCAAGAAAATTTATATGAGCAAACGAAAAATAACTGTGGACTACTGATACGAAACTTTATTATCAAAAACAAAACAATTTTAATTACAAAACAAACTAAAGTAACCAAATTTCCTGCAATGGCAATCGAGGATGGCCTGATCCAACAAGCAAACAACATTTTGCATCCGCCTGCACCATCGGCTTCTCCCATCAAGGAAATAAAACGGGCAAGTCTAAAAAGCCTGATGACCGTTTCAGGGACAATAATTGCCGTAAGTATGAACACAAACATGTCATCATGTCAACTAAAAAAAAATATTGTCTCGCATTTGAAAAGTTGGACTTATTAGTATTGTAAATGACATATCTTATTTATTTTTTACTTTTTTAAATTGCAAGTCTAAATAGCACACCTATGTCATGTGACAGGCAGACCTGCTCTTAGGGCAGGTATGCTTGCCACATGGCACCTGTGCCCTTTTTGGGGATGCCAGAGGGTGTCAAAGTGACACCCCCTGCACCCTTCTGAATTCTTTAATTACCGATTCGGTAAATAACAAATCGATAATGCCTAATCATTCCTATGGGCTTCAAAGCCCATAGGAATGAATGGGCATTACCTATTCGGTATTTACCGATTCGGTATTTTAAGAATTGTTAAGGATTCGGTACGAATACAGATGTTGGGACCTACATACCATTTACCCATTTTTAAATACCAAATCGGTATTATTCGGTATTTCAAAATAGGTAAATGGGATTTACCTACATCGTGCCCTTAGTAACTTCACTAACAAGCTCAAAAAAGGTTGCATTATACACTCTTTCACACTATGTTGAAAGTAAGAGTTTTGGGAAATATAATAGGCCAGTGCTTTGGGCTATACTACAAATTCAAGTACTCTCCACAAAGCCTTTTTTTTAAAAAAAAAATGCAATATGGTAGAAAGGATGTTCATTTGGGTCGTGAAATCTAATACATTATATTGCCAGTCATACAACGCATCTACTACTATGTGGTTTTACTGTCACTATTTTATAGATTTGCTCTTTTTGGGTGTCCCAAAAGAACGCAAAGACTGTCTTTACATCAATGCCTCACCCTCAGTCACCCTGACTCACCCTCAACACCCCACCCTCACTCTCCCTCAACACCTCACCCTCAACAATTCACCCTTAATGCCTCACTCACCCTCAATCTCACTCAACATCAATCACCCTCAACACCTCCTCCTCACTCACCCTCAATCACCCTCACTATCCCTCAACACCTCACACTCAAAAACTCTACACTTCTCCCTCAACTACTCACTCACCCTCACTCTCACTCAACACTTCAACACCTCAGCCTCACCCTCAACATCAATCACTCACCCTCACTCACCCTCATCCTTACTCACCCTCAACTTCTCACCCTCACTCACCCTCAACACCTCACCCTCACTCACCCTCAACACCTCACCCTCTACAATTCCCCCTTAATGCCTCACTCACCCTCAATCTCACTCACCCTCAATCACCCTCAACACCTCCCACTCACTCACCCTCACTCACCCTCACTAGCCCTCAACACCTCCCCCTCAAAAATTCTACACTTCTCCCTCAACTCCTCAGTCACCCTCACTCTCACTCAACACCTCAACACATCAGCCTCACCCTCAACAACTCACCCTCACTCAATCACCCTTACTCACCCACACTCACACTCATCCTTACTCACCCTCAACTTTTCACCCTCAATCTCTCACCCTCAACACTCCCTCACTCTCACTCACCCTAAACACCTCACCCTAACTCAGCCTCACTCACACTCACCCTCACATAACACCTCATCTTCACTCATCCTCACTCACCCTCAACCCCACCCTCACTCACCCTAACCCTCACTCACCCGCAACACCTCACACTCAATCACTCACCCTCACCCTCACCCTCACTCATGTCATCATATGTACTAAAAAAATGCATACTTGCCTTACACACACAGTACACCCAAGCAGCGGTGTACGCACTACCAATCCTTCTGTTATGCCACATCGCGCAGCTTACATTCCTTCGCTCTTTCTTCTAACTCTCCACGTTTCTGCCTGTTTCACTCTCTCTTCCAACTCTCAACCCCCTCTCCATTTACTTACACAAATCTCGCAGATACCACAAGCAGCGGTGCACGCACTACCAATCCTTCTGTTATGCCACATCTCGCAGCTTAGATTCCTTCCCTCGTTCTTCCACGTTTCTGACTGTTTCACTCTCTCTTTCAACTCTCAACCCCCTCTCCATTTACTTACACAAATCTCGCAGATACCCCAAGCTGCGGTGCACGCACTACCAATCCTTCTGTTATGACACATCTCGCAGCTTATATTCCTTCGCTCTTTCTTCTAACTCTCCACGTTTCTGCCTGTTTCACTCTCTCTTCCAACTCTCACCCCCGGCTCAATTTACTTACACAAATCTCGCAGATACCACAAGCAGCGGTGCACGCACTACCAATCCTTCTGTTATGCCACATCTCGCAGCTTAGATTCCTTCGCTCTTTCTTCTAACTCTCCACGTTTCTGCCTGTTTCACTCTCTCTTCCAACTCTCACCCCCCTCTCCATTTACTTACACAAATATCGCAGATACCCCAAGCAGCGGTGCACGCACTACCAATCCTTCCGTTATGCCAGATCTCACAATCTTCCATCACACATGGAGCTGGTACAGCACAGGCAACGGCAATGCAAGCTTCACTCAAACACGGAGCAGGTACAGCACAGGCAACAGCAGTGCAATCTTCCCTTACACATGGAACAGGTACAGCACCGACAGCAGCAGTGCAAGCTTCCCTCACACACAGATCAGGTACACCACAGGCAGCAGCAGTGCAAGCTTCCCTCACACATAGATCAGGTACAGCACAGGCGGCAGCAGTGCAAGCTTCCCTTACACATGGAACAGGTACACCACCGACAGCAGCAGTGCAAGCTTCCCTCACACACCGTCACACACCCTCAGCTTCACACACCCTCACTCACCCTCACACACACACACACACACACACACACAACAACAAAAAGAAGAATAGAAATTAACTATCCTAATCCACACTCTAACTCCTAGATTTAAATCCTGAGTCCTAATTCACCCTACAAATACACTCTTTCACTCTATGTAGAAAGTACGCGTTTTGAAAACTATAATATGCCAGCGCTTTGCTGTATACTACAAATACAAGTACTCTCTACAAAGCCATTTTTTGCAAAAAATATTGCTATCATTTAGGAAGGATGTTCATTTGGGTCGCTAAATA
This sequence comes from Lissotriton helveticus, assembly GCF_964261635.1. Taxonomy (NCBI): domain Eukaryota; kingdom Metazoa; phylum Chordata; class Amphibia; order Caudata; family Salamandridae; genus Lissotriton; species Lissotriton helveticus. The sequence continues at coordinate 267,315,693 of NC_136068.1, read as the reverse complement.
TAATACATTATATGGGCATTCATACAACGCACTAATAATATGTGTTTTTACAGTCACTATTTTATACAATGCTTACTTTTTCTTTAGGAAGAGAACGCAAACACTGTGTTTACCTCAATGCCTCACCCTTAGTCACCCTCACTCATCCTCAAAACGTCACCCTGACTCACCCTCAACACCTCACCCTCAACACTTCAGCCTCAACGCCTCACTCACCCTCAATCTCACTCACCCTCAATCACACTAAACTCCTCACCCTAACTCACCCTCACTAGCCATCAACACCTCCCCCTCAAAAACTTTACCCTTCTCCCTCAACTCCTCAGTCAACCTCACTCTCACTCAACACCTCAGCCTCACCCTCAGCCTCACCCTCACTCACCCTCAACACCTCACCCTCACTCACTCACCCTCACTCACCCACACTCCCCCTCATCTTTACTCACCCTCAACTTCTCAACATCAATCACCCTCAATCGCTCACCCTCAACTCCTCACCCTAAATGACACTCACTCAGCCTCACTCACACTCACCCTCATCCTTACTCACCCTCAACTTCTCACCCTCACTCACCTTCAATCTCTCACCCTCACCCTCTCACCCTCGCTCACCCTCACTCACCCTCACTTACATTCACCCTCACACTCACGTAACACCTCATCCTCACTCACCCTCACTCACCATCAACTCCTCACCCTCACTCACTATCAACACCTCACACTCAATAACTCACCCTCACCCATGTCATCATGTCTACTTAAAAAATGCATAGTTGACTTACACACACATTACACCTTTAGTAACTTCAATAAGTAACTCAAAAAAATTAGAATTATACACTCTTCACACATAGTAGCAAGTATGACTTTTGGAAACTAAAAGATGGCAGTGCTTTGGTGTATACTACAAACACAAGTACTCTCTACAAAGCCATTTTTTCAAATAAACAATTCAATCTTTTAGAAAGGATGTTCATTTGGGTCGTTAAATGTGATACATTATATTGCCTTTCATACATGGCACTAGCAATATGTGTTTTTACAGTCACTATTTAATAGAATGCTTTCTTTTTGTGTAGGAAGAGGATGCAAAGACTGTGTTTATCAATGGGCAAGATACCCCACTCAAATCGATTACAATAAAAGATGCAACTGATGATATAAAAGTGACACTGTGGAGAGAAGCGTCACAATTTAAAATACATATTGGGAAATATGTTACCCTGACTCACGTCACTGTACATGAATTCAATTGCCAAAAAATATTGAATATAACGCGCCATAGCAAAATGGAGGTAAGCACAACAAACAATACTTTTGTCAACTATCTCTGCTCAGCCACTCTTGGACTTTCACCCAGTCTTGCCCTTTCACCCACTCTGCCCCTTGCACCCACTCTGGACCTTTTACATTTCACCCACTTGGGACCTTTCACCCACTCGGGAGCTTTCACCCACTCGGGAACTTTCACCCACTCGGGACCTTTCAACAACTCTGGCCCTTTCACACACTCTAGGCCTATCACCCACTCTAGACCTATCACCCACTCTAGACCTATCACCCACTCTCGACCTATCACCCACTCAAACCCTATCAACAACAGGGACCCTTTCACCTACTCAGTCCATTTCACCCAATCTGGCACTTTCAACCACTCTGTTCCTTTCACCCACTATAGGCCTTACACAAAACATAAAGTATACAAATTTAAAAACTAATTGTTGCTTTTGTTTTCTCTCAACAGGTAACAGCCCCACCAGAGGAAAAGATGGACATTCTAATTTATGGTGTTGAAAGCTCTACAGAGCAAAATAGTATTATCACAATAAAAGTGACAAACACAGACGAATATCAATCTATGCCCATCGAAAACCAGATCTTAATTAAATGGTTTATGTTAGATGAGGAAGTTGACAACATCGGAGATGCCCTTGTCCACTTTTTGCCACAAACTTTTGAAGTTGTCTTTTGTAATGGCCAAATCATAAAGATTCTGCACGAAAAAAACGATGACATATGTTCTGACTAAATTTTGCATGTTGCCAGGATATCTTATTTTTGTACAAAGTTAAACAATAAAATTTTTTTTTTTTTTTAAATAAATAAATAAGTGTGGGATACAAATTTTACAACTTCTATGGTATTTTTTGCTCTACAAAAGGCAAATTGTAAGTAATACACTCAATTTATACAACATAGTCACACCCACATACAACATTCAGCCTATCCATTTGACATTACAAACACATATACAAAATACACATACTTTGTAGCTTGCACGCACTACAGTAGTATGTATGAATGAGACTGTTGTTGTGCTAAATACGCCTGTGCTGGTGCCGAGTTATGCTGTGTTGTTGCTCAATGTTACTGTGGGGGGGCCGAATGATAAGGTGGTATTGATGCGTGTTGCATTGGTGGACATCACAAATTAGGTTGTTGTGAGAATTGCACATGTTGTTGGGATGAGTTATGCTTTGGTGGTAATAGTTGAACACTAACAAACCACAACTCATCATCAACACATCACAACAACAGCATTAGGAAGCACCACACTAACATCACTCATCAACACACCAACATCACTCTACACCACCACAACAGCATCATTCTACTACAACAACATACAATAACACTAACACACTTCACATAAAAATAACTATTCACACATGCAAAACACTCACATTTGCCAATCACACCCTCACTCACACTCACTCAGCCTCAACTCATCACCCACCCTCAATTACACTCACTCACCCTCAACACCTCACCCTTACTCTCCCTCAACACCTCACCCTCACTCACCCTCAACACATCACCATCACCCTCAACCACCTTCAATCACCATCAACACCTCACCCTCACTCACCCTCAACACCGCACCCTCAAACCTTCAATCACCCTCACTCTCAACACCTCTCCCTCACTCACCCTCAACGCCTCTACCTCACTCACCTTCAGCCATTCAACACCTCACCCTCAATCACCGTCATCCTCACTCACACTCAAGACTTCATCCTCACTCACCCTCAACACATCTGCCTCAATTACCCTCAACCACACTTACCCCCAACACACTATCACACTAAAACAACACACAAACACCACCACTGCACCACTTCACTCACCCTCAACACCTCACCCTTAAACTCTCACTCAAACTCACTCTCACTCATCCTCAATAACATACAACACCTCAACCACACTCAGCCTCAAATCCTCAATAACACTCAGCCCCTCACCCTCACTCACCCTCAACACATCACCCTCAATTACAATCAACACCTCACCCTCACTCATCCTCACTCACCCTCACTCACCGTCAACACACTATCACACTACAACAACAAACAAATACTTACCACCACAGCAACACTTCACTCACCCTCAACACCTCACCCTTAACTCCTCACTCACCCTCAATCTCACTCATCATCAATCACCCTCAACACCTCACCCTCAACACCTCACTGTCATACTCACTCACCCTCAATACATCACCCTCATTCACACTCACTCACCGTCAACACACTATCACACTACAACTACAAACAAACACTTTCCGCCACAGCAAGACTTCACTCACCCTAAACACCTCACCCTTAACTCCTCACTCACACTCACTCTCACTCATCCTCAATCACCCTCAACACCTCACCCTCACTCACCCTCAACGCCTCACCCACACTCACCCTCACACCCTCATCCTCAGCACCTCACTCTCTCTCACCTTCAACGGCTCAGCCTCAACGCCTCACCCACACTCACCCACAGCTCCTCACCCTCAACACCTCACCCTCACTCACCCACAACGCCTCACCCTCAGTCAACCTCAACACATCAATCACCCTCACTCTCACTCATCCTCAATCACTCAACACCTCACCCTCAACACCTCACTCACCCTCAGCCCCTCACCCTCACTCACCTCCTCACCCTCACTCATCCTCACTCACCCTCAACACCTCCCCCTCATTCTCACTCACTCTCACCCTCTCATCCTCATACTCACTCACCCTCAACACACTATCACACTACAACCACACAAAATAACTATTACCACCCCAGCACCACTCATCACCACTGCAGCAAACAAAGGTCATACAATAACAACATGTACGCTTTTAACAGTCACACACACAACAACAGCTATCAATGGCCACTTTCACCAGGCATACACACACAACAGTCATCAGTACTGCAGTATTATGTCTAAATGAGACTGTGGGTGTGCAAAATACGGATGTGAAGTGCAGAGTGAAGCAGTGTTGTTGCTCAATGGTACTGTGGGGCTGCAGAAAGATAAAGTGGTATTACTGCATGTTGCATTCGTGGACATCAGTGATGCCATTGTTGGGAGAACTGCAACTGTTGTGGTGCTGAGTTATGCTGTGGTGCTAAATATTAAACACCATCACAACGCCACTCATCACTAGCACAGAACAACACATCACAAATACAGCATTACTAAGCACCACACACTCACATGCCCACACGCTCACACACCCCCACCCTCACACACATCCACACTCACACACTCTCACACATCCTCGCACACCCACTCACATTCTCAATAAGCCTCATAGCCTCACGCTCGCCAACAATCACTCACTCTCACCCTCACACCGTCACCCTCACACCATCATCCACTCACCCTCAACACCTCACCCTCACTCACCATCAACACACTATCACACTACAACCACACACAAACACTTACCACCACAGCACCACTCATTACCACTACAGCATTACTCAGCAGACAAACGACATACAATCCAAACATGTGCGCTTTTAACAGGCACACACACTAATAGCTAGCAATGGACACTTTCACAAGGCGTACACACACAACAGTCATCAGTGCATCCTTTCACCATGCATACACCCACACAAACAGCCATCAATCCACGCTTTCAACAGTCACACACACCACCAGCCTGAAGTGCACGCTTTAGAACAACTTTTTGTACGTTGCACACACAATTACAGCTATACAAGCATGCTTTGGTGCTGTACAGTACTGCAGTTCTATGTCTAAATGAGACTGGGGGAGTTCTAAATACGGCTCTAGTGGCAATGAGTGATGATCTCATGTTGCTCAATTGTAGTGTGGGGTTGCAGAATGTTAATAATGTGCTATTGCTGCCGAAATGGACATAAGGGATGCCGTGCAAGAGAAAATTACTACACACAAGGAAAGTGCGACCGAAAAACACGTACGGCAAAACGAAACTCAATCCATGCCAAAGAATAAAACTAAATAGCAGCCATTGATAAAATACTAAACACACTCTAATGAGAGGAGCCAGACAGAAAATACGTGCGAGCAAAGCAAGAACGAAAACAATAATTACATTACACCTCACACTCACTCTCCCTCAACACCTCACCCTCACTCACCCTCAACACATCACCATCACCCTCACCCACCTTCAATCACCATCAACACCTCACCCTCACTCAACCTCACTCACCTTCAGCCCCTCACCACCTCACCCTCAATCACCGTCATCCTCACTCACACTCAAGACTTCATCCTCACTCACCCTCATCACATCTGCCTCAATTACCCTCAACCACACTTACCCTCACACTATCACACTAAAACAACACACAAACACTTACCACTACTGCACCACTTCACTCACCCTCAACACCTCACCCTTACTCTCCCTCAACACCTCACCCTCACTCACCCTCAACACATCACCATCACCCTCAACCACCTTCAATCACCATCAACACCTCACCCTCACTCACCCTCAACACCGCACCCTCAAACCTTCAATCACCCTCACTCTCAACACCTCTCCCTCACTCACCCTCAACGCCTCTACCTCACTCACCTTCAGCCATTCAACACCTCACCCTCAATCACCGTCATCCTCACTCACACTCAAGACTTCATCCTCACTCACCCTCAACACATCTGCCTCAATTACCCTCAACCACACTTACCCCCAACACACTATCACACTAAAACAACACACAAACACCACCACTGCACCACTTCACTCACCCTCAACACCTCACCCTTAAACTCTCACTCAAACTCACTCTCACTCATCCTCAATAACATACAACACCTCAACCACACTCAGCCTCAAATCCTCAATAACACTCAGCCCCTCACCCTCACTCACCCTCAACACATCACCCTCAATTACAATCAACACCTCACCCTCACTCATCCTCACTCACCCTCACTCACCGTCAACACACTATCACACTACAACAACAAACAAATACTTACCACCACAGCAACACTTCACTCACCCTCAACACCTCACCCTTAACTCCTCACTCACCCTCAATCTCACTCATCATCAATCACCCTCAACACCTCACCCTCAACACCTCACTGTCATACTCACTCACCCTCAATACATCACCCTCATTCACACTCACTCACCGTCAACACACTATCACACTACAACTACAAACAAACACTTTCCGCCACAGCAAGACTTCACTCACCCTAAACACCTCACCCTTAACTCCTCACTCACACTCACTCTCACTCATCCTCAATCACCCTCAACACCTCACCCTCACTCACCCTCAACGCCTCACCCACACTCACCCTCACACCCTCATCCTCAGCACCTCACTCTCTCTCACCTTCAATGGCTCACCCTCAACGCCTCACCCACACTCACCCACAGCTCCTCACCCTCAACACCTCACCCTCACTCACCCACAACGCCTCACCCTCAGTCAACCTCAACACATCAATCACCCTCACTCTCACTCATCCTCAATCACTCAACACCTCACCCTCAACACCTCACTCACCCTCAGCCCCTCACCCTCACTCACCTCCTCACCCTCACTCATCCTCACTCACCCTCAACACCTCCCCCTCATTCTCACTCACTCTCACCCTCTCATCCTCATACTCACTCACCCTCAACACACTATCACACTACAACCACACAAAATAACTATTACCACCCCAGCACCACTCATCACCACTGCAGCAAACAAAGGTCATACAATAACAACATGTACGCTTTTAACAGTCACACACACAACAACAGCTATCAATGGCCACTTTCACCAGGCATACACACACAACAGTCATCAGTACTGCAGTATTATGTCTAAATGAGACTGTGGGTGTGCAAAATACGGATGTGAAGTGCAGAGTGAAGCAGTGTTGTTGCTCAATGGTACTGTGGGGCTGCAGAAAGATAAAGTGGTATTACTGCATGTTGCATTCGTGGACATCAGTGATGCCATTGTTGGGAGAACTGCAACTGTTGTGGTGCTGAGTTATGCTGTGGTGCTAAATATTAAACACCATCACAACGCCACTCATCACTAGCACAGAACAACACATCACAAATACAGCATTACTAAGCACCACACACTCACATGCCCACACGCTCACACACCCCCACCCTCACACACATCCACACTCACACACTCTCACACATCCTCGCACACCCACTCACATTCTCAATAAGCCTCATAGCCTCACGCTCGCCAACAATCACTCACTCTCACCCTCACACCGTCACCCTCACACCATCATCCACTCACCCTCAACACCTCACCCTCACTCACCATCAACACACTATCACACTACAACCACACACAAACACTTACCACCACAGCACCACTCATTACCACTACAGCATTACTCAGCAGACAAACGACATACAATCCAAACATGTGCGCTTTTAACAGGCACACACACTAATAGCTAGCAATGGACACTTTCACAAGGCGTACACACACAACAGTCATCAGTGCATCCTTTCACCATGCATACACCCACACAAACAGCCATCAATCCACGCTTTCAACAGTCACACACACCACCAGCCTGAAGTGCACGCTTTAGAACAACTTTTTGTACGTTGCACACACAATTACAGCTATACAAGCATGCTTTGGTGCTGTACAGTACTGCAGTTCTATGTCTAAATGAGACTGGGGGAGTTCTAAATACGGCTCTAGTGGCAATGAGTGATGATCTCATGTTGCTCAATTGTAGTGTGGGGTTGCAGAATGTTAATAATGTGCTATTGCTGCCGAAATGGACATAAGGGATGCCGTGCAAGAGAAAATTACTACACACAAGGAAAGTGCGACCGAAAAACACGTACGGCAAAACGAAACTCAATCCATGCCAAAGAATAAAACTAAATAGCAGCCATTGATAAAATACTAAACACACTCTAATGAGAGGAGCCAGACAGAAAATACGTGCGAGCAAAGCAAGAACGAAAACAATAATTACATTACACCTCACACTCACTCTCCCTCAACACCTCACCCTCACTCACCCTCAACACATCACCATCACCCTCACCCACCTTCAATCACCATCAACACCTCACCCTCACTCAACCTCACTCACCTTCAGCCCCTCACCACCTCACCCTCAATCACCGTCATCCTCACTCACACTCAAGACTTCATCCTCACTCACCCTCATCACATCTGCCTCAATTACCCTCAACCACACTTACCCTCACACTATCACACTAAAACAACACACAAACACTTACCACTACTGCACCACTTCACTCACCCTCAACACCTCACCCTTAAACTCTCACTCAAACTCACTCTCACTCATCCTCAATAACATACAACACCTCAACCACACTCAGCCTCAAATCCTCAATAACACTCAGCCCCTCACCCTCACTCACCCTCAACACCTCACCCTCAATTACACTCAACACCTCACCCTCACTCACCCTCACTCATCCTCACTCACCCTCACTCACCGTCAACACACTATCACACTACAACAACAAACAAATACTTACCACCACAGCAACACTTCACTCACCCTCAACACCTCACCCTTAACTCCTCACTCACACTCAATCTCACTCATCATCAATCACCCTCAACACCTCTCCCTCAACACCTCACTGTCATACTCACTCACCCTCAAAACATCACCCTCATTCACCCTCACTCACCGTCAACACACTATCACACTACAACTACAAACAAACAATTTTCGCCACAGCAACACTTGACTCACCCTAAACACATCACCCTTAACTCCTCACTCACACTCATCCTCAATCACCCTCAACACCTCACCCTCACTCACCCTCAACGCCTCACCCACACTCACCCTCACACCCTCATCCTCAGCAACTCACTCTCTCTCACCTTCAACGCCTCGCCCTCAACGCCTCACCCACACTCACCCTCAGCTCCTCACCCTCAGCCTCAACACCTCACCCTCACTCACCCACAACGCCTCAGCCTCAGTCAACCTCAACACATCACTCACCCTCACTCTCACTCATCCTCAATCACACTCAACACCTCACCCTCAACACCTCACTCACCCTCAGCCCCTCACCCTCACCCACCCTCAACTCCTCACCCTCACTCATCCTCACTCACCCTCAACACCTCCCCCTCATTCTCACTCACTCTCACCCTCTCACCCTCATACTCACTCACCCTCAACACACTATCACACTACAACAACACACAAACACTTACCACCACAACAACACTTCAATCACGATCAACATCTCCCCCTCAACCCCTTACTTACCCTCACTCTCACTCATCCTCAATCACCCTCAACACCTCACCCTCACTCACCCTCAACGCCTCACTCACCCTCATAGCCTCACCCACCCTCAACGCCTCACACTGACTCACCCTCAATCTCACTCACACTCAACGCCTCACCCTCACTCACCCTCAACACCTCACCCTCACTCACCCTCAACACCTCACCCTCACTCACCCTCAACACACTATCACACTACAACCACACAAAAAAACAATTACCACCACAGCACCACTCATCACCACTGCAGCAATCAAAGGTCATACAATAACAACATGTACGCTTTTAACAGTCACACACACACAACAACAGCTATCAATGGCCACTTTCACCAGGCATACACACACAACAGTCATCAGTACTGCAGTATTATGTCAAAATGAGACTGTGTGTTTGCAAAATACGGATGTGGAAGTGCAGAGTGAAGCAGTGTTGTTGCTCAATGGTACTGTGGGGCTGCAGAAAGATAAAGTGGTATTGCTGCATGTTGCATTCGTGGACATCAGTGATGCCATTGTTGGGAGAACTGCAACTGTTGTGGTGCTGAGTTATGCTGTGGTGGTAATTATTATACACCATCACAACACCACTCATCACTAGCACAGAACAACACATCCCAACTACAGCATTACTAAGCACCACACACTCACATGCCCACACGCTCACACACCCCCATCCTCACACACATCCACACTCACACACTCTCACACATCCTCGCACACCCACTCACATTCTCAATAAGCCTCATAGCCTCACGCTCGCCAACAATCACTCACTCTCACCCTCACACCGTCACCCTCACACCATCATCCACTCACCCTCAACACCTCACCCTCACTCACCATCAACACACTATCACACTACAACCACACACAAACACTTACCACCACAGCACCAATCATTACCACTACAGCATTACTCAGCAGACAAACGACATACAATCCAAACATGTGCGCTTTTAACAGGCACACACACTAATAGCTAGCAATGGACACATTCACAAGGCGTACACACACAACAGTCATCAGTGCATCCTTTCACCATGCATACACCCACACAAACAGCCATCAATCCACGCTTTCAACAGTCACACACACCACCAGCCTGAAGTGCACGCTTTAGAACAACTTTTTGTACGTTGCACACAGAATTACAGCTATACAAGCATGCTTTGGTGCTGTACAGTACTGCAGTTCTATGTCTAAATGAGACTGGGGGAGTTCTAAATACGGCTCTACTGGCAATGAGTGATGATCTCATGTCGCTCAATTGTAGTGTGGGGTTGCAGAATGTTAATAATGTGCTATTGCTGCAGAAATGGACATAAGGGATGCCGTGCAAGAGAAAATTACTACACACAAGGAAAGTGCGACCGAAAAACACGTACGCCAAAACGAAACTCAATCCATGCCAAAGAATAAAACTAAATAGCAGCCATTGATAAAATACTAAACACACTCTAATGAGAGGAGCCAGACAGAAAATACGTACGAGCAAAGCAAAACCAAATACAATAATTACATTAACATCAATAAAAGGAAAGGCATAAACAAAAGTATAAGAACTCACAAAGGCACTTTTTCATAATATGCAAATAAAATTGTCATTACCTGTCGATCGTAGCAGCTCATTCCCTGAAATGTAGAAAATATAAAAAAAAAACACAACAAAGAGAACATACACAGTGCATACATTATACTTTTAACTACAACAAGCAACTAACAAAAAAAATGAATAGCGGCGAAACAAGTCACATACCGGTACAAATGACACAAGCAAAAGCTAAGTCAGAGGGAAAATAAACATCACAGTGCCACCTCAGGCGAAACGGAACTACTGAAACTACATACCAGGAAGACACTAGCAAAGATTACTCAATGCATCCCAAAGAATCTACTTAAACACGAGCCAACATTCGCATAAAGATCAAGAAAAATTCAAAACACAAGAATAGTGAGCGAGAAATAACAAGGGACGCAATTTCAAAGACATAACACATACAAACATAAACATTGCTTTATGTAACATTTCGAAAAAACTATATTTTTCAAACATATATCTTTTAGAACAGTACTAAGGAATATTGTAACTCAAAACTCGATAATACACATGGCGCAATACAAATAAAACACTCATACATCCTAATAAAACATTATTAATAATACGTATATACACACACGTATTAATACATTCAAATTCATGTACTCACTTTTAATAAATGTACATCTTACCAGTCAGACGACGCAGCAACAAACACGGAGGAATAACACACCTTTACCGCACGAACATTCACATCAATTTGGAAAAAGCCCCGTTGACGCATGTCAAATGCAACGCTACGTCACACAACGTAGAGCTGCGATTGGCTAAAAATTACGTAACGCTCATAATTACATCACCATCAATTAAAAAATAGAACGCTAACATCCCTTACGTAACAAACGTAAAGGGAATACATTGCGTAATACCCTTTACTAGAACAGAAAAACAAAAACTTTTAATTACATACACTACATAATTTTAGAAACGTATACACAAGCCAAGTGCGACCAAAAAACACGTACGGCAAAACGGAACACAATCCATGGCAACAAATACACCGAAATAGCAGCCATTGATAAAATAAAAATCAAATGCAAGAAGCCAGGCAGAAAGTACATGCGAGCAGAGAGACCTAATAAAATAATTACATTAGCTTTACAATAAGCAAATCAATAAACAAAAGTATAAAAGTCACAAAGACACGCTTTAATATTATGCAAATTAATTTGTCATTACCTGTCCATCGTAGCAGCTCATTCCCTGAAATAAAGAAAATATAAAAAAGAAAACACACAAAGAGAACATACACAGTGCATACATAAAACTTTTCACTACAACAATAAACAAACAAAAAAAAAAACTGTGCACGCACTACCAATCCTTCCGTTATGCCAGATCTCACAATCTTCCATCACACACGGAGCTGCTCCAGCACAGGCAACGGCAATGCAAGCTTCACTCAAACACGGAGCAGGTACAGCACAGGCAACAGCATTCCCTTACACATGGAACAGGTACAGCACCGAGAGCTGCAGTGCAATCTTCCCTCACACATACATCAGGTACAGCACAGCCGGCAGCAGTGCAAGCTTCCCTCACACACAGAGCAGGTACAGCACAGGCAGCAGCAGTGCAAGCTTCCCTCACACATAGATCAGGTACAGCACAGGCGGCAGCAGTGCAAGCTTCTCTTACACATGCAACAGGTACAGCACTGACAGCAGCAGTGCAAGCTTCCATCACACACGGAGCAGGTATAGCACAGGCAACGGCAATGCAAGCTTCACTCAAACACGGAGCAGGTACAGCACAGCCAACAGCAGTGCAAGCTTCCCTTACACATGGAACAGGTACAGCACCGACAGCAGCAGTGCAAGCTTCCCTCACACATAGATCAGGTACAGCACAGGCGGCAGCAGTGCAAGCTTCACTCGAAAACAAGGAGCAGGTACAGCACAGGCAACAGCAGTGCAAACTTCCCTTACACATGGAACAGGTACAGCACCGACAGCAGCAGTGCAAGCTTCCCTCACACATAGATCAGGTACAGCACAGCCGGCAGCAGTGCAAGCTTCCCTCACACACAGAGCAGGTACAGCACAGGCAGCAGCAGTGCAAGCTTCCCTCACACATAGATCAGGTACAGCACAGGCGGCAGCAGTGCAAGCTTCCCTTACACATGCAACAGGTACAGCACCGACAGCAGCAGTGCAAGCTTCCATCACACACGGAGCAGGTATAGCACAGGCAACGGCAATGCAAGCTTCACTCAAACACGGAGCAGGTACAGCACAGGCAACAGCAGTGCAAGCTTCCCTTACACATGGAACAGGTACAGCACCGACAGCAGCAGTGCAAGCTTCCCTCACACATACATCAGGTACAGCACAGGCAGCTGCAGTGCAAGCTTCCATCACACACGGAGCAGGTACTGCACAGGCAACGGCAATGCAAGCTTCACTCAAACACGGAGCAGGTACAGCACAGCCAACAGCAGTGCAAGCTTCCCTTACACATGGAACAGGTACAGCACCGACAGCAGCAGTGCAAGCTTTCATCACACATACATCAGGTACAGCACAGGCGGCAACAGTGCAAGCTTCCCTCACACATGGAGCAGGTACAGCACAGCATACCCTCAGACCCTCACCCTCAACACCTCACCCTCACTAACTTCACCCTTATCACCTCACCCACAATTCCACACCCTCACTCACCCTCACCATCACTCACCCTCACTCACACTCAACACATCACCCTCATCTACACTCAACATCACCATCACTCACCCTCAACATCTCATCCTTAACACCTCACTCTTAACACCTCACTCACCCTCACTCATCCTCAACAAGTCACACTCACTCACCCTTAACACCTCACCCTCACCCTCAATACCATTCAACACCTCACCCTCACCTTCACTCAACATCACCCTCACTCACCCTCAACGACTCACCCTCAGTTACACACACTAACACTCAAAAACGCAACAGCACTCTGCCTCTCCATCATTCACACTCTATCCATCATTCACACACTATCCATCTTTCAGAAACTCTGCATCATTCACCCACTCACCATCATTCACCCAATCTCCATCATTCACCCAATCTCCATCATTCACCCAATCTACAGCATTCACCCAATCTACAGCATTCACCCAATCTACAGCATTCACCCAATAGACAGCATTCACCCAATAGACAGCATTCACCCAATCTGCAGCATTCACCCAATCTGCAGCATTCACCCAATCTGCAGCATTCACCCAATCTGCAGCATTCACCCAATCTGCAGCATTCACCCAATCTGCAGCATTCACCCACTCTGCAGCATTCACCCACTCTGCAGCATTCACCCACTCTGCAGCATTCACCCACTCTGCAGCATTCACCCACTCTGCAGCATTCACCCACTCTGCAGCATTCACCCACTCTGCAGCATTCACCCACTCTGCAGCATTCACCCACTCTGCAGCATTCACCCACTCTGCAGCATTCACCCACTCTGCAGCATTCACCCACTCTGCAGCATTCACCCACTCTGCAGCATACACCCACTCTGCAGCATTCACCCACTCTGCAGCATTCACCCACTCTGCAGCATTCACCCACTCTGCAGCATTCACCCACTCTGCAGCATTCACCCACTCTGCAGCATTCACCCACTCTGCAGCATTCACCCACTCTGCAATTTGAGGAATGTTAGGCCATTTTCTTACACATAAAGAAATTTCAGGACGGAAAACAAGGGGGTCGACGGAGTATAGCATCAGATACGTTAGACACAAAAAAAACTTAACATCATTGACCTAAAAGGATGCAAGGATGTTAATCAGTCTTCGGGCCAAAAAGTAAATTTAATTCGTACGATATTACAACAATATTACACAAAGGAAACAAATACAAATATGTGGCAGGAAGCGAGGACGAGGAGATACAAAGACACAAGTGAAACAGGCAACTTTTTCGCCGGGCAATAAACAAGCACTATTCATCCGGAGAATGGGACGGTTTAAAGACAGTAGTCAACAGTTACACAAAAAACCGGACGCATACAACAATAGCACTTCTTCTCACGGAATTCCGTCTAATATAAAGCAAATATGACGAAATAAACAAAAATTCAGAAACAATCAAATTTTTCAGAGGGAAATAAACAAGAACGATTCATCCGGAAAATGGGACGCATTGAATACAATAGTCGAGATTTACACAAAAAAAAGAAACGCTTAACACAATAGCATTTATCCAGACGGAATTAGTTCAAATACAATAAAACATATTACGAACATAGAAAGAGTCAGTCACAAAAATCTAACGAAAAATACATTAGTTCACTGTACATGTCGTTCATACATTGCTAAAAATACTACAGTCAGCAAAGACACAAAGTTTCATTTCATACTTCAAGTACGTCAATAACAAATTATCCGACTACTTCAGCATCACACAAAAAAATAATAAAAAAACAACTTACATCAATATATTACAACACATTTACCACTTCGAAATGAAACAAACCCCTTTTGTATGTCAAATTACCAAAAAAAGGACATTAATACATTACATTACAGTTTAACAAAACATATGCATTACACATCGCCAATAAAAAACACTACTTTATGTTACATTACAAACATTTACAAATATTACGAGTGAATTAAATAAATTTAGCAAGTATTTAAATTTTACATAGTATATATACTACATTACATTACATTAAAATAAACTTAGGAATACATTCTTACCTGTCAAACGACGCAGCAACACCACCGGGACAAGAACACGCCTTCCGCACACCAACATTCTCGATCAATGGGGAATTCAACGGTTGACGTATGCAAATCGGAACGCTACGTCAAAAACGTCGCGCTCCGATTGGCTAGAAAAATACGTAAACAAAAAACACACACAACTCAAAAATAAACTAGACCGCTAAACATAGCAGACGTCGACGTGACGCTATACGTCGGCCATTTTAAAAAAAATATAAAAACGAGACTACACAAACATGTTACAAAACATACACATAGTTAGTACAATACATACACATTTAAAATTACATACTAATATACACATAAGACTGAAGTAATACAAAGGGGACACCTTTAGTTACAAACAACACATTACTTAATTATTATTAACATATACACACACTCTTAACATCACCCTCACACAACAAAACTATCACACTCTTTCACACACGCTCAGTAACGCTAAAACAACCACGCAACGCCACTCAGGCACGCAACGCCACTCACGCACGCAACGCCACTCAGCCACGCAACGCCACTCAGCCACGCAACGCCACTCACCCACGCAAAGCCACTCAGCCACGCAACGCCACTCACCCACGCAACGCCACTCACCCACGCAACGCCACTCATGCACGCCACTCACACACGCAACGCCACGCACACATGCAACGCCACTCAGCCACTCACTGCCACTCTGCCACGCAACGCCACTCAGCCACGCAACGCCACTCAGCCACGCAACGCCACTCACCCATGCAACGCCACTCACCCACGCAACGCCACTCACCCACGCAACGCCACTCAGCCACGCAACGCCACTCACCCACGCAACGCCACTCACCCACGCAACGCCACTCACCCACGCAACGCCACTCACCCACGCAACGCCACTCACCCACGCAACGCCACTCACCCACGCAACGCCACTCAGCCACGCAACGCCACTCAGCCACGCAACGCCACTCAGCCACGCAACGCCACTCAGCCACGCAACGCCACTCACCCACGCAACGCCACTCACCCACGCAACGCCACTCACCCACGCAACGCCACTCACCCACGCAACGCCACTCACCCACGCAACGCCACTCACCCACGCAACGCCACTCACCCACGCAACGCCACTCACCCACTGACACTCACTCACACTCAATCACTCTCACCCTCACTCACCAGCAACACCTCACCCTCAACGCCTCACCCTCAAATCCTCACTCACCCTCACTCTCACTCATCCTCAATCACCCTCAACATCACACACTCACTCACCCTCACTCACCCTCAACACCTCACCCTCACTCACCCTCAACTCCTCACTCACCCTCATTCTCACTCATCCTCACTCAACCACCCTCAACTTCAATGACCCTCAACGCCTCACCCAACACCTCACCTTCACTCACCATCAACATCTCACCCTCACTCACCCACAAAACATCAGCCTCAACACCTCACCCTCAATCACTCACCCTCAACAATTCACCCACACTCACCCTCCCTCACCCTCAATTCCTCACCCACACCCTCAACACTTCACCCTAAACACGTCACTCATCCTCAACGCCTCCCCCTCCCCCTCACTCACCCTCACCCTCACTCACCCTCAACACCTCACCATCACTAACACTCAACACCTCACCCTCACTAACTCACACTCAATCACCCTCAACACCTCACCCTCAACACCTCACCCTCAACACCTCACCCTCAACACCTCACCTTCAAAACCTCAACATCAACAACTCACCCTCAACACCTCACCCTCACTCACTCTCACTCACCCTCACTCACCCTCACTCACACTCACTCACACTCAGTCACCCTCACTCACCCTCACTCACCCTCACTCACCCTCACTCACCCTCAACTCCTCATTCACCCTCACTCATCCTCACTCACCCTCAACACCTCACCCTCACCATCACCCACCCTCAACCCCTCATCCTAACTCGCAATAACCCTCCCTCACCCTCACCCTCACTCACTCTCACTCTCACTCACCCTCAACACCTCACTCACCCTCAACACCTCACTCACACTCAACTCCTCACTCATCCCCACCCTCACTCACCCTCAACACCTCACCCTCACACAGTGCAATAGGTCTCGTAGGATTTTTAGTTACAGCTTTTACAATTGTTTATTGCTTTTTTGATTTGTAATTCTTTAGCATTGGCAAAAAAAAATAAAAATGCAAAAGATTTACAACAAAAAACCCATAAACAATTCTAAATGCACTAACTCTAATGCTGCGAGACCTATTGCATTTCCAATGCTTGTTTAAATATGAATTTTCACAGGTAAGTAAACAGTTCAGTTAAATGTGTCTTCACGCAGCAATGCTTCCCTATGGGAGAAAAGGTATACGTTGCTTATAGTTATTTGCGATCAGTTTATGGGGGTCCCCTTTGGGACTTATGGTTGTAGTGGGCCACGGTCCAAAGTACCAAGAGCAGTTACTAGTTACCTATCCTGGGGTCTCAAGGTGCAGAGGTGCTGGTCGGGTTGGTAGCTGTGCGTGCTATGCCAGTGGAAATAAGAGGGGCCACCTAGAAACGGGCTGCAGAGGGGGACCTGGAGACAAGTCTGGGAGCTTCTAATGGGGCACTTAGTTACAAGGGTCCTGGGGACAAGGGAGCACAGCCAGTTTGTCAGTAACCGGGCGGGGGCTCTTGGATGCAGAGTAGAAAGGTCCGCTGGGCTCTGTGCATCCTAGTACATTACAGTTGTCTGTCTCGCCGGCTGAGGGTGCAAAATCAGGACAGCTGGGCCACTCGTAGTGGATCCTTGCCGTGCTGGCATCCGTCAACGGCACTGGCGTCCCTCGACGGCTGCTCGGTCTTGGTGCAGTGGGAGTCCCAATTAGATTCTCACAGGCTCAGTTTGGTGCAAAAGGGGTCCGATACCCCCGATATTGGTACGGTGCGGCTCGGGTGTGTCCTGGTGTCCTCACTTGGGGGGGGTGGCGAGACAGATCTGACCTTCAGGAGCACAGGGTCCTGAAGCTGCTGAGCCAGGGTGGCCGGCGAGATGCAACTCTGTACACAAGACATTGCGTTTTCGTTGCCTGCTGTCTGCAGGAGAATAGCTCCTCTAATCCAAGGGATATCATTTGTAATTTGCGAAGAGCTAGCAGTCTCCCGTGGTTCTTGGAAAATGTTCAGCTGCAGAATGAGTCATTGGTCACGATTGCCTAGACTGGTGCAGGCAGGGTTTGTCCCCAAAAGTCCACAGTAAGTCTTCAGTTTTTGCTTTTCTTTTTGCTCTTTTGTCCTCTCTTTTTGATTTGTCGAATCTGAGTGCCTGTTATGGGTGCCACCTAAATACTCACTTTAGGGGCATTAAGGGGAGTGACCGGTAGTAGCTAATGGCCTACTTCTCTTTAGGGTGCCTACACCCTCTATATGACCTCTTCCTTTGGTCATGTAGAGGGTGTAGACACCCTAAAGGTAAGTAAGCACAAGTTGGTCTCTCCACGAGGGTCAGGTGCAGCATTCAGACTGGCAGGGTTGGCGTCAAGTCAGTCATTGCTCCTCTGTTCTCGGGTCAGCAAACTTCAGTCCACTTCTTCTTTTGGTCCGTCGAACCTTGGTTCCTGGCATCAGGGATGCCATCTAAATACTGGATTTATGGGTGTTACAGGGAGTGTAGAAGTAGAGAAGCAGAGAATGGGCTACCTACCTTTAGGGTGGCTACACCCTCTATATGATCACTTCTTGTGGGAAGTGGGTATAACCCTGACCCAGAGGACCTCATTCCCCCAAAAACCAAGATAGTGGGATTTTCCTTCTCGTGTTCACTTCCGGTAGCACACCTTAGGGGTGTTGCTAGCCTGAGGGTGGACATGCCTCCTGACTAGCTAATTTTCTGACCTGTCCTGGTGCCAAATGGGCCCTGGGCAGGGGGTGATGTTTCCCGTCTAGGCAAAAAGTAGAGAGACTACTGCAATAAAAACTCAGTGTTAAAGGCATAAGTCCGCCCTCTAGTGTTGGGTTGGATGATTACAAGCTGCTTTTGTTCCAAGACGTTTTCGAGTCACGAGGCTGTGAGTCTCCTCCTCTTGGTAATACTGCGCATGGTCCTCAACGGTTATGTTTTTTTCGCCGACTGGTTTGGATATAATGTCTTGCGCTCCTGTTCAAGACTCCTCCCGGCTCCCTTCGGTTCATTAATATCTTTACTCACTGCTATTTTCTCGATCGTCCTCTTATTGCGTCCTACACACCCTTCCGAATAGCGGGTTTTCAGCTTGCTTCTTCGTCCCATGTGTTGCGCCCGGCCATACCAAACTTCACCAATTTTAACGCTCTTGGAGAATGACGTGCTGATGGAACGCACTCAGTTCCTTGTTTGTCCAAATTGTCATTCCAAATATCCTCATACCGACCAACATCCAGTTTGCAGTCTATGCCTCTCGCCCGTTTGAAAGGACAGCTGTGAGGCCTGTGAGTCTTTTCAATCTAAAAAGACTCTTCGGGACCAACGTGCTGAACGACCGGAAAGGCAGCGCAAGCAAGCGGATGATTTCCTGGGCATCTTCGGTCGACAAGAGGAGGGGTAAAGAAGCTTCAGAGGCACAGGAGGAA
Source organism: Lissotriton helveticus (assembly GCF_964261635.1). NCBI lineage: Eukaryota > Metazoa > Chordata > Amphibia > Caudata > Salamandridae > Lissotriton > Lissotriton helveticus. Next base: position 267,295,238 of record NC_136068.1, on the reverse strand, counting down.
TCCCTTTCCATCCAAGATTCCGACTCAGTCCTAATCTGATGATGACCATTCTTCAGCCGGCACAGAAGCAATGGACAGTGAGAACCTCTACACCTGATCCAAAGGCCAAACCATCGGCTTCCACAGAACAAACTGCTCACGGGCCGCCACAGCAAAAACGCCATTGTACGCACCGAAAAACTGATACGGAATCCCCGCCCTCCCGCTCTGCTCTGAAAATTCGGCCAGCAGCAGGGGCCTCCACCTCCTCCACACTCTGGGCCACAGCATCTCAATCTTAGGTCTCAGCACTGAAACAGAGGCAGTCCATTTCGGATCCGAACATACCTCTAAAACAAAGTTTCCACCACCGAAATGCTTTGTATTTGGACCGAAAGCCCCACCAGAGCCAATCCTCTAACATTTTCAAGAACGGCTCGATCCGAAACAAAAGACTTCAAATTCAGTCTGGGACCAAGAAAATAGTAGTCCAGCCACCAAAACAACACACTTCTAAAAAGCAATTGTCTTTTGAAAATGACCTGGTAATTCCTGTTCAACCTATGAAGGTAATAAAGGATGCTGCAACTAGACAATTGCACATTCCCATTCCAACTTCACCTACATCACAAACACCACCTACTCCACCATCTCACTCAACACATTTGTTTGAGGTAGGTAACATCCCCTCACTCAATAGGTGAAGATTAGAACATCCCAGAAAATACACAATTTGACAGACATCTAGTCGGAGATTCCTTACCTTTGAACTTCCAGGCGTTAGGCTTGATCCGGAATATTTTTCTTAGCAGTACCCCTGCACGCCGGAAATGTGATGCAGGTTGACTCCTCCTGACATCTGCGTTGTCAATTTAACTACCACTCCGGCACGCTGACATCAGTTCTTTCTGTGCCAGTCAGCGCACATCTGTCGAAGAGAGCTTGCCCCCGGTCATTTTTGGACATACATTTTTTTTCTTTTTAGGGCTCGGCTGAAACGCGCGGAAGCTCGTCTCCGCCGAGAACTTATTGTGGCCGTGTCTCCTTCCCAGGAGACAATCCTGGCCGCGCGCATCGCCTTGGAGGCGATTCCAAACTGGCACGCGAACGAGCGCTGCGGCCAGGGGCTGTCTCCTGGGAAGGAGACACGCATGCGATAGCCTCACAGCCAGACATGCACATTGGGTAAACCCGCGGCTCGTTGTTACTGGCGGCGAGTCATCTTGCAGGAATGTGCCCCTGGGCACGTGACTCGAGTTCCCTGCATCCGCTGTATATAGTTAAACACACTTAACCTGTTGCCTACAGAACTTTGTATTTTTGTTTTGAGCGGCTTCTTGAATGATATTGCTCAACGCACCTGGCAAAGACACCCCAAAGCCTCAAAATGTTTTGAAAAATGGCGTTAATCTCCCCTTCGCCAGCAAGGACCTGTTGGAAGGTGAAGCGCACACCGATATTTCTTAATAAAAGACGACGAGGTAGAGTGGCAGCCCCGAGCAGCTGCTCGCCGGGCGTGTGAACATTTGACTTACTGCGGGCAGGAATGCAGGTTGTTATGGGTTTCTTTGTGCCGAGTTATTTCAATGCTGCAGCGAGCAACTGTCAAGGTTATTAGTGATTAACTGTATGGTGGCCGTTATGTATTTGCCGCGATGAAAAATAGTTCCACTCCTTGAAGATATCTGCTGTTGGCCTCAGATAACCTCCCTTATCAACGGCCCTCAGGGGCTGTTTCTCCACCCACGGCGTTTATTTCTTTAATAAATCATTGTCTTCGAGAATGCTTCTGTGCGTGCGGCATAAAACTTAATTTTACTTTTTGCTCTTTTCACAACAATTTATAGCGATTGTCATCAGAGAAGTTAAAGGTTAAACGGCGTTGGACAAGCCAAGCAGCTGTTTGTGTCGCGGAGGGACACTGGTCAGACGAAGTTTCCCGGCAGTGACCTACATCTGGAATAGAGACGAGGGCGCTCTGCATACACTGAGAGGGGAGTCTTGTTTGTTGCAGCACTTCATATGAAACTTTTATAGCCGCTTGAACACAATTAGCTTATCATTTAGAACGAAGAAGTTTCACATTTAAATTCAATTATTTTATTGGCACGATTCGCAAATCATCATAGTGAAATCCTAGAATATTAAAAGAGCACGCCATTAAAATCTGTTACATATCAAAATGTTAGACCCCCAGGATCATCATAATATTAGATTAATAAATAAACAGTTGTTAAAAGTAGAGAATTCACACAACTAGACCCATTAAAATTTGATACAACATCCCACTCTAAACAGATTTACAATACGAGCGAGCTGAATAAGAATACATAGCTGGGAATTGGTGACTGTTCATCAAATGGAGAACGATTACTACAAGTACCGGTACTGCCTAAAATATAGCTATTATAACTTACACCAAGTCATAAAAAGCTGCAAAAATTGTCCTCCTAAAACTCTCATTTTAAACATTCCTGTATTGCAACTTTGCAAGTGCTAATATTCAGCTGTCTAAAAATTGTGACCAGCCAGTAAGATGCTGGTGCAGTCAGTGTCGTGCATATGCAGATAATATGCTGGACAGCTTCCAGTGCTGCACCACAGCCCCTACATAGAGTTTTCTGAGTACCTGTCAGCCGTCAGTATTTGTATGCCTTGAGTGGAATCAACCCCAAACCCAAGCGGAGGAATTGGGGTTTTGTAGCCAACTGAAATGGACAAGATAAGTAAGGTGGCAGCCATAGAGGCTGATACAGGTCATTAAATGGTATACATGGGCTCTAGAGCAAATTGCCTCTAAGTCATCATGGGTAGATAATGGCCTTGCCTGCTTCAAAAGGATTCTTGCTAACTATTTCAGAGGAAGGGACAGTTGCATCAAGTCCTTGACTGCAAGCTCCGTGATCGAATCCAAGTAAAATGTGTGTAGATCCGATTCCTTGTCCTGAATAATACTCCATTTATTTATTTTATTTATACAGTTTTATATAGCGCAAACTTGACCGGTGAGGGTGGCAGAGTGCTTTAGAGGTGGGCGCAGTAAGATGCAAGTAGGAGACAAGAGAACAGTTGCAGATACAAGAGAGGTGCAATCAGAGAACTTTAAGAAGTTGAGAAACTAAATCTCCATAGGAAATCATCAATATAGTAAAGCTGCTTAAGTGAGCCACATTCACCGCTTTCAATATTTGCACAGAAGGAAAGGAATTGTGCATAACTAATGTAATTGTGCCATGTCAGGTTGCACTCTTGACAAATTGGGTCTGCGCCGTGCACTGTAGTAAATGGAAAAGGCCTCTTTAAGAACGAGACTGTGCAGGATGCAGCCAGGAAAATAATCGATCTTTGTAGACAAATGATCCATATGTCAAAGTAGGCATCCGTTTCCTTTCAATGACTTTACAAGTTACAGAAAGGCCTGGCCCGAAAGGAAGCTGTGAAGGAGCTGGAAGGCAAAAGTAAAAGAATTCTCCACTGATGTCAATAATTCGACCAGTGAGACTTGGTAGCCACAGTTGTTCAGCCAAACCCCTAAGTATTTTATTGAGTCAACTCTTTCAATTTGTGTGTGCGATCATTTAATAAGCAAGCACCATACTTGATTTTCTTTTTACCAAATCCAGGAGTTTAGTCTTTTACGAATTAATACACAGCTGATTGGCTTCGCAATAGTCCACATACAGAAATCGTTGTAGACCTATTTCAGTTTGGTGTTAGTTGCATACTGTAAAAGATGTAGGCTGCTCCTGTTAAATTTGGGTGGAAATCCCTTACCTGAGCGCAAAAGAACTCTCAAATCTGCCAGGCCTCAGTTTTTGTGGCTCTTCGCCAAAGTGGCCGACTTTCTGCATACTCGCACCTTTACCCATGTGTTTGAGTTAAGACTTATGATGGCCATTAGAAAGGGTATGGGGATGCCCCAGGCTACTAATTTTTCCCTCAGCCATCCTCTGTCCACATTATCAAAGGCTGTTGCAAAATCCATAAATGCACAAAATAAAGACCTTTCCCCTTTTTAGGTCTCGCCTGAGCCAGAGCGCATGCGCCGCCCTGCGAGGCTTTTAGTAAGGGCTTTAGACTGGAAACACACGCTCATGGGTGTGCTTTTTTTTTAATCTCCCGCTACTGGCCTTTGCGTGTGTCTTTCTAAGAAAGACAGCACACAATTTGCCCAAGGCAGGTGCATGACCCACTTCTCTGTCCCCTGGCCTAGGGTGCTCGGAAGCGAGCAGCAGCGCGGCCGGGTGCCAGCTGCAAACCTCGCATCCCTGGCAGTGCGAGCGCACCACCCGTGTTTTTTAGCCCCTTTTGTGGCTAAGAGGGAACGGCGCTCCTGGTGGGCACGTCCCTCATCTTTAGGAGACGTGTCTGTGCTTAGGGAGTGGCCACATTTAATTTGCTTTCTCTTGTAAATAGGGGTTCCCTTGTTTGTATACCGTAAGTTATCCCGTGGAGCTAGGAGAAAGTGTCCACCCTCATGACACCCCCTTTGCTGAACACGTACAGTCCTGCATCACGGGTATCCGACCCTCAGTGTAAGCCAATTCTATATAAGAAAAATACAAGCATGGTTGCTTTAATAACATCAAATCACACTGTACTTTTCAGTAACTTTTGCCGTGTCCACCTACCGTTGTTATTGTAATTTAACGCATGTGTAGCACTGGTTTTTGTGGCAATACCATATTACGAATGTTTTTCAAAATCTTTTAGACTGAGCAGAAGAATGACACCCGTGTTTTAAAAACAGAATGGTTTGTAGGTGACGATGGGGTGCTACGCTGGAACACATGAAACCTACCTTGTACATAACCTTCGGGTCGCCGCCAGAATGGCCGCTGTGCGGAAGTATTCACTGTGGTACATTACTCAGACAACCTGCTGATGTCAGGTGATGCTTCAGCAGTGTGAAACACGCATGAGTCAGGTCGCTCTGTTTCTGTGTACAACATGCGTGAAATGTCTCTGTTTTGTAGTCAGAAAAACACTTCTCAACAACGTAAATACAGGCCTGCTGTGCAGATTGCGACTCTTCAGGCCAAGTACAAATTACTTTGTCTGTCCTCCAAATGAGTCCACTGTGCTGTGGAAGTACAATAGCTGGGGGGACGAGTGTCTGTAGGAGATATGTATATAGATAATGGAGCACAGATTCAGTTCCTAGCAGACCTGGTTTCGACTTTATTTCCTCGAATAAACAGCGCAGGCAAGCTTTAAGTAACATTTGCAACAACCATCCCACCCATAGACTGTTTCACGGCATCTACCCCTCTCCATTAATACGAGGTTTAACATTGAAGCAGTTGTCAATCGATAAGGATTTATAAAGTGTGGCAAATCAGGGAATTGGAATTGTTGTATCCTGGCCCGGCTCCTCAGGCAACTGTGTGATCTTCCTCACTCCCTATGAGGCCCTGCTTCTTCTCACACAACCATGTGATCTTCCTCACTCCCTTGAAAGCCAAACTCATCCTCAGACAACTGTGTGATCTTCCTCACTCCCTGTGAGCCCCAGCTCCTCCTCACACAGCCATGTGCTCTTCCTTACAAAACAACTGTGCAATGTGTCTCATATGTATGTACCTTGAACGCTGCAAGAACAAGCATTTACAATACAATTGATCTTACAATTTTGAAACTTTGACCCATTGGTATTATAAATAACAATGCCTTTTATAATTGCCATTTTTTTAAACACATAAATAAAAGGCATTGTCATTTACAATGGCAATAGCTCAAAATCTTGCAATTGCGAGACCTATTGCATTGCAAATGCTTGTTTATACAATTGTCACTTTATCTTACTCTGTTTTGTACCTTTTGGGACACAAAACTTTCTCCTCAAGTAATTCCTAAATTCCACCTATGAGGAAGATAGAAAAGCAAGTGAGACTCTTTAGCATTAATTAGTGCATAGATTATTCATTGTGGAGTTTGTGTCCCCATACCAAAACAGGAAACTGTGCACTGGGTGAAAATTCCCAGTGTAGGAGGGATATATGTGTTTTTTGTTTTTCAGTAACAAGCTCCCACTTTGACACCTTGGCAAAGTGTAAGTGTCTTCAGCAGAGCATAGAGATCCCACTTGCCTGGCAGAGATCTCTATATACAGCGGGCGGTCTTCTTTGTGAAATTTGAGGAAATCCATCCGCTGAGTTTGGTGAGAAAGATGGTCACCCGCCAAAGTTTAAATAAATCTCTTTGCCACTAAGACAACTGATGATGCTGCGTTCCTCCAAACTCTGAATGCGGTAATTTCTGATACCATGGGAAGCAGTTATTCTGATGCACCATTACAGTTTGTCCCTGAGGAACTGGAATAAATAGAGAAATCTGTGTTTGGGTACAAAGTCACCCATGTTTTCCCTAATTCTAGGCACTTTTCCCATCCACAGTTTGCTTAGCCTTTTCTCCTGAAATGTGTGTGGGGGGAAATTTAGGAGTGCTCTTTTTCCACACATCTCATGTTCCCACTTTAACTGGTAATGCCATTACAAACTAGGGGTGTGTGAAATCCACATAATTTCCTTACACCTCAAGTAGCGGTCGGTGGTGGGAGTGCTGCCGGGTGGTGACGGGGGGCTATCCACCGTCACAATAAATAATGTGATTGTGATCAAGTTACCCATTAGCGTTTGTAAATATTGCTCTCTTGTTTTCTATAGACATGCATGTGAAGCACTTATTTAAATCCCAGTCCTCAGGCTGACATAATCCAGTATTGCTGACTCTCTACACTAATTTATTGACTAACTCCTCCATTCAAATATGTATGTCCCACAGTTGCATAATTTGGAAAAAATCAATCCTAGTATTCACAGACATTTTTTAGACGTGTCTATGAGGCAACTGAAAGAGCATCCCATTAAATGGTGCCTCAAAGTAAATAGATGATGTCAAGACTCTGTTTCCCTTTTCCGTGAGGTTTCATTTTGATAGTAGGCCGCGACTCACCATGGTTGCAACCTCAATCCTGCCACCACACACGATGCCAACTTGTGTCACATAACATGGGCTCTCTTCACAGGGTAAATCTGTGAAGAGCAAATATGTAATGTAATGTAATGTAAGACTTATATAGCGCACTATCACCCAATAGGTATCCTGGCACTGCTCCAGTGAGTTGGAACCCCTTACACGGAATGGGTTTCCAGCTCCTGTGTGATGACCCAACAGAGCTGATGTCCAGCAGGGTACTTGTCACCTGGACATCAGCAGCAACCTAAGAAGCTTTTCTTTGTGTTTTGTGGGAGGGTAGGAGTGGGTCTCAGTCAGCACTTCCATTACGCCCTGCTCCCTCACAATGCCCCACCAGAAACTTTCTGGCACAAATATCTTAGGCTGTGTTTGACATGCACAAGCCTTCATTGCACTTTGCACTTGCTGAGCGGTGCAGGTTACTGAATGCAGATCTACTGTTCACAACATCTTCATACATTAGTTGCCCCATTTCACCCTAGAATTCTCGTCTCAGAATTAGTGATACCAGGGGTACCAGTAACTCCAGGGGGTAGATTGGAGAGTACAAGTCCTGGGAAAATTACCAGGGGGACTAATTAGCATATCTTAAATACTTATGATAACACCCACTTACAATTGAACCTATACAATCATTAAGCATAACCAGCATAACCGCAAAGAAATGGGAAAATAACTTTTATGTTTTTTGTTTTTTTTTGCGGGAAATCACGAGTTGGTTTTCCACGTATCAACTGATAATGGAGCTCGGAAATATCTGAAAGGACACCGGTTGTAAAGAGAACTCTGGAACTTGCTATTACACCTGTTTAAAGAGTAAAGAAGAAGCACTTGGTTTTCTTTAAGCGATAAAAGGGTTAATGTTGAGAGGTTCCCAGATTCTTCTCAAATAAGAGATTCAAACATCCCCCTCAACCCCACTGGGCCTCTAACACATGAACGGGATGCTGCGAGTGGGCAGGCGGTTTGAAAACTCCTGCGGCTAGGTTACATGCCTGCAATATTGCTAAATGGGGAGCAGCTGCAGCGAAGAGGCACAGGGTGACACCTCTCGGCCTTAGGTAGGGGAAACGTAGTTCACTTTCTAAAAATAGTTGGGGGAGATTCCTTCCCCCCACACCCACCCCAACTTGCACCCTTCGGGAGAGGGAATTTGCACAGACTGTGGCATAGTGGGTAATTAAATGCAGAAATTAGTATTTTCTCTGCCTATTCCCGTATGTTTTTCCCAGCTGCTAGACCAGTTTTCACCTGGACCGTTTGCTTTTGGCACGCAATGATTCCAGGGTTAAAATATCTTGATTTCATTTTAATCATGATACTGTTGGCCTTTGCTCTGCCCAATGAGATTACTGGGCCACTAGTTAGCTATTTGAACACATGCAAAAAATTCCAGAAATACAGGATGCGCTTTTCTGCAAACTAAGGGGCTTATTTGCAAGCCCTTTGCGCCGCTGGTGCGTCACTTTTAGCCAGGGCACAAGTCGTAAAAAAAGAAGTGGGGGGACGCTGTCACCGGGCGTGACGTCACAACAGGAAGTGACGTCACGAAAGGTACCGAGCTCCTCGTCCCAAAGAGTGAAGTCCAGTTGTTTGGCAGGGGGACGGCCTCCCCCCGGTAAAATAGGTGGGGGGACGCCGTCCACCCGCGTGATACCCAGACTCGAGCTCTGCTTTTAGCATAGAAAAAAGTATTGCACTTGCGGCGCAAGGGGCTTGTAAATAAGCCCCAAAATTTCTTATAAGGCACTTTTTCCGTGCTTGAAAATCAGACAAACTGGGCTGCGAACATATGTAATCAGACATGTGAAACAGCCAATACCTCATGCTAATGGCCTGCAAAAACCAGTGCTTTCAATGGAACCCGAGTCGTAACGCTGCATTAACCTCACTGTGAGTGATCACAATATGGTAGTCAATTAGCGCTGCTACAACCATTAACTAAGCTAGTTAATCTGGAGCGGGCTTTGTTAGTTTGTCATGCAATGCTCCCCTGCAAGTGCATTTCTCTCTTATTCTTTTCACCAGATGTTGTACAAAGCAATCAACACAAAAGGAGACCATTTTGTATCTCACCAAAGATGCTCGTTATCTCGCATGGAGTTCACTAATTGTTATCAAGGCTTTACTTTTTTTTTTGTTTCTAAGTCACTGGTGTTTCCTTTTTTTCCTATTATTTACTGTGTTTTCCCGAGCTGTCACAAAAGCAAGATATGACCTTGCACAGGTAAATCTATGATATTGACATGTACAGAAACCAATCCCAATCCTTAACTTCAAGTAGCAGGGTCACATTTATCAAGCTTTTTTTTAGGGTAAAGTCACCAAAAGTGATGCAAACTGGTGCAACGTTTTGGGATGAACTTCCATCACAAAACGTTTGCACTGGAAAGTTTTCAAAAGGTATCTGAAGTGTTATACTAGACTATGTGCTGCTTTGTGCTACTGTTGCATAAAGGGACATCCCATAGGTGGTACTTAGCCGTATCCATGCCACAACCCATGGATTTTGATGCAAAACTCTATGAAATATTGTCTGTTGACCATGCTGTGAACCACAAAATGATGCCTCTTTGAGGTAGGTGCAAAGAACTTTGATGGTGGTGCAAAGAAGGAGAAACGGTTTCTTTTATCAAAACTTTTCTAAATTTGTGTAGGTGCTGTACTGTACAGCACACATTCAAAGTGGCAAAAGTTTGAAAGTAAGTCTAATGGTAGCATTTTATACTAGATGGGTACAATTCCAGTACAAAACCTATGCTAGGTGTATGCAGACACCTTTACACTGTTTGCAAAGGTGTGCGTAGTACTAGGCAGCCACAAAGTGCACAGGTGCTTGGGAGGACAGCAGCTACTCAATATCTTAGTACACATGGTATTGCCTTGCTCTCTCCCATTCCTGCACCACAGATTAGTAACTTTTGTTGCTGTAGTGCGTTGTGTGAAAAAATAGTAAACTTATCCCGATATGTCGTGAAAGGTGAAACGTGCCACTTGCGCTTGCAACAATAAACTGTATTTGTCATCCCCTTTCTAGCAAGAATGTCTCTGTACTCTGGACAATAAAAATGTAACAGTATAAGAAAAACAACTCTTCCAAAAATAAACACTTAAAACACTTAATAAAGATAGGAACCAATGCCACCCGTCAGGTCTGGTGGTTGAGGGGTCTAATGCATCCTCTGTAAACAGTTGAGGGGCTTATTTACAAGCCCATTGCAACGCATGCGCGTCACTTTTATTGAACCACCGGCAGAGCAACCAGCTTCCCCATATTTACAAGGCCATGTTAAGTCACCTTGCGTGACTTTTCATGACCTTGTAAATATGTTTCCCTTTCACACATAACTCTGCATGAAAGGGGCGTTTCATGGTGTTGCTGTGGGAACTCCAGTGCAATATCCATGATTTACAACATTTAGTAAACCTGGTAATGTGTCAGAATCATATGCCTCCGAAGGGGAGGCGTATGGAGGCACAACAAGGAGAAATACTTTTATTTCTCCTCCTTGTTTCCTTTTTCCATGCATGCTGCATTCTACATCACGCATCGAAAAGGAAAATGCCTTTATGTATTGTTTTTGTGGAGGAAGGTGCCCCTTCCTGCACAAAAACAATCATCCCCTCAGCGTAGGCATCCTTGCAAAATTACACAAGAGTGTCTGCGCTGGTGCACGGCTGCTGTTTGTGCTCCAGCCCAGGGGAGAAGGACACATACGGCACATTCCTGCACCTTTTTTTTTTTACACACAGCAGAGCAGCAGGAAGGCTTGCTGTGCTGCCGTGCGTCAAAATATTGTAAATGAAGCCTTGAGTTGGAAATGTTGTATGGCATTACAATCCATGCCTTCTCCATGTAGTCTTTACCTCGCATGCCTTTACCACTCCTTAGCCTTTATAACGCAACTCTTTATCACGAATACACCTAGAGAAGCATTGAAGTTACCTTTAACAGGCATACGTTTACCATGCATACCATTGCCAAGCATACCTTTACAACGTATATTGTTTAACGGAAATATATTTTTAAATTAAATAAAATGTAAACGACAAAAAAATTAATGAAAATCAAGACAACATTGATCTAAAAAATGCCCCAATGTGCCTAATATTATAAACATTAAAAGAACCTGTGTAGAGCAAATTAAAAAAAATTAAAATTTAAAAAAATTGCATTTGCTTCGCCCAACACAATGCGGAAAAATGCAAGACAAAGTAAAGGGGACAATATTATCCACAAAGCCAATGAAAAGGTCAAATTGCAGAGGCTTGCATGCCTTTATAAATAAACCTTATTAACCAGTACCTCTGTCCCTAACCAAGATGGCAGACATACATAATGAAGGTAAAAAACATGACAAAAATCACTTTCACTCAAAATATATGTTTAGTCACGACTTTCTTTGCATTAAAACAAGGATCACAACAGTTATTTTGTAGAAAATTATGGTAAACCCTTTAAATAGATATAAAAGTGGCAATCCGCCATTTTGAGCTTAGTGCTAGACATACATGTGAGCTGGCCACACGCACTACTGAGAGGAGGAGAATGTGACTGAGAATACTGCCCTTTGTCTATCAATGAAAGTATTTATACAAATAGGTGGACGTTATCATAACAAATAAATATTTCAAACAATAGGTATATAAAATTACTTATTTTGTCAATTTTAGAGAATATTTCTGAAGAAATACATTTTTTACAAAGCCTACTTACTTCACAACCGTTTAAAATTTTAACCAACAAGTAAGTTAAATATTTCCGAAAATATTAAATTATTTTCAAATTGTGGTAGGTGCTGGACACTATTAGGGGAACGATTTACTATTCCTTACTCCTGTCACGGCCAACTTGTGAAAGGCACTGGATACTGTAAGGAGCAGATTTACTATTCCTAACTTCACCCAGCGCCAACTCGGAGAAGGTGCTGGGCACCGTGAGGTGACAGATTTACTATTCCTAACTCAAGTTAGGGCAAACTCTGGGAAGGAGCTGAACAGAGTGAGATTGCAGATTTTCTATTCCTAACTCCAGTCTGGGGCAATTTGGGGAAATTGCTGGAAACTGTAGGGGCCAGATTTACTATTCCCAACTTCAGCCAGGGTCAACTCATGGAAGGTGCGGGACACTTTGAGGGTGCAGATATATTATTCCTAACTGCAGTCAGTGCCATATTGGGGAAGGTGCTGGACACTTCAGGGGAGCAAATTTACTATTCTCTGTGTCATTTTTTTGTGCTGATTTTATCACTTTGCACCTGTTACAAGATGATGACAATATGTACTACCTCATTTAAATTGTATAAGATGTTAGTAAATCTGAGCACAACAATGGTGCAATGAAAGATGCACAAAATGTTTACTATTATTATCCCCATGGGCAGAAAAAAACACTTTTGCACGCATGTGCAATCATATGTAAATTACCAGTGTAAATACGCCTCAGTGAAAGTAACATTTTTAACCATGACACAGGCTTTATTTGTGAACTATTTACTAAGGGTTTATGGCACCATAACCAAATATTTAAGCAAAACACATTGGGGTATATTTGCAAGGAAATGACAGAGGGCGGAGCTGCAGCAAAGTTTGTAGCGCCACACTCTGCCATTTCCAAAATTCAGGGATGCGCCGTATTTGCAACAATACGGCACACCCTTGTTTTTTCCCCAGCTCTGGCACTAAAAACAGCTGCCTAGCGCAACACAGACACCCTTACACTATATTGCAAGGGTTGCCTCTGTTGCAAGTAATGATCGATGTGTTACTTCTATGTGTGCTGCATTCTGACGCACACATAGAAGTAGCATATCACCATTATTTAATATTGTTTATGTGCAGGAAGGGACACCTTCGCATTTTGCTCTTTCAATGTGTGCTGCAGAATGAAGTACACATAGAATACACATAGAAAAAGCAAAAACAAGGAGAAATAAAAGTTTTTCTCATTGTTGCACCATTCTAACTCCTGCTATTGCACCGCGTTAGTTTTTGGCGCTGCCTCGGATTTACAGATCCTTATAAATCTGGGGCAGCGTAAAAAAGCAATGGGTGTTGTGGTGGAACGCCCACAGCAACACCCATTGCACACCCCTTTCAAGTAGGTACCTGCGTGAAAGGGTACCTTATATACAATGCAGTGTTAAGCCACAAAAAGTGGCTTAAAACTACTTTGTAAATATGGTGCAGGGCATATCGCCACCGGAACGTCAAAAAAAGTGACGTTCCAGTGGCACAATCCCATTGTAAATATGCCCCTCTGAGTTCCAAACTTCTTTCTGAATTCTCATCAAAACAAAAATACTTTTAAGTGGCAAATTCAATATGAGAAGCTATACATAAAAAACGAATCAAAAATGAGTGATGTCTCCACAGTCAGCAGATCCAATAGAAAACATGGCTGCCGTATTGATTTTACATTTCTAATAGACTTGGATAAAAAGAATTTAAGCCCTTAAATGTGACCCAAAAGCCGTCAGGAGGGTAACGCAAAATGACAAAGCAGTCTAAATTGCAAGCTTTAATCACAATGGATTTTGTCATGGACAGTTCTGAGTTTCAAACTTTTCTTTCTTTTGAGTTTTTAAGCCTGCAGGAGGAGGTGGTAATTGCTTAATCTGCGTCAACTGCCCCCAGTCTGCTGTCTTCCTCCTCTTGCAGCTCTGCAGAATTAACCTTTTGATCGCAAGGTTCATTTACCTTGTCAAAATCGTTATGTAATTCTTCGTGATTCATATGGAACTTTCTTTACCATAAACACAAATGCAGATTTATACTTCTGGAAAACGCTTTCTTGTTTTTTTGAAATGTTGGCATTGTGTGGTGAAAGCTGGGCCCTTCCTCTCTTCATGGCAAGAAGCCACACCATGATTTTATAAATTTTGAGAGCATGACATCATTAAAATTATAAACTCAAACGTACTTAAGAATGCTTCACTAACTTTCCAAAGTTAAGGTGCCGCACACGTCCACACATTACGCTCCTCTTTTTTTTATTGGCAGTCGCTATGTTTGATTTTTGATGTTTTTTAATTTTATACAGATTTTTCTATAGCGCTGACACATAAATTTACTATAAATACAGAGTCAACCGTGGGTCTCTTTTCATGAAGTAGGCATCCTCCTGTACTAGTCTGGGAGCAGGTCAAAAACAATGTATTACTCTGGCAACCTAGTAGTAAGTACAAACGTGGGTTCCATATACAAAAACACAATCATATATTCTCCTCCAATATATAGGTAAATTACAATGCAACTCATATAAAAAAAGTGCAGGTGACGCAGTGCTCAAGTGTGTCCATAAATACATAAAATATAGACAAAAGGACACCCTCAATGCTCCCTGGTTCATAACCACGTTGTTTTAACATACATGTGCGTACAATAAAGCACAAGGTGGATTGCAAATAATCAGGGAACCAATGGAGATATATGTCAACGTTTCAACCTCTTTTGCGTGAAAGGGTCTCCTCAAGACAAAGTAGTCTGGCTCAGTATCATTCAGGAATTCTGGGGCATATTATCAAGTAAGGGCGTTACATTATCGCCGCTTTTATCGGCAGGAAACTGCCGATAAAGCGGCGATAATGGGCTTGATAATATGCTCTATGAATTCCAATCGAAGCCCATGTTAGATGTGAAGACATCTAACATGGGCTTCGATTGAAATTCATAGAGCATATTATCAAGCCCATTATCGCCGCTTTATCGGCAGTTTCCAGCCGATAAAAGCGGCGATAATGTAACGCCCTTACTTGATAATATGCCCCATAATGCGTTGGGTTTCAGCATACATCAGTTCAAGTCCATGCCACTACAACTGTAAAGAGGTCAGCCTGAGTTACCACATCCTCTGTTGGTAATTACATTCCCTGCTTCAAAAAGACATTTCACTTGTGTCATCCATGTAAACCGACTCCAATAAATTAACACATTAATTAGGTCACTTCAGAACACTTGAGGGACACGAGACGGCGAATCAGTCAAATGCTTTTGAAAAGATGGGGTGTGTCCCACCTGAATGTCTTTGATCGCTCTACGTGGTGTAGCAGGTCCTAGTTGAATTTTCCTGATCGATTTTCAGGTGTGTCCTGAATGGTATTAAGACATAATATCAAAGTAAAAATATAGAATGGACATAATATCGATTAAAAAATATATAATGGACAAAATATATAATGGACACAATATAGTGGTTAAAAATATCGAATTGAAGGTAAGTAATATCGATTGTCAAAATATCGAAGTTTAAAATTTCGATGTTTAAAATATCGAAGTATATATTATAGGCATTAAAATATATCGAATTTTTAATAATATCGAATTTTTTTAAGTGTTTTGTATGTTAGTATATGTGTGAAAAGTGTATATTATTTTTGTAATGTATGTTTAATTTTTTTAAGTGATGAATTTTATGTTATTTAATTTGTGCGTAATTTAATTCTGTAGCGGGTTGTGGGTTTATAGGTGAATAGGGTGGGAAGTAATTTAAATATATTAAATTAAATATACATTTTTAACAATTATTAATTATTTTTAATTTAATTTTGCTTTTAAGTTCTGTAGCGGGTTGTGGGTTTATAGGGGAATAGGGTGGGAAGTAATTTAATTTTAATTAATTAAATATTTGTATTTATTTATTGGTATTTATTTTGAATTTATTGTTAATTACTTTTTTAATTGGTAATTAATTTTTATTATTTGGTAATTAATTTTTATTAATTGATTAATTGATAATTTTTGTTATTGTATTCATTTGTTTTCTGTAGCGGGTTGTGGGTTTATAGGGGGATAGGGTGGGAAGTAATTTAATTGTAATTAAGTAAATATTATTTATTTATTTATTGGTATTGATTTTTTATTTATTGTTAATACATTTTTAATTGATAATTAATTTGTATTAATTGGTAATTCGTTTTTATTAATTCATTATTTGATGATTATGATAATTTTATTAATTTATTTTCTGTAGTAGGTTGTGGGTTTGTAGGGGAATAGGGTGGGAAGTAATGTAATTGTCATTAATTGCATATTAAAAATACTTTTTGTGTATTGATAATTAATTTACTGTTAATTGATTATTAAGTGGTATTAATTTGTATTAATAATTAGTTTTTGTTATTGGAAATTAATTAGTTGTTAATTAATTATGAATAGGTAATTGATTTTTAATAAGTAATATTTATTTGTATTTCTAATTAACTAATTATTACATAATATTACATTTGTAATTCATTTTAATTAATGTTTTATTGGTATTGATATTTCATTTATTTTTATTAATATATTAAATCATTACTTTCCCTACTGTTAAACTCACTGGAGTGGGAATAGTAATGTTTACCCTCCTGCTATCCAACGCTTTCCCTACTGTTGCACTCACTGGAGTGGGAATAGTAATTTTTACCCCTACGCTATCCAACGCTTTCCCTACTGTTGCACTCTCTGGAGTGGGAATAGTAATTTTTACCCCCTACGCTATCCAACGCTTTCTCTACTGTTGCACTCTCTGGAGTGGGAATAGTAACTTTTACCCCTACGCTATCCAACGCTTTCCTTACTGTTGCACTCTCTGGAGTGGGAATAGTAATTTTTACCCTCCTGCTATCCAACACTTTCCCTACTGTTGCACTCACTGGAGTGGGAACAGTAATTTTAACCCCTCCGCTATCCAACGCTTTCTCTACTGTTGCACTCACTGGAGTGGTAATAGTAAATTTTACCCTCCCGCTATCCTACGGCAAAAATGTTGTATATTTTTTATTAATATTACGTTCATATATATATATGTATTAAAAAATCAAATTGTATGTTTATTTTTTTTAACTTACATTAATTATTTATTAATTTTTTGGTTATTTAAGTTTTTTAAGTATGTTTAAGTTAATTATATTTATTATTTCATTAATTTTCACTTACTTTTAAGACATTAAAAAAATTCGATATTTTGACTAACTATGGGGCATATTACCAACTTTCACAACAGAAAGTAGCAGTGGGTCTATTAATTTAGTTGGCTCAAATATGTGTCTGAAATCTAAAGGTAGACTTAAACTACATCACGGGTGAGTATCTTTCCTGTGTGGAAAAATACCCATCAGTTGTCGATCCTGGGCACCCTGTTCATCATTTGGGTTTCCTTCACACCGGGAAGGTAGGTTTCGAACCAGTAGTGATGATAAAAAATGGAAACCTTTTGTTGTTCTCATATGTCAGGGTAAGGATGGACAACTCAAGAGCAGTGCCTGTGTAGAGTGAAAAGGGTGTGAACTGTGATGTGAACAGATAAAATTGGGTAATAGAATGGACAAAAAACTTTAATACACACCTTACTATTCCCAATGTAAAAAAGCGTGCGATGCTAGTGGTTTTAACAAATAGCCACTAAACCTTGTAAGTGGTCAACATGTTTCTGCAGACTAAATTACGGATCCTCTCAGGTATCCTTCTGCTTTCTTCAGGACCTTGTTCGCGACTGCTCAGTAAAAAGTGAAAAAATGAGAAGACTATCACCTGGGTATTTCAATAGTACATCATTCTCCTACCCAAGTTGTAGGAGAGAAACGCTCCACCCCACCTGGCCACAGCTCAGGTAAATGGAGCCCCGCACGTCCGGTCGGTACTCCAACAACAACTAATTACCAACAACTAGCGATAATTATCGCTATGTTGGCTTAGCGGCAATATTTTTATCCCCGTGCTGCGGCGATTTTTATTGCTTAGGAACCTTGCTATTATCAAGGTTTATCTACTAAGCGATAAAAATCGGCCGAAATGCATGAATATCGCTGAAAAGTCAGCGATATTCATGCATTACCGAGCTAATGCTCTTAGCCATGTTATCCACCTACCATTGGATAACATGGCTAAGAACTGCTATGGGGCAGGTGTTAGCTTTTGGAGATATTCGCGCTTAGCGCGAATATCTCCAAAAGTTGGTAATAGGAGATAGCGATGTTAGCGACTGTTTCCAGTCGCTAACATCTTGGCACGCCCACTTGCATGTCATTAGTGATAAATTTCACCGACATGCAAAGCGGGGCCCAAGATGGTCGCTATCTCCTACTAGCTGTCGCTAACTGGTGTTAGCGACAGCTAGGTAATAGGGAGATCATTTTATCTCCGCTTTCTTGGCTTTTAAAGCCAAAAAAGCGGAGATAAACCCCCTTGATAATATGCCCCTATATTTTTTAAAACTATATTTTTGATTCAATATTTTTGTACTTACCTGTTTGGAGATAGGAATTCGATATTTTCGCATTCTATATTTTTTCCTTGATATTTTGGTAGTTCTATATTTGTGTAATCGATATTATGTCAGTGATCAGTCCTGAATTATATATAGTTACATCACATTTATGTGGCCCTCATTCCAAGTGCCACTTAATTCTGATGGGGCTGGTAACGAAAGTTACCTGCACCATCAGAATTATGAGAATGGCAGGAACATTGCTGATCTGTTTACTTTTCCCCAGAAATGTAGGCTGTAAGTTTGAAAGACTGTAGCAAAATAGGAAAACGTATCAGGCCAAATTAGGTATTTCTGAAGGAATTAGACCCAGATTGACTGATTTACCACTAATTGCTCATTTCACAGTGAACCTTCAGGGCCCAACTCGTAAGGATCCGGATTTTCTTAGCCCTCAAAAAAGCTGGACCTCCTGGTTATCAGTAGAGATTGTGGCGTAATGGCTAGAACTGCCAACTTTTGAACAGGGGAACCAGGCTGGAGACTCTGCGTTGGTTCAACATCCTGTGATTCTGGGCAAATCACTTCATCTCCCAGTGCCTAAAAAATAGATGTGACCTTGTGTAAAGAAACTGGTGCTCATGAACAGCACTCCAATACCTTTCAGTCGAGTTCGCGTTATATAAATTTGAAATATAAAATATGGGTCTTGGGAAAAATCATCTGATTTCATTGGCTACTCATAATGTGGGACATAGGGGATCTCCCCATACATTATTTATCACAGTATACAGAAATAAACAAGGTTACAAACTCTGATAAACACTTAACAATTCTATGTGTAGCATGTGCCCGATTCCTGAGTCTCTGTAGAAATGAACACACTGCAGCACGTTTCAAATCTTTCTCTAAATGCCTATACGATTAACTCAGATTCGGTCAATCATAAGTATCCACATTTTCAAACAGTCAGTAAGATCCTCATTTGAAATGGACTGAGGTGACTAGTTCCATGGCCATTACTCAGCTAATTGACCAATACGATCCAATGAATGGCCTTTCTTATTTTTCTGGTTTGTGTGCTAGCCATGTAGAAGAACAGCACCTTTTCCCCTCACTCTTTGACAATTATTCAGCCATCAACTTTATCTTTTTCTAGCTAACCTTTATCTTGCAACATTGGGCTATCACTTGGCTTCTTCAAAATTTTCAGCACCCAGTGCTAACCAAAATGAGACTCCCGGAACTCTACAAAACTCAATGACGAAAAATAAATACTCAATGTTTGAAAATGGTTTTACTCCTCATTCTATTTTGAGGTTACTCACAAATGCAAATGACACCTGTAAATAAGTTCTAACTTTGCACTTACACTTTTGAGTAACTTTTCTATTTTTGGCAATTCACCATTTCTCCGTGTAAAGTTGCTCAAGGGTGTAAACATATATGTCTCCACCCCCTCAGTTTAGGAGGTGGAGTCTTAATAATGACAATGTATTACAGTATAGTTACTAAAAGTAATTAATGACTGTATTTTATGTATGGTGAGACTTTCACACTTGTGGTAGACTCTCTGCACTTGGGGTGGAGACCTCCTCATGATAGTGAACAGGAAACTTCTTCACTTGGGGTAGAACATCCACACTCGGGGCAGAGACCTCCACAAGATAAGAAATAAAAAATCTCAGCACAGAGGTGATTAGGAAAATGATATACACCTAAGTGAATTCAGACACACCTGATGCACATTCCCTAACAACAACATAAATATGGCCCACACCAAAGGATCTACTTTTTTTCCTTTTCATTGTCTGGATCCTGCAGCTCACACCTTCAGGCAGAACTATGCCGACCACCACTCACTTCAAAAGGAAGATAAATTTCACCGGAGAGGAGACAGCCCTTGTGGAAATTGAGGTAACATACTTCAAACAGCTACAATGGGTTGCCTCCATTCACCCTCAGTGGAATCCAAGAGGCAGCCTTATTGCAGGAGGTCACAGAATCTTTAAGTGCATTGGGGGAGGAAGCCCGTACTGTGAGGGCTATTAAAATAAATGGTAAGATGAGAGGAATTGGTGAAGAAGAAGTTCTCCAGGATTTAGTTGGCTGAATTTCTTCCTTTGGTACCAATGTGATCCCATCTGCATCTCGGCCCTCTTGAGAAGGCTGTCCTCTCCACAATGTACCCCACCTGCTATATATGCTGCCTCTTCCTGACACCACCAACATTAATGTGGTGACAGGTAAGATTATAATTCCCCCACCTGTCCCTGTCATTCTAAAACCAAATCTACATGCACTCATCCACACCTGTCCTTCAGTCAGCTTTATTGTTAGTCACACATTGTAGGAAGGCGAAGTATTATGTGGTGATGCTGGTTAGGCTTCACCATGCAATGGTCTAACAATACCCTATAGAAGTTCCTTGGATTCACAATAGTAAATACTTAGCTCAGTCTTGGTAAAATGGCAAAGAGCAATCAGGCTTTACTAGAGGAATATGCGTTAAGAATTTCAGTGCATGGACTATAAGTAATTGACACAACATGAAAGAAACCCAACACCAATTTATAAAATAAGGCACATTTGTAAATAATTTTAGACACGAAAATGAAGTAAATCACATACATTTATGTTATGTATTTGTGAAGCAATATTAAATCAATACAAAATAGCACTGCAAAACTTTATCATTGTGGTCAACGGGAAAAAGCACTAATGACAATCGGTCACTTGCAGGTCGAGTTGCATGGAACCCAAGGAAGGTGAACGTGATGTGGTCCCAGTACCAAGCTACGACAGTCAGTTTGATTTTACTTGCCGCAAGAAGTCTGGATGCAGAGTTGTTCTGGCTGTTCTTAGTGCTGAAGTGGGAGCCACTTGAGAGCTGGTTTTACCCCTTACATGGTGCTGGTGAGGAACAAGGTGCAAAGAGTCAACAACGAAGACTCTGCTGATGTCGGATGAAGATTTTCCAGAGTTCCTTCGAGGTGCAGCATCGAGTAAAGAAGGTGATTGCCGGACTGGACGACAAACAAGCCTTGGCAGCGGTATGCTCAACAGAAAGTTAATTTGGAATATGGAGGTCTGGGGGAAATGGTAACCGCCTGAATCTTTGTGGAGGTCAGGACTACATTTCCCACAATGCTCCCATCTACTTATGGGCGATCCCTACTGGGACCTGGTGGCTGGCGATACTTTGGTTCCGGTACATTGTTTTTACCTGCAGTTCCAGGGGACTACTGCCACTAATTCAGGAGCGCCTGGTGCTGCCTTTGGCTCTCAAAGGGGTCCCTCTGTCTGGGGGAACTGAGCTTTGGTCCAGGACGAGTCACAGTCATGCAGTTCCAGGAAGATTTCCACAGGTGCAGAGTATCAAGCTTTTGGTTTGTGCAGCTCCTGTTAATGCAGAATCGGGTCTCTGTTTGTGTCATTGTCACAAGTCAGATCAGAACTGAGGTTATTGTGACAGGGGTAGCCTAGATTTAGGGGCATTAGAGGTGTAGGTGCAAGTGGCCAATGGAATATGAGCCCCAGTGGCTAATCCGTCCCTGTGATGAGTTCAGGCCTCAGCAAGGCCCAAAGGTACCGAAAGGGTTCGCCCTTCTGTGTACAAAGTCCTTAGACTTACAAATGAAGTTGGCAAGGAAACTGGAAATACAAAAACATAGTTTAATAAACCTTTAAAGGTGGTGATACAACCTCCACAACACTTCTACAGTATTGTACAGAGTAGCACACTGAATACAAGCACATGGCCCCTTTTATACACAGTGGAAGGGGTTCAGCTTACAGCTTAGACAGAGGTTACAACCACGTAAGGACATTTCCAAATATATCAGTGGGTGGAGCTAACAGTATTTCTAGAACATGGGAGGGCTATGCTAATAAGGAACAACTGTTACTTCTGCTGAGCATGCGCTACACTCTCAAGAAGGACTAATAATAACTGTTGCTAGGTAGAATCCACAGTGTAACTGGCAGAGAGGTAGGACAATCAGAACATTGAGCACATGGCAATGTAGGGCATGAAAAATGGCGGACTCGAAATACAAAATGGAACCCCTATACTAGATATTTGGACTGATGCATTATGGCTTCAGCTAATGCTTAATAATACCGTTGTTTTATTTACAACAGACGACCCTTTCAGCGTTAGCTGAAGCCATTCCATTTCATAGGGTAGTCATCAAACTCATCTTGAATATCAATGCTCATAATGTTAGAAATCTCTTTAGTTAGACTCTTTTGATAAGCAGCTTCGGAAACAGCTTTCTTATTGGGTATACAAGAGGTAATGCAAAGAGAACATATCATAGGACCACATTGAATACACATACAGCAAGTAAAAAGAATTACTACTATTATACAAAGGCCAGTGAGGATCTTCCAACCCCATGTAGTAAATAAGGTCCAAAACCAACTAGAGAAGGTCCATGTACCATTATCTACATGTATGTCAGCAGCTATTTTATGCAGTTTATTTATGGCATTATAAACAGAAGGCGAGTTGTCTGGGATGAAGACACAACAGCTACTTCCAATAAGTCTACAAGCTCCTCCTTTTTCTGCTAATATGACATCTAACACCATTCTGTTTTGCAGGGCAACAATTCTAGTAATTTGCAACTCTTCAGTTACGTTTCCTAGTGCTGCAGCAGTTTGGTTGGTCACTGCCTCTACAACTCTAGTTAATCTTCTTATCTTTCTACTGTTTAGGGCAGCTCCAACAAAAAAGAATAACCCTAGGTTAAAATCTACATATTGCTGCAAACTAGTGTCGGTCTGGTCCACATCATCGATAGATAAAGTACGTTTGTATCTATTCACAGTGGCATTATTCAACAATTTCAAGTCTTTATGATAAGTGGCAGGTGCTAAAAACACTGGTGGTAATAAAAACGATACATAGCATACTCCTGACCAGCCAGCTGGTAATCGATAATATCCTCTATTACCGCATACAAAATATGTATTATGGGATGCTAAAAATGTGCTATTATTCAGACCATCTATATTTAAGACTTTAATACAATCACTAACACCTACAGGGATGTTCCCAACACTTTGTACGCATAAGTCCGCTTGTGCTTGTGCAACTGAGATCACAAATTTTTCACTTTCGACAGTGTCTCTAGTGTTCGTAAAAATGTAGGGAGTAGACTCATTGTCCGGTCGATATTCTTCCCACTCCCATATTGTTCCATTGGCTTGTGGATAGCCTTCTTTATTCTGGTGACATTCTTTGTTTAGTCTAAAAAGTAATCTTCCAACAGCAGGCTTTCTTGTGGCAAATAGAAGAGTATACCAGGCACGACAAGAACCATTATGAGAGAAAGGGAGAGGTATAAACGGTGTTCCCCCCTTCTTCTGGTGCGCTGGCATCATACCACATATCCAGCAATTTGTTTCATTTGTAGCAGTGTGGGTATGATGTAGCATCTGAATGAAGGTGTTATTTACAAAGGACAAGCGGTGTTTTGATTCCTGATAGGGGAGCGTATAAAAGAAATGCTCCTCTGGCACCGGTGTAGAAACCACATATAGATCACGGGCAGGAATTACATCCTCAACAAACCACGTGATAATGGCAACAACTGCCACACTAGCAATAAATCCGAAGGCGCAGATCACTTTCTTTCTCTCCATGTTGAACAAATGTCTCGCAAATCTTCCTGAAACTAAAAAAAAAGGCTGTCAGAACTCTTCCCCCAAGGCGGCTGTTGTTTTCTTCACCAACGGGCCAAGACGGGTGTCACTACTCTAATGCAAGGCTGATCCCCCCCCCTTGCCTCATCGGCTCTCCGTTGCACCAACCAAGAGGCCGTTCTGACAGCAGTCTAAACAGCAGAAAACTTCTTCCTGGGTCGAAGGTTGTATTTTCTTACTCCAGAAGTCGTCGGGTCCGGGAAGAACTCCTCTTGCTCATCAGGTACCACAGCAGGGCCTTTCTCTGTAGTCAGGATTTCTCGATGGTCAGTCAACACGGCAGGCTCCACCAATCCGGGTTGCACTCTGCGACAATGAAGGGAGTGAATCCAGTTCTTCCGGTTGGTCACTCGGACGGCCGTTCTTGTTGCGAGCAGAACCTGCTCGGGACCGCACCATCGGGGCTCCAGGCCACTCGTCCTCTCGAACGCCTTGATGAGGACGAAGTCACCGGGTCGGAGACTATGACCCTCACCTGTGGACCGGTCAGGGAGTGCTTCTCGAACCTGTTGATGAATAGAAACCAAGTTATCAGTTAATTGTGCCAGATAGTCATTCATCAATACACAAGGTACATCATATACGGAACTTGGTTTAGGCACTCCCCAAATATTCATGGGACGACCAAACACCACTTCATACGGTGTAAGGCCGGTTCGGGAGTGTGGTACTGATCTTATTGACAACAATGCCAAAGGCAAAGCGTCGGGCCAAGTCAGAGAAGTGGAAGCCTGGATCTTTGCTAGTTTAAGCTTCAGTGTTCCATTGTAGCGTTCCACCAAGCCAGCCGACTGTGGATGGAACACTGCATGAAACTTCTGTTTTATCCCCAGACCTCTCAGAACGTACTTGATAACGTCTGCTATAAAATGAGGCCCGTTATCACTCCATAATAGTCTACAAACACCATACCTAGGGAAAAACTCCTTAAGTAGCACCTTTGCTGTAGTCATTGCAGTATTGTCCTTAGTAGGGTAGGCTTCAATCCATTTACTGAAAGCACACACCACTACCAAGACGTACTTTAGATTATTACAGCGTTCAAGTTGGATATAGTCCATTTGCAGGACTTCAAAAGGTGCAGTAGGTATTTCAAATCCTCCTGCTGGAGTCCGTGTTCCTTTCCCTGGGTTGTATTTAAGACAGATCATACAGGTCTGTACCACTCTCTTGGCCGTGCTAGCAATCTCTGGATGCTCCCAAACTTGCGCAAGCAATTTCACAATCGCTGAAGCTCCAACATGTGCTAGCCCATGTGCCATTTGAACCATAGGTTGGACAAAAGCTGTGGGCAACTTCCACCTATCCATTTGTTTGTTGCGCCAACAACCTTCATCATCCAGTTCTCCATTTTCAGACCATTGCTCTCGTTCTTTATCAGAAGCAACTCTCTGTATTTCCCTCACTTCTTTCCTAGCATCATGCCATCGTTCTGCTTGTGACTTCACAACATACATTGAAGTGGAGTCAGGTCTCATTGCAGTTTCTCGTGCTACTTGGTCAGCGAAAGCATTTCCTTGCCCTACTTTGTCAATAACTTTCTTATGTGCACTGCATTTCACTATAGCTATCTTCTTAGGAAATGTCAGGGCAGTCAAAAGATTGTGCACCAATTCTCCATACATAATTTGTGTTCCGTGTGATGTCAGAAAACCTCTTTCCTTCCAGAGCAGGCCAAAGTCGTGCGCTACTCCGAAAGCATAGCGGCTATCTGTATAAATATTCACACACAACTCTGCACTAAGCTCACATGCTCGTGTCAATGCTATCAACTCCGCTGCCTGGGCTGATTTCTGTGGAATGCGTGCTGTTTCCACGATAGTATACAAAGTAGTGATGGCATATGCTGCCGAAGTCGTACCATCCGGTAGCTTCAGGCAGGAGCCATCCACCCATAATTCTCCATCTACATCTGAGAAAGGCGTATCCTGGAGATCGATACGACCCTTTGTCTGTTCCTCAGTCACAAAAATACAATCATGTGCTTCTTGTGCCTCAGGCTGAGTCGTCAGGAATGGTAACAATGTTGCTGGATTTAACGTAGCACATCTCCTCAATGTGATATGGGGAGCCAGCAACGTTAGTTCATATCCGGTCAGACGGGCACTTGTTAAATGCTGCGTCTTTGTTTGATTCAAAAGGGCGTCAACAGCATGGGGAACCAACACTAACAGCTTGTGAGATAACACTATTCCCTCACTCTGACGTATTGACACAGCTGTCGCTGCGACCGAACGAAAACACCCCGGCAATGCCCGAGCAACAGGATCGAGCAATGCCGAGAAATATGCACACGGATGCTGCCTGTCCCCGTGCATCTGTACTAACACAGATGACGCACATCCATCTCTCTCAAGTACATATAATGTGAAAAGTTTCGTGTAATCAGGAGTGCCTAACACTGGTGCTGAACAAAGGGCCTGACGTAACTGTTGGAAAGCGTTTTCACATTCATCTGTCCAAGGAAGGGGAATTGGAGTGTCTTTTGTCAATAGCGCTAACAGTGGTTTGACTATATGTGAAAACCCCAGTATCCACTGCCTACAAAAGGACGTAAGACCCAAAAATGCTCGAACATCTTTCTGTGTAGAAGGTGTTGGTGTGTCCAGGATGGCTTGGATACGATCTGATGTAAGTGCACGCCCCTCCTTAGACAAAAGGTGGCCTAGGTAGGTCACCTTAGGTCTACAGAATTGCAATTTCTTCATAGATACCTTATGATTGTGAGAAGCCAAAAAGGAAAGCAAGGACAACGTACAAGTCTCACATTGCTCAGGGGTGTCAGCAGCCAACAAAATGTCATCGACATATTGAATAAGCACTACCCCCTCAAGCAAGACAAAGGAATCCAACTGTCTTTTCAACGCCTGACTGTAGATACTAGGGCTCTCAGTATAGCCCTGTGGAATTCTACAAAATCTATACGATCGATTATTCAAAGTGAAGCCGAAAAGGTAACGGCTATCAGGGTGAATAGGGATCGAAAAGAAGGCGTTCTTCAGGTCGACAACCGAGAATGTTGTCGCTGTTGGTGGAACTAAGGTAAGGAGTGTCGTGATGTCAGAAACAACAGGGTATTGGGGCACCACTATCTTGTTCACCTCCCGCAAATCAATAATAAATCGATATACCCTAGTATCAGTGTCTTTCTTCAAGATTGGTAAAATAGGACTGTTACAAACATTGTATGGGACTTCTTCCACCACCCCCACTCGGATGAGATCCTGCACAATCTGTATGAGCGCCTCCTCACCCTCCTGTGAAATCCTATATTGAGGCAGGCGTGGTAACACAGCTCCCTCCTTCACACTAATGTGAACCGGAGGAATGACCATCTGTCCCACATCAGTGTCTGAAGTAGCCCACAACGTGTGAGGTAAAGAGGCTAATGCAGCACTTTCAGCGACCATACACACTCTCTCTTTTGCAGGGTAATTGTCATTTAAAATCACGCGTACTCCTTCAGGGGAGCAGCGGATTGTGGCTCTAAAATGTTTCAGCATGTCTAGACCCACAATGTTGTCAGGCGTGTTTGAGGAAAGCAAGAATGGACATGGTGCTGTAAATTTGTCGACATGAAATGCAAGGGGTTGGGATAATGGGCTAAGAGAAGGTGTTCCATCGAACCCTACAGATGTGATCGTTAAGCCAGACAGGGGAGCCCTCGGAACCAATTGTTTAGACAAAGCGCTACGAGTAGCCCCTGTATCAACCAGAAACTGATCAGTAGAACCCAAAACATGTGCTGTAACATAAGGACCCCTCTGATCTACTGGTACTTCAACTGATTCCTCCCCCCATCCTACGCAATCCTATGCATATTGGGAATCATGACTTTCGGGGTGCACATAGTCAGACATCTGATACTGATTTCGTCTATCAAAGGTATTAGACCCTCCTTGTTGTTGCTCCCTAGAGTCGAATCTAGCCCTATCATTTAGGTTACCTCGTGGGCCAGAAAAACCCCCACGATTTCTCCCAAAACCTCTACCCCGTCCCATAGCCCTGTGTTCTCGCGCTAAAGGACACTCATTGGCCCAGTGGCCTCGTTGCTTACAATATGCACATTGATCTTTAGCCAAGTCTGTGCGGTTATATGTAGAATCATAAAAACCCCGACCACCTCTATTATTTCCTCTCTGGGGTGGTCCATACACTTGTGCTAACATAACTTTTGTTTTCAAATCCTTAGATTTCTTATCTTCATTACTTTTTGCTTCTAGTTCCTGACGCTCGTAATACTGAGCCATTGTCAGGAGGGATGCCGGAGTCGAAGTCGTCCAGGAGCTTTCACTCGCTTTCAACCGAGCTGCTACTCCTGGTAATAAATTCGAAACATATTTGTCTACAAACAGATGTCGACCCGTGTCATCCGTCAGAGACTGACCACTGAAATCGTGAAAAGTTTCTTCAAATCGCGTAAAGAAGTCAGAAACTGATTCATCTGTCTTTTGCTTGCAAGATGCTAACATAGTCCAGTCAATCTTTTTAGGGGGAATAATCGTCTTTAATTTAATCAAAATAGCAGCAGGGAGGTCTAGAATGAGCTGGGGTGGTTTCTGCGCAGGTTTCCTAGCTCTGTCCTCCTCCTCAATGTCTTCCCATTTGGCTTTAAACGTCACTAAATCATCAATTTTCCGTACTGATCTCCACATGTCAGGGGGTAATATAAGACCAAAGAATAAATCAACGTCAGCTAATGTCATAGTACAAGAATTCAAAGCCCCCTCAACTTCCTCATAAAAGGCAGCAGGATTTTTCCGTGGGTCAGGTAACGCTTTCTTTAAGGCCATAACATCCGCTCTATTCCAAGGAGTATATACCCAATTATAGATAAAATACCCTCGGGCATCAGCTGAATCTTTATCTGAACTAGTACCCGCTCCTTTAGGAGGAACATACAAAGGCGCTGCCTCTCGCATAGGTTTAACATGCACAATATCGACCTTATCTGAAGAAAAGATAGGTGATTGTTTCCCGTCGCCACTCAAACCCGTCTCTTTGTCGTCCACCGTCTTTTGTCGCTTTTCTTCTCGTAACCGAGACGCCTCATCCCGCAATACGAATAACCGTCGAACTGCATCAGCTGCCTGGGAAGGAGAAAAGAGACCTTTACGCAATTCTTTCTTATCTTGTATTATGTCATCAGGTTCAAGAACAGGAGAATATTTTCGAAAAGCCCCGACTACTTCATCAGAAAAGGTTTCAAGAAAATAAATTTTTTCCCTGTCCGGCCATTTTTCAAGAGACAACAATATTTCAGCAAGAGGAATTGTACCCTTAAGAATACGATAAGAAATTTGTCGGAGCTCCGCCATACGATCAGATGTTAGCTTAGACCGCGTGTCTACCTCATCTTTAAATGATCCAGAATCCTCATCTTCCCCTTTCGGAGCAGACGGGCCAGCATACGGAGGCGGAGAACGATCTAGTAATGAAAAATCATCATCAGAATTATTAAGGACAGGATAAAGAGGCCGACGAATGGGATATTGGCCAGATATCTGCAATCTACGTTCCTTTTCCCGTTTTTCTTCCGCGTCTTTTTGTTCACGTTGTCTCATTTCTTGCGCCTTCTCACGCACATTCTTCCTCTGTTCTTTCTCAATCAGCGCATGTTCACGTTTCTCACGCTCACGTACTTCTTTCACCCACATTCGCACACTCTCAAACATATCTTGTCTCGCTCGGCGCTTACACAGGCACTGTTCCACATACTCAATTTTGCGCACATCAAACGAACCATACAAAGGCCATCTCAACTCAGGATCCTTCTTGGTATACTTCCTCCACAATGTGCTGTACATTATAGGGGAAAGACCAAAATTAATGTACATATCCCTATTCGGCGTCCCTTCTGGGGGAGCCGGCTGCGATTCTTCAAGACTTAACCGGTTTCCACAGCAGCACCACTTACGTAGTGCGCTAAAAGCAGACATGCTAGAAATATTGTGAAATACACAATATTATACAGAAAAATGGCACTTAATCGTTGCGCCGCTCACAACCATATGTTGGAGAAAAATCTCCACATTGCCTACCTATATGTGTTGCAACGCATATATACCCATATTCATAATCATAATATGATCGATCATCCAAACATCTCCATATCCATATCCATATCCATAAGCCACAGCAAGCGTATCCTAAAACTGCCTTGCTAATCACTGGCTACCATAAACACTCACAGTAATTACCATACATTGGTCCTTACCAAGCACGAGCGTCCAGATTCCACTTGCCAAGTTCCACAATTTGCTCAAACAGCTTATCCACAGCAAACCGACAGAAGAGGTCTCAGTCGAAGACCGGCGCCACCCGGATGGTCAGATCGGAAGGAAGGAAGAAATACCTCAGGATGCCAGGACTAAAGACGCCGCTGGCAGTGATCACTTCCCCGGCAGAGTTCCACTCCTTCGTCACGACCAGTCCTTCGAGCCTCCGAGTCGCCGATGAGCCCCACGTGACGGGCGCCAATTGATGAGTTCAGGCCTCAGCAAGGCCCAAAGGTACCGAAAGGGTTCGCCCTTCTGTGTACAAAGTCCTTAGACTTACAAATGAAGTTGGCAAGGAAACTGGAAATACAAAAACATAGTTTAATAAACCTTTAAAGGTGGTGATACAACCTCCACAACACTTCTACAGTATTGTACAGAGTAGCACACTGAATACAAGCACATGGCCCCTTTTATACACAGTGGAAGGGGTTCAGCTTACAGCTTAGACAGAGGTTACAACCACGTAAGGACATTTCCAAATATATCAGTGGGTGGAGCTAACAGTATTTCTAGAACATGGGAGGGCTATGCTAATAAGGAACAACTGTTACTTCTGCTGAGCATGCGCTACACTCTCAAGAAGGACTAATAATAACTGTTGCTAGGTAGAATCCACAGTGTAACTGGCAGAGAGGTAGGACAATCAGAACATTGAGCACATGGCAATGTAGGGCATGAAAAATGGCGGACTCGAAATACAAAATGGAACCCCTATACTAGATATTTGGACTGATGCATTATGGCTTCAGCTAATGCTTAATAATACCGTTGTTTTATTTACAACACCTGGGTCGACCACATTCAGGCGTTTAGGTCACATTTTCTACCCAGAAACCCCTATTCTGCCACTTCAAAAAATGGCAGACGTTTTCCTGAGCTATAAAGACCAGGTAGCCCACCCTATAGGTCTGGCTAGCCTTTTGGGAGAGTACACCTCCTGAATACCGACTTTTCCCACCTGCCTGGGTGCATATGTGCCTGGAGTCAGGCAGAGGTCTATTTCTACCTTTGGGATGCATATCACAGGTTGTGCAACCTTTGAAGCTCATCCCCTTTATGTGCCACTTCACTCGCCATCCGGTCAGGGAGGGTGGTGTGACCTCCTTCCCGTCCAGGCTTTTTTTCTGTCTCCTGGGAGAGTTCACACCTCCTGGGAGGGAGTCAGGGTCCTGTCTTGGCAGCAGCAACCACGGGCAGGCAACCAGAGCACAGGAAAGGCTGGAGCAACCAGGTGGGCCAACTCTGAGGTAGTCGCATGAGTGCATGCCACATCATCTTCAAATACGAAATTCATGTCAGTGGGGAAGAGGCACATTGTTTGATACCAAACATGACATATTAAGGCAGTACCATTATGGACCTGCCAAACTCTGGTTTGCCCGGGTGCCAGCCAATGTTATTCTATGGACCGTTTATCACTTACAGTTTTCTTTCATGGTAAAGGCCATTATAGGAGCATAAGTTTACACTTACATGCCCACACCTTTAAGATAATGCACCCTGGCTCCTGGGCTCAGGATATCTTCCTTAGGGGTGACTGGCATATATTAAATATAGTGCATTGACTTTGCCACACATGGTGATGGCTAAGTTGCGTTCGAGCAGTTTGCACTGCTTTTGCCATCTGCAATGGGAGACTTGCTTTCAGTAGTTTACTTGGGTCACTTGGGGTGGCACAAATAGTGCTTCGGGCCCTGAGGACCCCTTTAACACTCATGCCCTGCGTACCACAGTACAATATACAAGGGACTTATAAGGGGTTTCAAATCCTTTACCAATTCACAGGTATGCGTTTTAGGGAGGTTACTGGCCCTGGGAGGCAGGCTCAAGTGCACCTTCAGAGTCCAATCAGCATTGGAGAAAAAATGTAGGGGTGACCATACAAAAGGGCCCTTTCGTACACACATCAATTATATACTCCCTCCTAAACACCCTGTAACACAAGCCTTACAATTTCATACATGTTGTGGTAATGTTGCTTTTAATACTCTCATAAAGCAACTCTTTGGAGTACATTGGTTGCTTCAGCTGGGGCAGAAGTCATTGCAACTGCAACAGAGCAATACAAGGTAGTTCTTGCAATGTAACCCACTTAGATATGCAAGTAGGTAGTCATGCTAACATGTCCACGCTGTAAAGGATTTTTATTTCTTGTTTTGTTGAATCCTAGCACTATACAATATGTGTTTTACAATGTCTTTTAACTGTAGTCAAATGTAACCTTGTCATTTATACTGTTACACTATTATATACTCATACTTTTATTTTAACACTTTTTAAGGTCCTGTATTGTTGTCCCATCCACCTACTGCCACAACATCAACTTCTGCTCATAACAGGACACCAAAGCACAGACTTGTACCACTTATCATCTTTATCAAACATTCATGTTGGCACTATGCTCAATATTGAAAAACAATGGGAGAGATAGGGAAGTGCAGGAACACTCTCTTGATCCCCAGTTATATATCAATAAACAACAAAAGAGAGGTTAATGTCTCTTATAAGCCACTTGGATGGAGCCACCAGATTTAAGATAATCGCACCCTATTTGGGTTTGAAGGAAAGCCCTCACACACTGACCTAGTCAATGTCATGCTTCATCATCGGGCCCCACCGAAGAGACCTAGTGCCTCTTCGGTGTGCTGCGACGCCAGAAGACTGCGGAGCTGGTATTGTGTAACGGGAGTGTTGTGAGGATAAATAAACTTAAACTTGAAAGTGTCTAAAGGGTATCTGAACAAAGTTTATTAGTGATCCCTAGGACACAAATACAATAGTTCTATGTGTCTGAATTGTAAAGCCAAGGTAATGGTTGGATTAATTCAGAATTAATATATCATTAGTATGTCAACATGTTTCAGCCTTAGTATTGGTTTGATTTTACCTAGGCATTCGTCAGGACAATGATAAACCCCGGCGGTATGGACTCTCTAATCGTCCACCCTAACCTGGGGACGTGAAAGTGAAAAAATAAAAGGTGTTTAAAGTGCATAAAAATAGGAAGAGCGAATGCTCATTCCAAAAATCACTCCTAGTTTGGAGTGTCTCGGCACCTGTAGAACAAAAAGTACAAACAGACATATAAGACAAACAAACGATTATTTGTAGGGCTATGCCAAAGTACTTTTACGGTTCATGGTGTTCCAAATCAGTGGCAGCAAACGTGTTCCCAGAGTAACTGCTAGCGTTAAGCACCTTCCACATACCCTCTAGGGATGATACAACTAGTTCTGGGAAGTGTAGTGAAAAAAGTGATTTAAAATAAGCCATCAGTGGCTTCAAGGGGTTAAAATCACATGGTATGAGTGTTTCAGAGGATCAATAGACAAAGAGTCAGTGACCCCCACACGCAAGTATAATATAAAAACAAGTCTCACTTTAAAGATTGGCGCTATCTGCACCATGGGTCTCAGGAGGGGGGATGGAGTGTCCCTGGCACATCCTAAAGGTAAGAAAACATAGGCTAGAAACATACGGAATCGCGATTGACTTAGCTCGATAGTATGGAGTTGGTCCGATCCTCTCTGCAGCATTACTCACGCCCTCAGCACTCTCAGCCCGTTTGTACACCTAGTACTACCTCTACCGGACCCCGACGATGGAGAGCGGGGCCGGTGGATTTGTTTTTAAGGGGCTGTGAAACGCTGTTCGCGCTCTTCCGGGTGGGCGTGGCTCAACCCGACCGAGGCCAGGGTGTTCTATCCCGTGGGCGTGGTCGGTGAAAATGAGTGAAAACGAGGCTTGGATGCACTCGTTGTTATAGCAACCTCTTGTTATTTCTTCAGAGAGAGGCTCGCTACTAGCGGGCCAATCCTTCATAACGAGGCTTGGTTGTCCTCGTTGCCACGGAAACCTTGTCTAATCTCTCCTGACCGAGGTTTACTTTTAGTGGGCCGATCCTTGATTTTTAGGCTTCGGTTTTTGGATTTTTTAAAATTTTTTTAAAGAAAGAGAGAAGAAACAAACACATAATAAAGGATGTGTATGGCGGCAAGACATGCTAGTATTTGTTGCCATGTAAGACATTCATGGTGTTTATTTTACATCGGGGCTTGCTGTTACGCCAGTATAACACCATTTGAATTGATTTGTGTGTTTGATTGAGATCTGCTCATATATAACCCTTTTATAAGAGCGCAGGGTAAATTACGCGCAATGTTTTACATGAATATGAATATTATCAGAACCAGGACATTAGGTTCTTGGTGTTTACAGCATTGGCGTTTGTTTTTAACTGGAGCGCTACTGATCGGACATACATGGTTGGTGACTTTTAGCAGACATTAGAATCGAAGGCTTTTAGTTGAGTACAGTGTTCCATGGCATATCATTATTGAGCCCAATGATGTTGGTTCCCAGACGGTACACCCACCGCTGTTCTTTCTTGAATTCCTTAGTCGTGAAATTTCTAAATATTTTGGGGTTCTGGCTAGCCTTAAATCCTTGAAGACTGCCTGCTCAAAGGCCGTGATGGCTGCTGGTATCGAGATTCGGATTCGCTTGGACAGGTTGGTCACTAGACTTACAGTCTGCTCGTTCCTGGTTGTTGGGCATTGCTGCGCGTGTGGTTTGACACTGAGTCGTCCTCTGTCCAGGAGACTCTGTTGTTGTTGTTGCCTCTCCTCCTGTCTCTTCCTCTCCGGCCGCTCTCTACAAAAGGCTGCCTATATTGATTTTGAAAATGGATTGGAGGCATGAATGCTGGGTTCCAACCCATGAAAGGATATTGGGGCTGTTGGTAAGGGTAGGGAGTCGGGCCCATCTCCATTTGTGGTGGTTGCCACTGTTGATGGTAATTCGTGTTGCCCGGTCTTCCTCTGTTGTTCCTGTTCCCCCGGTTCCCTCTTCTTCTTGTTTTTTGGGCAGAATCGTTACTTGATCCACTGGTATCGGAGGAGTTGTTATCTGATTGTTCTGATTTATTTGTATTTTTGGTTGGAGGGACAAAGGTGGCTGCAGAGTAAGGGTATACTGTCTCAAAAGAAATTTTTTTTAGATCCTTTTGGAATTTCGTAACTTTTGATTGCATGAGATTATCCTTATACTCTTTCATTTCACCGTTTATTTCATCCAACCTTTTCTTATAGCCGGTTATTGTGGCTTTGAAGGTTGATTCAATCTCTCTAATTTCGATCATTAATGCCTCAGATAATCTGAATGCTGTCTTTATGATTAGGACCAACCAATCACGCGTACAATGCCATGCTATCATGGCCCAATCTTTTCTAAATGTTTCATCGTTGAGGAAGATACGAGGGGCATTGGTGACTAGTAAGCCTCTCGGTGCTACATTTGCAATAAGGTATTGTTTCATGATAGTACCATGTAGGATTGTCCGGATGTGTTCACGCTTTTTTTCGGTAAGGTTTTCCCATTCTGTAGTATTAGCTATAGTTTGGGAGATGTGGGGATCTGCAAATAGAGTGGGGTCGGACATTAGTTCCTCTATCTCGGATTCTGAATATGTTAAGCCTAAGTTCGCCATGATGAGACTAGGACAAATTGGTAAAACAGGCAACGATACGAAAAAGAGTTATCTTGCCTGAAGTAAAAACAAACTCTCACAGCTGTGCGCTGCTAGGATACTGAAAAACAATGGGAGAGATAGGGAAGTGCAGGAACACTCTCTTGATCCCCAGTTATATATCAATAAACAACAAAAGAGAGGTTAATGTCTCTTATAAGCCACTTGGATGGAGCCACCAGATTTAAGATAATCGCACCCTATTTGGGTTTGAAGGAAAGCCCTCACACACTGACCTAGTCAATGTCATGCTTCATCATCGGGCCCCACCGAAGAGACCTAGTGCCTCTTCGGTGTGCTGCGACGCCAGAAGACTGCGGAGCTGGTATTGTGTAACGGGAGTGTTGTGAGGATAAATAAACTTAAACTTCTCAGCTGTGAGAGTTTGTTTTTACTTCAGGCAAGATAACTCTTTTTCGTATCGTTGCCTGTTTTACCAATTTGTCCTAGTCTCATCATGGCGAACTTAGGCTTAACATATTCAGAATCCGAGATAGAGGAACTAATGTCCGACCCCACTCTATTTGCAGATCCCCACATCTCCCAAACTATAGCTAATACTACAGAATGGGAAAACCTTACCGAAAAAAAGCGTGAACACATCCGGACAATCCTACATGGTACTATCATGAAACAATACCTTATTGCAAATGTAGCACCGAGAGGCTTACTAGTCACCAATGCCCCTCGTATCTTCCTCAACGATGAAACATTTAGAAAAGATTGGGCCATGATAGCATGGCATTGTACGCGTGATTGGTTGGTCCTAATCATAAAGACAGCATTCAGATTATCTGAGGCATTAATGATCGAAATTAGAGAGATTGAATCAACCTTCAAAGCCACAATAACCGGCTATAAGAAAAGGTTGGATGAAATAAACGGTGAAATGAAAGAGTATAAGGATAATCTCATGCAATCAAAAGTTACGAAATTCCAAAAGGATCTAAAAAATTTTTCTTTTGAGACAGTATACCCTTACTCTGCAGCCACCTTTGTCCCTCCAACCAAAAATACAAATAAATCAGAACAATCAGATAACAACTCCTCCGATACCAGTGGATCAAGTAACGATTCTGCCCAAAAAACAAGAAGAAGAGGGAACCGGGGGAACAGGAACAACAGAGGAAGACCGGGCAACACGAATTACCATCAACAGTGGCAACCACCACAAATGGAGATGGGCCCGACTCCCTACCCTTACCAACAGCCCCAATATCCTTTCATGGGTTGGAACCCAGCATTCATGCCTCCAATCCATTTTCCAAATCAATATAGGCAGCCTTTTGTAGAGAGCGGCCGGAGAGGAAGAGACAGGAGGAGAGGCAACAACAACAACAGAGTCTCCTGGACAGAGGACGACTCAGTGTCAAACCACACACGCAGCAATGCCCAACAACCAGGAACGAGCAGACTGTAAGTCTAGTGACCAACCTGTCCAAGCGAATCCGAATCTCGATACCAGCAGCCATCACGGCCTTTGAGCAGGCAGTCTTCAAGGATTTAAGGCTAGCCAGAACCCCAAAATATTTAGAAATTTCACGACTAAGGAATTCAAGAAAGAACAGCGGTGGGTGTACCGTCTGGGAACCAACATCATTGGGCTCAATAATGATATGCCATGGAACACTGTACTCAACTAAAAGCCTTCGATTCTAATGTCTGCTAAAA
Source organism: Lissotriton helveticus (assembly GCF_964261635.1). Lineage (NCBI taxonomy): Eukaryota > Metazoa > Chordata > Amphibia > Caudata > Salamandridae > Lissotriton > Lissotriton helveticus. The sequence continues at coordinate 267,257,902 of NC_136068.1, read as the reverse complement.
GTCACCAACCATGTATGTCCGATCAGTAGCGCTCCAGTTAAAAACAAACGCCAATGCTGTAAACACCAAGAACCTAATGTCCTGGTTCTGATAATATTCATATTCATGTAAAACATTGCGCGTAATTTACCCTGCGCTCTTATAAAAGGGTTATATATGAGCAGATCTCAATCAAACACACAAATCAATTCAAATGGTGTTATACTGGCGTAACAGCAAGCCCCGATGTAAAATAAACACCATGAATGTCTTACATGGCAACAAATACTAGCATGTCTTGCCGCCATACACATCCTTTATTATGTGTTTGTTTCTTCTCTCTTTCTTTAAAAAAATTTTAAAAAATCCAAAAACCGAAGCCTAAAAATCAAGGATCGGCCCACTAAAAGTAAACCTCGGTCAGGAGAGATTAGACAAGGTTTCCGTGGCAACGAGGACAACCAAGCCTCGTTATGAAGGATTGGCCCGCTAGTAGCGAGCCTCTCTCTGAAGAAATAACAAGAGGTTGCTATAACAACGAGTGCATCCAAGCCTCGTTTTCACTCATTTTCACCGACCACGCCCACGGGATAGAACACCCTGGCCTCGGTCGGGTTGAGCCACGCCCACCCGGAAGAGCGCGAACAGCGTTTCACAGCCCCTTAAAAACAAATCCACCGGCCCCGCTCTCCATCGTCGGGGTCCGGTAGAGGTAGTACTAGGTGTACAAACGGGCTGAGAGTGCTGAGGGCGTGAGTAATGCTGCAGAGAGGATCGGACCAACTCCATACTATCGAGCTAAGTCAATCGCGATTCCGTATGTTTCTAGCCTATGTTTTCTTACCTTTAGGATGTGCCAGGGACACTCCATCCCCCCTCCTGAGACCCATGCTGCAGATAGCGCCAATCTTTAAAGTGAGACTTGTTTTTATATTATACTTGCGTGTGGGGGTCACTGACTCTTTGTCTATTGATCCTCTGAAACACTCATACCATGTTATTTTAACCCCTTGAAGCCACTGATGGCTTATTTTAAATCACTTTTTTCACTACACTTCCCAGAACTAGTTGTATCATCCCTAGAGGGTATGTGGAAGGTGCTTAACGCTAGCAGTTACTCTGGGAACACGTTTGCTGCCACTGATTTGGAACACCATGAACCGTAAAAGTACTTTGGCATAGCCCTACAAATAATCGTTTGTTTGTCTTATATGTCTGTTTGTACTTTTTGTTCTACAGGTGCCGAGACACTCCAAACTAGGAGTGATTTTTGGAATGAGCATTCGCTCTTCCTATTTTTATGCACTTTAAACACCTTTTATTTTTTCACTTTCACGTCCCCAGGTTAGGGTGGACGATTAGAGAGTCCATACCGCCGGGGTTTATCATTGTCCTGACGAATGCCTAGGTAAAATCAAACCAATACTAAGGCTGAAACATGTTGACATACTAATGATATATTAATTCTGAATTAATCCAACCATTACCTTGGCTTTACAATTCAGACACATAGAACTATTGTATTTGTGTCCTAGGGATCACTAATAAACTTTGTTCAGATACCCTTTAGACACTTTCAAGTTTAAGTTTATTTATCCTCACAACACTCCCGTTACACAATACCAGCTCCGCAGTCTTCTGGCGTCGCAGCACACCGAAGAGGCACTAGGTCTCTTCGGTGGGGCCCGATGATGAAGCATGACATTGACTAGGTCAGTGTGTGAGGGCTTTCCTTCAAACCCAAATAGGGTGCGATTATCTTAAATCTGGTGGCTCCATCCAAGTGGCTTATAAGAGACATTAACCACTATGCTCAATATGCCATCCTATTTTTTCAGATATTATATATTGTCGTAAAAAACAACCTGTGATTTAATTGGCAATGCAAGGGTAGTACTCTAAGATATCTATTAGGCCTTGAATGAACTTGCGGGAAAACAATCTTTGTGGCTCTCAAAATGAATACTAAAATCACATACCCACCATATTTTTGTATAATTTACGAGTTACCCACACATGTATATCTCGCACTCCTGTCAGCTTCTGTCATATAACAGCCCCTAGTGTCCACCTTGAGAACATACATAACGATGCCATTAGGGGACATCCTCTGACAGTGTTATTAAGCTCTCTATAGATTTCACTGCGCCACTTCTACTAGTCTTTTTGCGGGGGGAAGCAAATAGGGCGCAACATGGCGCATTTTTCATGCCGCCGGTGCGTCACAAAAGGTTATGCAATGGCGGTGCAAAAGTGTCACAAGGCCTCATAAATAAGGCCCAAACTCACTCCCTGCACTCTGTCCATTTCTTTGTTTGTGCTTCAATTATAGTACTACTCCATTGCATTGCAAAATGACTATTCAGTAGGATTTGTAGAATCTTACACAATTAACATTAATGACGTAGGGCTCTGTTTGTGAATCCCACTGAAAGGGTATGTGAAGGCAAATGTGGATGCCTGTGAGGGACAGAAGATCTTCTCTCCAGCACTTGCAAAATGCCTGCTTTTTGCAAACGACAGGAACTGAAAACAAAAAATACAATAGACATTGTGTGAATGACATTGGTTAAGTCAACAATGCATTTTCTGAAAAGCAAAATTCTTTCTCAGGGTTTTGCCCTATGTATTCGAATTGAAAAAATTCCTTAAAACATTGGACCTAAAAGGTATTCAAACAAATATGAGATACAGTTTTTTATTGTGCATACCAATTACCAATGCATTTTTCACTTTCCCAGTATACACCGTTTCCAGAAATATCACATAAGTTTAGACTTGTTGCGGCCTAATTTGAAATGCCATTTCCAGCTGATTGTCCAAAAATAAAATACGTAAATAGCACAGATCAAGATCCATATGTTCCAATTTTTATATTGGAAAGACAAAAACAGTTAATTATTATATTCAGCATTGGCAAGGTTCCTCACCATTGTACGCTCTTGGACATGTAAGGTACCGCTATTACTAGTCTAAAAGTTTGATGGCATATATGAGTTAGTAACTTGTGTTCAATTTCATCAAGGGCTGACAGTTACAAAGGGAAAACTTTAATTCAGAAGGAACTCCAATCGCACTCCTCACCTCCCCCCAACCTGGTAATTCCGTTTCATACCATATGGTGAAAATTAATTGCAAGTCTTAATGCCATCTCGATTCTAAACAATGGGCATGAACGTTATTTTCTGTATTCTCAACTTTCCTTTCAGTTGGACGTCCCCGTAGCATAATCTGTAGAGCTATCAGGGTCCAAGGGCAAGTCAAAGGACCAGTTACCTTGGCAAGAAAGTTTTGGAGGCTAAACCATGTTTCTGTGAATTCTCGTGTTGTTCCTGTGGGTAAAGTGGGTGTTCAATCAGTTCAGGATTAGGTGAATTCTACTATATTGAGATTGTGTTGTATAAGTTGTTTTTATAATCAGATGTGCATATGGCAGTCTTCTGTCGTCTTCAGATCTCCTAACAATTAAACCATCACATGAGACTTTCTATGAAAAGCACCACCAGCAGCTCTTCCAGTTGTGCCTAGATCAGTGGCATCTTTGTCATTGACCCGCAGGTCCTCAGTTATTTTTTCAGTGATCCCCAATTTTGCAAGTAGGTCACAGCAGATTGCATTGCTCAGTCTCCAGGTCTGGAAGTGTTTAGCTACCCCACTTAACATCACAGAAGCATGCTCCAAAAAAGACATGAACCCATGTTCCATTTTCTCAGCCAAGTGTAAGAACATGGGGTCAAGGAGAAGCATGTCTAACCCTGCATATGATTTATGTGCCAAAGAATACGTTGAGTAGTCTCCCAGGGTGGGGGTTTTCCTCCTCCTTATGTCTACTAAGCCCAATTCCTTAAAGCCATTGCTTTCCTTCTCTTGCCTGGTTTTCCATCAATAACCAGATCCAGTCACCCCCCAACTCTATTGGACCCCAGTCAATGGCAGCAGTTTTTGAAGTGCAGCTGCCAAAAAGCCTTCCTGCACTAAGTTGGGCACAAAAACGGAGACAAGTGATATACCCCTCCCCCTAAAATAGCCAATCAATAGAATTCGTCAACCCTCATTGTCCGTATGCATTTTTGTCAGTGTAAACTCCATGCACTTGCGAACAGGACCACTACTAATGTCTTCTTGAGTTTAATCAATGTAAAGTATTTTGTGAGGAACAGCCTTTCTTGCATTCTCAATGTGTTTTTGGTTAGTAGATGCATCTCCTGAATTTGGCAACTGCTCCCCCTCAAGTTTTTTTATGTGTGTAGGAAGATGTCAACGGTTCATTCAATCCTCTAACATAAATTAAACAACTTTCAAAGACCTAACAATTAGCATTTTGTGGGGCACATTGTGCTTATGAACCCCTTCCAAGATGCTTGGTAATCTTGTTGCTTTCCCTCTACCACTGAGTAGTTTCATGTGCAAGTGCCATCCCTTCTTATCCATCTTCTCACCCCAAACCACCTTTAGAAACGTCCTTCAACAGAAGAAAATACCAGGAGACATATCCTTTTTCTTAAATCTACTGCACCACGCATCTTAATGTGCTCCACTCCCTCTTCCCCGTCACCTCTCTTCCTTACCCTACTGCAATTACCTTAATTCAGCTCAGGGACACGTTTTATCAGCTGGTTAACCGCTTCCACAACATCCTGGTGCTCCAGATAGGTCTCTGAGGCCCAGATTTACAAAGGTTTTGCGTTGAGTTGGCATTACTTTTTTAACGCAGACCTGATGCTAAATCTTTTTGGGGACTTACAAACCAATACAAATTACTTTTTGCATTGGTTTGTAAGTAAAAGTAAGGCAAAGCAAAGCAAAGCAATGCTTTGCGTTACTCTGCGTCAAGTGAGAGTACAATGGGTGGTGCATGGGTGTTTCTGTGCAGCCACCCGTGGTTTATAATACAAAACCCTATCTACTAACAATAGTGGGATATTGCACCAAAAATAAATGCCATTTCAATGCAGGCGTTAATAAGTAGAAATGCTTTTATTTGTCCTAAAGTTTCCTACTTTGCATATATGCTGCACTGTACAGCACACATCAGGCGCGCAACACCCATTGGGCTCATGGGGCTTCAGCCCCCCGTCGTGTGTGTCAGCCCGGGCTGACACAGCTTCGCTGGCTGGCGACGTCTAATTGCAGCCGCACCCGAGTACTTCACACGTCTTTTAAAGGCCATTACTTGTAAATGAGGCTTTTATTATGTTTTCACCCCTTCTTGCGGCCACTCTGGTTACGGCTGGAAGAATTAGAAGAAATATGTCGACAGAGTAACCCTAAAGTGCCCAAATAAGTATCAGTCTGACATGGTCAGCGTCACAAACAAAGAGCAATAAATAGGAATAATTCCGTAAAATGCAGAACAGACAGCACATTAAATAATTCTCAAAATATTTCTTTGGTTCCAAAGCGTTCAACCTAAAAAACAAGCATTTGCAATGCAATAGGTCTCGCAGTTGGTAGAGTTTGAGCCATTGGCATTGTAAATGGCAATGCTTTTTATTTATGTGTTGGTTTTTAAAACGTAAATAAAAGGATTGGTCAATTACAATGCCAATAGGTTAAACTCTTGCAAATGCTTGTTTAAAATGGAACAGGGTTGGGCAGTCCTAATGCATATGGGGAGATTATTCCTGGGTACTGTCGTGTCTTTGTGCTGGAGCGGTACATGCACGACGCGTCACTCAGGTCAGTTGCTTAGATTCCTTTATTGTCATAGGTACAGTTATTATCCTAGTTGCAGCTGACCCCTGGGATGGCGTCCTCACTCCTCTTGGTCATCCCATCTTCTGCCTGTTCCCCGCCCCCCAGATGACCGGATGTCCAGTCTGGTGACCTGTCCCCAGCTACTCGACCCACGGGGTCCTAGTGCCCCACACTTAGGTCACGACATCTCCCCCTTTGTTACAACAAATGTTCATGACACATTTCTGCAGTCACTGCTAGCCAGCGTTGATAGTGATCATTTGCCAGAAGTGACGATATAGATGAAGAGAGGGAGAGAGAGATAGAGAGAGAGAGAGAGAGAGAGAGAGAGAGAGAGAGAGAGAGAAAGAGAAAACCTGCTCACTTTGTCTCTCTTCAAACAAATTGTCTCTGTAGTTTCTTGCATGTTCTTCTCAGCCTTGCTTCATCTTCCTTTCGTTGTCCTCTATCTCCTCCGTTATGCTTGTTGCGGGCTCCGTTGATGTTTCTTCTTTTTTCAGTCTTCAGCTCCTCTAAGTGTGAGCTGTTTCTCGTCTTGCTCAGTCTGTAAGGTGTTACTCTCCGTGCCTCCTCCATCAAGATGCCTTTCTCGGCTTCTAACAGTTCTTCCCTTATTGTCTCGAGCGTTGATAGTTCTTCTCTGCTGACTCCTTTAACCATGAGGCTGTTGTTGTTTGTGTGTCTCCATCTTTGTTGCCTCGACACTTTCTGGATCGCTATCATGGTGGTGTCTCTTTTTGTCTCTTGTTCTAGTTCTGACATTGTTGCTGGTATCGGTGCGTTGTTCTCTAGGATGTGGTTTAGGTGATCTTCCGCCCTTATTCTTGCGTCTTTTTTGTATGGCCGTGGATGTCTGGACATGTAGTCAGCTAGATTTTGTTCTTTTTCATGCTTGTTAATTATTTTCAATTCGTAGTCCATCAACGTTCTTCCCCACCCTTCTGTCCTTGGTGGTACATTTGTTTTTTGGTTGCCATAAATCATTTTTAGTGCTTGGTGGTCCGTCACTATTGGCGATCTTGGTGATTCCTTTTCTGCTTTGTATTGGGTCATTATCGCTAATCCTACTGGGCCGGCATCTGCTGTGGTCTTCGTGCCTAGTGTTGGATCCAAGTACTCTAGGTGATCTACCATTGGTGTTACCCGGGCTGTCGGTCCGTCTACCGGCTCGATGATTTCTTGACTCAGTAGTGATTTCCTCCCCTTCAGCTTTCCTAGTCCTCTTATTTGTTTCTGATATTCTCTTGAGATGTTTGTGGCGCCGCTGTCGAGCACGAGCCTCGCTTTGTGGGGCCCCGCCTCTATGGTCACGGACTCTGTTTTTTGATTGTCTTTTTGTCTGTTGTATTGTGTACTTGGTCTCGTTTCATCCATGTTGCTTTCCTCTTCTCCTTTCCTTTTATGTTCTTCTTTTCTATTTCTAGTGCTTGTTCACTGACTCTTCGTACTTTCTGTCATTTATCTTTGTCCTTTTGCTCTTTTTGGCCCTTATTTTCTTCTTTTGTTTTACTTTATTTCGCCTCTTCTGGGCTTTCTTAGTCCTTTTTCCTTATATTTTATTTCTCCTCTTCTGGGCTTTCTTAGTCCTTTTTCCTTATATTCTCCTTTTCTCTTTGTGATCTTTTGTCCCTTTTCCTTCCTTTGTTTTACTTTATTTGCCTCTTCTGGGCTTTCTTAGTCCTTTTTCCTTGTATTTTATTTCGCCTCTTCTGGGCTTTCTTAGTCCTTTTTAGGTCGAGCGACCTATCTCAATGCGCATGCGCATTGAGCGGGAGCTCGATATATAGCGGCTTAAACAGAGCTTACCGAGATCAGGCGATTCCCAGGCGATTTCTTCCAGTGCATGTGAAAGCGCGTGCACAATGCCACCAGCTGCTTGCCTCGCATTATCACATCAAAGGCGGCCGCATCTCAGGCCCCTGCTGCTTCACACCCTCATGCCGCTCTCCCCGCTCCGCCCCCTCCCCTGCCCGCCGTGTCGCATTTCTCCTCCGCCGGCCGTACTTACACTTTGACGGCCGCAGGCCGTCTCTCGTGTTTCTCCTTGTTTGCAAAATGTATTGCGAGATCTCTACACTTTTTATGGTCTAGTCCCATAAACTTTCAAAGACATTCAAAGGTCATTGGCAGAGTAGCGTGCACCCCATGACCTCATCCCCGCACGACAAATGCTGCGGGGCCCACCGTACGCCCCTATATTCCCTAGCCTATCAATCCGTCCTCCTGTTTGCATTTTCTCCTCTCTGCCCATGCCTGCATCTAACAGCGCATACAAATCAGATGTTAATTTGTCCTTTCTCATTCCCATCTTCCACTCTAAGCACATCAGGATTTGTCCTAGTCTCCGTATCAGGGCCCATCTCCTGGTATTTCTGCACAGTATGTCCTTTCGATAGGGTTGCATTTTACCTAAAACTTGAGGTAGTAGAGCAAAGAGCGAGGTTGCAGGTTTGATCTTATAGTCTTTAGCATCACTTAAAAAGGCCAACTTCCTCACCCTTTTTTTAAAATCAATTTCTTCCCACACGATCTTGAAATGTCACCGGTGCTAGGTATGTGGCCTGTCTTTTGTCTTATTATGCTTTGTAAATTCTTCGCCATGGTAATATATTTTGGTCTTTCCGATTTAATTACTTGTCTTAGAGTACATGGCCCGACCCCCTCCAAAACATAATTATATTTCAACAGCCCCTGATAGTATTTAAACAATAAACATAACTGGACCAATTCCACTCGTACTTTACTATTTATAGACCCTAACCAGCTTTTCCAAATTGACATTTCCACCATCTCAAGCTGATGGATTGATTTTTTTCCTCTACGATTTCGCACCCATACAGCAATGGGCTTGTCATTTTCAGATTACAGGCTTCTTTCAGTACTTCCACTGATTTACACCCCAGCTTCCCATTCAGCCTCCGGAGGGCACTCGTGACTCGCTACTGCTCGTGCATCTGTGACATTATTTCTACATGGGACCTAAAATAATGAATGACTCTAAGCTCAGTTGTCTTAATGTCTCAAGCCATATATGCACCGGGGTGACCTACTGAGGGGGAGACAGATGCATGACGTTTGCTGAGGGTTCAGTTTTAGATGATGTATTGTCATCGAAAAAAGGTTAGTGCATCGGAGAAGTGGGCAACAGTGAGGGTCCTTATGCACACGCCAAACGTTCTTAAATTCAATCTCCTGTTTTATTGATGTTCCATGAAGCACCTCTACCCCTCACCCTCACTCACCCTCTACCCCTCACCCTCAACCGCTCACTCACCCTCACTCTCACTCACCCTCACTCACCCTCAACCCCTCACCCTCACCCTCACTCACCCTCACTCACCCTCACCCTCACTCACCCTCAACCCCTCACCCTCCCTCACCCTCACCCTCACTCACCCTCAACCCCTCACCCTCACCCTCACTCACCCTCACCCTCACTCACACTCAACCCCTCACCCTCACTCACCCTCAACCCCTCACCCTCACTCACCCTCAACCCCTCACCCTCACTCACCCTCACTCACCCTCACCCTCACTCACCCTCACCCTCACTCACCCTCACTCACCCTCACTCACCCTCACCCTCACTCACCCTCACCCTCACTCACCCTCAACCCCTCACCCTCACTCACCCTCAACCCCTCACCCTCACTCACCCTCACCCACCCTCACCCTCACCCTCACTCACCCTCAACCCCTCACCCTCACTCACCCTCAACCCCTCACCCTCACCCTCACTCACCCTCAACCCCTCACCCTCAACCCCTCACTCACCCTCACTCTCATTCACCCTCACTCACCCTCAACCCCTCACCCTCACCCTCACTCACCCTCACCCTCACTCACCCTCAACCCCTCACCCTCACTCACCCTCAACCCCTCACCCTCACTCACCCTCAACCACTCACCCTCACTCACCCTCTACCCCTCACCCTTACCCTCACTCACCCTCTACCCCTCACCCTCAACCCCTCACTCACCCTCACTCTCACTCACCCTCACTCACCCTCAACCCCTCACCCTCACCCTCACTCACCCTCACCCTCACTCACCCTCACCCTCACTCACCCTCACCCTCACTCACCCTCAACCCCTCACCCTCACTCACCCTCACCCTCACTCACCCTCAACCCCTCACCCTCACTCACCCTCAACCCCTCACCCTCACTCACCCTCAACCCCTCACCCTCACTCACCCTCACTCACCCTCACCCTCACTCACCCTCACTCACCCTCACCCTCACTCACCCTCACCATCACTCACCCTCAACCCCTCACCCTCACTCACCCTCACTCACCCTCAACCCCTCACCCTCACTCACCCACCCTCACCCTCACTCACCCTCAACCCCTCACCCTCACTCACCCTCAACCCCTCACACTCACCCTCAACCCCTCACCCTCAACCCCTCACTCACCCTCACTCTCACTCACCCTCACTCACCCTCAACCCCTCACCCTCACTCACCCTCACCCTCACTCACCCTCACCCTCACTCACCCTCAACCCCTCACCCTCACCCACCCTCACCCTCACCCTCACCCTCACTCACCCTCAACCCCTCACCCTCACTCACCCTCAACCCCCACTCACCCTCAAACCCTCACCCTCAACCCCTCACCCTCAACCCCTCACCCTCACTCACCCTCACTCACCCTCAACCCCTCACCCTCACTCACCCTCAACCCCTCACCCTCACTCACCCTCACTCACCCTCACCCTCACTCACCCTCAACCCCTCACCCTCACTCACCCTCACTCACCCTCACCCTCACTCACCCTCACCCTCACTCACCCTCACCCTCCCTCACCCTCACTCACCCTCAACCCCTCACCCTCACTCACCCTCACCCTCACTCACCCTCACTCACCCTCAACCCCTCACCCTCACTCACCCTCAACCCCTCACCCTCACCCTCACTCACCCTCAACCCCTCACCCTCAACCCCTCACTCACCCTCATTCTCACTCATCCTCACTCACCCTCAACCCCTCACCCTCACCCTCACCCTCACTCACCCTCACCCACCCTCAACCCCTCACCCTAACTCACCCTCACCCTCACTCACCCTCAACCCCTCACCCTCACTCACCCTCACCCTCACCCTCACTCACCCTCAACCCCTCACCCTCACTCACCCTCAACCCCTCACCCTCACTCTCCCTCACTCACACTCACCCTCACCCTCACTCAACCTCACTCACCCTCACTCACCCTCACCCTCACTCACCCTCACTCACCCTCAACCCCTCACCCACCCTCACCCTCACTCAACCTCAACCCCTCACCCTCACTCGCCCTCAACCCCTCACCCTCACCCTCACTCACCCTCACCCTCACTCACCCTCAACCCCTCACCCTCAACCCCTCACCCTCACTCACCCTCACCCTCACTCACCCTCAACCCCTCACCCTCAACCCCTCACCCTCACTCACCCTCACCCTCACTCACCCTCACCCTCACTCACCCTCAACCCCTCACCCTCACTCACCCTCACTCACCCTCACCCTCACTCACCCTCACCCTCACCCTCACTCACCCTCAACCCCTCACCCTCACTCACCCTCACCCTCAACTCACCCTCACTCACCCTCACTCACCCTCAACACCTCACCCTCACTCACCCTCAACCCCTCACCCTCAACCCCTCACTCACCCTCACTCTCACTCACCCTCACTCACCCTCAACCCCTCACCCTCACCCTCACTCACCCTCACCCTCAACCCCTCACCCTCACTCACCCTCAACCCTCACTCACCCTCACCCTCACTCACCCACACTCACCCTCAACCCCTCACCCTCACCCTCACTCACCCTCAACCCCTCACCCTCAACCCCTCACCCTCACTCACCCTCAACCCCTCACCCTCAACCCCTCACCCTCACTCACCCTCAACCCCTCACCCTCAACCCCTCACCCTCACCCTCACTCACCCTCACAACACATATTGTGTTACAATAGGTGTCACATTTGCGAAAGATAAAACTATTGGCATTGTAAATAACAAAGCTATTAATTCGCTATTTTCAAAACAAGCACATAAATAAAAAATGTGTCCTTTACAATACCAATAGCTCAAACTTTCCTAATGCGAAACCTATTGCATTGCTGTGCTTCTCTCCCCTGCTGCACTCTCCTGCTCTCTAGAGATGTGGCCTAACGACCAGAGCTGCCATCTAAGTCACGTAAATACAAAACATGTTGCATTCCAAATGCTATAGGTGTCACATTCGCGAAAGTTATAACTATTGGCATTGTAAATGACAAAGCCATCAATTTAGCAATTTTAAACACCAACAAATAAATAAAATATGTCATTTACAAGACCAATAACTCCAACTTTTCTAATGCGAGACCTATTGCATTTCCAATGCTTGTTCCTTATATTCTCCTTTTCTCTTTGTGATCTTTTGTCCCTTTTCCTTCCTTTGTTTTACTTTATTTCGCCTCTTCTGGGCTTTCTTAGTCCTTTTTCCTTATATTTTATTTTGCCTCTTCTGAGCTTTCTTAGTCCTTTTTCCTTGTATTTTCCTTTTTTTTTTGTGTGCACTTGTATTATTTCTTTGTCTTCTCTTCTTTGCTCTTTATTTTCTCTTTGTTATCTGTGCTTGTTCCCTTGACTTCCTTTTGTCCTTCTTAGACATCCTTTAGGGTCCCCTTCCGGTTCTTTTGTGTCCGTTGTACCTCCTTGTTTTCTTTTTATTTTCTTTGTGTCCTTTCTCTTTCTTTCTGGCAATTGTGTTTGTTGCCTCTATATTTCTTTTGTCTCAGTTGTTTTGTAATGTTCTTGTTGTTCTCTCTTCTTATTTCATTCTTTATTTTGTTGTATTTCTTGCTGTGGGTATCTTTCTCTGTCCTTGTCCCTTTTTATTTCTTTATTTCTCTTTGTTTGCTGTGTTTTACGTTTTGCCTGCCCTTAAAATGGTTGTCCTGTGGCTCCTATTGCTGTTTTCCTTTAATGTCCCACTTAAGATGGCCGCCCTTGTTCCCGCGAGATTTCGCGATCGAAATCTCGCTTCTCCTGACTCTAAGATGGCCGCCGCGTTGCCCTGTCGTTCCTATTGGCTGCATTTGCCTGTCCCTAAAATGGCCGCCGAGATTTTCGCCTCTCGCGAGACTTCGCTCTTCAAGTTTCAAACGCGAGAGCTTCACGCTTCTTGCCCTGCATTGGCGCTTCTTCCCGGTACTCCTTACCGCGCTGTGTCGTTTTCATAGGTGGACGCTGATCGGGGTGGGCTCCCGTGTAGCTCCTTGTTGTCGGCGATCTCTTCTTTCACACGACGCGATCCTCATGCGTGTGGGGTCGTCACCGTCCTTCGTCGCCAGTTGTCGTGTCTTTGTGCTGGAGCGGTACATGCACGACGCGTCACTCAGGTCAGTTGCTTAGATTCCTTTATTGTCATAGGTACAGTTATTATCCTAGTTGCAGCAGACCCCTGGGATGGCGTCCTCACTCCTCTTGGTCATCCCATCTTCTGCCTGTTCCCCGCCCCCCAGATGACCAGATGTCCGGTCTGGTGACCTGTCCCCAGCTACTCGACCCACGGGGTCCTAGTGCCCCACACTTAGGTCACGACAGGTACCACCGTACAAGCCCCCCTAAAATCTTTTTCAGCCCCCCCCCCCCGAAATTTGGCTCTAGTTGCCCGCCTGGCACACATCCAAAGTGGGAAAAGTTTTAAAGTTAGTATAAGCATTGTATTTTGTTCTGTAAGGGTACCTTTCCAGTATAAAACCTACACTAGATTGAGGCAGACACACTTGCACTATGGTGCAAAAGTGTGTGCGTGGCGCTCTGTAGCATAATTCTGCGTCAGCGCTAGGGATAGAGCAGGATAGTTCCTGCAAGAGGAACTCTCTTCCCCTCTTAAAGTGCAGGCGGGTGCCGCCTGCTGCTGCTCCGTGTTTTCACATGAATGCGCTGCACCCAGGTATGTGCAAGTTGGCAGCTGCCCTGGAGGGCAGCACATTACCCATAATGGGGCACATTGTGATTGTTTGCGCCCGGCGCACCTTTTAAAAGGTGCGCCTGGCGCAAACAATCACAATGCATAATACAGGCCCTGATGCCTCATACTAACGACAACAGATAACAAGCCCATGATTAAGTAGGATAAAGGAAGTTCTGTGGCTCACTCACTCAGATGCAAAAACACAGCACAAACCCTGTGCAAATGCAGACAGAACAGGTCCAGATAGAGATACTCCACTAAAACAACCAGAATCATCGCTAAGCACTGAACCAAGCCACCATTGAACAGCTCTTGCAGAGCATTTCTTACTGTTTCCATCCAGTGGGGAAGCCCAGAACCGTGCTGATTTGTCCGTCGGCAGTCGAGAGGTTCATACAGATGACAGAAATGGATGCCCTGTACGACTGCTCAAAACATGTCACTATTTCTTTGTTGTTTATTGGTTTTTATTTGTGTTGATTTATGACAGTCAGTGCCAGGTCCACAACCAAGATCGGAAGGCAGTATATAATGATATTGCAACACACTGAGATACTATATTGCAGCACTTTGTTTTTACTCTAAAACATTCACAACCCTTAATTTTATAATATCTTTTAACAAGTGGCTTACCTCCAAGATCTGACTCACAAATTGCTAATGTATGCAGGTTACTCTTGCAGTTAGTTGACCAATGCTTGTTATTTATATCAAAATTATAATGAATCGCCACTTTAAATGCAAACCTGGATAATTGCCATAGAAAGTCATGGCAGCAAGCAGAATGGAAAACTAAGAAAATGCGAAAGTGAGTGCACTAATCATTCTTCTAATAGCAATATATCAATCTAACAATAATAAAAAAAATAGATCGAAGTTAGAAAAACAGCATGGACATGAAATAGTGGACTAAAGGTGCCACATGCTCCATTATATACTACAGCTAAATATTTCCTTTTCTACAACAAGAAAAGAAAGTTTAAAACAATTAAAAGATATATTAAGGAGTATTTAGGGTTTTCAATTATGACGGAAGTAATAATAATACAAACTATTATCAACAAAGATACACATAAATAAAAAATGTATATAGGGCACAAAAACAAACGTTTGATTAACCATACTGAGCTATTGCAAAGGAAAAGTGAAATGAGAAAATAGGTGCTGTTCTGAGACCTGCAAAGAGAAAGCTTTGGAATATATGTCTGGTCAACTTATTAACCACTATAGAAGACCTCAAGTTCAGCACAAACGTTTGCTGTTTCATGAGAGTGCTGGCGCAATTCTTAGTAAATCTAGGCCCTTTTGTCCTGTGCATGAGCAAGGACTACTGGTGATATCACCTGAGCATTGCGTAACTCTGGCAGTGGTCTTAAGAAAGTGTACCCTCTTGGAGGATAGTAGTCAATTTCTGCCACACTCACATCCTTGGGAAATCTTAAGCCATTACCATTCGAATTGTGAGTCATCAAACAAGTTTGGTTATACAACAGAAGTCAAATGAATAAACATAAATATGGCCTACTTGAGTATAATGTAAACTATTTCCAGGTAACCACCATACCTAACATGTAAACTCTCACCTGTTGTTTCTGCAGGAATGATATGCAAGTTCAGAAGAAAAGGTCCCAACTTCACTTACCCACCAAGCCTGCCCATCAATATCAAAGCAAAACTAGTGTAATGGGGAAGCGGGTAAACAGGGGAAGAAACATAAAGAAGTGTCCCACGGCGTACCCAGTAAATCAGGTAAGGTTCAAAGCAGTTGGATGTGTTCCCTGTCTGCAAAGAGCGAAGCAGAATTATTAATGTATGTATTATTTTTATTCCAGTACTTTGCAAATCTATGCAAGTGTATCTGTTACGTTAAAGGTCTTCCCTACCTGCTTAACCCTCCTCTTAAACTATACCTCAATCAGAGCCCACACAGGAACAATGGTGCAATCTATATGAAAAGAGAATAGAGACAGATATTGTATTCCCACATTAGTAGAACAACTCTGAAATGATATTTGCAGATAACAAACACTCACTCACATGCTATTAAGAAGTTGCAGCGAGTTAAGTATAGTCCAAAAGTTCATATATTCATAAGCAACCTTTAACAGAGTAATTTACAACATGAACAGTTGCATTTAAAAAAAGCATTTGCAATGCAATAGGTCTCACATTTACGCGAGTTTAAGCTATTGGCATTATAAATGACACTGCATTTTATTTATGTTATAAAAACTAAAATGTAAATAAAAGGCATTGTCATTTACAATGCCAATATCTGAAACTCGCATAAATGTGAGACCTGTTGCATTGCAAATGCTTGTTGTGCCAAGCTGCCAAGGGTTAAGGACAGATTCATTTAGTGACTTTTGTAGTTCACCCTGACAAATTCTAGAAAGGGCCATTCCCGCACAATGAAAAGTGTGCGAGTGCTAAAATAAAATAATTTGTTGTTACGATAGTCAAGGAAAGCTGTGTTACCGACTGGGGAAGGATGACAGTTGGAGTTAATCCTGGTAACCTAGGACTACCCACAGATCTATTCATCAAAAAGATATATACACTTGTGGCTTTTTTCTGGTTTTGGTGAGATTCTCTCCCCTTGCTCGTGTCTCTAAGCCCTCCCCCTCCTTCCAGGAAACAGTGGCTAACGCTGGGTGAAGCTGCAATATATTTTACAGTTGTATATCATCTACTGTTGCACTGTCATTTTAATTGCTTCATAGTCGAGTATTCAGATCGTTTGCATCAATTCTGTCACTTGTACTAAAGCGCTTGGCGATCATGGTTTGTAAAGCGAGCAGGTTTGGTACAAGAAACGATCTGGTAAATCTGTTTCAACAGCACCTCAGTACCCTGGGAATGGTAAGCACTTTAACACAATTAAAAACATCTTGTGTTGCACGATTCTAGAGCCCACATCCCCACATGCTGTTTGACAAGCTGCATGACGCTACATGTGCCCTACTATTCACTCCACATTTACCTGGTCCGTTTGAGATGTCATTTGAGATGTCATCAGTGATGTCATCAGTGATGTCATTTGAGATGTCATCAGTGATGTCACTGACCATGTCATGAATGATGTAATATGTAACATCATCAGCAGTGGATTGCGGGCGCGCGAGTTATAGTGAGTCCAACTAACTATAACGTGGGAATTTCAATGGTTTTGTATGAGTAAAATGTTCAGCTAACTATAACTGGTGTGAAACCTATGGTTTTTTCAGTGATTTTCAAAGGTTTTTTAAATGCTAATTCCTAACTATAACGATTGTTAAACCTATGGTTTTTTTAGTGAATATATATATATATGTATACATATATTAATTGTTTACAAACAAAATATTGTGGTATTACTCCAACAATAAATAGTTCTTTTGAAAAAATAGAAAATTTCTTTAGAAACAAAAAACTAGATGGCATTTTTTTGCATTTAATGCATTCTTATGCTACATACCAAAATAAATTGACACTTAATGCTTCAAACTGTAAAGATTTGAAAAAGCCTGATACACAGACAATAAAAAAGTTTGCTCTGAAAAACACGTGGAAATAGCAGCAGCGCTTTATGGGAAGGCATAGACATAAAGCCTGGCACCAACAAAGCAGGTTATAGCAGAATTTAAAAGCCCCGTAGAGGAAGCGCAATAGAGCAAAACACGTTATAGCTGGGGGAGACCAAACAGACAGGGGAGATCAAACAGTTAGCTTTGAGCTGTATTTCTAATCTCCCCTCTGAGTAGGAGAGACCAAACAGATGGGGAAGATCAGCTAGATAGAACAGGCAGTCTGCATCCGGCTGTAATATGCTGGAGGTGCTGCTGCCAGCACTACCGAGCATAGTACGAGTTGCATTTTCATGATCCTTTTCATGGCGTTGAACCCACCAAGATACGGGTGGCAGAAAGGCAACAAAGGGGGCCCTAATATGGCCCCCTGCCGGGTTTGGGCCAGGGGGTGCATGCGGGGGGCACACCCCTGTCATTACACCTCACTTCATGCACAGTGTTGCATGTATGCCACACATTGCAGGAACATGCAGTTGGC
Source organism: Lissotriton helveticus (assembly GCF_964261635.1). Classification (NCBI taxonomy): domain Eukaryota; kingdom Metazoa; phylum Chordata; class Amphibia; order Caudata; family Salamandridae; genus Lissotriton; species Lissotriton helveticus. The sequence goes on along the minus strand of NC_136068.1, from coordinate 267,240,223 downwards.
GGTCTGCTCAATAAACTTTTCTATGAGCCTTGCAGAACACCACAGTCAGACTGCCAAAACACAGCTAGCCATACCAGGATTTAACTCGTGATCTAGCTGGGGTAGCCATAAAAAAGTATAGGAGGCCCCCTGATATGAAGATTCAGGGACCAGGGGAATAAGCGAAAAAAAGTAGAGGTGTTCCAAACAACTAAAATCCCCCTTGGGGTTGAAAAATATAAAATTCTAGCACCCACTGCACTAATTTACTGAACAACCACCAAGTGTGTATCTAAAGTCTTATATCAATACGCAACATTTCTGTAGGGCCTAAACTGAATGACAGTAGGTATGAACATTCACAGCTTCTTAAAATCATACAAGAAATACATTTTGCATAAAATTGCACATCATTTTATTACATTTGATAGTTAGAAAACAAGATTTTTCGCAATTGAGAATTAATATCCGTACGAAATCACAAAAAATCGGTACGCAATATTGCACAGATAAATTAAAATAGGTCAAAGAGACAGTAGTCTGTAAAGATTATCCAATACATGAACAATTAAAAATAATCTTAGAAACAAAAGTCTAATCTTAGAAACAAAAGTCGACGCGGCGTTTCGGTTAAAAACCTTCTTCAGGACAGTTTCTCACAATACAATTTTCAGTATCATACTCAGGTTATTGATAACTGAGATCAAGCGTTAAGATGGTGTCCTGATATAGGTCCACACACCTAAGACAACAACTTGCCCAAGTGATAGGGCTGGATCTAGTTGTGCTTGATAGTGTCTTATAAATGGGTCAGTAGAGTCCATACTGCGTCAGAGGAGGCACCGATTATTGATAGTGTTACTAGTATTCGTTCAAGAAAGGGAGCTCAGTCAATCCCTGCAGCCGCGTGCTAGATATGCCTCGTCAGCTCTTGCTAGATATCTGAAGTTCCTCGCGGTATCTAGAAACGTCATAAAAAGGACCGGCCTCCCTGCTCCTCTGATCACAGTGTCCGGGGTTCTGCTGTTTTAAAATTCAAAACAGCAGAACCCCGGACGCTGTGATCAGAGGCCGGGCCGGTCCGGTTTCTAGATACCGCGAGAAACTTCCGATATCTAGCAAGAGCTGACGAGGCATATCTAGCACGCGGCTGCAGGGATTGACTGAGCTCCCTTTCTTGAACGAATACTAGTAACACTATCAATAATCGGAGGCTCCTCTGACGCAGTACGGACTCTACTGACCCATTTATAAGACACTATCAAGCACAACTAGATCCAGCCCTATCACTTGGGCGAGTTGTTGTCTTAGGTGTGTGGACCTATATCAGGACACCATCTTAACGCTTGATCTCAGTTATCAATAACCTGAGTATGATACTGAAAATTGTATTGTGAGAAACTGTCCTGAAGAAGGTTTTTAACCGAAACGCCGCGTCGACTTTTGTTTCTAAGATTAGACTTTTGTTTCTAAGATTATTTTTAATTGTTCATGTATTGGATAATCTTTACAGACTACTGTCTCTTTGACCTATTTTAATTTATCTGTGCAATATTTCGTTGATTGTGTACCGATTTTTTGTGATTTCGTCCGGATATTAATTGTCAATTGCAAAAAATCTTGTTTTTTAACTATCAAATGTAATAAAATGATGTGCAATTTTATGCAAAATGTATTTCTTGTATGATTTTAAGAAGCTGTGAATGTTCATACCTACTGTCATTCAGTTTAGGCCCTACAGAAATGTTGCGTATTGATATAAGACTTTAGATACACACTTGGTGGTTGTTCAGTAAATTAGTGCAGTGGGTGCTAGAATTTTATATTTTTCAACCCCAAGGGGGATTTTAGTTGTTTGGGACACCTCTGCTTTTTTTCTAGCTGGGGTAGCAACACAGGTTTGGTGGTCCTGCAACAGATGGTGGAGGACCGCCGCCGCTGTGGGACTGGCAAACTTGTAATCAGGCTCATATTTTATTCTAAAGTTTAAAATCAAAGGCTTCTTTTTAAACCCATGGTGTTTATTAGAGTGCGCCTCAATGGACCCTGTTGGGCTTATTTATAAGCCCCTTGCGCAGTCGATGCGTCACTTTTTAGCGATAAAATGTGACGCACCAGCAGCGCAAGTTGCTTGTATGTAAGCCCCTGTGTATTTTAATCTCAGAATTGTATGACAGTATATAGCAGTTAAAATGAGTATACAGTTTATAATGGAACCTGTGTATCTGGATTTTAATCCTGGTGCTTCATTTCCCTGTGTCTCAAATGAAAAATATCTGCAATATCAATTATTTTTAAACTTAGAATACACGAATTGTAAATAAATTATATGTAAAGCACATTCATTGCATTTTTTTATTCATCACCAATTACATCAACCCGTGACCTATGTCACAGTTCTACCACCAGTGATGTAATATATTCCTTATCACTCTGTAAATCGTTTCTGGTAGTAATGCTTCATTTACAATTTCATTAATTTTTAACTATAACGCACACAGCCCAATATGTGCAAGGAACAAAGCGAACACATAATTTCAGTCAGGTTTACCGTTTTAGAATAAGTTAGGAAAACGTTTTTGTGGGGTAGAGAGGGTGAGAAGAAGCAACTTTTTTCACTTGTTTCCTCAAATCTCGTTGTGGTTATTAATCACCATATCTTCCTCTAAACCAAACAAAAAAGCTTAGCAGAACACACTGAGGCCCTATTGTCCACAAAATGTGCACCTGAGTGAGATAAATCATAGAACCTACATCTCAGGATGGTTGAGTAGCAACTCTCCACTTACACCAAAAACCCGGAAGTACGTTTTTAGCAAACTTCAGACAACCTTGTGATATTGCCACTCTGAACGTTGATGTTCTTGAGTTTTGTTGTGTCCAGTATGGTATTGACTATGATGAAAAAAAAATCTCATTATAAAATCTGAGCAGCTGGGACTGTTATCCTCGGAATTGTAAAGGAAGTGTGACATTCTCCCTATTGAAAACCGGGAAGAAGATTTGATAAAAGACTCGAGAGAAGCATATCTGCCTCAACATGAGGAGCCAGATGTGAATAACACAGACAATAAGGTGAAGCATAATTTGAGAGCGCAGATGGTCAAAATATGTCGACAGAGTAACCCTAAAGTGCCCAAATAAGTATCAGTCTGACATGGTCAGCGTCACAAACAAAGAGCAATAAATAGGAATAATTCCGTAAAATGCAGAACAGACAGCACATTAAATAATTCTCAAAATATTTCTTTGGTTCCAAAGCGTTCAACCTAAACAAACAAGCATTTGCAATGCAATAGGTCTCGCAGTTGTTAGAGTTTGAGCCATTGGCATTGTAAATGGCAATGCTTTTTATTTATGTGTTGGTTTTTAAAACGAAAAATAAAAGGATTTGTCAATTACAATGCGAATAGGTTAAACTCTTGCAAATGCTTGTTTAAAATGGAACAGGGTTGGGCAGTCCTAATGGATATGGGGAGATTGTTCCAGAATCTAGGTACATGGACAGAGAAGGCTTGTAGGCATGTTTTTTTTTTTGCATTTCTTCAACTCCATTCAGATTGTGCCCTTGTGCGAGTGTGACAAGGCAACTAAAGATGGCAAACTTGTTAGTCAAGTAGGCAGGGGTGCCAGTTGTGATGGCTTTGCGTAGGTTCATAACAGCCATAGAAGCCTGTTGATTTAAAAGGGGACATAAGTTCTTAACTATAATTCTCAATTTGCAATGAAGTCACTGTGCATAGTGACTGCTTTACATTCTGAAAATACATTGTGCCTGTGACAGATGTACATTTTGAGAATCATTCTTTGAAATCGCATTTAAAAGGTTTTCTAAATTAATCTGATAGTCTTTTTAAAAGAAAAAACAGGCCTAAAATGCCCCAAAAATAGTCAGAGGGTACGGATCCCTGCGTTAGTTGAGGCATGCATAGAAAGGGAACTAAAGTGACTGGAACCTGTGACCTTCATATAGGGTTGTTGCATCACTTCCAGTGAGGTCTCAAGATGTCGCGGGTGATGCTGGACAGTGCCTCCTGGTGCTGGTGACTGAATATGAAACAAGTACTTATGCACATGTCAAAACATACAAACACAAATGTACACATACAAACTCGTACTCAAAGTCTTACACACTTAACCACGGGCAAACACAAGCATAGACGCGTACGCAGGAACAAATACACACAGACTCACAGGCACACAGACTCATAGATCCAGACGCACCATCCAACACACTGATCCACACGGCACACGCATACAATCACACACGCACATACACACAGACTCACAGATCCAGACACACTGACGCAGACACACTCACAGATCCAGACACATTGCCATCAAACATACACACATAGACCCACACATGCACACACACACACACAAATACAGATCCAGACACACAATCAGACAGGCCCATGCACGCACACACACGTGCATACACGAATACGCGCACATATGTAATCACACACACACTAAGATGCATAGAAGAGAGCCAGGATGAAGTGTGCAAATTTGAGGGGGATAGGCACAACTCCTTCCCACCCTCACCCAGTCCCTATAAATCATTCAAACATGGACCGACTCTCTGGGCTGAGACTCCGGGTGACCCCATAAAAGGAGCAGCAGGAGCATAGACGTGTACGCAGGCACAAATACACACAGACTCACAGGCACACAGACTCATAGATCCAGACACACCATCCAACACACTGATCCACACGGCACGCACATACAATCACACACGCACATACACACAGACTCACAGATCCAGACACACAGACGCAGACACACTCACAGATCCAGACACACGCCATCAAACAAACACACATAGACCCATACATGCGCACACACACACAAATACAGATCCAGACACACAATCAGACAGGCCCAAGCACACACACGTGCATACACGAATGCGCGCACACATGTAATCACGCACACACTAAGATGCAGAGAAGAGAGCCAGGATGAAGTGTGCAGATTGGAGGGGGATAGGCACAACTCCTTCCCACCCTCACTCAGTCCCTATAAATATTCAAACATGGACCGACTCTCTGGGCTGAGACCCCGTGTGACCCCATAAAAGGAGCAGCAGGAGCAAAGACGCGTACGCAGGCACAAATACACACAGACTCACAGGCACACAGACTCATAGATCCAGACACACCATCCAACACACTGATCCACACGGCACGCACATACATTCACACACGCATATACACACAGACTCACATATCCAGACACACAGACGCAGACACACTCACAGATCCAGACACACGCCATCAAACAAACACACATAGACCCACACATGCGCACACACACACAAATACAGATCCAGACACACAGACAGGCCCACGCATGCACACACACGAACGCGCGAACACATGTAATCACACACACACTTAGATGCAGAGAAGAGAGCCAGGTTGAAGTGTGCTGATTGGCAGGGCATAGGCACAACCCCTTCCCACCCTCACCCAGTCCCTATCAGCCGACACCGAGACTCGAAGCTGGTTCCCCAGCTCCAAAGTGGGCAGCTCTGACCGTCACTCCACATAAAGTTGAAGCTTCAAAACACGAAATGAAAACACACAAAAAAATGATAATGCAGTCTGGACTATACTTACGTTTTTTTAAGAAATAGAGACAGGACAGCTGTGCTTAAAAAAATAATACAATAGATTTTACACAATCCACTTGGTGTAGCATGCTGCCCACGCAGACAAGCGCTCCAGCACCCACCCAAGGGTAGTAAGCGCTATAGCAATACTACAATACAATAACAACATTTCTTATTTAATCATATGCCTCTAGTCCTGCGACAACCCCAAAACATGCAGCAAAGGCCTGCAGTTGTCTATGAGAGAAGTGACACCCCTACATGAGGAGTGATGTGGAAGATGCTGGTGGGATGAGTGGATGAGAAGGCTGCGGTGTGCAGAGAAGGAGGGGAGCAGCACTCGACTGTTCTGACTGCAGTTTATTTTGGTTGTATTGGGAGCAGGTGTGTGAATAACGTGGCACAGAAAACAGTGTAAATGGCCTGAGAACAGATAACACAAGAACACGGGCGACACGGGTTCAAGAGGGATGAGTAGTCCGGTACCCCCTCCCTCCGTAATGGCAGCCGAAGAGCCCGGCTGCAGTGCGACTCCCCACTGCCTCGATAAGAGGTGAACGCCTGTGTGTTTTGTTTCCTTTGAGACTGGATTGTAAATGCCGCTGCTCCCCCGCGCCCCCAGAGCAGCTCGTCTCTCCACAGAGAGCGCATTCCATCACAGTGTGAGCAGAGGCGAGACATCTTCAAGAGCAGCCACTGGCCCCTGCAGGAGACGGTGCTGCTCGGCGGTCCTTGAAGCAGGACTCACTGTCTGCACCAGGCCTGGAAAGAGGGATGCGCCGATGCCAACTCGGGTGCCATGCCACCGGCCAGCTAACGCTACCTGCTGGGACCCTTGCAAGTCTCTACTAATAACGGGGGAAACAAAACAACAAGTTCCAGGATGCCCTACATAAGGTGGTGTGCAGCAGGAAAAACAATGCAAGCACTCACCATGACGTATAATTTTCTCTTTTTGTGCTGTCCCACTTGGACCGCCTGCTTTCCTTCTTAAGTAAAAGGTTTGTGTTTGGCTCCATAAAGATAAGAAACCTTTTACGGCAGAAGGAATTCAGATGAGCCAGCCCAAGTGGGACGGCTCAAAAAGAGAAAAGTCTATGTCAGGAAGAGCTCTTTCCCAAAGGCTGGCCACCGTTTAGCCCAAACGGTGACGCCGGCCAATGGGAAAAAGGGGCGGGGCTTAAAGCCAGTTACTAAAAGCTACTACAAATCATTAAATCTCGCCGTTGAGACTGCGCATGTGCACAGCCTACGCAGGCTCGACCTAAAAATGTATTTTCAGTGTTATGTGTGGATCTAACAACAGAAGTTCAAGAGACAGAAAAGTTGGATTTCAACCAAAATGTAAATACAAAGGTCCTACAGACAATATGTAGTTACCGCCACATAAATGTACATGATCACAATGCTGACATCATAAGCACCAAGTGCTAGGTGACTGTTCACAATGGGGTACATTAAAGACCAAATCATGACATTTTTGTGCTGGTTTTTGGGCGGTACTGCATCTGGTCGTGTTATTTTACAAAGGATTTATGAAAATTTTGTGTCAGTGTCCTTGCTATTTGTCTGTGACATTGCATCAAACACCATGGTTAAATCTGAGGGGCGTGTTCACGAAAATGTCTTGCAGTGCACTGCAGCAGGGTGACTTGCTGCACTGCTCTGCATGATAGGGAAGGGATAGGAATGCGCTGTATTTAAGGCAATAAGGATCACTTCTCCCTTTTCCCCTGCACTGTCGCCCTTTTAGCAGCCTAGAGCCAACACTCAAGGGTGCCTATTTTAATATCTGTGCTTCCAATGTCATTACACACCATGATTTATGCAGGCCCGACTACGGCAATACCAATAAATGCAATGTAGATGCATGCCATAAAATGTGCTTGCATAACAATGTTGATATCGGTAGAAACCATTCAAATGTTTGCCATAATCTTTGCTTGCATAAAAATGTCGATACCAGTAGAAACAATGTCAATGTATGTCATAATCTATGCATGATATCAGTAAAGACAATATCGATGTATGCTATGACAACTAAACGCTCAATGCTGAGGAAGTCGGTAAAAAAAAGACATGCATTTCCATAATACCATAAAGATAGTTGTCACATAAAGTTAGGAACCCACAGCCAATCAGGACACAGCATACACACCACACATAGTGATCACACACTCCCCACACCGGACATCTGAACACATACACACTGGCCCACACTAGTTCTGCCCGAGGTCGAGAACCACCTGTGTGCTCCTTATCAGATGGTTGTCCTTGTTGTAAGAATAGGCCAAGAATGCCAAATCGGTTTATTGTACCTCACGAACAGTATAAATGGGTCAGCCAAACCTTCTGCACAATGAGAGACTTTCTTAAGACGCTACTCTGCTGATACTGTCGCGGCCACTGCATTTAATTAAACCAACTTGTTCCTGTTTTGACAAGTGCCTCTTGTCTTTTCATTTTGTAAGGTAAATTCATATCCAAGCAACATTATGCAAGCTAGATATGAGAGATTGTTTTATCAAAGCCGACAGCTCCTGAAGGGCAAGGACCCCGGCCTGAGCTGAATCACAACTGCGTTACAAGACCAGTGAGCAGATGCCATAATTGATTAAAGTTTTTGCTGAATACACGGGGCAAAAAGGTCCGTTCACTGGCCGCCGCCACAGGGGTAAGAGACTACATCTGATCCTTAGTCCCAGCATGTGGCGTGTGGCAGACTGGGACAGGTTTGAAGATCACTTTTTCCTTAGTCAGCACACTGGAGATGGTCAAGGCAGTCTGCATGTTTTTTTGCTTGAACCATTGAGTGTTACACAACTGGCATGCCCCAGACCCTTGGTGTGTTATATAGGGTCACTTATTTATTTTGCTTGAATCTCTGAGCGTTACACAATTGGTGCATTGTAGGCCCTTGGTGCTTTATACAGGGCCACCACCCTGATCTAATTTTTTAATTTAAAGAGTTTTCTTAAGGACTGCTGGTTTCTTAACACTGCAATTGTCCGAACAGAAGTGAGGAGGTGCATTTTTTTCCTTGGACTGCTAGGCTTCAGGCAGACGGTACGCACAACCCTTGCGTGTGATATAGGGTGTAATTCGGATGTTAGGCAAAATTCAGACCTTGTTGAATAAGGTGTAGCTTGGGTCAGGCCACAGAGGGCTGATCATTTTCAGGTTATTCCTTTTTTCTCTGCACAAATCGTTGCTGTTTTTTTGTCTACCAAGCCAATATTGACAAACTATCTGGCCCACTTAGCTCCTTGTATTACACAGAGCATCCCCTCTCCTCAGGCTGTAGGTGTTAGGAGGGGGCTAAGGACTTTCGGACAAAATAAGAATTTTTTCTCTTCTAGTTTCTTTTAGATTTTTCCATTTGTGCATTGTTGATGTTGTGATGCCGTTACAATTTTGCAATTGTGCTTCATGTTTAAATGTTATGTCATTTTTATGAGTATATGCCTTTATGAAATAATAACTATGATACCGATCAGAATTCCATATTTGTTCGTTCAGTGCTTAAAATTAACTCATACTGTTTTGAACTAACCAATTCACTTTGTTACAGTTTGTTATTATTTCACTGCATTAGCCTTTATCAAATTGTTAAAAGTATTTGAAGCATCAATTTTTATATAGCTCATAACCAATAAAATTGTTTTCAGTTCAATCCAATGCACATAGTTTCCCCACAGTCAGAAGAGAATTTGTAATTATTTAAAAACCTCAAGACAATCAAAAGTTTGTAAAATATTTAAGCAAGTTTCCTAATCCAGCATAGAGACACCACTAGACCACATGAAAGCTAGGTTCCTCACACAGGCTCACAAACTAGAGAACCACTTCCTCGAGTGGCATACCCATGCCAAAGCGTACACATTCCTCTGGCCTGAGGGGGAGCATTCAATACCAAAAACATAGAACACACAAGAACTTACATTCAGACCAGACATATAGGACAAGAGAGGGCTGTGAGAATGGCTCTACTAAGACTATGGGTCGACCGCAGGATGACCCCAACTAGCAACATACACAACCAATGAGCTAGCAACATTGGGGGAGAATGCTCCAGTTCCTCAGAATCTGACAGCAAGGGCAAAAGTAAAGAGCGGCCCTGCCAACCCAGAGGGAAGGCAGGGAGCACATGCCAGAAACCACGAAGCTACTTAAATACGCTCACCCCACTAACATCACCGGGGACCCCTGAGGAGGGCCCCATGGTCACAATGTTAACCTCATCGATGCTAATGACGGCTCCCGGCCTTCATGAGTCACGGTGGGCGTGTGCTGATGACGGCCGGGAGCCGTCATGACCACGCCCGCGATTAGAACCTTCAGCAGTGCGGTGGAATTCGCGCCGCAGTGATGAGGTTAATAGGCGAGAGACCATACCACTTTCTGGTGGATACAGGGGTGGCAAGGTCATCCTTGCTTGAAGGAGCAGCCCTAATCAAAGACCACTGCCAAATACAGGGAATCTTGGGTTCCATGGCCGAGGTCCCCCTCATGGAACCCCTCACGCTGGAAATTGTGGGAAATAGGATAAGGAAACAATTATTGTACTATCCTTCCTCCCCAACCAATATACCAGGATGGGACCTGAAGTCCAAGCTAAGAATGTCCATTCAGTTCACCGAGAATGGGACTATAGCCTGCTCTTCCCCATAAGCCACCCCCTAGAGTAGAAACCAGCAAATCTCTCCCACACCACGAGGACGCCAGCCAGTGTGATCCCGGTCTGTTGAGCCCCCTTCACAGTGGTAGTCCTGGACTATACGGGAAGCCTCTTAAGAGTTGTACAGACTAGCGTGCCAGTGGACAGGCCGTATACACCTTTTGGTAGAGATGGTCAAAAAGATAGCATGTAGGGCGTGCAGAGAGCTGTTGACCCAGGTTCATGACTCGCACATTGCACCCTGAGCCGGCTCAAGGTGTATAGGGAAAATGGCAGTAGCAACCAGACAATGCACATCCCCGAGTTTACCTAGTTCAGGCTATGTCACCACCCTGGCAACGTCCAAAGTATGGGAGCCCATTAGAAGGTGTAACAGTCACATAGCACAGGAGGGGGACAAGGGAGACCAAGATAAGGTAGAAGGGTTGTTATTTGCATGTAGTTATAGTAGCACTATGATACAACTAGATTGCAGTACCCATAACAACCAACTGTGCACTGGAAGTGTTGCTGTCAGTGAACGGCGCAGTGACACACGTGATAAAGAAACAACGTGAAGCGGTGAAAAAGCAGGAAAACAATAAATTGTGGGGGTCAAACAGATGTTTTTACAGTTACAGGTACAATTTCGATGGCCACGGTGTTTCGACCTTTTTAAATCAAGGTTATCATCAGGACGATGGTTACATAATTCTGGAATAGTGCTGATGGCACTTAGGGGAGGGAGAATCCCCGAGAGAGGCCACCAAAGTGTCATTTGCAAACAATGAAATTGTACTTGTAACTGTAACAACATCTGTTTGACCCCCACAATTTATTGTTTTACTGCTTTTTCGCCGCTTCACGTTGTTCCTTTATCACTTGTGTCACTGCCCTGCACTCACAGCAACACTTTCAGTGCACAGTTGGTTGTTATGGTTACTGCAAACTAGTTGTATCATAGTGCTACTAAAACTCCATACAAATAACAACTCTTCCACCTTATCTTGGTATCCCTCTTCCCCTTTTCCCCCCTCCTGTGCTATGTGACTGTTACACCTTCTAATGAACAGTTCCCCTGAATGATATACCAGTTGAGACAATGTTCTTTTGTTCTAAAGCTTACCCGGTCTCAGCTGGGTCAACAGGTTTACACCTGTTTCTGTTTTCTCAAAGTACGGAAGCAGCACAGACAAAGTGGGCACATACCGAGTGGTGCGTCCCCCAAACTAGGGTCCCCGTACCTGTTACCAAATGCGGTACCTGGAGAAGTGACCTCCGGAGAAAACTCTGCTTGCCTAACTGGAGGAGCAAAACCCCAACGATATGTCCCGCCTGCCATATGGGCCTAGAGTGGGCATGCTACTGTCCACATCCCCCATGCAGGGTCCCCCTTTGAATGACCAAGAAGAAGATGAGACCACCCCAAAACAAGCCTGCAAGTAGCGCGTGGCTGGAAGAAGACTCAGCCACGGAACCCCAGAGGGATCGCCACAGGTGCTCTGCCATTCCTGAAGTCTCTATTCCCGCCTTTACCCTGCCTTTACCCTGCCCCCGCCAAGAATCACAGCAAGGTATTGAGGGCTCACTTGTTGGTGCAGACCCTTCAGTACAACCCACAGCCACGCCCATTGCAATCTGTTCCGCTCTGCCGCTTTGCTGTTCGCAGGAGCTGTTGGCCGTGGAGCTAGGTGGCACCTGGTGTACAGTGTGCAGGGAGAGAGGTTTCTTGTCCCCCCCAACCCACCCAGTCCCCCGGCCCCCCAAGTCAGATCGGCTGGATCGGGCTCGATTTGGGATCCAGGATCATCAGGTGGCGCTTCAAACAAAGCTGTGACCTCTGCACTTTCAAGCTTTTTGGCCAAAGGATCAAGGGAGCGAGGGATCAGCCTTCAAGAAGGGGAAGGTGAGGAGGCTGAGTGTGGAGGGCATAATGTCCCTCTGTGAAGAGCAAAAGCCCACCCCCTGAGGAGACGGCCCAGCTAGGACTGGGCGCGGTTTGTGGAATGGCCCAGTGAGCTCTGCTCAGTCTCAGGCTCACGCTTTGCTTGCTTGTTGGCATATTTGTTCTCCTGTTTACCTGCTGAACTGCATACCTGCTTACTTCTTCATCACCTTTCAGTCTATTCCTATATATTTTTGGGGTAATTGGTTCCATCATCTCAATCTCATTTACTTGCATTCTCTGGAAGGACTTTTTCAGACTGTACGTGGGGCCTATATAAATTCCCCCTGTTAAAGGTGCCATCTTTACGTGTTATTATGTGCTTTTACGATCCTCAGCAACTATTAGGGCTCACTAGTGATCCTTGTGTCCAGCCATTTTATTCCCCCTTCAATGCGGGCCCTGTGACTCCAGCGTTACTGTTCATATCTGTGGACCAGTAGTGAGCACTGTCCCAGTACGGATCGACCCTAGCCAAGGGCGCTTTTCCGAAGGGGGTCCTCCCATGCTTCTCGCACAGGGCAAACGTCAGAGCGAAGGAGTGACTTATGGTTAAGCAATAATACATGTGTGTAGGATATAGATCAGGGCAAGCATCTACGTTTCTGATTTTTGTCTCCCTGTTTAATATAGAATCAGCTCCACTAAACAGAAGCTCAGTGTTGCAGTTACAATCAGAAAACGAGGACTTGTGATTTGTAATTAGTAAAGACATTGAGCGGGTTTACTTAGACCTTAGTAGTGGGTCTCCAAACTCTAGAGTCACATTCAGTTCAGGGACAATCGCAATGCTAGATCTGGCTAACACTGATCACTTCAGGAAAAAAGGGATTGACGTGTTCCCACACGAGGTGCCTTCTTTGGCCCCGTTTGAATCCCATAGGAAAGACTGCCAGGAGCTAGGTAGTATGCTACCTAATAGGGATGTCATTAACCCGAAAGATATTAACATTTTGGTGGGTAGGTCCACAGGGAAAAGAGAGATTATTATTATAGGCCCTGAGGTCCAAAGGGCCATCAAACATAGAGGGGATGAAGAGATGGCCCAGTGGTGCTGGGTGGCTGGCTCTCTGAATGGCTTAAAAGAAAACGCAAAACTCCCCATGTTTCGGAGGTAGCGCACTGGGAAAAATCTTGTCCTGGAACCTAGCAGGTGTTGGAAATCATAACTCCAAGTTAAATTCATTATTAGTGCATGATCCTAAAATAATTTGTCTTCAGGAAACATGGAGATGTGTGTAGTTTGACTTTGAAATACCCTCAACAAAAGGCCACACTAATGGAGGTCTAGCTATTTTACTCAGCTGCACTATAAACTAGAATCCTGCGGTTTCTCTTCATCCATCTAAGCCGTGCATGATTTTGAAACTCAGGTTGGGTAATGGGGCACTAGGACAGCACTTATCTCTTCTTTTGGTAACTGTATAGTTCTGCCTGGGAGAGCAACTAACTCTCTGGTTGACTCTATTTAATCCATAGTGCATGAGACGAGTATTTAGGAGGTTTGCACTTTGATATTGATGGTGGGTGACTTTAATGCTAAAATTTCAAACTGTTCCTCCATGGCTTTTTCTAACCAAGAATTAGAGGACGTATGGTCCATTCCCGAATTATCATTACCCGGTCATATTAGATCTGACAGGGGGCGCATGTCTTTCTTGCATAATTAGATAATGAATGATTTTGTTATATTGAACTAGCTTACCCGTCGCACGTTGCTGCGATCTCAGAAGAAAGGAAATTCAAGGAAACTTGTTATGATAACATTCAATTTACATTGTGTCATTTTTATTGAAACGTATTCATTTTAATATGGAAAACATTTCAAAGTGTCGTTTTAATTCTATTTATTTATTCGAGTGCTTGTGGATACATGATATTTTTTGTTTAGCCATAAGCTTGCAGAGCACAGACTTTTCTATGTGGTCATATAGGGCGTTTCGTAGCCCAGTCTGATGGTAATGACCGCGTGAGTGACTGCCTTTCTTGACTCGACGGGATCCATTTGAAGGTCTCATGGAGGATGCAGAGGGTGTTGATGCAGCTGGAGGCCAACGCGTACACCTGTTGGTTGATGGAGAGGGAGAAGTCGAGTACGATGCCTACGTACCTGGGGTCGTTGGTGGGAAGGCCTGCCGAAGGCGGTGGCCCACCAGGTATTGTCACATGCTGATGGGTGGTTGAGAGGAGGAGGACCTATAGCTCCTCCGCGTTGGGTACCAGGCAGCTGTTGATCATCCATGTTGCAACTTCCTGCAATCCTTCCTGGAAGCCCAGTCTGGTGGGTGTGGGCATCTGGTGAGGGAGAGTATGAGCTGGGTGTCCTTGTAGGTGGTGAAGTTTTCTGGGAATCCTGATGTTGCTCAAGTTATTCTCCAGGCGTCTGCAGATGCATCTGGCATCTTGGAGGTCGGTGGTGACTGAGGTGGCTATTCTTGCACGATGTATGTTGGAGTTGCATAGGTGGGCAAGTTTGTATGCTCAGTTGGAGATCCATGTGTGGAAATCCCTGGCAGCGCCGTCGGTGTTGGCTGCAGCGGTGTGGGTTTTGCCGTTGATGGTGGAGGGGAGCAGCTCCTCAGTGAATCAGCTCCAGTTCCTTTGTGTGGCTTGGGCTGTGTGAACGCAGTGGTGGTCACTCCATGGGGCTTGAGTGGTGTGAATGAGGTGGACGCTGTTTCCACATGCAAAGATGGGGTCGAGGGTCCTTGTAGTGAAGAGTTGGTTCAGTCTGCTGTTTGCAAGCTTTGGCCAGAGGGTACTGGAGTTGGAGTTGTTGTGGTTTGTTAGGTGGAAGCTCAGATCAGAAATGAGTACGTAGTCCATAGAGTAGATGACGTGGTGTGTGATGATGTTGATGGTGTGGGCAAAGCGGGCCTGGCCTCCGGGGGCAATGCAGTTGAGGGTGCAGCGAAGTGTTGCTTTGTGGTTGGTCTGGATCAGGAAGTGCAGGTTTTGGGCGGTGGTGAAGGTCTGGCGGCTGCTGCAGCAGGAGATAGTCTGGCGGCAGCAGGAGAACTGGCTGTGAGTTGTGCCTGGTGTGGCCTATTGCCAGTTGTTCTTTCTCCTGGTGTTGACTTTGAGGAGGGCAGGTGAGGCATAGCGCTAGATGATTGGAGATCCAGGGTCCTTGCTGCTGTTTGCGTTTGGCTTGCGGATGGGCACAGACGGGATTGCCATTGTCGCGCCGTTTGAGTGCCAGTGATGCAACTGCGCAGCGCACACAATAAAATAGTCTAGAGGGAAGGAACGGGCAGCTGTGAGGCAATGCAATTTCCATTGATGCTGGTCAGTTGTCTGAAGCTACACATGGCTAACCTGAATTCCAATGTTACACAAATCACACACCACAAAATATAAAGACTGCAAACACAGCATGCACAGCAACTTATGGACACATCTCTCCATTACATGTTGAAGGCAATCAAGGATATGCACTCCCCCATGGCTGATGAAACCCCTCTGAGCTACGAACACCCAGGCCCAGAGGCAGTATAATTTGGCCCTTGGATGTACCAGGGCCATTGTGGAGCGCACTTTTGGCGTTCTAAATTGACGTTTCCGGTGTCTTGACATCACAGGTTGCAGACTGTTGTACAGCCCGGAAATAGTGTGCAAGATAATCATAGCATGTTGTGTGTTGCACAATATATGTGTACACACCAGTGCTCCATGGATCCAAGTGCCAGATGCACCGGACGATGCTGAGGATGATGAAGAAGATGAGGCTGGTGCTGCACACCCCGCAGTTTCTGCTGCAGGAACTGCCCGAAGGAACCGAATCATAAACAATTTCTTCACCTGAGCATGTCACAATCTGACAGTGCTTTGTGAAATTTATGTTCAAAATTCACCTAAGCACAGTTGCTCCAAATAAAACAACACAACACACATACCTTGTGTGTATGTTTATCTTCTGAATAAGTACATCTCTCTGACAAGTGAAAGTCAAACATTTTGCGGTAAGTATTGTACAGTTGTAATTTTGAGGGTGGGAATGTCTTTTGTGGTTTGAGATGCTTTCAAGGGTGTCATTTGGGGTCAGATATGTTTATTATGGTGTCATTTGGGGTCAGATATGCTTTGTAAGGTGTCATTTGGGGTAAAATATTGTTTTTAGGGTGCCATTTGGGGTCAGATATGCTTAATAGGGTGACATTTGGGGGCATATATGCTTAATGGGGTGTCATATGGTGTCAGATATGCTCTTTAGTGTGTCATATGGGGTATAATATGTTTTTTATGGTGTCATAGGGCTTAAAATGCGCTTTTAGGGTGTCATTTGGGGTCAGATATGCTTTTTAGGGTGTCATATGGGGTACAATATGCTCTTTAGGGTGCCATTTGGGGTCAGATATGCTTATTATGGTGTCATTTGGGAATAGATATGCTTTTTAAGGTGTCATTTGTGGTCATATATGCTTTTTAGGGTGTCATATGGGGTAACATATGCTTTTAGGGTGTCATTGTGGGTCAGATATGCTTATTAGGGTGTCATATGGGGTAACATATGCTTTTAGGGTGTCATTTGGGGTCAGATATGCTTATTAGGGTGTCATTTGGGGTCAGATATGCTTTTTAGGGTGTCATGTGGGGTAAAATAGGCTTCTTATGGTGTCATTTGGGATCTGAGATAAAATTACATCAAATACTGTTTATCTGTGTAACACCTTGCACGTAGCATGCAAAATCTGATCGCATTAACGTTAACGCGATGTTATTTTCAGTATCGCGATGGGAAATCTGTCGCTACACACATTGAACAACAAGAAATCTTACCCCTAAGCCAATTTGCGTGCAGATTCTCACCGCAAAGTAAAAAAACGGGCCGCAAACACAGGAAGTGATGTCTGCATACTTCCTGCTTCCTTGAGGAGTGCTGTGAACTTTCACTTTCTCTTTTAAGCACATTGCTGGTGATTGTGGAGAGTGTTGGAGGTGTATGGTGTTGTGGGCTGCAGAATTTTGATTGAGAGAGTGTTGCTGTGTCCTGTGAACTGTCGATAGTGTCTCTGTGAAATTTTGTGTACTTGTTTTTACGTGTTTTTTGCGTCTTGTCCTCAATCTTGTTGGGTGTTTGTCTAAGGGGTAGTTTAAATAATTACTAGTTGTTGGGTCATAGATTGGGCATTTATTTTCTTAGTAGTGGGTTTAAGGGTGTGCTGGGAGATCTTGTGTGTGGGTAGGGAGGGCAGAATGTCAGAGGGGGCATTGGGGGGCTTCCTCTGGCTGGTGAAATTTTACCTGCCCTTGATGGTGGAGAGTGAGGGTCATATCATTTCTGGATATCCCATCCATGTGCGGAAGGTCAGGTAGGAGCGCGTGAGAGCACAGATGCTGTGTGTCTTCGGTGTGGACAGGACTGTCCGCCAAAGGAAACACCAATGGCAGGATTGCGTGGGCTATGAGGGTGACCTGTTGGACCGCCTGAGAGTCATCATTGGCCTACAGTGTAGTAAGTTCAACCTCTAAATTGATATATGAACACTCATACAAAAAGCCAAAAATGTGGTGTGTGACACAATGGTGTATGTGTGCACAAAAGTGGGGAATGAGGCATTAGATGTCATGCCTTCATGCCTAATGTTGCCACTGTAGTGCCAACGCTGGCACCCTTGCACCATAGTGCGGGCAGGGCAAAGATTGTTCATGTACAGGAAGGGTGACTGTACATAAATAATCCAAGGCCTTGTTTTTTGGACATGTGTGCTGCACAAAAGGAAGAGTATTAATGCATTCCTCCTTGTTTTGCAAAGTTAGGAACGCTGCCCTTGTACATAGGCTTTGTGTTACAATGGATGAGATAGCAACAATTGTTCTAGTGAAATAGGATATCTCCAGAGTGTCATACAGTTGTGACACAGCCTTGTGCTATCTGCAGCGATGCTATAGTCCACAGAACATGTATAACATCATGTTGGGTGGGGAAATGGGGCCTTGGAAATGTGTCACACAAGTTGAATGTGTAGATTTCTCAGCATCATTGTCTTGTTGGCCTAACTCAGCATTCTCAGGTCTTGTGGAAATGACAGGCAAAGCAGACACAATCATGCAGGCAACATGGACTGCAAAAGTACAGTCACAGAGCATTGTAAGTCATGGCGATAAATTGTATGATGAATAGGGCACGTGTTATTCGATGTCTGATACCAACCCACGTTTCTTTTCATGTCTCACAGCTGGAAGACAACTCATCACACATGCAGATATCGCCACCTATAAGGACCCACACGCCACTGGTGAGTTCAGCTATTCAATATTGGTATTGTGAGATGTGATGAATGTCTGGGTGGAATTATTGACGTTGCAGCATGCAGTACGGGTGTGCATCTCATGTACCTTGCCTCCAGTGTGATGATGTTTTGTGGAAGTGTGAAGTGTGTACAAATCAGTAAGTGAAGATGGAGCAATGCATATGTCTTCCAGATCTAACTTTGCAAATCCCCAGTCAGTGATACCCATGCAAGTGACATCTATGGGTTCTGGCACCCCAGCACATGCATGTGGATTACAGAGTGTACAGATAGGACAAAAGACGTGTAAGTGGTGTTGCTGATGAGTATGACCAGACATGGAATGCATGTACATCCTTGACTGAGATGACTGAGCAAGTGGGCCCGATCATGACCAAGGAGGCAGTTGTTTTCAGGCCGTGTGTGTTCCTGTTTTTTAATTAGGGGATGTGCCTTGTTCCTATTAAAGAGTTTGTTTAGACATATCACCCTATTTTATATTCACCACTTTTTGGTATGTTGCACTGTGTTTTCACCACTTCTCACTAACCATCATTAATTGGCCAACAATTGGAGGTTCATATTCCACTGTAGACCGTACCAGTACCAACAACTTACTGTGGGGCATGGGGTCTAGATGATCTAAGGACCCGCCAGGCCACAGTGTGGACGGCCAAATGATAGGACTGATCACTTGGTTTGTTTGATGGTTATCCACAAATAATTTGTACTGGATTTGGTTGACCAGTTTCTGATTGAGTTTTAGATATCACAGCTCTGGTTCTCTTGCACACGTGTCTCTCGTTCTTTTTCTTTTTCTTCGCCCTTTAGAATTTGTTGCATGGTGACTGTAACACCAACTGACATAGTGAATTACTTGCCAGTTTTGCCAGTACATTGTTTGGCTCATAGACCTCCTAGGTTCTTGTTTGATATTCAGACACAGGTTTGCACAGTACTATTGTAGGTATGCTGCATACCAGCTTCACAGAAGTAGCAGAGCGTAGCTTTAAGCCAATGATATCAATGGCATGTTTCCCAAACACCTAGCAAAGATGGCCCTATGTATCTCCTTGCCATGTTTTGCCACTGCAGTGGTGTTGCCAAGCTGTCTCCTTGGGGTCATTCCCCTGGTAGACTTAGGGGCAAATGTACAAGCCCCTCTCGCCAAATTAGTGACATTACTCCACAAGCATTTACAACGCATGCTTTTGCTCTGCAGTTATTTCTGCGCAATATATTTTATAATGCAGGCCTCTACAATGCTATTCGACGCATTCCCCATCATAACACAATTACCATTATGTCTCCAGGGGGGCGTTACTTTGGGGAATGCATTGTAACAGTTTGCGTTGTAAAGCCCTGCAATGTAAAATTGTCAGCGGAGTAAGAATTGCGGATCAAAGACATGCAGATTTATAATAATTGCCAGCACCGCGTCACCTATTGTGAAGTTGTGGTGGAGACAGGGCCTGCGCCTCATGTACGAGTCAGTGCTCAACCACCTATCATGTTTCCATGTGTGCTGCTGCGTGATACAGCAACAAATGTAAGCGTAAGTAGGGCTGTTCCAGGATTGCTCATGTGCAGGAAGGGTAACACTCTTACACATAAACAAGCCTCCCCTGCAAACAGACACACTTGCACACTTGTGCAAGGGGGCCTGGGTTGGCGCAGAGTTGAGGAACTTCACGTCATCGCTGAGGGACATGCAGGGCTGCAAATTATCATTGTACATATGATGCAACACTGTGTTACAGAAGAGGATGAGCGAGTGCTAATGTCTCCCTCATCCAATTCCTTGTACATGTCACCCTCAGTCAGGGTATGTCACAGCAACATCATTTGACACTGACAGTCTTATTTGGTTGTGACACTACATGTCACATGCCATGCACTGTCATGTCAATCTCCCCAGCATGTTGTTACTGATCCTAGATTCAACATTTCATTGTCCAGGTCACTTTCTAACTTCACAATGTCACATTACAGTGTAGGCTCCCATGTTTCACTGACCTTGTGTTTCTGAGTTGAATTGAGAACATTGACAAAGTCATCAGGACTCACATCTTGTCATTGCTCTTATTTGACAGAAAATATGTTGCCAGAGTAGTCCCACGCCTTCTAGGTGAGGAAGGACCAGTACCTCCATATCAGAAAGGTCTCAAAGGGATATCGCAACATGGCACAGCGGTACCAAGAAGACTGGGCAGCTGGTAGTTGGAGGTGGTCAGTGGCCGAGGCAATGACCCACCGTAGGCAGAGTGTCACAAAGGCCATTCCTGGCACCTCTGGTGACAGGTGTGGCTCCTGGCGTGGACAGGCAGCAACACATCTCTCTTCAACGACACACGCACAAGGGACAATGCCACCTGCACCAGCAGATCAGGTTGTGCGGTTCACTGTGCGGGACCGGCGCACAGTCATGGACAACAATGTATTCTTGACAGAAATACGTCGGGAAATGGCGGAGCATCCCGTGCACCTGCAGGACATAAAGGCAGCCCTGGGTGTCCCATATTGAGCGGACATTTTGAGCCCCATCCCCCTCTTCTCCATTCCCCCAATGTTATTTATTGTTCATAGTTAGTGTTAGGTAAGTATTTTAAGTGCTAGGTAGTGTAGTTGTAGTGTAGGTATAGTTAGTGTTATAATTTAAGCTAGTTTAAGATATTTATTCTTCTATAGTATTTGGGGATACATTTCCTTTTCCTTTGGGTGGGGGGTTGGTGCCTTTGTAGTTATATAGAAAATAAAATCCCAAAAATATATATCTGTGTAGGTTAACTGTGTAGTTAATTTATGTATAGCTTAGATGTCTTTGTCCAGTCCCATCATGTGCTTTAAAGGTGGGAGGGGGTTGATGTCTTAGATATGTTGTTGCGTGTTTAGGAATAGTTATGGTTGATAGTTTCAGTTATCATTCACTTTGTTCCAGGGTGTTTAGATTAGGTTACTTGTAGAAGTGATTAGTGTTAGTTTAGTGTAATTTATTTTGTACTTTCATAATAAATGGTTACTACTTTAGAATTCTGGTTAAACATATGTCTGGGGGATTTGGTGGAGTGTAGCTTTTTACCTTGTATACAACTTATTCCATCACACAACAATCATTTGCATGTGTACGTGTGGTCATGACATGTTACTTAGCTGGACGGATAGTGTCAGGATACTTTAGTTATGAGGACAGTAAAGTTGCATGGGTAACATGGTGGCAAGAAGGAGTTACGAACTAGTCTAGGGACAGTCGTTGTGAAGGTTGACATCTTAAGTGTGACTCACAGAGTTGGTCAACCCATTGTTGGTCATTTACAACACAACATAGGGACATGGGCTTGAGCAGATATTAACTTTGCAACTCTTATCCATCATGAAGATGGATGTATGCGCCGGGCACCAAATATTCTGTCCACCCCCTGCATATCACATGAGCCTGGTGCAGACTCCATCTACCATGCACAGACATCGGAACACTTGCTGCGTAGTGCAAGCGTGGCAGCATCATTTGAATTGGACGATCCTGAGCATGGAGGCTCAACCACCTGCCCATGCAGAATGTTGTCATTTAGCGGATCTAATGTGCATGGCATACAGCAGTACAATGGGCCCGATTCATAAAAGTAATATGAGACAAAATCCTAACTTGACGACTTTCGGTATTCACAGAAGGCATTTAGGAGTAGTAAAGTTAGGAATCCTGAAAGTTGTCAAGTTAAGATTTTGTCTCAGATTGTGAATCGGGCCCACAGTTCTCCTGCACACGGGGGGGGGGATGTAGCATTTCCCCTGTAGTGCCAGTGTCATAGCCACTTCTCCCAGCTGCTACTTTTGGCATTGGCTCATAGTGATGCCACCCTAGAAATGGTGATACAGCATCTGACTTCATGCTAATTGCAGTGCACTACACATCCCTAGAAACATTGCCCTATCCGCTCACAGTGGTCACATCACGACAAGGTTCTTTACTGATAATGAGGCATTGTTAGGCCACTGGAAGGGGCTGACTGAGGACTTGCACTTTGGGATAAATCCCTTTTGCCAACACCACTTCACTGAAGCAGACATGTGGTTCCTATAATGGCTGGTAGGCATATGCCCTAATGATTCTTCATCTATGCTACAATGGTGTGCTCCATCTTGGAATGTGACATGCAATAATCCCCATCCAAACAAGCTTTGTCCACCCCGTAGAGTGTGAGTAGATCTGCAAAGTGAGACTTTGTAGCAATGGTAAAAGGAGACAATACTTGTGGCATGCCACTGACTTGAACATATTTGCACACATTCCTATTTCCATCGTGTACGTAGGGCTAAGTTGGAATCTTGCCAGAATGTTGTATTTGAGCAATGACGGCACGGCTAATTCACACATACCCGGTCATATCACTGCCTATCTGGGACAGAGTTAAACACGGTCATTTTTCATATGTCCCTTGGTGTACATTTTGATGGATTCACTGGACCAACATTTGTACAGGCTTCTATAATTAAATGGTCATAGACAACACACACCTGTGTAACTGAAATGTATATTTTTTTTAATGCGCATCGTCTCTTTGGAGACTGGGCCAGTACTTGGCTCTAACAAGCCCCACATTCCAGAGATGCCCATTGGAGGGCCTGTCAGAGTACTTCAGGGGTGACATGTCCAGAGGAAGAGGTTGAGTTCAGTCAGCAGGCTGATTGCAGTGTCATTGGGAAGCAAACAAATCATGGCAGTCCATACTGAGGTCCAAGGTGAGTGTTGAAGAGTGGATCTGGGGACGGTGGAAGCTGATGTTCTGGGGCATGATGCTAAGCGTATGGTAGATTGGCTGCAGCACTGTGAGGCAGGGGCGGAGATGTGGATGTAGAAGCAGCAGCAGCATTCATCTGTGCCAAATCTTGATGCAGCAATGCAGTGATGACCAGCTACAGGGCATGGAAGATTCCAGATACGTCTCGTTGGTGTGCAGCCGGGGCAGCCATTTGTTCTGCTTGCATCCGCTCCATGTTCTTCATTATCATTCGCATGCGGGCCAACTCCTGGCTGGCATCGCTGAAGCCACTCTGACTGGACAGTTGTTCTTGTCTCTGAGTCATGACTCCTGCGATGTCAGCCATAGAATATCGGAGAGCATGGAGCGTACTGTGGGTGTCTGTAATGTTCTGTAGGTGGTCCCAAATGATACTCAGACACCAATGTACGGTATCAAGTTTGGCCGCCAGGCTGTCAAACCCCACCCGCACCTGATCAGCCATCTCCTGCTGGACCTCTACCGCACGGCGTTGAAATGCCATAAGTGGGTCCTCAAGGTCCTGGGAGACAGCTGTGGTGGTAGGTGCTTGCTGGTGGTTGGTTTGTGCAGGGGTGGAGTTTCCATGACGCAGCTGGATGGCCCTCATTCTGGGGATGGGGTGCAAAATGAGTCTAGCAGCTGTTGGAGGGTGTCTTGGTTGATGGTGGTGAATTCCTCATCTTCATCAGTGAAGAGTTGGACAGACTGCCCTACAGGAGGTGATGTTTCTCCCTCTGCAATGTAAAGGGGAGATGCAGTTAAATGTGTGTTTCAAGTATGATCATGCATATGAAAAGTTTACAAGCAGACTGCATGACAATCTCCATTCTGACTGTTTAGGAGGAGATGCATATTAGATGCTGGATAGTGATTATGTGTACAACATCACAGATGTGACGTTGTAGTTGTACATTATCATCTCACAGTTTACAGCTATGTCAAATGTGAATGACCAATTTCTATACACAAGCTGCACCAGTACTGAAAGTGATGCAGTTTGTACTACATTGTAGTCAATGTTGATTAGCTCAGATTTATGTGTCGGTGCACTGCATTGTGGGAGAGTCACCCCTGCAGCGTTGGTTTTACTGCCCCTTATCCCTTTCAGCCAGTGAGCCTTTCACTTATGTGCATTTACAATGATGAGATGTTGCAAGCTTGAGTAAATATGGATCTTGGCCAGAGTTGGAACACATGCATTGTTTGACAGCAGTTGTCTTCTTTACTTCAGGGGTTGTATGTACACAAGGAAGTGTCAGAGTGTGACCTGCTCCTTTAAGGATGAACTCAACACTCAGCCACTTCAGTGACCGTGGCCTGCACCATGTTAAAATGGTTAGAGTGCAGGCATGAAATTCATCATGCACTGTCTCTTGCCTTCTTTGCTTTCCTGGGTAGTGCACATATGCATGGGTTTTGTGCGAGAATTGTTATGTGCGAGGAGGGGCCCCTTTAGGCAGATTGGCAAAAATGGGATAATTGATAATAATGGGATAATTGCTGTTTCTATGTGTGCTGCACAATGCAGTACACATGTACATCCAGGTAGCTTAGGCTCTTGTGGTTTCTCTTGAATGCATGTCATCAGCCTTGTTTTCCCTTGCATGAATTGCTTACTGCCCTCCTGTTGGCTTAGCCGTTGTGAGTATGGCGCAGTGGGAGTTTCCATTGTTGTTGCAGGCTGAACAGACAGTGACAACACCCATTACCCTCAATGTTGGCCCCACGTGTGGTGTGTACGTGGGCTTAGATTTGATGGATATGCATTTCCAAAGGAGTATTGGTGGTGCTCAGGCCCTATCAACCCCCACCCCTCCCATCAGATGCAAATGGCAGGCTGATGTGTGTTAGACTCACTAGATGCTTTCTCACTTGGTGTACACAGGACTGCATCTCATGAACAAGCAAGGGGGCACATTGACTGGAGATGTGGATGGATGTCTAAATGGCCCCCTTGGCTCAACACCACACATATACTATTTGTCTGCACAAGGCGCATCTCTCTGACGCCTAGATGAGGATGCACTGTGAATGTGACTGATAATGTGCATAAGTAGGCATGCCTCCACCAATGGCAGCACACAAGCGCCGTAGTGCCCGTTTGTCTGAGTTGTGTGCAAGATTGTGTATGTGCAGTAAGGTCCCCCTTGCTGCACATGCACATTTCTTGCACATGACTCAGACACACGGGCACATGCATATGCTTGGTGTTGAGGCAAGGGGGGCATTTTGACACAGGAGTACTTTGCTCTTTGATCGTGCCAATGTTTGTAGATATTTTAACCACAGACTCAAGCCATGCTGTCTTTCATCTGCAACAAAACAAATCCTCCTCTTGGTGAAGTAACTGATTTCTTTTGGAAAAGAGAGTACCAAGCTAGAAGTGCTCCTCATATTCCCATGCTGTATGGATAAAAGATGCACTGAAAAATTTGACGGATAGTGATGACTCTACTCTCTTTCATAGAACAGTATGTGACATGTGGCATCCCAAAAGACAGTGGTGAAAAATGCCTGAACCAGCACGTTCTACGCTTTCGAGCACATAGATGTGCTAAGTACTGTCATTTAAAATACTGGGCTAAAGGAACATTTTACACAAGTTGTCATTTTGGGTTTTCAAGACCTGTGGTTTCCAAAGGAAGAGTGAACAGTTTTTCTATCTGCAGTGAGACATACACTGACTCGATAATCACTGAAAACACCGGCAATCTCAGAAGAAAAGAGGCCTCCAAATATATTACTGACCATGAACCTGTGATTCTCAAAATGTTTAATGTTAATATTGATATACAATTTTTGGCAGACATTCCAGAACTGTTTCTCCTACTTCCTACACAACAAAATCAGAGCAAACAGAGACAAAGGAAATGTGTAAGAAGAGTCCTGCTGAAAAGTCTCTAACAAGAAATTGTACAGCTTCAGTTTGCAGATGGTTTCTCACAGGGAAATTGGTTCCTATGATTGCTGTGATCGGATGAGCTCCGCCAGTTTGAAGCCAAAGTCACAGGGAATTGTTTGGGTACGTCTACGACTTGCAGGTACGTGAACTAAAGTGTTAAAGTTTTTTACGGAAATTCAGTACCTAGCAGAGTTCAACAAAGAAAGTATGGTCATTGTGAAAACAAATATACTTGACACTTAGGGGCTTATTTACTAGTGTTTGATGCAGGACAATGCAGGAACTCACTTTGCTGTGCTACCCTGCATCAAATAAAAAGGGAGGAAATGCGTCATATCTATAAGATATGGTGCATTACTGTCCTCTTCCACTGTGCTGGTGCACAATTGGCTACCTTGCGTCAACGCAGGCAACTTTGCACCATGGTGCAAGGGTGTCTGTGTTGTAGGAATGATTGCTTTTGTGTAGGAAGGGACACCTTCCTGCACAAAAACAATCAATGGTGGCATTTTCCTCCTTCTTTGTGTGCTGCAAGTCCTTGTACATCTGGGAATGCATCAAAATCCATGGTTGTTGCATGGGAACACCCATCGCAATGCCCATGGAATGCCTCTTTGATGCAGAGTGAGGCAATGCAGCGACTTGCGCTGTAAGTAAGCCCCTTACAATCCAAGAAGTAGTCTGCATCTAGAAAACACGTCTTTATGATATACAACACCACAGACATAAAAAGAATGTGTTGGAAACCGGCTATTTCGGGTAGGCTAAGGCTGACGCCAAAGCCAGGCCGAAACCACCATTCCAGTCAGGGCAAGGAAGTCACACGCCAAGATAACCCCTGCTCACCCTCTAGGTAGCATGGCGCGAGCAGTCTAGGATAAACTCGGAGGCGATGTGTAAAGCATTTGCGTCAGCGCACAACAGCAACAACATACTAGGTACACCACAAAAGAGACTCCACACAAGGTTATATTAAAATAACTTTTGTATTGTCAAAACATATCAGATAGAAATCACACATGTACATTGTGCCAACGGGCACGGCAATATTCACAAGGGATTATTTACAAGACAGGGCCACATGGGCCACTGTCAGAATCAACACTTTGCAGATATAGAAATACTTGTCAGAAATTAGAATAAAAGTATATAAACTTCACTGTAACACCAAGTAACAGTTATAGATCACATCCCATAACTACTGGGAACAGGTAAGTACCGCCTACGCAACCCTAAACCCTTAGGAGACTGTCACGCAGGGGACCAGGACCTCACTAGGACCACCTGTACTAAAAAGAACCACCTAAGTATCACACAGCATTTAGGGGTCTAAGCAAGAACACATTACCCATGATGCATAAATATACATTCAGAGGAGTAGTAAAGAGAAACACATAATGCATAAACCTACACATTCAGCGGTGTTAAGAATACAGCACATGATGCAATAAAATTACATTCAGAGGTACCAGAATAATACAGCAGCGCAATAGTCACATGATGTCTAAAAACATTCAGAGGTGCAGGAATAAGACATGATGCAAGAAATCACATTCAGAGGTGCAAGAACCATACAATTGCGCAAAACCTACATAAGCCACCACCCGTGGCAGTCCCTAGCCCAACTGGCCTTGTTGGGGCTAGAACGCCCTGAGTCTCAATGTCAGGGCCTAAACGATGCAGGGGCCCACTACTTGCTGGGCCCCTGGGAACACTCACAAGGGCCTAAACGTTGCAGCTGGCACTAAGTGCTGTGCAGCTGGGAAGGCCGGGCACCACTGTGCCCTCGCTGTCCCACACAGAGACTCTCTCCTGAAATTGCGCCTAAACGGTGCAGCTGCCCACTAACTGCTGGGCAGCTGGAGAAAAACTGCAACAGGGCTTTCGCTAGCCCTTAGAAGACAAAACTGCGCCAAACTGTAGGAGCCACACAGGCTCTGGGCAACACTACACAGACGTGGGAGCCACACAGGCTCTGGGCATCACATGCCCCCCATGCGGGGGCCACACAGGCTCTGCAGGCAATGCCCCCATGTTGGAGCCACACAGGCTCTGCGTCACGTTGGGGCGACCCGCTGCCAACCGGGGTCGCCCTTGAAGCCCTCGGGGCTTCCTCCTGGCGATGCACGTGCTCGCACTATTGGGGGCGGGGAGTCCCTCTCGGGGGACTCAGAACACAATGCCCCTCGATGCGGCCGCTGGGCTGGCAACCCAATGCCCCCTGGACGTTGGAGCCTCGCTGGCTCAAAGCCCGCAATGCCCCATAACCTTTCTGGGGCTCCATCCTACGTTGGGGCGACCCGCTGCCAACCGGGGCCGCCCTTCCCGTACCTCCATCTCTACGTGGGAGCGGTCCACTGCCATTCGGGACCGCTCTGGACCTGGTGTCCCCCCACCGGCACCGCCAGCAGCCTCACGGAGCCCCCAGCCCTCTCACTCACCGGGCTGTCTTCGGCGGGGCTCCTCTCCTGGGCTCTCCTTCGCCGGCGCTGCTCTCCCGGCTCCTCTCCTCGGCCGGACTTCCTGTCTCTGCAGGGCTCCCTCGGCACACGGGAGCCCTGCCAACAGGCCGCCTCGTCTCCCTGGGGCTCCCTCAGCCGAGAGGAGCCCCATCCACCGCCGCCATCTCCCGCGCCTTCTTCCTCTCCTTCCCGCTGACTGCGGGGGCGGGGCTTCCGGCCGGCCGCAACAGGATTGGCCGGCCGGTCAGTCACTTCCGGGTCACCACGGGCAGCGCGGCGGCCCGATCCTTAGGCAGGCAGGCGGGAGCTGATTCCTTCTACGGGCCAGATGCCTTAGCGCGTCCCGCGCTATAAGCGGACATAAAGCGCTCCTAAGCGCTAGGAAAAGTCCAGATAAAGCGCTCTCAAGCGCTTGGGGAAAATGAAGCGCTCCAAAGCGCTAGACAACAGGCAGAGCGCTCTCAGGCGCTCGGGAGGAAGCTCAGCGCCTCCAGGCGCTAGAAATACAGTTCCAGCGCTATCCACAGGGCAATGCAGCTCCTCCACGCTGCCAAAGCCCCAGAGCCTCCCGGGGGGCAAAGCCAAGTCCCCCCCTCAGCCCAGGCAGGGCAGAGGGGTCCCCCAGGAATCCAGGCAAGTCCATCAGGAGTCCAGGGGCTGGGCAGGACTCAGGGATTCCCTGAGCCCAAGCAGCAGCACGCCCCTGGCAGATTCAAGTCAGAAAACAAGAACAAATTGGAAGGGAACACAGCCCCTTCTTATACACAGAAAAGGCTTTGAAGTCTTTTGAAGTCTTTGTGTAAGCGAGCCCTAAGCCCTGGGTGTATCTGGTTTCCCTCTCCTGTCAGCCTCAGGTCAGAGGTGACAGTGGGTTATCAGGAGGGAGAGCCATCAGGGGTGGGCCGCCAGGCACAGCCTGGTTCCACCAGACGCTCTTTCCTCCCCTCCCTAACAGCAGATGGGGGCCTTTCATCTACGGCTGACTAAGACGCCCCTCCTCCGAACAGTCCATCTACCAGCAGGCCCAGGCATCCAGGGCCAGGCCCATCAGCCAATCACGTGCTAGCAGACTCACTACACAATTATGCCAACTTCTAAAAGTGGCGCCTCTGGACTAGATACAGCCATGCCGCATATACCATTATGCAGCATTCACTCTCACGAGTTCACACATATCAAACTCGCCCCTGCACTCCCCCCGCATCAGGAATCTACCATGGGCATACATATTCCCCATTCATTCCTATGGGAGGGCAGGGCGCTCACCATCCATACCCAGAGAGCACACACACTTTACACTGTACCACAGTGAAAAAGTGCGCAGAGGCCTAAAAATCACCAACCCAGGTTCCAAAAACAGGCTAGGAAAAAGCAAAAAGTCACGGGGTGAACCTGCCCAAAGGACCGGGTTCAACAGAATGTAACAGAAAACATAGATGAAGGGAAATATGCAGTAGTTGGTTGTGACGAGTGTTTGGTCCGACACACAAAAGGAAGTCAAATTAACTACAGAAAACTTAGTTGCCAAACTCATGATAGATCACAGTTTCTCTATTTGAGACTTCTACAACTCTTCAAACCTTGGAGTTCGTACCAGAATTATTCAGAGACCATGACTGCTATGAAGATTCTTTCAACGCTGTGAAAGACAGCATTCTGTGCACAGAGTTTACAAACTATTTAAGGGTGTTAAATGTTGAGACTGAACAGGAAGTATCAATTGCTGCAAAGATAGCCAAGGAGAGTTCTCAAAGTAGCCGAAGTTCAGAACCACTGAGTTAAGATCCTCTTAAGCAACCAATTATTGAAAATGAATGTGCCATAACCATGAAAAGGGTGGAAGGTACAATGCAACAACAAACACAGGAAAGTGTGGATTTGGAACAATTAGTTGAACAAAAGTGTGGATTTGGAACAATTAGTTGAATAACTAAGTGATGAGCAAAAATAAATATATATGGAAGTAAAATAGAGAATAAAGCATGGACTCCTTCACAAGAAGAAACATTGTATATGCACATTATTTAAATCAACACTCTTATATGTCAGTGGTCAGGCTGGCACTGGGAAAAGCTTTTTAATTGAAGGTCTCACTGTTTACCTACAGAGCACTACAGTCTCTAACTTGTAGTGTGTAGTAACAGCACCCATTGGATTGCCTGCACACAACATTAAAGGAATTACTTTACATCAACTCGTTATGTTTCCTGTGGAACATGACAGCAAACTGGAGTACTAAAAGTTATACGATGAACACTCAAGAGGACTGAAGAAATTTTAAGTTTTAATCATTGAGGTGAGCATGGTTTCAAATGTAATCCTTGCCTTTGTATACTTAAAAATGCAACAGATTCTAAAGACAGATTTTGATGTGTTGTTTGGAGAAATGCCCTTTATTGTGTTTGGCGATCTCCTACAACTTACGCCCGGGAAAGGACCGGCGGTGTTCAAGACACTTCTCCATGATGAAACTCAATATTCAGTGGGATAGATTAGAATGTAAACATTTGGTTGGAAAAAAAGAAACAATGGATTTAGGCTCAGATATCTGTACTGGAGAGACCACCACCACCATCACCACAGAGGCAGCGCCGGAGAAGCGATTGGATATGCCATCAGAAGATTACCCTCACTGACCTCAGGCAAGAGGGTGTCATAGCCCATTACAGGCTCATGAAGGGGTCCATTCCCCACCCCCTGAACCAGATTGCCCCATGACCGCAGCCCATGTTCCAGTGCTGCACCAACATCCCTATGCAGACCAAGCTACTCACTGTCTTCCACGTGCTGGCATCAGGAACGTTTCAACCCACCACTGCCAAAGTGGCAGGAGTATCCCAGGCATCCTTTTCCAGGTTTTTCCCCACTGTCCTGGATGTCACCATAAGTCTCACGCCACAGTACCTCCACTTCCACAACACTGTGCAAGAACAGGACAACAAGAAAGGTTTTTATGCCATTGCTGGATTTCCAAATGTTTTGGGGCCAATGGACTGCACACA
Source organism: Lissotriton helveticus (assembly GCF_964261635.1). NCBI lineage: Eukaryota > Metazoa > Chordata > Amphibia > Caudata > Salamandridae > Lissotriton > Lissotriton helveticus. The sequence continues at coordinate 267,208,642 of NC_136068.1, read as the reverse complement.
TGTGCAACTTGTGCCTCTACAGAAACTGCACATATATACCGCTACAGGAAGCACACCTATTCTATTAATATAGAGGTAGTTGTGGAGCATCTGGGCTTATTCATAAATGTACTTGCAAAGTACCCTGGCAGTGTGCACGACTCATACATCTTCCGCCAATCTGCCATCAACCAGCGTCTCCAGAATGGGACCTATGGGAATGGCCTGCTTGTTGATAAGTACAACTCAAACACAAGACAGACTACAAGGCATTCAATCATGTTGGAAAACATTGTTTGTCAAATAGGTCATGGTTAGAAGCCACTGTACATACATTGCTGCTGTGGCACAATTTCTCTTGAAACGTATAAGGCAAAAGTACAAGATTTAGTAAACAAGTCACACATGTTGACACTTACTAGGCCAGTGTGCCCACATTACCCAGTCTAATGGGATGAGGGACTGTCATCTATCATGATGCTATAGTGGAGCACATGCCCATTTCATGTCTGCCTGGTAATGTGAATGTGACATATGTCTGCAAAACATTACAAGGCCTAATAGGTATGATGTAGGGGAAGCCACTGCAAAGGACATCACACATTTTGCAAATGTCAATATTGTATACCATGGACAATATACTACCCACTCCCAGTCAGGAATAATGTAGATCACAACATAATTACAATCATCCAATGTACTTCGACCATGTGTGTGAGTGGTGTGCCACCCTAGCGGATCACAAAAGAGGATACATAACCATAGGGCTCATTCTCATCTACCATATGATTAGGACCAGTAATCTGTAGCACACATTGTAAGATGGCAAACCACAGATACCATGACAATGCTTTTGAAATCTGTAATACAAAACCTAACGTTATGTCCAGGTAACAAGATGACACGTGCACAATGGGGCAATAGTGGCTGCTTGTTTTGCCAAAATAATTTCATGAATTGAACATAGAACAACATGGATGTTGTGTATGTCAAAGAAAAGCACATACTGCCACTTTGCTTTGGATGCAGCTTAGATCAGCCTTTTCAACACTCATCGATGTACAGTGGCAGAAAAACAACATGAGGACCCATGTGCACATCTAAATCTTTTCTAAACGACACACACGTACAATCATCGTAATGATCAGGTACAAATAGACATTGAGAAAGCAAGGCATTCCCTGTGTGAACTCTGTGTCCCACAAGTCATTCCCATGGGCAACAGGAGAGAAGATATAACACACTTCTGTGAGATGGCAAAACGTGGACATACATCAATACTGCAATAGTTAGGCTCAACAATGCAGAATCACACCACAAATAAAAGACACACATCACCTCCAATGTGCACAACACTTAAAGAATGTTGGTGACTGAATCACCACAGCTCTCAGTTTAAGGCCCCAGATGGGGCAGCAAGGTGCCCCCTCATGCACACACCACATCCCTTATGACAGTTAACAACAAAGTTTCCAAGGGCATGTCGTGAGTGTCATAGAGAAAATCTGTACTGCTACTACCAGCACATACACACAATTAATGGATACCAATTACTGTCAAGGTTATTGCCTACACTTTACCCAAGGGGTCTTGCATTGCAGTGTATGCAGTCAACTTGTGCAAATGTTCTCTTCAACCTCACAACACATCCACTAATTTCTGTATAGCGTCCCTACAAAGGACACTGTGTACCATTATGTGTATTTTTATTTATTTATTTGAAAAGTTTTATATAGCGCTGGCTAGACCCGAAGGTATCAGAGCGCTTCACATGATGATCCACAGGTTACAGGCTACGAAGTTAACATCAGCTGCAGTTACACATATCATCAGAGGAGAAAAACATGAGATTACACGATAAAATTAGTTATTAGCGTGTAGCCTAAACCGAGACTCGTGTCATATGGGGAAGGAAGGTAGGAGGGGGGAGAAAACAGGGGAGAGGGATGAAGATAGTGACTGGAAGACCGGAGAGGGGAAACTACTTCAGGGGAAGTAGCGCAATGAAAGCAGTCCAAGAGGAAGACAGATTAAACCGAGAAGAAGTGTGAGAAACAATGTCCGATGTCTGGCTGGGTAGGTGATGGCTGAGGGGGTGAACCCTAGCCAGACTCCTCTATAGCTGCATGGGACAGCTTCACAGGTAAACGACCAAGGGTTGTTGGGTTCCGTGGTATGTAAAGATATTTTCTGTTTCTGCCCATGAGGCAACGTTATAGTTCCTTAAAAGGCAACCGTCCAGGTGTTACTAGGAAACGCCGTCCTCCTCCTCCTCCAGCTCGCCACATGAGAGGAGAGGTGGAAGAGACAATTTAGATGTCCGTAGATCATCCCCATGCCCCTGAAGCAGTAGTGGGTGCTGGTCAATTGTCATGAAACACAGGTCGTAAATGGTAAGGGACCTCATACAGACGCCACCGCTGAGAAGGGGGTCTCCCGTTCCGGACAGGCAGAATTCCACCATTGGACGGATGGTCGCAGATCATGCAGTCCTCGGAGGAAACCAAGGGAGGACGCCAGGCTTCGGGACTCAGCTTTGTATGGGGAGGTCATGCTGCCTTTTCTTTCCCAATTTTTCCTTTAAACATTAAGTGTACTGTCCTCTCCTCATCACAACCTCTGAAGCTTGTTCTCCTATGGGCGTCCTCAATTACTATCTCGCTGGCCGCCATTTTAAGGTCCCGCGGGCACGATGGAGCCTAGTTGCATGTCTGGGCGCTGCAGGGGGCCCCGTCCTACATCATCATTCCCTCCCGGTGCGGGTGCATACGTTTATGCCCCGACGTACCGGAAAATACTGGTGGCTAATGATTCTTTCCACTGCTGCGTCGTCCCGGTCCCCAGGGTTCTATCACTGCGGCACTCTGATTACCGTTTATAGCCAGTCACCGATCCTGATTACTCGCCCCCCGATGAAAGTCCACACTTTGGTAAAGGACCTCTGGAAGGTGAGACCAGAGGATGTTCAGCATGATGATTTGGAGGGAATGTAGGAAATAAACCCAGAAATTCTTACTAAATGAAAGAGGGTAGCCCCCGAGAAGTGCCAATATTGCAATGTCTGTTCAGGAGTCATCCTGCTTTCTTTCCTGGTGGAAGATAATGTGGTCAGGCCTCTAACCACGCAGTTCCTCAACTCAACCAAGGACTATACAGTGGAAGTGCCTCTGCTCCACCTGTGAGATCTAATCCATAGTTCCATTAAGCAGAGGGGCTGCAAAAGATCCTGTGAGGAACTGGTGTATGGCGCACCTCAGTGGTCTAGGCCCCTGCAGCTTGTAGAGGCTGCCAAACTGTATGTGTGCCGTTTACTCCGCTCCCCCCTCTAAATTGATCCTCGCTCAAAAATCTAGGTGCAAGATCCATCAGAGAATGTGAAGTACTTCCAAGGCCCTGAACATTTTTTCATCCCCTTTTGCCCCAATTTCTCACTAAACCGAGGACAAAAGATGTAGCAACATGGCCACATAATCCACTTTTATGCCCATGCTTGGCATATAGAAATATGTAGATGCACTAAAAAGTGCAACAAAAATGTGTGCCAGAAGGAAGAAACTCCAAAAGCTACCGGCATGTATCATGTAGTTGTAAGAATGAGGATTCATATTTTGAAGTGGTACCCATAGAGCCACACAAGTAAAGCATGCAAAACAATTGCCTAAGAACTTTTAAAGTACACATTGTCATTGGTGAGTAATCAAATCCTACAAGGCATTGCCACTTAGCTGAATCTCAAGAAATTGATGTATCACAGGGAACAAATAATTTGGCTGTGTAGTAATGTGTAGGCTATTGACAATTGACACTTGTATGTATTTGATGCTGTTTCAGGGCATGTACATGACTATTTGCAAGGTCTATGTAGAAAGCTGGACATAGGACATAATGGTGACTAATGTAATTCTCACTAATATCATGATTGCTGACTAATGTGACACCATTTTCCTTGTTTTCAGCTGACCAAGGATATGCACTGATGCCATGGGTGATGACACTGCGGGGACACCAGAGGGGACACTGCACAGATTGCCTACAATCTTGTTCTTGGCTGCACCAGGTCTATTGTGGAAAGTACCTTTGGAGTCCTAAATTCCTGATTCCACTGTCTGGATGTAGCTCGGGTTCGATTGTTTTACTCCCCACGCCTGGTCTGCAAGATCATCCTTGTATGTTGCATCCTCCACAACATATGTGTCAGGACAAATGTACCATTACCAGATGACAATGTAGAACCGGAACATCCATATGATGGAGAGGAAGGAGAAGAGGAGCTGAGGCAACCTGCAAGTACATCAGTAGCAACAAGGTGGAGGGATGCCATCATCTCCAATTTCTTCACAGACTAAAATATAACATAATTAGGCTTTCCAGTTTTCAGTTTCTATTTTTGGTAAATTCTGGTGTTTTTTTCCCAGTGTTTTCCAGTGATTTCAATACCTTAAAAAAACAGTGATTTTCAGTGGTTACTCATTTTCGCGCCATAAAAACCAGAAGAAACAGTGTTTTATCGGTGTTTATGGAATGCTTCGCTTTTATTATTGCTCGCTTTCTTCACTGATGCATGGTATATAGAGAGTGTACCTCTCTGGTTTATGCTCTAATAATCAGTATATTTGTGCCAGTGCCATGAACAGGAACATGTAGTTTCAATATATAGTGATAAAGACGAGTCATGTCATCCCCATATAAGAACTAGTAGTAACATTAATACTAGGCACTTCACAAAACCGTTTTTGCAAAGTCGCATCCTACCAACCTCCAAGAAATTATTTCTAGAATCTGTGCTTACTCCAAATGTGAGGTAATCTGGCCAGCGTGGGAGCAAGACATGGCTGGCCCAGGAAGTGGTGTCATGAGTCCCTAAGCAGGGGGTGCTGGAGGAATGGGACTACGAGATATTACCTCCTTTTAATCAAAGGTGAGATGGGACCAGAGTAAGGACGAGGTACATGTGTTTCAGAAATAAAAGTTAGATGCTGCACCCGAATCATAACATGTTTTCTACACTTAAAAGAAATACATTAATTAATTCACATTTCTATGCTCTCAGATGTGCGACCCTATTGTAGCTTTCTAAAACACAGATTTGTGATTGAGAAACACTATAAATGTAGGTATTTATGGTAGGAAACCGCAGCGAGAAACTGCTATTCAGGGGGCATCAAGGGAGGACACATTTCATTTAAAAATAATTTCAGCTCAAAAAGTCTACTACAAAAACAATTTTACTGGAAAGCATTTTCTGTGCACAGCCGTCAATCCCACCACATGGCTGCCCTCCCACCCCCGTGGAGTCTGTTACTGTTCTCCTACATTTATTGTTTTAAGGTGTTTCCTTTTCTCTCCATGTGCCCTTCACTTACTTAGTAAACAAAACTTGTCAATATCTTTTCTAGCAGGCAGTACACCTGAGGTGACCGGAATTCCAATGTTTGTTAAAAAAACAAGCATTTTTTATATTCTCTTGCTAGTCATCAGGGTTGTTAGGCAGAATGTTTCTGTAACAATACTTTGCATCACAAACTTTTATGATCCCCAATTCATTATATCAACTCATGTAAAATTAAACAATTCTATAACACAAAGCCCTTGTATCTCATGCCCACAAGCCGATAATGATCACATGTTGCTGGGGGCCAGGTGTTGCTCCAGCTCTCGAGCCATTCACACCTCGGCCCCCATGTGTCGGACCGGCCCAGCAGCAGTGTTTTCCAAACCCCCCTCTGGCTGCTGCATGCAGGCAATAGTGGGTAGGGATGGAAGAAGTATGCAGAGCCTCGCTGGGGGTTAGGTTGTTACCTCTGCCCCAGTGTTTTAGGCTTCGGTGACTGGGCCCGACGATACCCTACCGGCGGAAAATCAGCTGGCCCAGTTTAAACCGAGTGTCCCTGATTTTTCACAGTTATTCGGTCAAAAGTGTAGTTGCTGTGTATAGTCTTCTGTCCCAACTGTCTCTGTCAAGTCTTGTGTCACATATTTGTCGTGTATTTTGTGTTTGCACTCTTGTTTTGTCGGGTGTCTGTCTACTGGGTGTATAGTTATTCATAGGGTAGTTATTATCAGTTTTGGGTGGGTTTTTATTTCATAGAGTACAAAAGACTGTGGGGGAAGCTGTATGGTGAAGGAAGGGAGGTGCGCATGCCGGAGGATGCATTTAAGGCATTCATCTGGCTGTTCCAGTTTTTGATCTCTTGGACAATCTGGGCCTCATCATTGTCGGACAAGATGGTAAGTATTGTACATTTTGTCTTCCTTCACACTCTGTTTCGCATGTATACAACATATTACAATGTTGATATGTCAGGTCAGATACAGCATGAAAACTCCATTTCTACTGTGGCATATGTGCAGTGTGTTATGTAATGTCATACAGAACATAGGGGCATATGTACCCAAAAATCCCAGACTGTGGAGCTGAGCCAAATTTGGCGTTGTCGCAGTCTGACATTTTTACAGTACAGCGATGCACCGTATGGATATGAGATAAGGTCCACCCATGTACCTCCCATGGGGCTTGTGTTAAGTTACCTGTGCACCCTGCTGCCATGTTCAGAGTGTGCCTGTGCTGCAAGGGTGATAGTTTTTGTGCATAATGGGACACCTTCCTGCACAAAAACAATATCTCAATGAGATTTTCTGTTTCTATGTGAGCTGCAGAATGCACCACACATAGGAAGAGCCCAATATGCGGAGAAATGTAAATAGTACTCCTTGTATGGCCAACCTACTGCCTCCTTTTTGGAGATTTGGGGTTGCCTCAGACTTGCAAATCTGGGGCAGCGTCAAAAGCAATGGGTGTTGTGCTTGAACGCCCACCTCAACACTCATTGCCCGCCCCTTTGCTGTAGCGAGCTGCAGTGGTTCGGGCCATATGTACAAGGTGGCTTGAAGCCACTCTAAGTGGCACTGCGCCACCTTGTGATTATTAAACATGACACATCGCGACCTGACCATCAAAAAATTGATGCTCCATTAGCAATATGAGGATTTTTAATATGCATCAAAGTATGAATAGCATGGCGTAATCTCCATTTTTCCTTTCTTAGTACATAAAACAGAAGTATGTAACTCAACCGCACTACACCCTGTCTATGTAATGTACCAAATACGCTTGAGGGACTGACAGTTTGGGAAAATGGCTCTGTGTATGTGTCACTGAATGTCTAAGTAACGAAGAAACTCGGCTACGGGACGAATAGAGAGAAGGGACTCTGGCGTTTTTCGATGGAACTTATCATGGCTCCGGTGTAAAACTAAAGGAATTTTATTGCAACTTTTGCTGATGTTTTGCAAGGATAGAAATACTTTAAGGATCATTGAATATATAAGTGTTGGTAAATGCAGTGCTGAACATATTGGAAATTTGCCTTGAGGAAGCCTGCAGGGGGCAAAACGCGCGTCGGCTGTGAAGCACTTGATTTTAAAAGAAATAAAATCTTAAACTTGTCTACACTACGAGGCTCCATTGTATTGAAAAGGAGTGTTTGTGCAAAAACTTGCATTGAAGAATGGTGCTGAATGCACAGGGATTATTGAGACTGGACATGATGTGCGCTGGTGTTTTTGTTTTTTATGGATGTGACACTCTGTAACACCATTGGTGGGCAGGTTGTCTAAGGTTAATGCTTAAGGTGGACAAGCATTTTACACCAAGGCTGCACTCAATAGTTAACATATATAGACATATGGTATAGTTTGTGTATAGGTAAGAGACAATTTATGATGTGAAGATCGGATATAGCAAATCCGCCTTTCTTGTGATGTTTATGTCTAAGTAACTATGTTGGTATTTGACTGGCTCTCTTAGTGACTCTATGGGTCTCTAAATGTGTATGTAAGTGGCTAAATGGATTGCTTACTGACTGTGTTAGTGAGCATTGGCATATGTAACTGTGTGTGCAACTGGCTCAATTACTGCTGGAAACATGAGTCCTGTTTGTATGTGTGAGTGAATGTGTAAGTGCCTCTTTCCCTGTCTGACTGGGTGTGTGAGTGGCTCTATGCTTTTGTAAACAAGCATGCCAGTAGTAGTTTGGGTGAGAGACTGACTGTATAACTGGGGTTATGTGTTTTTAAGTGCATGTGTAACTCACTGAAACTTAAAAGTAAATCACTTCCCTTATGTGAGTGAGTACGTAAGTGTCTGAGTTGGTGCTTCAGTGTCTGTATGGGTCTGTGAGTGGGTGCTTGAGTGTCTGAATGGGTGTGTGAGTGGTTGATTGAGTGTCTGAGTGGGTCTGTGAGTTGGTGTGTGAATGTGCGTGTGGGTGGGTGTGTAAGTCTCTGAGTGGGTCTGTCTGAGGGTGAATGAGTGCCTGAGGGGTTCTGTGAGTGGGTGTGTCAGTGTCTGAGTGGGTCTGTGAGTGAGTGCATGAGTGTCTGATTGGATCTGCGAATGGGTGAGTGAATCTCTGCGTAGGTCTGTGAGTGGGTGTGTGAGTCTCAGAATGTGTCTGTGAGTGGGTGTGAGAGTGTTTGAGTGGGTCTGTGAGTGGGAGCATTAGTGTCATCTGAGTTGGTCTGTGAGTGGGTACATGAGTGTCTGAGTCGGCTTGTGAATGAGTGAGGCAGTATCTAAGTGGGTGTGTGAGTGGGTGCATTAGTGTGAGTGGATGTGTGAGTGGGTGCATGAGTATCTGAGAGGGTCTGAGAGTGGGTGCATGAGTGTTTGAGTGGGTCTATAAGTTGGTGTGTGAGTGAGTGGTTTTGTGGATGGGTGCGTGAGTGTCTGACTTGGTCTGTCAGTGGGTGTTTGAGTCTCTGAGTGGGTCTGTGAAAGGGTGAATGGGAGTCTGAGTAGTTCTGTAAGTAGGTGCATAAGTGTCTGAGAGAGGGTCTGAGTGGGTGTGAGATAGTCTGAGTGGGTGAATTAGTGTCTGAGTAGGTCTGTGAGTGGGAGCATGAGTGTCTGAGTGGGTCTGTGAATGGGTGTGTGAGTGTCTGAATGGGTCTGTAAATGGGTGCATGAGTGTCCTAGTGGGTCTGTGAGTGGGTATATAAAAATGTCTGAGTGGATCTGTGAGTGGGTATGTCTGTCTGAGTGGGTCTGTGGATGAGTGCATGAGTATCAGAGTGGGTAAGTGAGTAGGTACATGAGTGTCTGAGCAGGTCTGAGTAGATGTATAAGTCTCTGAGTGGGTCTATGAGTGAATGCATGAGTCTCTGAGTGGGTCTGTGAGTGGGTGTGTGAGTGTCTGAGTAAGACTGTTAGTGTGTGTGTGTGTGTCTGAGTCACCGTAGGCCCCATCCCCATTTTCAACCACTCTGCAAAGGGGACTCCTGGTGCACAACTTGTTGAAGGATGAAGTCCCCTCGGCTGGTGAGGACCCTTGGGGCCAACAACGCCTCCTGTTACCTCTAGTAATTCCCACACAGCAGGATTGCTGAGAGGATATCCAAGGCCCCCCCTTTCTCCACCACTATGCAAATGTGCCTACTGACACACTACTGTTTGGGGGATGAAGTCCCCTTAGGTGCTGAGGGTCTTTGGGGTCCACCAACCCCTCCTGTTACATCCTGTACATCCCACACAGTGGGACTGTTTAAAGCTTGTGAGAGGCACCACCCCTTTCCCCACCACTCTGCAAATGCGCCTTCTGGTGCACTACTGGATGGGGCATAAAGTCCCCTTGACTCCTGAGGGTCCTTGGGGGCCAATAACCCCTCCTATTACCTCCAGTAAGTTCCAAACAGCAGGATTGCTGAAAGAACAAAGTCATCTCAGCAGTCGCACTCTGTGGGACTTACTGGAGGTAACAAGAGGGTTAGTTGGCCCCCAAGGACCCTCTGGAGCCTACAGCGCTTCATCTCCCAACCTGGAGGTGCATTTGCACAGTGGTGGAGAAAGGGGATGTGGCCTTCCACAACCACTCAGCAATCCCACTGTGTGGGACTTACTGGAGGTAACAGGAGGGGTAGTTGACACCCAAGGACCATCAGTAGCTAAGGGGACTTCATCACCAAGAAGTAGTGTGCCAGAAGGCGCATGATGAGATGTCATCAATGATGTCATCAGTGATGTCACTGACCACATTAAGAGTGATGTAATATGTGAGGTCATAAGCAGTGCATTGCAGGGGCAAAAGTTATAGTTAGCTCAGGGAACTATTATTGCAGAAGTTGTATGGTTTTGTATGAGTGAAATGTAGCCTAACCATTACATTCCTTTAATCTTTCTTCTTTGTGTGTGTGTGTGTGTATATATATATATATATATATATATATATATATATATATATATACATATACATATATATATATACATACATACATTAGAGTCCAATGACGAGGGTTGGGTGCCACGCAGGCCTAGCTGATAAAACAAGGGCAAACAAAATAATGAATTGCAAACACTAAAATGAGTCCAACTGTTTCTAGCTGGTATTTATTATAGTTATAAAGTGAGGCAGGATGTAATACTCATGGATGATGTCATCAGCATCTAGTGTAATAATGCAGTTTGTAGCCTAAAACAAAGTGTGAGTTACAGCCATGACATTTAATAAATGAATATATGACAGTTGTGTATATAAATACAAGATATATGGTGAAGTCTTGGCAGACACAGTGGACCAAATTGATTGAATCAAAATCTCTGAAACCTTTATGGAGAAGCTGTATTTTTATTAGGCATTTGTGCTTATATGCTGCTGTAAGCAAATATTCTTTTATAGAGGTACACTGCAGCCAAGAATATCAAAGTCAAGGTTTTTAATATACACCTTTCATGAATATATTATGTAAGATCTGGTCAAGTCACAGTGTCGTTGTGGTGTTTGGCTTTTTTGATGCTGTACAGCAGGTGCAGTGCAACTCCAAAAACTAATGAAATAAGTACATTATTTCAGGTGAAAAGAATTGTAAGGAAAATGACACACATGCTATTTTAATAAATAAAGTCAAATAAAATAAAATATATTCAAATAAAATATTAGACAAAATGAAAATATATTTAGGTGGAGGGAGAAACCGTATAGCAAAAAGAAAACCAGTGTCATCATAATTTATATTAAGACAGTACTAAGTCATCACCTCTCCCATTCTCTCCCTCTTTAATACTTGCCGAGTCCATTGAGTTGCTACACTCATTTCCCATCCACTTGACTGCCCGTTTTTAGGTTTCGACCTGGCGAGGGGCTTGCCCCTCCCAGATCGAAAACTTTTGTCTTCAGTAGGGATGTTTGGACCGCCTCTGTTTCCAATTGGCTAGCTCCATAAATGGAGGCTAGCCATTGGGAGACAGAGGCTGTCAATCGTGCTTTCTCTTGAAAACGCGATTCGGGGGTGTTTCTGGTGCTTTTTTTAAGCCCCGCCCCTTTGTCCCGGGCCGCGCTGCGATTGGCTGCCGGCCCGGGACACCCCCGTGATGTCATTCCCGGGCCGCGCTGTGATTGGCTGGCCGGCCCGGGACACCCCCGTGACGTCATTTCCCGGGCCGCGCTGTGATTGGCTGCCGGCCCGGGACCTGATTTGTTTTAGTAGTTTTTAGATATTTATTGTGTAATCATTAATTTTACTAGGAAGGCTTGAACCAAATATATTTAATTCATTTTTAGGTTGTATATGTTTGTATCTTACACATTCTCACCTCTATGTATCATGTACTATCTTTTGTGATTTTTACATCGGAATAAAGATTTATGACTGGTCCCATTTTGTACGACTTAATTCTTGCATATGCCAATAGCGTGGCTGGGCAGCCAGACGAGATTACGGTGTGTGTATCCTGCTTTTCAATACATTTGAAGCCCGGCGAACGCCGCAGGAATCGTGGACCGAGGGGGGGCTAGGACTACAACTCCCAGACTGCCCGGCACCTGTTGCGTCACTCCTGCCACCTGAGGCGCATAAATCATCGCCGGCGCTGCGTCTCAACCACGTTTTCCTTTTGCAGAATTGGCGGACGCGAATTGTGAGCTCAGACTAAAATATTGTCTTTTGATACTCCAGTTTGCTGACATGGGGGCGACTGAAGAATGCAAACCGGAACCAGGCGCCGCCGTTCTTCATAGTTGCAGGTAACATTACATGGAGAACTTAAAATCTGCGGGGTAACAAACCTCACATTGGTTGTCGAGGTATCCATGGACGTGTGTGATAAATTGCACGTTGGCCTCGTCTCATGCACACACTGTCCCGTGGTATGGCTCGCCCTCCTGGGGTGGGGAGAAGCATGATGGCCATATTAGCCATTAACTCATGTACTTCGAAGTCCTTATGAAATGTACCTGGTTCTTTTGGAAAGTACTCTTGGGTAAAGTTCGCGCTATATAAAAATGCATTAAATAAATCAATCAGGCCTTGGTCATCGTTGCTTCAAAATGTAAGTGCAGACCGGACTCACGAGGCAGCACTGGCCTTTTATAGTTTGTGTCTTTTTCCCTCGAGACTTTTACAGCTGTAAAGTTCTTGGTACTTTGCAGCCCGTTCTTAGGGGGCAGATCAAGGACCGCTCTCCACAGTAGATTACACGGTTGTGATCCATCACTATATTGTGGCCGACACACCTAGAAACGCCATTCAATGTAAAGTGGGTCTTGCATATCTACTCCAGATGTCTCGTGTGGTGTCGGACTTTTAACTCAATGTGTAGCTTAGCTGGTGAGTCTGTATTCTCTGGTACTGTTTAAAATGGTCACATTTTTCCTTGTTTGTGTTTTTTCTGAAGGGAGTGTCGCAGATTAATTTGTATGGAGCATGGATCAGCCTATCGGCATGCGCAGTCTCTGGTAAACACGCCTTTTTTGGCAATGTGAATTCAAGTTTACTCGATGTAGCCGTAGCGTCTCGAAACTTTGGGAAAGCTGTTTTATTGAATCCGAGCTCGCTTGCGGAAAATATAAACGCTAAAGAATGCTGCTTTTGAACGCAGCCTTAAATTGGGGCTTGTAAACCTGGTTCTCCTAATATTATGCGCTGAATCGAGAAATGCCTTGTTCCGCCAGGGGGGCTAAGTGACATGATGCCTTTAACATCTTTCGGGACTGCAACCAAATGATGATAAAACCTTACGCTGATCACTTAAAACTGACTTGTGTTGCTCCTGTGTCTGTTAAAACATGGATTTAATGGCTGCTTTGTCTCCTACAGGGGTAGACTTTCGGACAAAGTGGGTTACAAGATCAGTGAAAGATGAAATTCAGGTAATTAGCTCTTTGTTATGGATGTGTGTGGATTGCCCGCCCTAACGTTTAACGTGTTCCACTAATGCCAAAACATGGCCTGTGACCCGGGGCAGTGAAGGGTGGTACAACGCGTGCGTAGCGGGGAAAAGTGAAATGATGGTTTAAACATCTTTCGGGACAGACAACCAAATGGTGATAAAACTTACGCTGATCACTTTGCCCACCCCGGGTCCAGGTAACCCATCATACTGTGCATGTCGTAATTATGGGTGTTGAAGTAGGTATTTCTAGGGCATTTCACGTGAGCAGTGCATACTAAGTGAATATTTTAGTGTGAACAACTGCAGTGGCTTTCCTATTCTGTATTTTCTGAGCAGTAGAGTAGTTGCTTGGTGATGCCAGTGCAAATTAACTTGATCCCAGATGTGCCGCAGCCATTAAAGCTTTGATTATTAAGTTGAATCCCATCGATAGTTTTTACCCCTCGAGTAAATAAAGGGGCAGTGTCTAGCTCCTAGCTAGCTAGCCTAGCTCCTTCACCGCGACTAGACTTTTGAGGCCAGTCCCAGAATTGGCATGCTCTTCATGCCGTGTGTGTATAGCAACACCATTTATAATTGGCTCTTTAGCACCTCTGAATGTCCTTTAAGCGAGCTTCGTGTTTTTAGTAATTCTGTGGTAGTTTAGAAGGCAGGTGTCCAATTGTGGAGATATGTGCAATCAGTAATACTGTGTTGGGCGTTAATAATTCATAAGGTCTCGCAGCCCTGCAGCCTCACTTAAGCCACATTTTTCCCTCTGCACTTCCATCTGCTGTTGCTTCTTCCCCTTTAGCAGAACGCTTATTCTCAAACTTTGGACATTTTCTCCCACGAAATAAATGTGGAGTAAAGGCTTTCCACTAATCTTATTTCTGTGGTTTTTTTTTTTACAGCATTGCGATGTCCGAAGAACGCGCAGGTCGTTAGAGGGAGACTTTCTTCACAGCACAATTGCAGGTAAATATCAGACCACCTCGGTCCTCCCCTAAAAGCCTTAATTTCTGTAACGTTCCTTAAACTTTGCAGACTCTTGATGGGGTATAGTAAAGGCCACGCTCCACGACGACTACACAGTTGTAGTTCATCACTACTTTGTGGCCAACATTCTGTTCAGAGATCACTTTAATTGATTAAAACTATAGTGCTTGCTTAATTCTCTGCTGTGATGACTTGCGTTCAGAGTCCCACATGGTGGAAACCTTTAGTTTTCTTTGTGTCGAGCCTAGGTAGTGAGCTGTATTTGAGACCTGCTGTTTCTCCTGTGGGCTTTGTGCACACCCATCACTTTTCATTGGTTTCTTGTAGTGCTCCTTGTACCATCTTGCTTTTCTGTGGTCCCTTTTAGGTGTTTGGTTCTCTCCCACAGAGCCTGCCCGTTACACGTTGTCCTGCGTGTTGTTTGTTTATGGTTTTGTCTGACTCACTATATATATATATATATATATATATATATATATATATATATATATATTATTTTTTTTTTCCTGTCGTGTCACTACGACTGCACCTCCCGCTCCATTGCTCTCCCTGTCCCTCACCCCATGTTACTTCCGCACTACCTCAAATCTTGTCATATGACTGACGGGAATCGCCATCAAATCATGGTGACCATACTATATCTCCATAAAAATATCCATGAGGCTACACGCAGGTGTAAGCAAAACTAACAGCTCAGCATGTACAAATCTTCGATGCCACAAACATTCTGACATCATATAAATATCACCCTAAGTCAACATGTCAAGTTTGTGTCCTTGATTGCTGTAGGTAAACGTGGTGATTAAGATGGAATGTTATAGTTTGAGTGTTTTTCCTTCATTCTGTGTGCCCTGTGAACCAACCGAGATACCCTGTGATGTTGCTCTCGTGGCTCCGTCCTAGTGGGGTGTGGGAGCATAGGAGAATTCATATATTTAACTCGCCACGTAGCTTTCTGTAGTGTTGCCTCATTTTGTCTTTTAAATCAAATTTTCTTTTTCATAGGTGTTATGTCTGAGCCTAATCTGGTAAGTGGCACTTCTCCCAACACATTTCTGTTGTGCTTTGAGCACGTTTTGCTGCTTTTATCCTTGCGCATATAAGTGGTTCTTTGAGCTAAGGATGACTTCCGCTGGCTTTAGCGATCCACTTATGAGGAAAGGAGTTTACATTAGTTGTGTTCTCTTATCGTAGGAGTTATATTTTTTTTCTGCAGTGGATTCTACAAAAAAACGGGTGTTTTTTTTGTATGGCATATATTTTGGTAGTTGGTGTTTCGTTTCCACCAGGTACCTGGATTGTCCGTTTCCCACCAGCTTAAACCTGTTTCATTAAAGGACCCTAGCATATACTAAATATTTATTGCACGGGCCAGATGGCCTAGTGATGATCAAACAAAGGCTTGCCATAGTACTGCGTCTGAATCATAACGGCTCTCCGGTCTGGTATAATACATTCGTTAGGTCAGAAAGTGTACTTAAGATCAGGCACATCGTGCCGAGTCATTAATCTCTTCACTTGAGCTAAACCGGAGAAGAGTTAAAATGTAATAGACTATAGCACAACTGCAGTAAAAAGGCGCTTTAGTAACTTAAAAAAAGATAGTGGTACAACTGTGGGGAAATCCTTAACTTGTACAGAATCTGAACGTTTCCTATGAAAAACTACACATGCACTGAAGTTGCAACAAGTTTGGGTTGGCTGTGGCTTGCTGGCTGTGATTAGTTCATTTGGATTGTAACATGTAATTGTAATGGTGACCCAACAGGGATACCTGGGGGAGTTTGCTCTCCCTCAGCTCTGTCCTAGTGGCATATGAGAGCGTAGGCCCTTGGCCCATGACGTACAGTCCCGTTCCACGCTATTGGAGAACAAGTTTTGCTCGCAATTTTCGGGTTGTTGAGCTTCATCCTGTATATTCCTATGACTTCTCAGAGTCCTCGGACCATGACTGAGGAGACAAACCATACAGGGTACACAATGCAGTATGTGGTTGATGTGTTGTAATATAGTCCTTTGCTGTTGGGGTGGTGGGGGCAAATATTTGTTTGTGAATCTTGCCTGTACTAATAGTTGTCTTTTCTTCTTTAGCTTAACAATCTTCACGCTTCTGGGTAAGTGGCAGATCCCAAAGTCCTAGAGTAATTACTTAAATCTACTAAACTTACTATCTGTTGTGCTTATGAGTGTTAAGATTGCATGGTGTAATTTAGATATCTACTTAAAGTGCGGTGCTGCATAGTCTACAAGTGCTGTTGTATGTAGTTCGTGTCGGAAGTGTTGCTGCATAGTGAATTAACAAGTCTTTGGGTTCTGTCAGTCAAGTGAACTTGGATACAAATTTGTTAGGTTGAGTCTCAAAGTATGTTCATTTTTAGCAATGGTATTTTTTTTTTTTTGGTGGGATGTAATGCTTCATGCCATTTGTGACCCAACAGGGATACCTGGGGGAGGTTGCTCTCCCTCAGCTCTGTCCTAGTGGCATATGGGAGCGTAGGCCCTTGGCCCATGACGTACAGTCCCTTTCCACGCCGTTGGACAGCGAGCTTTGTTCGCAGCCCTTGGGTTGCTGAGCTGCATCCTGTATATTCCTACGACTTCTCAGTCCTCGGACCATGACTGAGGAGACAAACCATGCAGGATACACTTCCACAGTTGCATACGTGATGAGGCTACATAAACCCGTGCATATACTTCAATGCAGGAGGGACTCTTGAATAACCTATGGCTCAGGGTATTGGTGCTTGGAAACATCTGCTTTGTCAACATGGCTGCTTCAACCATGCATATTGTGTATTTCTTTATATACAAAGAATGTCTCGCCCACCATACTGACTCTTGGAATGGTTCTTAACTCTTGACACTGTTGCCATGTGGTAAACCAGGTACACCCGTTTAGAGTGAATGTTTGTCTTCAGCTCTTGCTATGAGGCCAACTACACTGCTCAGAAACGGGTGGAAATAACTTGTGATTGAGAATGTAGCTGTGTATACCAATACTTTCGAGTCTTAACTTATCCAATTTGGCTTTTCCGTAGGTGGAACGCAGCTTTGACTGGCCACAACGCTCTTCAATTTTGAATTCTGGGTGAGGAGCTGCAGTGCTGGTGTGTAACTCACTGGATTTTAATAGTGCTGTTAGGAGTGTAAAGCTAGAATTGGCAGTTGCGCAAGCTAATTTGGTATTCATGCTAGAGCACAGCTTTCCAAACTGTGTGGCGCGACACATTACTGTGTCGCGCCCCAGCCGTAGGTGTCGCGGGATGAGATGCCTTCTGCCGGCAATCGGCAGAGTCGAGCTGCAGGGGCTCTTAGAAGGGGCGAAACAACAACAAAGCCCCATTAACATGCACAAGGTCTTTAACGACCTGTGAAGTGCTCGGGTGCAGCTATGAGCGGGCCCGGGATGCCACACACGAGGGGGGAGGGAGGGGATTGAGTGGGGGCTGAAGCCCTGTGATGCCAATGGGGGGGGGGGGATTGCATCATCTGCATTATTTGTCGATCCTGCATATCTTCGTATAACAAGCATTTACAATGCAAGGCGAAACCGTTGCATTGTAAATGCTTGTTTTATATGTCTTTATGTGTGGCATTATTCAGGACGAAGGGCATGTTACTCACCAAACCGTTGTGCAGACAGGTATCCTTCTAAAACATGTCTAACTTAGTAATATACGCTCTCCTTCCACTCCAATGCAGCTGTTTTTTACTTAACTTTTCAAAGCCCTTACTATTAATGCCTGTATAGTCAAAGTGCTCATAAATAGGATAAAACTGTCGCCTCTTGTTATGCCCAGAGCTCCTCAGTGCCCTCCATTCATTGCCACTGATCTATCTAGATCCACTTTGGAACCTCTCAGATCTAACATCTATTGAAACATTATTTCCCAAAAGGCCTGTAAATTTGGGCTGACTCGAACCACATGCTACCTGACCCCAAAACCTGAGACACACATCATGCAACTGTGGCCATTCATCAATTTCATTTTATACATATGCTGTGGTGCGCAATATAACTGATCCGCATAAAAGTAGTGCATCCTAGGTAAGTAAAGGGAAAATTTCATAGATGGTAGAGCCAGGATCCACACTGAAATCAGGCATGCACAGCAGGTGTACTCCTCCATCATCCCTGTAGGTGCTGGTATTGGCAATGACAGACTAACAGAGTTCATGGCATTAACTTATGAAACGTAAACTATAGCAGATTGTAGTAACCACATCCAAAGGCAGGTGTACGGTGACCTTTTGTTCATTCTCTTCCCACAGAATGCATGAAACAAAGGTCCCTGATAGCTCCACTACCTGTCTTGCAGCACCTCAGTGACTTAGGACTTTGTGGCAATACTAAATGACCAGAGATAGGAGGCTTTTTTGGTTTTCCTATTAGTTTCAATGATGCCTTCCGTACTTCCTTCTTTGAAAGAAGTCAATCAAAACACAATGGAATGGAGACGCACGGCAGTGGCGATTCAAAATGGCCGCTTCGTGAATCGGTTCAGTGACACGGAGAAGCGTTTTTCTCCGAAGGGCTGGTTTTCCTGCTCGGAGTGAGGGGAAAATAATGAATTCCTCTGGCAGAAGCTGTGCTGTTTGCTGAGGCAAGTTTCTTTTGACCTCTTGGTCTTTTGTGACTATGTTTTTTTCTTTCTTTTTTCCATCACCTCGTCCGGCCTGCGCTGCAGCCGCCATTTTGTCTTTTTCTAATATCCGCTATTTACCTCAGCAGAGACTATGCCGCGAAGTCCCTGAAAGTAAATTTCTCTCTTCAACTTGGGTCAAAATGAGAGGACGACACATCTAAATGATGATACGCTCACATTTTTTATTGTGTGTCAATATATTCTCTCTTTTTCTCTATTGAGGCACTAAGGCTATTCAGCAATTTTCAGTCAAGCTCTGGATGAGGACTGCTGATATCCTCTCTAATTGGCTATACTAATTGCTACCTTGGTATTTTATGCCCTAGGAGAACCTATCTTCTACTGTGAAGCACACTGTGCCCCACCATGGATTCTCCACACTCAAACAAGCCCCATGGGGCTGCTGGGTCCAATTCTGGAGGTCGCAAAGATTCAGTTGTTAGCACTAACAAGCACGCCAAAAAAGACCCATCCTCCCCATCAAAATCACCTCTTCCTCTGACGTTAGAGGACATCATGGACGAATTACGCCATATTAGACCCTTCATGATGGACACCACTGCTACACTCCGGAGAATTGAAGAGAAATGGTCCGGCCTGGAGTCAAGACTGTCGGATGTGGAATAAAAAATAAGTGATGCACAGGATGTGGCTGCCCGAGTCGACATCCTCACTAAAGAAGTTACTCAACTTAAGAAGACTACAGAGGATTTAGAAAATCATAATAGGCGTAACAACCTACGCATTTACGGAATTTCGAAAGGTTCTGAAGGCTCAGACATGATCTCCTTCTTGAAGGCTTAAGTTCTGCAAATCATTGGTCTGTCGAAATCTATGGATCTTGATATTCAAAAGGCGCACAGGTTAGGACCTCAGAACACATCTTCTTCATCCAAACCAAGTGGCATCATCACTTACTTCCTGCTGTACTCTGATCTTATGGCATCGCTGCCAAACAACACAAGCAGATGCTCTGGTCTGGCCACAAACTCTTCTTCAGTCAAGATGTCTCCAAGCCAACCGCCAACCGGTGAAAGGAATTTCAAGACCTCAGATCATCATTGAGATTCATCAGTGCTTTTTGAAAGCGACTGATATGGACAGAAGACCCAGCTGACCGTCGGAAATTCTTTTATGTTAACAAAGGAGAAGCTATGGAACTGAGCAAACCTTAATTGTTTTCTTGTTTGTTCTCTTCCCTGTTTCTTGGGTTTTCCCTGCGCAGTTCTCGACGCTGATGTTCATACCCACGTTCTCCTTGTATCTTGTTATGTATGACTCACTTCACTGCATTGTTTCCCCAATGTCTGGTAAGTTCCCTTCCATCTTGTTTTGTATGTGTACCACTTTGTCTTTAATTTCTTTGTCTTATCTCTTTTTTGTTCTATTAGTAAACTTGCCTCTCCTCGGTGTCCAACTTTTAGAGTGGCCGCTTTGTTCTTCACCCCCCCCCTCCCTCATTAAGGTTCTTCTTGTTTATGAACATTATGACTAAAGACTTCTGGCTTTCTGTCATTTTCTCTTCGTTAGCTCTTACTGGGCGACTATTCTCCCCTCGTCATTTTCTCTTCTGTCCCCTTTTCCTCTTATTTCTCCCCCTCTCTTTCCTTCGCCTCTTTGCCCTTGACTCCACTGCACCTCCTTACTTCATTTTCATACTTATAGTATTTTATTGCTCTCAACCTCTTTCGTTTTTATGAATACATCAAGTTAGCTACTCTACTTTCCTTCCTTTTTGTTATTTCCTATGCGCTGCTCCTTATTGGTTTCTGAAGTTCTCTATTCTATCTCTCTTGGCTTTTTCCCGACATTGGCAGATCTCTTTTTTGATCCGTTTCGTACACCTTTTTTTCTACTCATCCTCTAAGTTTCATGTATTTCCATGTTTCATTTTGCATAAGTTTTACCGATGAATGGCCTACGTATAAGTTCATGGAATGTTAAAGGTATTCGCAACACTGTTAAAAAACAGCGCGTTTTGTCTCACCTTGCTAATCTGAAATGGCATCTAGCGTTATTACAAGAAACACACCTCAAGTTACAAGATTTGCCTTCATGACTCAAACAATGGGTAGGAGAGGTTTTCTGCTCCCCAGCAGTGAATAATAAGAACGGTGTAGTTATATTGTTTCATAAGTCACTAAATGTTCTTTTACTAAATGAATTTAAGGATACTAATGGTAGATGGTTTCTCCTGAATACTA
This sequence comes from Lissotriton helveticus, assembly GCF_964261635.1. Classification (NCBI taxonomy): domain Eukaryota; kingdom Metazoa; phylum Chordata; class Amphibia; order Caudata; family Salamandridae; genus Lissotriton; species Lissotriton helveticus. The sequence continues at coordinate 267,187,670 of NC_136068.1, read as the reverse complement.
AAGTTAACAACACTCAACTCTCTGTTTACAATTTTTATGGCCCCAATGGCATTGACTTATCTTTTTGGAACGATTTTTCTACTCTTCTCTCCTCCCACGCCGCAGATAATTTGATTGTATGTGTCGATTTTACCAACTTATGGATCCCTTCCTAGACCGGAAATCTCAAACTAAATATATCCCTAACAAGATGCAGAGACTTTTCATAAGGTTATCACCTCTAGAGGACTGGTAGATACATGCAGAACCTGTCACCCAGACATCTTAGAATTTTCCTTTTTCTCCCCTATTCACAGATCTCACTCCCACATAGACTACATTTTTCTCACACAACCAGCACTTTAATTCATGACTAATGTAGAGATTGGCTCCATTATCATTTCAAATCATGCCCCCATCATTTTAGATATGGATTATCCTTCACCTGCCCCTACATCCCGCAGATGGCGTTTCAACAATTCCCTTCTCCTTGATTCTCAAATTGTCAGAAAATTCATGCTTTTATACAGGAATTCTTTTAACAATAACCTCTCCTCTGCTTCTTAATGCCATTATATTTGGGATGCCTTCAAAGCTACAGCCAGAGGCTACATAATTGACTTTATGTCCCAGAAAAAAAAGAAAACACTCATGGACTCAACATCAATCCTAAAGCAAATTAAAGCTCTAGAACATAAATACTTCACCACTAATTGCCCCGACACACTGTCAAATCGTATCAAAGCAAAAATGCAATACTATAAACAATCTTGAGATTCCGCTTGTAACAATGTTCTCAAATTCAATGCTAAAATGTACGGTGGTCGGAACAAAGCGGGTAGATCTTTAGCCAACTATCTTAAGATCAAAAAGCAAATATCCAAAATTATGAAAAAAGATTCTTGATTGCTTCACTGAATATTATACTTACTCTACACCCGATAGTCCACCCCTTCTTCTGATCAGATTGATTTCTTTTTCCAATCTATTCCCAAATCTCCTGAGAATCACATTGATCTCACATCCCTGGATGTTCCCATATTAGAAAAAGAAATCCTTAGTGCCATCAACCTACTGCCCAAAGATAAAACACCTGGCCGAGATGGTTTTACCCTCCGTTTTTTTCTTCATTTTAAAAAACTTCTGGTCCCTCAATTATTCTCATTGATAAATCACTTTCTTAACACCGGCGAATCGCGAGGGTCTTTCACCCAGGCAATGCTATGTCTGATTCCTAAAAACGATAAAGAGCCCTCTCTTTGTAAAAACTACAGGCTCATTTCCTTGATTAATACAAATTGTAAAATCTTTGCTAAATTACTTGCCCTCTGCATTAATAAGGTAATCCCGGATCTCATCAACATATACCAATCAGGGTTTGTTAAAGGACGATCTATCACAGATAATTCGAGAACTTTCCTTAATATTATCCACTTGGCTTCTAAAACAGATTCACCAGTCGCTGCAATTACATTAGACGCTGAAAAAGCATTTGATAGGGTAAACTGGGAATTCATCTTTGGCACATTGAAATGGCACAGCTTCAGCCCTCACATTATTAAATACATCCAGTTGTTATATTCTGCCCCTCTACCTCCAATTGGGTGAATGGTTGTCAATCTGAAAATTTTTCAATCCTTAGGGCTACCAGGCAGGGCTGTCCTCTTTCCCCACTCCTATTTATTCTTGCTTTATAACCCTTCTTAGAGAAACTTAGACACTCACCACAATATTCAGGTTTCCCAAATTAAAAATATCGACATCAAATGTACTGCATACGCAAACGATATTTTGTTATATCTCTCCAATTCGTCTATTTCTTTGCCGGCATTCTTCTCCTTGTTAAAAGATTATTCTATAGTTTTGGGCTATAGATTGAATGTTGACAAAGTCATGCCTTTAAATAAGCACTGTCTCTCACAAATTTTCATGACACAGGTTTCAAATAGAATTCCACAAAATCAAATGCTTAGGCATTTTTTATGCTAATAACATTAGGGAAACTATTAAAATTAACCTTGCTGACATACTTAAAAAGCTCTCTGTTTTTACTGATAACTGGTCTCCACTTTTCTCATCTTGGTGGGGTAGATTAGCTACAATTAAAATGATGCTTCTTCCAATGATCAATATTTATCTTTCTGTGCTCCCGGTCTCCCTCCCATTTTCCTTTTTAGTACTATCAATCGCTCATTGACCAAAATTCTTTGGAACAATCGCAAGGCAAGGATTTCACTTACTCGTCTTCAACAACCCAAAGAGTTAGGTGGGGTTTAATGTTTCCAACGTCAGACGTTACCACTCTGCATTCACCTTGAAACAAATATGGACCTTTTTAACGGAATCCACACATATACCTATAACGGCCTGGAGCTCGTTAGCACAAGCTCAATACACACCTTTCTCTTTTATCACAGCTACCCCCTAATCCCAACCTCCGTGTATCTCCTCGTCAACCTTTACTCACTCCAAAGCACTTGCAACCTCTCTGCTTAGAACTCATCTCTCCTCTGCAGACCATCTTTCACGCACTCCATTCTGGTATAATAAACATATAAAGATTAACAACAGAGCTCACTATTCTGCAAGGAATGGATTGACAAAGGCATCATTACACTTGGCCATTTGTTGAAGGATGGGTCCTTTATGGACTTTACGGATATCCAAAACTTTTATGGTATCCCCTCCATACATGTTCTTCATTAGCCCTTGCTTTGAGCTTCTCTGACTCGTCTATTTTTCCAGGGTTGTTCTTTTGCTACTCCTGATCACGTCTCCTCCCCCCCTTGACTACTCTACCCAATTCAAAGCAGCTGTTATATATAAGATATTATCCCGTTTTGTTGACGGTAGAATCAAATCCAACTGAGAACTTCTATGGGAGGATTTTTCAATTCAGACATGAGATTGCTTCTGGACAAAAATCCATACTTCCTCATGCTCAGCTAGCACAACGCAGACTTTATATTACTTTTACAATAGACTTTGCCTCACTCCTACTGACCTGCACAAATTCAAATTGCTAGACTCCAAAAAATGTTGGTCTTGTACCTGCGAGAACAGTGATTGTCTTCATATATTCTTCCATTGCCCTTTGGTTAAATCTTTCTAGTCTCGTATATGGTTGAAAATTGAGTGAAATATTATCTACCAACGTTTCTTTTGATATTGTGCTTGATTTTTTGGGTAGCTCTTCGCCTATCTGGGACGCCCAGAGCAATGTGGGTAAATTCATTGATTTATTTGTAGCTATTTCCTTCCAGATCATCAACACTAATTGAAAGGATACCTGTAAAATGTTGTATCAAGCTTGGTGGATCTTGCTCTGTCACCATCACAGGCTTGATCATGCCCACGCCACTTCATTACCTCTGTTGATCAAAAAAAGACTTGCTTTGGTCACCTCTAACCACTTTTCTTTCCAGGTTGGCTACTTGATTTCACTTGTATTTATGGTACCAATTTTTCTTCTTAAAATTCATAATGTTTACCTGTTTCTCATTACTCTACATAATTGTTTTGTTTTGTGATGTGTTCCTCTTCCTCCCCTCTCTCCCCCCTTTTTTTCTTTCTCTTCTTGTTTCTCCTAAAATCTAAAAATGTTAAAATGCATTTACTCTACGTACAGGTGTTTCCTTTCAAGGGTTTTATTAGCCTTGTAGTCATATATATATACATTACTTCTATGTTCATGCTACATAACCATGTATTCATGTTTTACTTTGTTTACTATCTTAATAAAGCATTCTAAACTAAAGAAAAACACAATGGAATGCAGTATAATGGAACTGTTAATAAAGAGGGAGATTCACCATTTATCCCAACGACCCACAGCAGACTATATACTTATAAAACAAGCAGGTTCCCTAGGGTTTTTTTTTTCTTCAAAAGAAAAATCTTTGATTCGCTTCTATACACTTTATTAGATTTATACCATGTGAAAATCATAAAAGTGACATGACAGTGAAACAATATTAGACTACAGGAATTAATAACATTTCATGTAAAATTGACAGTTTACAAAATTATGAGAAATATATCATAACAATCTATATTAGAAACAGCCATAATCCTGTCTGAATTTAAAAAGGAACCTGCCATATTCAGGATACTGACACTAAACTAGTAACATGTAAACAATAAAACCTTATTAAGTAAAATCATATTTCATATTAAACAATCACAAATCATCCTCAATCGCAAACCATGATCTGGTGGGCAGAGACATGTCACTTGCTGTAATATATAGTGTGTCCCTATTATGCAGCACCTTGGAGAGAAACATGGCTACCAGATGACATACTAAAACATCCTTGAGCTCATATAAAAGCTGAAAGGCCTCCTGATAATAAGAAAATGATTTCACTCATAAAAAGTGGTTTAAAATATTGACAGCAAAAATTGGTAACGGTTAGTAGGAGCGCACAGCAAAGTACAGGTAAATATTCAGTAACAGCGATGAAAGTAAATTCGGTGCTCAGGAGGAGATTAGAGATCGGTTACCACAACCTCAGAAGAAACCATAGGTCAACATATAGGTGATCCTCCGAGCACTCTGTATATAAATCTCTAGGTCTTATACAGTCTTCAATCACCAAATTAATGTCTTTATCAGTTGTAGTCTTCAATCCCAGTACTGATCCTAACATCAATCCAAACACAAGATCAAGTATCTTTAGAAAATCGATTTATTCAAAAGCGCAGCTTTATATACAGAGTGCTCGGAGGATCACCTATATGGTTTAAAATATTGCTTTCTATATGGCTGTTAAAATGTACAAAAAAGTGAAGTGTGCAAGGTCGATTGTTCAGATGTATTATCACAGGGAAATATTCGGTTTAAGGAGCCCATCCTTCCTTCATTGGAAAATAGACCATTTAGTGAAAAATGAGAAGTTGGTATCTCAGTAAAAGAAATCTGTGGTAAGTATTATGAGTTAGCATGAGATACTGATTGCACCCGGGCTGGACATTCATAATCAATTATCTTCCCACTGAGATCTTAGACTTATCCGACTGAGCCTTTCCTTGTGACAAATTGTAAGGATGTACTTCTAAGGATGTACTTCATGCATTTCCCACGATTTTTACCGCTTTTGAGATAAACCTTGATAACATCAAGGTATCTCAGCGGTAAAAATCGTAGGAGCCCGGCGATATTTTAATACTCGCTAACCAAGCTTAGCGATAATTATTGCTATAGATTGGTAATATGCCCCCTTGATATTATCAAGTTTTATCTCAAAAGCGGTAAAAATCGTGGGAAATGCATGAATATCGCTGTAAAATCAGCGATATTCATGCATTATCGTGACAATGCTCTTAGCCATGTTATCCACCTTCCATTGGATAACATGGCTAAGAACTGCTCTGGGCAGGCGTTAGCTTTTGGAGATAATCGCGCTTAGCGCGATTATTTCCAAAAGTTGGCAATAGGTGATAGCGATGTTAGCGACTGTTTCCAGTCGCTAACATCTTGGCACGCCCACTTTGCATGTCATTAGCGATAATTATCGCTGACATGCATAGTGGGCCCCTAAATGCCCGCTATCGCCTAGTAGCTGTCGCTAACTGGTGTTAGCGACAGCTAGGTAAGAGGGCGATAAAATTATCGCCGCTTTAGCGGGAAAAATTCCATCTAAAGCAGCGATAAGGTCCTTGGTAATATGCCCCTATGTTTTTTGGTGTCTTTCGCAGGCAGCAAGAACGCAGAAGTACCAAACAGCAAAACAAAAGAACAATGCCAACCCTCAAAGACAACTCCGAGGTTGTGCACTCATGAGTTATTTGTTTTTCAATAACAAACTCTTGTGGGCGCGGCTGCCTTCATGAAGGCACCTGAGCACCAACACTGCAGTGCCTTCAGGGGAAGTATTGTGAAGGCACAGAGATCACCTCTGTCAGCAATCTTTAGATAATATCAGTGCCAGATGGCATGCCAACCCCCAAACTATAAATCAGGCCATTAATTCTTCTACCAGTTCAACAGGAAAGATTCAAAAGATGAAACTATTAAAGCATTATACAGAATGCTTCCTTGATGCCAAAACGACTTACAGTATTTACAATATCTATTACACTTAGGTCAGTCCTTTAAAAACATCATCTGGCTCCTTTCTTTAATCATATCTGTCACCCGTTATTACTTACACCTATTTCTCTGCCTCATGGGTAAGAGGATATTAGTTAGATTTTCTCAAGAAAAGGGAATTATCAGTATTTCAATAAGTCTTATTAGGGGTCCTTTAATAAGCCCATCCTCCGTTTTATGTGAGAAGATGAGTCCGCATCTCATTTGATAGAAAATAGAAAAGGACTGGATGAATGAAAGAATAGATTTTATTGATAGATTAATAAAAAATCAGTGCAACAATTAATTAAAATGCAGGCCTACGCCAGGTTAGCATAAAAACATTATACTTAAGAAAGGTTATAAAAACAAATGGTCTCACCACTTGCCTTCATACATAAATTAAAAGAGCTAAATTAAGATGAGGGAGGCCTTCTAGCAGATTAAAGGTGAACTAGGTCTTATTTCTGGAAATGTACTGCTTCCATCTTATTACATACTGCGTTCATATACTTGATAAAACCACTATCTAGTTGCATGTCTGAGCTGTTCAAACACAGAGTTGGAGCATCTTTGCACAACAAACACCTAGGGCTAAATCTAGCAACACTTTGTGCCAGGTTTGTGTCAGAAAGAGATGCAATCCTGACACAAATGTTGATGTTGGGATGTATGTTGTAACGCAAACCATGTTTTGTGCCCGAAAGTAACTACAAAGTACAGCAAAGTAAGACTTTGCGCTACGTTGTGCCTACGGGTCATAACTGGGTGGTAGATGGGTGTTCCTAAAAAAGAACCAACGGTTTTTGATGCAAATAACTATCTACTAACATTGGTAGAAAGGGATTAGCCCCAAACATTTTTTTCACCATGAGGAACGTAAAATGTTAGAGAAAAGTTTTATTTTCTTAAATATTTTTTTAACTTTGCATCTCTTCTGTACTGTACAGCACACCTACAAAGTTTTAAAAAGTGTTAAACGGTATCAAAGCACAGTATTTTGTACTGAAGGTTTAGTCTTCTAGTATAAAACACATGCTAGACACAGGTGTGGCCAGTGCAGGTAAAAGAGGTGCGGCAGTGGGGCCTGGTTAGGGGGCATTCAACAGATATACATAATCAATTTTCCCTCGTTGTCATCTGTCGAGATTCCCCCTTCCCCCACCTGGCTCCACTGCTCTTACCTGCACGGGCCGCTGCTGGCTAGCCATCATGCATACACTCTTGGACTGTGGTGCCTAGGCTCAGGGTTGCCTAAACTACGCCAGCATAGGGAGAGGGAAACAGATATTATGCTTTCCTGCTCTCTACCTTTCACACAACACAAGAACTTCAGATGCTGCGGTGTGTTGCGTAAATTGTTTTAAATGTGCCCCTTCATTTCCTGAAAGACAATGTTAAATAATGCATTCTTCCATATTGGAATACTGTGCAGCACCATTTAATACTGTGCTTACACTTCCTAGATTTCCCGAGAGATCAGACGGTAATTGACCTTGACTAATATTTCAATTTTTTACTGAATTTTCCTGCAACAAATAGCCTGAACCGGAGTCTTACTTGTGGATCTGGGAATGTGTTGGACCAACAGAAGTGACTGATTCTTGGTTACACATATCATATAATCTAGTTCAAAGGAGTTTAAAGGTAGTTGCTGTTTTAAAATACATTTAAAACAAGGATCAGGGCTAATGGTTATCAAGGCAATATGCCTGTTTGCACTTCCATGGCCATGGAAAGACTTAAATCGTTGGTTTGTCAGAAAATGTTAATTCTTCCCAAAGGGAAGCTTTTGAGGAGTTGCCCTATCATTCTCTGCAGCAATGCCAGAAGAGCAGGAGGCTAACTTGTTGGGCTAAAGCTTGCAACATGATCCAAAATTATAAGTGAATGTCACAACAGACATACAGGTAGATTCGTCAAGCATTTTTGCGAGCGCAAACGGTGCATTTCGCAAAATTCGGCCGTTTGCGCCCGCAAAAATGGCATTTGAGATTCATCAATGGGTTATGTACTCGCAATTTGAAAACTCGCAGATAATTGCGATTTTTCAAATTGCGATCGCATTTAAGGAATCTCAATTAGAGATTCCTTAAATGCTATTCATGATCCATTTCTGAATTGCGAATTCGCTATTTTTGGCCGCTATTTACCACGAAGTCTGACTTCGTGGTAAATAGCGAAAACTTAGAAAAATGCACTTTAGTGCATTTTTCTAAGTTAGCTGTTACACACACACATGTCCTTTGGACATGTGTGTGCGCAACATCAGTCTACATTTTCATTTCAGGGGTGCTACAGGGTGTCCTTTGGACACCCCTGGCACCCTTGAAATCGCATCCTTATTTGCGATTAGCAAATTGCTAATCGCAAATAAGGAATAACTCCCCATTCATTCCTATGGGCCTTTAGGCACATAGGAATGAATGGGGAGTTATTCCTTATTTGCGATTAGCAATTTGCTAATCGCAAATAAGGAACATGTAGAAATCGCAATTATTTTTCCGATTTCTACATGAATCCCGTTTTGCGAGTCTTTAATAGCGATTCCTTAATAATCGCTATTAAGGACTCGCAAAACGGGACATTGATGAATCTAGGTGATAGTTAAGTAATCCCCTAAGTAAATTGTATTATAAGATTTCAAGCCAACCATATAATTTGCCAATAAAAACTACACACTCTTCTCATGGTCTGATTTGATAGCACAGCTGTCATCAGACAATGCTTTGACAACTACCAGGGTAGGGGCTTTGGAACTACCCACATGTTGGGAGCCAAGAGTAAATGTTTTGATTTGACAGAAATTGCGTCCTTCCACAAAATTGTGCTCACCATCAACACAGCTATGATCGTTTTGCTTATTGATTCAGCTGCCTGAGCTTGAACTTTAAGAGGCAGAAGGGCACACATATGATATTATAATGCTATTAAAGTGTCTTCGATAACTTGATCATTTATGGTGTTTTTCTCTGGTTGCAGCATAGATGGAAGGAGGCAATCACTAATGTCCATGTTGTTTTAGGTCTGATTTGACAGTGCATTTATAAGCCAGACCTATTGGCATTGGCATTGCCAATGCGTGTACTAGAATAAGCAGTTTAATTACGTTTTCCCCAAAGGTAACCTAATTTTTTGGGAAGGCCGATGCTAATGACTCCACCTTATGTTACAGTGAGATCACATGACTCCCTCTATCAAGGGACCACAGCTCCAGATATGTATATCTAAATACAGTATTTATTTCTTCTAATTGATTACTAAGGTCAAGAGTGTGCCTATAGTGTGATCAATGGCTAATGAAAAGAATAAGTGTCACTTCACTGTTGAGAACAGATTATTCCACAGTGTGAATGTTAAACTCAGACATTTTCCATCTTAAAAGCTTCACGTTCTGAAGACCGATGCTCCAGCTGGACTCAGGAGCCATTTTAGTCTGAGAGGCAAAGGTTTCTGGAATAAACTTTTACAGAGATTGGCCACTTTCCAGGCTCATCAACAAGAGAACAATGCCAATGACACTAGTTTGCATTCCTAGGCAGCTGCTCTATCACTCATTACTCTGGCTCCCCATCAGCAAACGGTTTCAGATCAAACTGCTAACCCACACCTACAAGGCCCAGCACAACAAAGGACTGTCCTACCATAATTTCCACCCACCCACCAGACAACTGTGCTCTGCCTCCCTCTCCCTAGCCCACATGCCCCTCATCCACAGAAGCCGGAGCGGTGGCCGTGCCTGCTCCTACCTGGCTGCAAAAACATGGACTGGCCTCTCTCTCAACCTTACAGGTTAAAGTATTTTACCCGGAATGATAACTTCAAGTGAAATCCTCTAAATCACAATTGCAATATGTCCAGGCCTGGATTTATTGGGTCTGAAAAATCCGGACCAAATATTTGCAGGGCCAGAGACTCCAGGCCTGTCAATGGTGCTGCAGGGAGGGGGCTGCAGGCAGCAGCATTGCCCAGCCCTTCACCACTCCCTGCATCAGTCCGCAGGAGTAGACAATACTCCTTCTGGACAGACAGAAGGGTGCCTGGCACCTTCTTCTTACTTGTGGCCACACACCCCACTGACACTTCCTGCTCAGAGCAGGCAGAAATATCAGGGTTTTTTTTGCCAAAATCGGGACAAACTGCCTGGTAGACCACCTAGTTACTCCACATCTGAGCATTTATTCATAAAAGACAGAAGTTGGTGCAGCAGTATCAGCAGGTATCATAGATTCCAGCAACCCAATATCTCTGCACCAAAATCTGGCCATCTTGTAGTGAGGGCCTGTGTTGACTCATAGCCGAACTGAATTGGATAATTTTAATGGAACCATCCGTAATGATCGACTCCAACTGTCATCAACTGAGTTTATCTTTGCCTTGGTGGGGTTTGAATTTTGTGTAATATCCCAATATAGACTTTAAGCAATCACCTATTCTTCCCCCAGATTGCTGTGACTGAGGTTTAGGAGGATCATCCACTACAATAAGCTCTGGGAAGATGTATTCTGGTTGAGGTTTGATGTGCTGCCTTTTTGTGATTGTTTAATTGCATGGATGGCAAATGATTTGAATCCCAGAGTAAGTAGGATGTTCAAGCACCATGCTTCTAGAAGGCAGACTTTGGCATGTGAAAAACAAAGACGAAATCACAGCCATTGTGTAGCATTTCCTAGGCCCTTATGGTCCATGAACAGATGAAAAAACAGTTGCTGAAAATGGAAGAACGTGTTTGTAGTAGTCTACTCCTACCCATGCTAGCAATTTAGTAGGGAGCATGGTAATGCAACACAAATTGACCTGAATGTAAGACTCAGACTGCCATTAACAGGCCTGTAAACGATGGGAGAGGAAATGGAGGAGGGACTATAGCGAGACCAGTAAAATGATATATAGAGAGTCCATAAAATGCTTCCAAGCTGAAATTAAAAAAGCTCAGGCACTTTATTTTGAAGAAATAATTAACTCATCAGCTAATGCTCCCAGAGAAATCTTCCGTACTGCGAAGACCCTATTAGAGCTCCCCTCCCCCCTCCCCTTCTTTCACGGTAATATCCTCCGAGTGCTGCAATAAACTTGCAAAGTATTTTCAGGGAAAAATTCAGAACATATATAACATATTCCCAGATGCCCCATGCCCCAGTGACCTCCATGTTCTGGTGACCAGTGATATTAATATAAACAGGGCCCCGGATCACATTAAGCACACTCTGGAGGAATTTCCACTCCTGGACCTAGATACCCTATCAGAAATGTTTGTGCAAATAAAGTCGCCCCCCCCCCCTGTGACCCGGCCCCCCTCACCTTCTGTGTAAGGTCAAAGAGGTGGTCCTACTGGTCATACTGGATGTAATCCATCTTTCTATCATCAATGGCCTTGTACCACCTTCCTGGAAACATGCTATGGTGAAAGCTCTATTGAAAAATCCAAGCTTAAACCCTGATGTCTTGAGTAACTATTGTCCCATATATCTGCTACCCATGATCTGTAAGGTCCTGGAAAAGCATATTAATTCCATTCTTTCTAATTTCCTAGAAACTTATAAGCTTTTACACCATTCTCAGACTAGATTTCATCCCCTTCTTGGAAATGAACCCGTGCCGTAGTCGAAGAAGGGAAAAAGATAATCGACCAGGGAGGAGCAGTAGCTATTACCCTCAATGACCTTAGCGCCGCTTTTGACACATTAATTTCGATATCCTCCTTAACATGCTTAGGGGGGCTGAGGTGTCAGGGGGAGCCATTTCCTGGATCCAATGCTTCCTAAATGGCAGAACATTCCAGGTCTTTGCAAGGGACTCTACCTCTAGGTCTCTACCTCACAGTTATGGAGTACCTCAGGGATTATCACTGAGTCCTACGTTATTCAATGTGTACATGAGATGGCTAACTGATACCATCCTGCCGTATGGGATCAAAATTGTCACATATGCGGATGATACTCAGCTGGTAGTATCTCTAAACCACCTGCACAATGCTCCATCTGACCTGGAATCCTGCCTGGAGAAGGTGGCAACCTGGATGCAACACTCTTGCCTCAGGCTTAATGGAGACAAAACTGAAATAATGTATCGAGGCAATATACCCAATGTGGATCTTAAACTGCCATGGCCAACTTGTCTCACCCCGGCTCCAAAACCCAAGAACAAAAGCTTTATATTAGATGTACCTAGGGCTTTGTGATAATTTGTTACATTCGGAATTACAGTTCTCTAATCTGCTAACACATGACCAGGAGTAAAAACAAGTTTAGCAGAACATACCTATCCAGGGTCATCATGTCCAAAATAGGGAGGACTGATACTCACCTCTGCCTGCAGAACTGTGGTGCAGTGGGCACATTCTACCACACGTTATGGGAATGCCCCATGATTTCAACATACTGGGAGACAATCATGAGTACGGTGGCGCGGGTTAGTGGGGAGCCCTTGTCACCAGACCCCAAACAATGTCTCCTGAACATATGGGAGGCAACGGACCTCAATTGCAAGGCTCAACACTGGGCGACACTCGGTATGACAATAGCCAAACACAACATTGCCAAACATTGGGGAGCACAAAATGCGCCACCATGGGGGAGTGGTGCAACGACATTGCCTGGGCAATAGTGGATGAAAAGGCAGTATATATACACAGAGGTTGTCCCAAGAAATGGGAGCAGGTGTGGGGAGGCTGGAATAAATTTAGAGGGAATATCTGTATGTTACCACCTGAAGACCCCTCGTTAGAAGACAGTGAATGAAATAGCATTACAATTATGAATAGATACTGATGGAATCAATGATAGTGTGAAAGTTTAAACTATGTATACCTATATTTCATTTCTGTATGTACCATTGTTGCAAGTCGCACATTTAATAGAAAGAGTTAAAAAAAAAAGGTTTAGCATCTCTTGGGTTTGCCCTGGTGAACCAGTATTCTCTTGGCTTTCTCCTGGGAGGGGTGTGATGAATTCGGCACATTTTAGTCTGATGAGGGTAAATTTCATAACTCATTAGGCTGTGAAAAGCATCCAGAAAAGCCTTGTGATGTCCACTGGTCAGCTGAACTTCTTACCAGCAAGGCCACTATCTTTCAGCTAAGGGTGCGGTGAGTGACACTGTTTTTTTTCTGAAGCCGGATTGAGAGGAGTCGAGGATGTTGTGCTCTTCGATGAATGTGGCGAGTTAGCTGTTGATGGCTTTCTCGATGACTTTCACTGGGAACGGTAGCAGGGAGATGGGCCTGTAGTTTCTGAGGTCGGTGGGGTTCGCCAAGGGTTTCTTCAAGAGGGGGTTGATCTCGGCGTGTTTCCAGTCATCGGGGAACGAGGCGGTTGCCAGGGAGCGGTTGATGGTGTGGCAGAGCATTGGTGCAATGGTGTCGGCAGCTCTGTTGAAAATGTGGTGAGGCAGGGGTCAGTGGGGGCCCCTGAGTGGATTGACTTCATCGTCTTCAGTGTGTCTTCGATGGTGAGGGCTGCCCAGTTGTAGATCGCTGGCTTCAGGGTGTCGGGGGTAGTTGGTGCAGGTTCAGTGTGTTGGTTGTCTTCTTCGAAGTTGTCGTAGATGCTCTTGATTTTGTGGTGGAAAAAGGTGCTGAGTTTGTCGCAGAGGTCTTGTGAGGGAGGGATGTCGATGGACTCCTGGTGGGTTGGGTGAACTCCTTGATGATGTTGAAGAGTTCTTTGCTGTTGTGTGCATGAGTGGAGATTTTGTCTTCAATCGCTTTTTGGTGGTGGTGGGCATTGGTAGCGGCTCTGAGGTTGTTGTGGGCTTCTGTGGATTTGGTGTTCCTCTAGGCCTTTTCGAGGCGGCGGCAAGTGTGTCTGCACTCTAGAAGTTTGGTGGTAAATCATCTAGCTTTCTTGGCGTGGGTGTTGTTTTTCTTGAGGGGGCTATGGTGTTGGCGCTGTCGGAGATCCATCTGTGCAGGGTTTGGGCTGCGGTGTTGGTATCATCGTTTTCCGCAATGGTTGGGGTGGAGTTGCTGATTGATGAGGTTAGCTGGTCGTCAGTGGTCCAATTTCTTCGTGGGAGCAGGTGCTGGTGTCTGTGGATGGTGGGTGTTCTGAAGGTGAAGTGGACGCATCGATGGTCAGTCCATGGGAGTTCGTTGGTGTGGCTGAAGGTGATGGAGTTTTCTGTTGTGAAGAGGTGGTCGTGGGTGTGTCCTGCTGAGTGCATGGGTTGGGTCATGATTTGGTGGAGTCCAATGTTGTGGAGGTTGTCCAGGAGGGGTGTGGTGCTGGGGACAAGTTGGTTGTCGAGGTGGAAGTTGAGGTCTCCCAGTAGGGTGTAGTTGGTGGACGCGATGGCATGCGGGGAGAGGATGTCCGTGATGGAGTTGGAGAAAAGTCCGCGGGGTCCAGGGGGTTGGTAGATGAGGGTTCCTCGGAGGGTGGACGTGGGGCTGGCCAGTATCTTGAAGTGAAGGTGGGCTCGTCGGGGAGTGTGGTCAGGCAGAGGGTGGATTTCTGGATGATGATGATTCCTCCTCCTGGGCGGGTGGGTCGGTCCTTTCTGAAGATGCGAACTCTAAGATGTCCAGGAGGGGTCTATGTTATCACGTTTTCTCTGAAGGTTTATGTTGTCTTTAAGGAATTATTTTCCCTGTGCTTGTTTTATTCTTTGACTTCTGTGTTTAAACTGTGTTTGAGTTCCCGTTATTGTTTTGTAGAAGCCCAAATGCCGACGAGTTTAAAAATGCATTAGTCACATGAGCATCCCTTGGCCTATCCCTCTCCCTCTCGAGTCTGTTAGCCCGAATCTCCGGGTTTTCGTGAAGGACTTGTAGTTCGTGTGAAATCCTTACTTCGCGAGCTTATGAGGCCCGGCGAAGACGCTCTGCAATAATTTCTTGGGCAAAGAGAAACCTTTAGCCTTAGCCCAGATTCATTTTTTTCTTCGTTTTCCTAGGAGGAATCAGGATATTTGTGGACCCCTGACCTTATCTTCCGGGTCAGATAATGGAGGCGTCCCAGAGGAATTATCTGATACTCTGAGAGACGAAACTTGCATTCTTAAAACACTCTTGGTAAGTGCGCTATTTTGTCACACCGTATCATGATGTTTGTGATGCTGTGTATACATGTTGCGCAAAGGCTTCCAGTTACGACTATTTTTCGAACAGTAGAGTGTTACACCCGTGTTAGGGACTTGTTCATAACTGATCATAAACAGAGGGCTTGAATTCTACTTCTTTCCGAAAATGATAAAGTTGCCAATAGCTATGAAGAGTAATAAGGGTTACCACTTATGGATGCTCTATTTCAGCACCGAGGGGTGTTAGGAATTTTGCCTATTTACAAATATGTACATTTCACTCGTCTCTACAGATTATTGGAGAAACGTGTTTCTACTATCAGGACCCTCGCGTGTTCGGAGCCATCTTGCATGAAGGCTTATTTTGCTGTTTCACCTTTCCTATTTGGATATCCAAGGTAGCTTTGAGCCTAATTTTGAATTAGCTTAACTAAAATTGGATGTAAGTTGTGTCTGTATCCTATTGGTAGAATGAGACTCATACTGTTGTAAATCCTTGGTGTCCTATAGGCTCGGTGGCTGCATGGATTGAGATAAACTGAAGAAAATACAGCCATAGAACTTTCCCCCATCTTTCTTTGGATGTGGTGCTCCATTGCAGAAGGAAATTATCCCCTGCAGAGAAGGTTCATTTGGCTGACTTGTTACATAAGGTAAAACAGGATGATGAATGCTCTTTGAGCATAAATGAGCTAAGTTAGACAGATTTCTGAGGATGAAACCATGTAAACATAGCGGTGACTCTTTGGTGGCCCATCCACCTTCATAGTCTATGTGGATCTACCTAAAATATCTGAAATGGTCCTTGGAGAAAGGAACTATAATAACTGCTGTGGATATAAGTTGGGTGGTAATGATTGGGTTTCACGGGCTGCTTTTTATAAATTTATTGACTTTTACCATTCTGTGCAAACTTTGAGCTCACTATATACAGGACCAAATGGACATATAGGAATTGTTATATCTATGTAAAGAATTGGTGACTCTTCTATACATTATATGTCTGAAATGGACGTAAATGTCATTAAAAACGTAGATGTGAGAAAAAGAAACTAATAGCTGATTGTGTAATGGAATTTCGCACTAATATGATGTATAAATGTATATTGTTCCTATATAATTCATGTTGAAATGCGTTGTGTTTCTGTGCATCACAGATTGGCAGTTGTATATTATTGACATGCCCCTCCCCGTTGTCCTCGTATGAATGCCCTGATGAAGGTGCGGCAGTAGATCTGGCCGGTCACCGAAACGCGCGTTGGCGTTATTCTTCCTTGTCCTGTCTCTACCAACTGGGGTCCTCAATGCTGTGCTGAGAAGACTCTACAGGATCAAGTTCATCTGTTACTCTGGAACCATATAGAGGATGGTGGATGAAAGTGAAGTGTGTGTATTTATGTATGTATAGATTGAATGAGTGAATCTTGAATGTTTAGAGTGTGGGGTATCAGGGGCTGTTTTAGAGAGTTCATGAAAGTCTAGTGTGTATTATGTGTTCTCCTTTTAATTGTAATCTCCTAAAGATATGAGATGGAAACATTTATCCATTGTCTAAATATATAAAAAAAAGAAACAAAATAACTAATACAAAGATGTTATACTATAAGACTGCTGTACGGCTGAATCTGTGTTTTGGTCCTTAAATCTAGTGAGCTCAATCTTGCTGAATATATTTTATGGACTCTGAGTGAGCCATCTTTACTTATCTTGTTTGGCAGACATTTACTCTGATTGTTGTTCTGAAATTTTCCCCTGCCTGTCTGCCATATATCAGTCTTTGGGGGGCCCCCTTTGTATTGGATACTTTACCCAGCCCAGTGCTGTGGGGTGTGCGTTTGTTTGTTGTCCGTGTTAGCAACCCATGATCAATACTTTTGATTTGAATGTGAGAGAGACTGCAAGTGACTGACCACAGCAAGAACATTTTTCTTTTCTCTAGTACGAAAAAGATGGAGAGTATCAAGACCTTTGAGTATACTGATGATGACTTTGCCCGCATGATCGGTACTACGGAAGGCACCAACAGCCTTTTTACCCTCTCGAAAGGGATTGATGGTGAGTGGAATAAACTTTTGAACCTCAAGAAGAAATCGCTTCGGACTGAGGCGCATGCTAAATTTATGCTTTACTACTTCAAAGCAGGCATTATCCCGATTGGCCTTAGGGTGAGAAACATCCCCGTATTATTCGTAGAGCTGCGCCATTTCTTAGAGAAATGGGCACTTATATCTAATAGGTGCTCGCGCGACTATATGATGCTGATCATAGAGACTGCTCGAGAGGTTCTGGCCACTTTAGCAAAAGAGATCGATGAACTTGAGGAGAAGCTAAGGAAAGAAAATCAAGTAGATCTTAGCAAACAAAAATTAGAGGAGATCAGTTCGGAGATCGACTCGTTTGCAGAGTATCTTCTGAAACGGAAGATGGATAAATTTAAAGAAGATGTCAGGTTATTTTCGCAAGAAAAAGTATATCCTTATCTATCACCCCAATACTATATCAATGCTGATAATGGAGACCGCTATCAGGGATATCCCATAGGTGGGAATAGGAGAGTTCAAACCTTCTCTGACACCACGGACTCTGATGGCGAGGGTGTGACAAATAGTGATCCGAACTATAATGGAGGATTCCATCAACGCACAGATTCATTTGATAGATCTAATGGTCAGGATCATTTTTTATCCAACCGCAGAGGCAATCCCAGATCACGGAATCGGACATTTCAAGTATCAAATTTCCATCAAGGCCAAGGCCAGGGACGTCCTCAGAGGTATATCCAGACTCGGAATACACAATATTGGAGAAGGTAAGGGATATTCCTGTATTTAATCTATCAGATAACCATATATCAGAAGACTCTATGGCTCTCCTATCACATGGCCGCTCTTTTGTCCCCTCAGTGAGCCTCAATCGATTTGAGTTAATGAAGGACATCCATGCTTTCTTCAGGAAGGTTCGTTTGAAAAAATTATTTTCCTCCAGACCTGATCTTGAGGGATCTGACAATGCCTCTGGCCTGAGACCCCCATCTAATTTTACCCACAGCTTAGATGTCCTTGGACCTGAAGTGGGAGTGTTTGAAAAGGCTGTGATAAAGACAATTGACAAATTATTGAACCATATTCCTCATCCCGGTTTCAATCTCCCCAGGGATGAGAGCTTGGCCCTTAAGGAACTAGGTGGAAACCGCGATCTGACCATCAAGCCTTGCGATAAAGGCGGGGGCATTGCGGTATTCAAAACAAGCACCTATACAAAGAAAATGAATACTCTCCTCTCCTCTGATATGCACTACCATCGCATTATGAGATGTCCCGAACAGGCTTTAAAGCGACGAATCTTAGACTTGGTGTCATCTGCTGTGGATGAGGGTCTAATCTGCACTGACGAAGCTGAATATTTGACCCCCTCATTCACCAGGATGCCGATTATTTATGGCCTCCCCAAGGTCCACAAGGATTGCGCTGACCCACCAATGCGTCCCATTGTGTCGACGATTGGGTCAGCAACTGAACCCTTGTCTAAATACATTGACATCTTTTTGAAACCTCTGGTTTGTAAGCTCAGGTCATATATTAGGGACAACGGTCACTTTATTTCCAAAATAGAGGAAATACCTTTTGACCCCGAATCTGAGATATTGGTCACGATGGATTTAGAATCCTTATATTCTAACATCCCTCAAGAAGGAGCTTTGACTGTCCTTGAGGACATATTGAATAGACAGACTGACCTCCCTAATGTCACAGTAATTATGGATTTCCTGAAAATTGTGTTGGAAGAGAACTATTTTGAGTTCAATAAACAATACTTCCACCAAGTAAAGGGGGTAAGCATGGGGGCGGCTTGTGCTCCTAGCATAGCTTGCTTATATATGGGTCATTTCGAAGAAGTGAACATATATAATGAGGTGGCTCCCTTCTTTGAGAATGTGCGGGCCTGGTCACGCTTCATCGATGATATTTTTTTCATCTGGAGCGGGGACCAGGCCCTCCTAGACGAATTTGTTGCCTGGATTAATTCTGCTGATTTAAATCTTCGCTTTACAGCCAACACAAGCAGGGACAAAGTTCAGTTTTTGGATGTGTGGGTAAGACATGAGGAAGGACGACTCTTTGTGTCTCTATACACGAAACCCACTGCGAAAAACACATTGCTGGAGTACTGTAGTTTTCACCCCCGGTGTCAGAAAGACTCTATCCCATTTAGTCAATTTCTTAGACTAAGAAGAAATTGTTCTAGGTTAGGTGATTTTCTCCACCAATCTGATGCCCTCAAGTCAAAATTATTGAAACGGGGATATACACGTCGCCTCATCAGAGACTCATTCAAACGGGCAAGATACTTTAACAGAGACAACATGTTCCAAGATCGACATCGAGCGAACTCACAACGATTGGTATGTATCACCAAACATTCCAGCGCCACAACAAACTCAGGCAAGCAGTTAATTCAGCCTGGCACATTTTGAACACCAATGATCAAGGTGAGTCCATCGGGAAACCTATATTTGCGTTTAGACGCAACAAGAATCTCCGCATCCATTTGGTATGCGGCAAAGTGATCACTGATGGAGAATCTAAACAGACTGGAATCTTTGGCTTACCTCCGTTAGAGGGCAACCACCGCTGTGGTAATTGCCATGCTTGTGATCACGCCATTACTGGGAGCAACATCACCATTGGGAATCGTAACATTAAACTGAGCAATTTGAGCAATTGTCGCTCATCGAATATCGTTTATGTTATCATATGTCCCTGTGGGTTTCCCTATGTAGGAGAGACAGGGCGTGAGTGCCGCATTAGGATGGGCGAGCACAAATCGAACATCCGAAATGCTAAAAGTGGGGCTCCTTTGGTGGCTCACTGGATAACAGCTAAACACTCTGAAATGGACCTTAAATGGACCATCCTTGAGAAAATTCGTGATGTGCCAGACAAGGATGGCACTACCGTCAGGAAAAAGAGAGAGGCCTATTGGATCTTTCTTTTAGACGCCGTCAAATCAGGGCTTAATGACCACTGCCGCTGGGAGAATGCGATTTTGTAAGCTGCCCACTTCAAGCTGCCTACCTTGTAAGCTGCCCACTTTGATCTGTTTCTTTGATTCTTTTCTGAGATTTATTCCATGAAATCTCCCACGACCCTTTTAACATACCTGCCATTGTCTTAGATACAATATTTTAACATCTTGGTGAAAAATGCGGGCAACGCACTATATTGTTTGTGTCTATATATTAAAATATCTGCCCTCTTCTTAGATATAATATCATTGACATTGTGATGAAAATCGCGGTCCACGCACCCTTTGTGTCTATATACTATCCGACTTTGGGTGAGAAACCAGTCGAGATGGCTTGTATTAATATAGAATGTGTTTTGCTGTGAGGTGTGGTTAATTCCTTTTCACCCTACCACCAGCATATCAGCTTGTACCGACAGATTCCTGCAGCACTAATTTCCGCTACCCTTTCGATTTGTGCTCTCCACCTATGAGCGGTTGAGGTTGATTGCAACCAAAGGATGCCGCGCTATAGAGAAATATAAAGCTGACTCCGTACTCTTTACTGATCTGGCCCAGAGCTTATTTCTGATCCGCATGGCCTTAGCACATGTGACTACTTACGGATAGGTGCACCGCCCGAGAAGGTGTGGCCTACCCTTCTTTAAAACCGGCTGATTATTACCCGCGTTTCTTTGTGCGAGAAATCGTGTTGTGGCGTGAACCCGTTTCTGTTGTATATGTAGAGATTCGCCTGTAATCTGAGGTAAGCCTAAAAACTGAGAAATTTTGAAGATGCGAACTCTAAGATGTCCAGGAAGGGTCTATGTTATCTCGTTTTCTCTGAAGGTTTATGTTGTCTTTAAGGAATTATTTTCCCTGTGCTTGTTTTATTCTTTGACTTCCGTTTTTAAACTGTGTTTGAGTTCCCGTTATTGTTTTGTAGAAGCCCAAATGCCGAAGAGTTTAAAAATGCATTAGTCACATGAGCATCCCTTGGCCTATCCCTCTCCCTCTCGAGTCTGTTAGACCGAATCTCCGGGTTTTCGTGAAGGACTTGTAGTTCGTGTGAAATCCTTACTTCGCGAGCTTATGAGGCCCGGCGAAGACGCTCTGCAATAATTTCTTGGGCAAAGAGAAACCTTTAGCCTTAGCTCAGATTCATTTTTCTCTTCGTTTTCCTAGGAGGAATCGGGATATTTGTGTACCCCTGAACGTATCGTCCGGGTCAGATAATGGAGGCGTCCCAGAGGAATTATCTGATACTCTGAGAGACGAAACTTGCATTCTTAAAACACTCTTGGTAAGTGCGCTATTTTGTCACACTGTATCATGATGATTGTGATGCTGTGTATACATGTTGCGCAAAGGCTTCCAGTTACGACTATTTTTCGAACAGTAGAGTGTTACACCCGTGTTAGGGACTTGTTCATAACTGATCATAAACAGAGGGCTTGAATTCTACTTCTTTCCGAAAATGATAAAGTTGCCAATAGCTATGAAGAGTAATAAGGGTTACCACTTATGGATGCTCTATTTCAGCACCGAGGGGTGTTAGGAATTTTGCCTATTTACAAATATGTACATTTCACTCGTCTCTACAGATTATTGGAGAAACGTGTTTCTACTATCAGGACCCTCGCGTGTTCGGAGCCATCTTGCATGAAGGCTTATTTTGCTGTTTCACCTTTCCTATTTGGATATCCAAGGTAGCTTTGAGCCTAATTTTGAATTAGCTTAACTAAAATTGGATGTAAGTTGTGTCTGTATCCTATTGGTAGAATGAGACTCATACTGTTGTAAATCCTTGGTGTCCTATAGGCTCGGTGGCTGCATGGATTGAGATAAACTGAAGAAATTACAGCCATAGAACTTTCCCTCTTCTTTCTTTGGATGTGGTGCTCCATTGCAGAAGGAAATTATCCCCTGCAGAGAAGGTTCATTTGGCTGACTTGTTATATATGGAAAAACATGATGATAAATGCTCTTTGAGCATAAATGAGCTACGTTAGACAGATTTCTGAGGATGAAACCATGTAAACTTAGCGGTGACTATTTGGTGGCCTGTCCACCTTTATAGTCTATGTGGATCTACCTAAAATATCTGAAATGGTCCTTGGAGAAAGGAACTATAATAACTGCTGTGGATATAAGTTGTGTGGTAATGATTGGGTTTCACGGGCTGCTTTTTATAAATTTATTGACTTTTACCATTCTGTGCAAACTTTGAGCTCACTATATATAGGACCAAATGGACATATAGGAATTGTTATATCTATGTGAAGAATTGGTGACTCTTCTATACATTATATGTCTGAAATGGATGTAAATGTCATTAAAAACTTAGATGTGAGAAAAAGAAACTAATAGCTGATTGTGTAATGGAATTTCGCACTAATATGATGTATAAATGTATCTTGTTCCTATATAATTCATGTTGTAATGCGTTGTGTTTCTGTCCATCACAGATTGGCCGTTGTATATTATTGACATGCCCCTCCCCATTGTCCTCGTATGAATGCCCTGATGAAGGTGCGGCAGTAGATCTGGCCGGTCACCGAAACGCGTGTTGGCGTTATTCTTCTTTGTCCTGTCTCTACCAACTGGGGTCCTCAATGCTGTGCTGAGAAGACTCTACAGGATCAAGCTCATCTGTTACTCTGGAACCATATAGAGGATGGTGGATGAAAGTGAAGTGTGTGTATTTATGTATGTGTAGATTGAATGAGTGAATCTTGAATGTTTAGAGTGTGGGGTATCAGGGGCTGTTTTAGAGACTTCATGAAAGTCTAGTGTGTATTATGTGTTCTCCTTTTAATTGTAATCTCCTAAAGATATGAGATGGAAACATTTATCCATAGTCTAAATATATAAAAAAAGAAACAAAATAACTAATAAAAAGATGTTATACTATAAGACTGCTGTACAGCTGAATCTGTGTTTTGGTCCTTAAATCTAGTGAGCTCAATCTTGCTGAATATATTTTATGGACTCTGAGTGAGCCATCTTTACTTATCTTGTTTGGCAGACATTTACTCTGATTGTTGTTCTTTCTGGAGATCTTGTATCCTTGGGGAATGGCGTTGGCAATGTCCGGTCCCGAGGTGGTGTTGGTCCAGGTTTCGGTGAAGAATGCTACGTACAGGGTGGTGCTGTCGAGGAGGTCCCATATTTCGGTGGTGTGTTTGTGGAGTGAACAGACGTTGAGGAGGATGCATTGCATGGTCTTCAGTTCAGTTGTGTTCTTGTGGGCAGGTTGCGCTGGGTCCATGGTCTTGGCGGTGCTGCAGGTGTGCCGGCAGCGGTGACAGCTGAAGGGTCCGTGGGTGTCGGCTGGTGATGCTAGCTTGCAGTTGTTGTTGAGGCCTGGGTTAAGTGCGTGGAGTGCTGTTGGGTCGTGGCGTCGGTGGTTCAGAGATCCAGGGTTCCTGGTGCTGGTCGCAGTTGGTTGTGGACGGGCGCACATGGGCTTGCCTTTAGAGGCGCGGCCGTGCAGTGGCAGCCATTAAGTAGGGGTCCGCGAGGGCTGTACAGCTGGGAGGCGGGAGCGGGGAGGGGAGCTGGATTGAACCAGTCGCGCTGGTCGTGCTGGGGCCGCAGGGGCAGCAGCAGCGAGGAAAAACGGGCAGAAAAAGACAAAGTCAAAAGTCAAAAAGAGAGGGAAAAGTGCAAATAAGGCAGCAAAAGTGCAAGCAGAATGGAGAAAAGACACACAGGACACAGAGGAGAGTGAAATGGGGAGATTGAGGTGAGGGTGAAAAACGAGTTAAAGACGGGGGAAAGACACAGAAGGAGAGTGAAGGGGGAACTTGAAATGAGGGAATAAATGAGTGAAAAAGGAGGAAAGACAGAAGGAGAGTAAAAGGGGGAGATAGAAACAAGGTGGAAAACTAGTGAAAAAGGAGAGAAAAAGCAGAGCGAGAGAAAGGAGACAGAGGTCCACTGGACCACAAGGGATGAGGCGCAGGTAAAACCTGCGGGTGGAGGAGGGCCTCAAACACCAATGCTCAAGAGTGCAGGGGCTCGGGGAAGGCCTCACTTAATGGTGGAGCTGCAAGGGAGAGAGAGCAATTTCACTGACAATGAGTCAGTGGTCTTGCTCATTCTCATTGGAAAATGACATTTCTTCCTCCTAGTGGATCAAATTTGTTTAATTAGTCTTGTGGGCTTTTTGGGGTTCTGCCATAGTTGCTGTGGTGGATTTGTGCTGTCCTGTGGGACGTGGTGGTTGGTGCTGTCCTCATTGAGATGTATATCCTCAAATTTGAATTCTTATGTGATCTGTTAGGTAATCTTCTGGTATGACTTAAAGCAGAAGATGTTTTGGGTTATTTCTCTGCCCTTCATGTTCCCTATTACCATTGTTTCCTTCCAAGTTGTGATTTGCATTGGTCACCTGGCTAGGCCTGTAGTCCTTTTTTCATTGGCATCTTGAAGTGCTCGACCATCCCATTTGCTTGTCACCACAAGGGTGTGATCTGGTTGTGTCTGAAACTTAGATGCTTGGCAAATTCTGCAAATTCTTTTAAAAAAAATCTTTTTATTAAGTTTAACAATAAAAGCACATATATGTTGCATACAGTACCTCAGATTCGTCACAAGCTTCATTACATTAGCTCCAGTGGGAAATGTTATGATCACAGTATGTCCATATCTCTTTCTCTATTACACTGCATTTCCAGATCCATTGATATGGAGACACACGGAATACCCGGGTACTCATTCCATTTTCCCCATTTCCTGTCCCATTTCTTTGGCCACCCTCGTGTTTTAAAATCTTCCGTCTCCGCGACCATGCACCTATCAAATTCTTTCATCCACATTTGAGGAGAGGGTATGTCGGTCGCCCCCCACATTCTCGCTATTTCTCGCTTAACCAGGGTGTAACTTAGTGAGGTCAGTTGTTTCTCTACCTCCTTAAGATCTGTGGGGCCCCAAATATTAAGGAGTCCCAATCTTGGAGTAAGGTGTATCTAAGCATGGGCGTAAAATCCGCTCCGCTCGCGGATTTTTCGGATTTTCGGCAAATTCGCAATCCGCGAACTCTCGCGAATTTGTCAAAAATCCGTGAATCCGATTTTTTGCTTGGTTGCGGCGCGCGGCGTGGTGCACGGCGTTCACTTTCCGTCATTAAGCGTTTGCCGAGTTGTTTTTCTCGATCATATTTTGCGAGTGCTGCGCCATTTTGGATCTTGCTGCGTGATCCCGCGGGAGTTTGGCGCCCGCGAATACGTAATCGCGGCTTGCCACCTTGCACAGCACACCTCGCGAGAGTTCGCAATTGCGAACACGTAGTTGCGGCGGAAAGGAACAATCTCGCACTCGCGAAATAGAGATTTTGCAATTCTGCACAAGAAATCAATCAATCAATCAATCAATCAAGGACATTTATAGAGCGCACTACTTACCCGTAGGGTCTCAAGGCGCTTGGGGGGGGGGGGGTGCCGTTACTGCTCGAACAGCCAGGTCTTGAGCTTCTTCCTGAAGGAGAGGTGGTCTTGGGTCAGGCGCAGGTCGGTCGGGAGGGAGTTCCAGGTCTTGGCGGCCAGGTAGGAGAAGGACCTTCCTCCTGTTGTCGCTCTTCGGATGCGGGGGACGGCGGCGAGGGCGTGGCTGGCTGATCGGAGGTGGCGTTTGGGAGCGTAGAAGTTGATACGGTTGTTGAGGTAGCTCGGGCCTTGATCGTGTAGGGCTTTGTGTGCGTGGGTGAGGAGACGGAAGGTGATTCTTTTGTTGACGGGGAGCCAATGCAGGTCTCTCAGATGTCCGGAGATGTGGCTGTTTCGTGGGATGTCGAGGATGAGTCTGGCTGAGGCGTTTTGGATCCGCTGGAGTCTCTTCTGGAGCTTGGCGGTGGTTCCGGCGTAGAGGGCGTTGCCGTAGTCCAGTCGGCTGGTGACGAGGGCCTGGGTGACAGTCTTCCTGGTCTCGGTGGGGATCCACCAGAAGATCTTCCGTAGCATGCGCAGGATGTTGAAGCATGACGAGGAGACGGCGTTGACTTGTCTGGTCATGGAGAGGGAGGAGTCCAGGATGAAGCCTAGGTTGCGTGCGTGGTCCGTCGGTTTGGGTGCGGTGCCCAGGGCGGGGGGCCACCAGGAGTCGTCCCAGGCGGAGGGCGAGGAGCCCAGGATGAGGACCTCCGTCTTGTCTGAGTTCAGTTTCAGGCGGCTGGTCGTCATCCACTCGGCTACATCTTTCATCCCTTCGTGCAGGTTGGCTCTGGCGGCGGCGGGGTCGTTGGTCAGGGAGAGGATCAGCTGGGTGTCGTCGGCGTAGGAGATTATGTTGAGGCTGTGTTGACGTGCGATGGCCGCGAGGGGGCTCATGTAGACGTTGATGAGGGTGGGACTCAGCGAGGATCCTTGAGGGACGCCGCAGATGACTTCGGTGGCCTCTGACTTGTACGGTGGTAGGCGGACTCTCTGTGTT
This sequence comes from Lissotriton helveticus, assembly GCF_964261635.1. Lineage (NCBI taxonomy): Eukaryota > Metazoa > Chordata > Amphibia > Caudata > Salamandridae > Lissotriton > Lissotriton helveticus. The sequence goes on along the minus strand of NC_136068.1, from coordinate 267,161,164 downwards.
CTTCCGTCGAGGAAGGAGGTGATCCATTCCAGTGCCTTCTCCTGGATTCCGACGTTGCTGAGGCGCTGCACTAGGGTGCGGTGGCAGACAGTGTCGAATGCCGCAGAGAGGTCGAGGAGGATGAGGGCCGCTGTTTCTCCGTTGTCCATCAGGGCTCGGATGTCGTCGGTGGCAGCGAGGAGGGCGGTCTCGGTGCTGTGGTTGGCTCGGAAGCCAGACTGTGAGGGGTCGAGGGATCCATTCGTCTCGAGGAAGGCGGCCAGCTGTTTGTTGACGGTCTTCTCGATGACTTTGGCCGGGAACGGGAGGAGCGAGATGGGGCGGTAATTCTTGAGTTCGGTGGGGTCCGCTGTAGGTTTCTTGAATAGAGCGCTGAGTTCGGCGTGCTTCCAGCTCTCAGGGAAGGTGGCGGTGTCGAAGGAGGTGTTGATAATGTCCCGCAGGTGGGGTGCGATGACAGCGTCGGCCTTGTTGAAGACGTGGTGAGGGCAGGGGTCGGTCGGAGATCCGGAGTGGACGGAGTTCATTGTGCGGACGGTGTCTTCGGTGCTGATCGGATTCCAGGCGCGGGGGGTGGTGGTGGGTGGTGTTGCTGCGGTCGTGGCGTGCGTCGGTTGGATGCTGAAGCTGTTGTGTATGTGGAATCTTGTTGTGGAAGTAGGAGGCGAGGGAGTTGCAGAGGTCTTGCGAAGGGGTGATGTCGTTGTTTCCGGCGTTGGGGTTGGAGAGCTCTTTCACGATGTTGAAGAGTTCCTTGCAGTTGTGTGCGTTGTTGTCCAGCCGGTCCTTGTATGCAGTTTTCTTGGTGGCGCGGATCAGTTGGTGGTGCTTCCGGGTGGCAAGCTTGAGGGTGGTCATGTTGTCCAGTGTTGGTTCCCTTCTCCAGACTTTCTCGAGGGCTCAGCAGTTCTTCTTGGAGCTCTTGAGTTCGTCGGTGAACCATGGGGCTTTTTTGCTGCCGGGTCTGCTGGGCGGGATCCTCAGAGGGGCGAGTTCATCCGCGCAGTTGCTGATCCACTTCGTGAGGTTGTCGGCGGCCTGGCTGGGGTTCGCTGAGCTGGCAGGAGGGTGCTGGCTCAGGGAAGCGGTGAGCTGGTCGGCTGTGATCTTGTTCCAGCTTCTTCGGGCAACCTGTTGCTGGTGGTGGTGGATCGTCGTTCTTTTGAAGGTGAAGTGGACGCAGCTGTGGTCCGTCCAGTGGAGTCCTGTGGCGTGGCTGAAGGCGATGTCTTTGCTGGATGAGAAGACGGCGTCGAGTGTGTGTCCGGCTAGGTGGGTGGGGGTGGACACCAGCTGCTTGAGTCCGAGGTTGGCGAGGTTGTCGAGCAGGGTGATGGTGTTGCGGTCGCTGTTGTTCTCCAGGTGGAAGTTGAGGCCCCCCAGGAGGATGTAGTCAGCGGAGGGGAGGGCCAGCGGGCTGATGAAGTCGGCGATGTCCTCGCTGAATTGTGTGCGTGGTCCCGGGGGTCGGTAGATCAGGGTGCCTCTGAGGGTGGTCCTCGGGTCGGTGTGGATCTGGAAGTGCAGGTGTTCGGCGGTGGTTAGGGTGTCGTCGGTGTTGGTCGTGATGCGGATGGTGTCCCTGTGGATGATGGCGATGCCTCCTCCCGTCTGGTTGGCGGTGCGGTCCCTCCGGGTGATCTTGTAGCCCTCTGGGATGGCGATGGCGATGTCGGGTGCTGAGGAGGCGTTCATCCATGTTTCCGTGAGGAAGGCAACGTCTGGAGATGTGGTGTCGAGGAGGTTCCAGAGTTCGATGGCGTGTCTGTGGACGGAGCGGGTGTTGAGTAGGATGCACTTGAGGGGGTTGCTGCTGGTGTTCGGCTTGGTGGGTGCTGGTGCAGGGCAGGTCCGGATGCAGGTGAACTTGCAGGCGTGGCAGCTGAAGGGTCCGTGGGTGTGCTTCGGGGTGGCTTGGTGGCATCCGGGGATTCCGTCGGTGTTGAGTGCGATGAGTTCGGTGGCGCTGTAGGACAGTCGGGTCGTCTTCCGTCGGTGGGGGCCAGGGGTCCTGGCCCTGGGCGCGGTCCAGGCGCGGACGGGCGCAGACGGGCTTACCTTTGGCGCGCCTTCGGCGCACAATCGGCACGCCCGCTGCGCGTGACCGCTGCGCGTTTGCACAGCAAACAGGATAAACCTTCAGAAAATGATGATTTTTATCAGAATCACTCCTCAGGTTGACATTTGCATGGCCTTTTTTTTTGCAAGGAGTCCATTTTTGGGGGGGGGAGGGAAGGAAGTGCCCCACAGTCTCCAACTTCCTGTTCCTGTCCAGCAGGCTCCTCCCAGTGCTTTGTCCATCTCCTGGTCACTTTCATTTGGATCTGGAGCTGGAAGGATTACTTTTTGTGGGTGCTGCTGGATATTTGGATTTGAGGCCTTTTTGACTTTCTTTGGATCACTTTTGGATTAGAAATCAACTTTCACAAGTAAGTTTGTTTGGGGCATTACAGTTGCTGCAACTACAATTTTTGAACTTTTTCAGAACATTAAATAAATTATATTGTGGGTAGCCACAGTATCCAGTAGGACCAGGGTTGGTTATGGGTGCATGATACAACTGTTTTGTTGAATTTAAACACCATTGAGGCCATGGATGGGCTGGGATTGTGCTGATTTTTGTTGTTTTTGTCGTTTTTTTGGGGCTGCTGGTGGGGCCCTTTGCCCAGGGGTGGTGAGTGTTGCATGGGCCTAGTCTTTCTGTGGGGTGTCTTCTTGAATTTAAACATCATTGAGGCCATGGATGGGCTGGGATTGTGCTTATTTTATTGTTCTTTGTCGTTTTTTGGGGGCTGCTGGTGTGGCCTTTTGCCCAGGGGTGGTGGTGCATGGACTGAGTGTGCCTGTGGTGTGGTCTCACTCTCTTTAATGTAAACATCATGGATGGCATTGGATTGTGGTGATTTTTGGCTGTTTTTCTGTTTTTTGGGGGTGTACTGTTGATGTGGACTGGCCATGTGGGTGGTGGTGGTGGCCATCTTGAGTGCTGGCTGGTACAGGCAACATGTGCTTGGGGTGCAAGGGGCAATTTTGAAGAGAGGCAGTGTCTGAGGCCTGCACTTATTTTGCCTAGCTTTCATCCATTATGCCCAGGGGTAGTGAGTGTTTCATGGGCCTAGTCTTTCTGAGGGGTGTCTTCTTGAATTTAAACAGCATTGAGGCCATGGATGGGCTGGGATTGTGCTGATTTTATTGTTTTTTGTCGTTTTTTTGGGGCTGCTGGTGGGGCCCTTTGCCCAGGGGTGGTGAGTGTTGCATGGGCCTAGTCTTTCTGTGGGGTGTCCTCTTGAATTTAAACACCATTGAGGCCATGGATGGGCTGAGATTGTGCTGTTTTTTGTGGTTTTTGTCGTTTTTTTGGGGCTGCTGGTGTGGCCTTTTGCCCAGGGGTAGTGGTGCATGGACTGAGTGTGCCTGTAGTGTGGTCTCACTCTCTTTAATGTAAACATCTTGGATGGCATTGGATTGTGGTGATTTGTGGGTGTTTTTCTGTTTTTTTGGGGTGTACTGTTGATGTGGACTGGCTTGGGGTGTAAGGGGCCATTTTGAAGAGAGGCAGTGTCTGAGGCCTGCACTTATTTTGCCTACTTTTCATCCATTATGCCCAGGGGTAGTGAGTGTTGCATGGGCCTAGTCTTTCTGTGGGGTGTCTTCTTGAATTTAAACACCATTGAGGCCATGGATGGGCTGGGATTGTGCTGATTTTATAGTTTTTTGTCGTTTTTTTGGGGCTGCTGGTGGGGCCCTTTGCCCAGGTGTGGTGAGTGTTGCATGGGCCTAGTCTTTCTGTGGGGTGTCCTCTTGAATTTAAACACCATTGAGGCCATGGATGGGCTGGGATTGTGCTGTTTTTTGTGGTTTTTGTCGTTTTTTTGGGGCTGCTGGTGTGGCCTTTTGCCCAGGGGTAGTGGTGCATGGACTGAGTGTGCCTGTAGTGTGGTCTCACTCTCTCTAATGTAAACATCCTGGATGGCATTGGATTGTGGTGATTTGTGGGTGTTTTTCTGTTTTTTTGGGGTGTACTGTTGATGTGGACTGGCTTGGGGTGTAAGGGGCCATTTTGAAGAGAGGCAGTGTCTGAGGCCTGCACTTATTTTGCCTACTTTTCATCCATTATGCCCAGGGGTAGTGAGTGTTGCATGGGCCTAGTCTTTCTGTGGGGTGTCTTCTTGAATTTAAACACCATTGAGGCCATGGATGTGCTGGGATTGTGCTGATTTTATTGTTTTTTGTCGTTTTTTTGGGGCTGCTGGTGGGGCCCTTTGCCCAGGGGTGGTGAGTGTTGCATGGGCCTAGTCTTTCTGTGGGGTGTCATCTTGAATTTAAACACCATTGAGGCCATGGATGGGCTGGGATTGTGCTGTTTTTTGTGGTTTTTGTCGTTTTGTTGGGGCTGCTGGTGTGGCCTTTTGCCCAGGGGTAGTGGTGCATGGACTGAGTGTGCCTGTGGGGTCTCACTCTCTTTAATGTAAACATCCTGGATGGCATTGGATTGTGGTGATTTTTGGGTGTTTTTCTGTTTTTTTGGGGTGTACTGTTGATGTGGACTGGCCATGTGGGTGGTGGTGGTGGCCATCTTGAGTGCTGGCGGGTACAGGCAACATGTGCTTGGGGTGCAAGGGGCCATTTTGAAGAGAGGCAGTGTCTGAGGCCTGCACTTATTTAGCCTACTTTTCATCCATTATCCCCAGGGGTAGTGACTCAGTGTTGCATGGGCCTAGTCTTTCTGTGTGGTGTCTTGAATGTAAACATCATGGATGGCATGGGATTGTGCTTATTTTTCTGTGTTTTTCCATTTTTTGGGGTGTATAACTGAACTGATGTTCCTCTGTCTTCCATTGCTTTTAGGTGCACAAGACTCTAGAGAACCACCAGTGCCAGGAAGAAGTCCTGCAGCGGTGTGTGTGTGCAGCATAACGTCACGCGACGTCACGTCTGGACACAGACAACTCTGCAACTCGTGCAACTGCTGCCTGCTGTTCTGAAGAAGATGGCCCCAAAAAAAGTTACCCGTAGCTCCTCTAGCAAGAAGGTTGCCAGTAAGGAGCAGAAGAAGCAAGTTACCAAGGAGACTGGTGTGCCGGCCGCCCCTTTTTTTGGGAGTAAAATAAAAAGTATGCCTGCAGCAGCAGCTGGATCTGCTGGGGACCAAGCTGGGAGCAGCACCCCCGCTCCATTGGGCTCAGTGCCACCACCACCACCACGCCAACTTAAGTCCAAGCCCTTCAGTGCTGCAGAGGCACTTAGTCTAGTTGTTCAATCACCATCGACCAGTGATGTTGGCTCATCGCAAGAAAGTAGCAGCAATGTCCCCCAATCAACACAGGTTGTTGTAACTCATCTGACGAGTGTTGAACAACCACAGCCGCAACAAAAACCACATGCGCAAGTACAAGCCCAAGTACATGTGGAAGGAGAGGCAGCGCAAGGAGATGCGCAAGCAGAGGTGCATGGAGGGTCACAAGTGCCCACAATAGTTGTTCCTCCCGAAGTAGGGGCACATCAGGAAATCGACAATCAAGGCGAGGTATCATTTGAGGAAGACACTCCTCCTGATGATCATTCATTGTCTTCCACACCCCTGGCAAGGAAGAGATCAAGGGTGGTGTCTACATCTTCTTCAAGCACACCTCCTTCTGATGATACGGATCAAAATTGGGAACCAGCACCACTGCCGTCTGAGAGTGAGGCACATGATCTGACAAAGGTAGTTAAGCGTAAAAGGGAGCTCGTCCAAAGTCTCAGAGTTATGGAGTGTGATGATGAGGCTCAACAAGAAGTGGGGGATACTGCTGCTGATGAAGACTCTGACAACGACGACCCAGTCATCATAAAGGTCACTGCAGCCCCAGCGGGCATGCAGCAAACAGACATTTTGACCCTAGCCCGAAAAGCTGCTGAGCGTGATGATGATGATGTTGTCGACGAGGAGGCAGTGGAAACACCACAATCGTTGGAGTTAAGTACACCAACTCGTACCGCTTCCATATTTCTTTCTCACAAGAAGGGACCTCCATCCACCTCGACCTTAATTAGTGGCGGTGAAAGTGCACAACGTACAAAAGTTGGGCAATCCAGATCCTCCACTTCATCTGGCATTAGCAGCATGACCACCACCAACAGTATCGCCGCCTCCTCCAGGCCCCACAGACACTTCAAGTCCCCAGTTTGGGACTTCTTTACTGTTTGCCCAAAAAGGGAAAAGTTCGCCATTTGTACCCTTTGTAAGCTTGCAGTTAGTCGTGGTAAGTCAGGTACCAACTATGGTACCGGAGGCCAGAGAGGTCATCTTGAGAGACAGCACACTGTCCAATGGTTTGCGCACCTAGATGCGATCAAGGAAGCCCGAATTGGAAGTCAAGAAAACGTTGATGTTGCATCTGATGATGACGAGGAGGAAGAAGACGTGTCAAACACTTCACTTACACCCAATACCCCTGTCAGCAGCACACCCAATGTGAGGCACACTAAGAGTGTTGGAGCGAGTGAGACACCAACGCGCAAAAGTTCACCAGCGAGCATAATTGGGTCAACGAAGTCATTATCATCCCGTAAATGCTTGGTCCAGGGCAACATTAGAACCATGTTTTCTTCAGACGCGCCATATGAACGCAACCACCCACTGACGCGTCTGTATAACACTAAGCAGGCTAAAATGCTAGCTGTGGACCTTCTCTCTTTTTCTTTTGTAGAAGCGGTAGGTTTTCTAGAATTAGTGGCAACGCTCTGCCCTAAATGTAAGGTTCCTAGCCGGTTCTATTTTGCCAGAGTTGCGGGTCTGTTGTAAATAAAACAGCGGTATTATTAAGCATTAGCTGAAGCCATAATGCATCAGTCCAAATATCTAGTATAGGGATTCCATTTTGTATTTCGAGTCCACCATTTTTCATGCCCTACATTGCCATGTGCTCAATGTTCTGATTGTCCTACCTCTCTGCCAGTTACACTGTGGATTCTACCTAGCAACAGTTATTATTAGTCCTTCTTGAGAGTGTAGCGCATGCTCATCAGAAGTAACAGTTGTTCCTTATTAGCATAGCCCTCCCATGTTCTAGAAATACTGTTAGCTCCACCCACTGATATATTTGGAAATGTCCTTACGTGGTTGCAACCTCTGTCTAAGCTGTAAGCTGAACCCCTTCCACTGTGTATAAAAGGGGCCATGTGCTTGTATTCAGTGTGCTACTCTGTACAATACTGTAGAAGTGTTGTGGAGGTTGTATCACCACCTTTAAAGGTTTATTAAACTATGTTTTTGTATTTCCAGTTTCCTTGCCAACTTCATTTGTAAGTCTAAGGACTTTGTACACAGAAGGGCGAACCCTTTCGGTACCTTTGGCCTTGCTGAGGCCTGAACTCATCAATTGGCGCCCGTCACGTGGGGCTCATCGGCGACTCGGAGGCTCGAAGGACTGGTCGTGACGAAGGAGTGGAACTCTGCCGGGGAAGTGATCACTGCCAGCGGCGTCTTTAGTCCTGGCATCCTGAGGTATTTCTTCCTTCCTTCCGATCTGACCATCTGGGTGGCGCCGGTCTTCGACTGAGACCTCTTCTGTCGGTTTGCTGTGGATAAGCTGTTTGAGCAAATTGTGGAACTTGGCAAGTGGAATCTGGACGCTCGTGCTTGGTAAGGACCAATGTATGGTAATTACTGTGAGTGTTTATGGTAGCCAGTGATTAGCAAGGCAGTTTTAGGATACGCTTGCTGTGGCTTATGGATATGGATATGGATATGGAGATGTTTGGATGATCGATCATATTATGATTATGAATATGGGTATATATGCGTTGCAACACATATAGGTAGGCAATGTGGAGATTTTTCTCCAATATATGGTTGTGAGCGGAGCAACGATTAAGTGCCATTTTTCTGTATAATATTGCGTATTTCGCACTATTTCTAGCATGTCTACTTTTAGCGCACTACGTAAGTGGTGCTGCTGTGGAAACCGGTTAAGTCTTGAAGAATCGCAGCCGGCTCCCCCAGAAGGGACGCCGAATAGGGATATGTACATTAAGTTTGGTCTTTCCCCTATAATGTACAGCACATTGTGGAGGAAGTATACCAAGAAGGATCCTGAGTTGAGATGGCCTTTGTATGGTTCGTTTGATGTGCGCAAAATTGAGTATGTGGAACAGTGCCTGTGTAAGCGCCGAGCGAGACAAGATATGTTTGAGAGTGTGCGAATGTGGGTGAAAGAAGTACGTGAGCGTGAGAAACGTGAACATGCGCTGATTGAGAAAGAGCAGAGGAAGAATGTGCGTGAGAAGGCGCAAGAAATGAGACAACGTGAACAAAAAGACGCGGAAGAAAAACGGGAAAAGGAACGTAGATTGCAGATATCTGGCCAATATCCCATTCGTCGGCCTCTTTATCCTGTCCTTAATAATTCTGATGATGATTTTTCATTACTAGATCGTTCTCCGCCTCCGTATGCTGGCCCGTCTGCTCCGAAAGGGGAAGATGAGGATTCTGGATCATTTAAAGATAAGGTAGACACGCGGTCTAAGCTAACATCTGATCGTATGGCGGAGCTCCGACAAATTTCTTATCGTATTCTTAAGGGTACAATTCCTCTTGCTGAAATATTGTTGTCTCTTGAAAAATGGCCGGACAGGGAAAAAATGTATTTTCTTGAAACCTTTTCTGATGAAGTAGTCGGGCTTTTCGAAAATATTCTCCTATTCTTGAACCTGATGACATAATACAAGATAAGAAAGAATTGCGTAAAGGTCTCTTTTCTCCTTCCCAGGCAGCTGATGCAGTTCGACGGTTATTCGTATTGCGGGATGAGGCGTCTCGGTTACGAGAAAAAAAGCGACAAAAGACGGTGGACGACAAAGAGACGGGTTTGAGTGGCGACGGGAAACAATCACCTATCTTTTCTTCAGATAAGGTCGATATTGTGCATGTTAAACCTATGCGAGAGGCAGCGCCTTTGTATGTTCCTCCTAAAGGAGCGGGTACTAGTTCAGATAAAGATTCAGCTGATGCCCGAGGGTATTTTATCTATAATTGGGTATATACTCCTTGGAATAGAGCGGATGTTATGGCCTTAAAGAAAGCGTTACCTGACCCACGGAAAAATCCTGCTGCCTTTTATGAGGAAGTTGAGGGGGCTTTGAATTCTTGTACTATGACATTAGCTGACATTGATTTATTCTTTGGTCTTATATTACCCCCTGACATGTGGAGATCAGTACGGAAAATTGATGATTTAGTGACGTTTAAAGCTAAATGGGAAGACATTGAGGAGGAGGCCAGAGCTAGGAAACCTGCGCAGAAACCACCCCAGCTCATTCTAGACCTCCCTGCTGCTATTTTGATTAAATTAAAGACGATTATTCCCCCTAAAAAGATTGACTGGACTATGTTAGCATCTTGCAAGCAAAAGACAGATGAATCAGTTTCTGACTTCTTTACGCGATTTGAAGAAACTTTTCATGATTTTAGTGGTCAGTCTCTGACGGATGACACGGGTCGACATCTGTTTGTAGACAAATATGTTTCAAATTTATTACCGGGAGTAGCAGCTCGGTTGAAAGCGAGTGAAAGCTCCTGGACGACTTCGACTCCGGCATCCCTCCTGACTATGGCTCAGTATTACGAGCGTCAGGAATTAGAAGCAAAAAGTAATGAAGATAAGAAATCTAAGGATTTGAAAACCAAAAGTTATGTTAGCACAAGTGTATGGACCACCCCAGAGAGGAAATAATAGAGATGGTCGGGGTTTTTATGATTCTACATATAACCGCACAGACTTGGCTAAAGATCAATGTGCATATTGTAAGCAACGAGGCCACTGGGCCAATGAGTGTCCTTTAGCGCGAGAACACAGGGCTATGGGACGGGGTAGAGGTTTTGGGAGAAATCGTGGGGGTTTTTCTGGCCCACGAGGTAACCTAAATGACAGGGCTAGATTCGAATCTAGGGAGCAACAACAAGGAGGGTCTAATACCTTTGATAGACGAAATCAGTATCAGATGTCTGACTATGTGCACCCCGAAAGTCATGATTCCCAATATGCATAGGATTGCGTAGGATGGGGGGAGGAATCAGTTGAAGTACCAGTAGATCAGAGGGGTCCTTATGTTACAGCACATGTTTTGGGTTCTACTGATCAGTTTTTGGTTGATACAGGGGCTACTCGTAGCGCTTTGTCTAAACAATTGGTTCCGAGGGCTCCCCTGTCTGGCTTAACGATCACATCTGTAGGGTTCGATGGAACACCTTCTCTTAGCCCATTATCCCAACCCCTTGCATTTCATGTCGACAAATTTACAGCACCATGTCCATTCTTGCTTTCCTCAAACACGCCTGACAACATTGTGGGTCTAGACATGCTGAAACATTTTAGAGCCACAATCCGCTGCTCCCCTGAAGGAGTACGCGTGATTTTAAATGACAATTACCCTGCAAAAGAGAGAGTGTGTATGGTCGCTGAAAGTGCTGCATTAGCCTCTTTACCTCACACGTTGTGGGCTACTTCAGACACTGATGTGGGACAGATGGTCATTCCTCCGGTTCACATTAGTGTGAAGGAGGGAGCTGTGTTACCACGCCTGCCTCAATATAGGATTTCACAGGAGGGTGAGGAGGCGCTCATACAGATTGTGCAGGATCTCATCCGAGTGGGGGTGGTGGAAGAAGTCCCATACAATGTTTGTAACAGTCCTATTTTACCAATCTTGAAGAAAGACACTGATACTAGGGTATATCGATTTATTATTGATTTGCGGGAGGTGAACAAGTTAGTGGTGCCCCAATACCCTGTTGTTTCTGACATCACGACACTCCTTACCTTGGTTCCACCAACAGCGACAACATTCTCGGTTGTCGACCTGAAGAACGCCTTCTTTTCGATCCCTATTTACCCTGATAGCCGTTACCTTTTCGGCTTCACTTTGAATAATCGATCGTATAGATTTTGTAGAATTCCACAGGGCTATACTGAGAGCCCTAGTATCTACAGTCAGGCGTTGAAAAGACAGTTGGATTCCTTTGTCTTGCTTGAGGGGGTAGTGCTTATTCAATATGTCGATGACATTTTGTTGGCTGCTGACACCCCTGAGCAATGTGAGACTTGTACGTTGTCCTTGCTTTCCTTTTTGGCTTCTCACAATCATAAGGTATCTATGAAGAAATTGCAATTCTGTAGACCTAAGGTGACCTACCTAGGCCACCTTTTGTCTAAGGAGGGGCGTGCACTTACATCAGATCGTATCCAAGCCATCCTGGACACACCAACACCTTCTACACAGAAAGATGTTCGAGCATTTTTGGGTCTTACGTCCTTTTGTAGGCAGTGGATACTGGGGTTTTCACATATAGTCAAACCACTGTTAGCGCTATTGACAAAAGACACTCCAATTCCCCTTCCTTGGACAGATGAATGTGAAAACGCTTTCCAACAGTTACGTCAGGCCCTTTGTTCAGCACCAGTGTTAGGCACTCCTGATTACACGAAACTTTTCACATTATATGTACATGAGAGAGATGGATGTGCGTCATCTGTGTTGGTACAGATGCACGGGGACAGGCAGCGTCCGTGTGCATATTTCTCGGCATTGCTCGATCCTGTCGCTCGGGCATTGCCGGGGTGTTTTCGTTCGGTCGCAGCGACAGCTGTGTCAATACGTCAGAGTGAGGGAATAGTGTTATCTCACAAGCTGTTAGTGTTGGTTCCCCATGCTGTTGATGCCCTTTTGAATCAAACAAAGACGCAGCATTTAACAAGTGCCCGTCTGACCGGATATGAACTAACGTTGCTGGCTCCCCATATCACATTGAGGAGATGTGCTACGTTAAATCCAGCAACATTGTTACCATTCCTGACGACTCAGCCTGAGGCACAAGAAGCACATGATTGTATTTTTGTGACTGAGGAACAGACAAAGGGTCGTATCGATCTCCAGGATACGCCTTTCTCAGATGTAGATGGAGAATTATGGGTGGATGGCTCCTGCCTGAAGCTACCGGATGGTACGACTTCGGCAGCATATGCCATCACTACTTTGTATACTATCGTGGAAACAGCACGCATTCCACAGAAATCAGCCCAGGCAGCGGAGCTGATCGCATTGACACGAGCATGTGAGCTTAGTGCAGAATTGTGTGTGAATATTTATACAGATAGCCGCTATGCTTTCGGAGTAGCGCACGACTTTGGCCTGCTCTGGAAGGAAAGAGGTTTTCTGACATCACACGGAACACAAATTATGTATGGAGAATTGGTGCACAATCTTTTGACTGCCCTGACATTTCCTAAGAAGATAGCTATAGTGAAATGCAGTGCACATAAGAAAGTTATTGACAAAGTAGGGCAAGGAAATGCTTTCGCTGACCAAGTAGCACGAGAAACTGCAATGAGACCTGACTCCACTTCAATGTATGTTGTGAAGTCACAAGCAGAACGATGGCATGATGCTAGGAAAGAAGTGAGGGAAATACAGAGAGTTGCTTCTGATAAAGAACGAGAGCAATGGTCTGAAAATGGAGAACTGGATGATGAAGGTTGTTGGCGCAACAAACAAATGGATAGGTGGAAGTTGCCCACAGCTTTTGTCCAACCTATGGTTCAAATGGCACATGGGCTAGCACATGTTGGAGCTTCAGCGATTGTGAAATTGCTTGCGCAAGTTTGGGAGCATCCAGAGATTGCTAGCACGGCCAAGAGAGTGGTACAGACCTGTATGATCTGTCTTAAATACAACCCAGGGAAAGGAACACGGACTCCAGCAGGAGGATTTGAAATACCTACTGCACCTTTTGAAGTCCTGCAAATGGACTATATCCAACTTGAACGCTGTAATAATCTAAAGTACGTCTTGGTAGTGGTGTGTGCTTTCAGTAAATGGATTGAAGCCTACCCTACTAAGGACAATACTGCAATGACTACAGCAAAGGTGCTACTGAAGGAGTTTTTCCCTAGGTATGGTGTTTGTAGACTATTATGGAGTGATAACGGGCCTCATTTTATAGCAGGCGTTATCAAGTACGTTCTGAGAGGTCTGGGGATAAAACAGAAGTTTCATGCAGTGTTCCATCCACAGTCGGCTGGCTTGGTGGAACGCTACAATGGAACACTGAAGCTTAAACTAGCAAAGATCCAGGCTTCCACTTCTCTGACTTGGCCCGACGCTTTGCCTTTGGCATTGTTGTCAATAAGATCAGTACCACACTCCCGAACCGGCCTTACACCGTATGAAGTGGTGTTTGGTCGTCCCATGAATATTTGGGGAGTGCCTAAACCAAGTTCCGTATATGATGTACCTTGTGTATTGATGAATGACTATCTGGCACAATTAACTGATAACTTGGTTTCTATTCATCAACAGGTTCGAGAAGCACTCCCTGACCGGTCCACAGGTGAGGGTCATAGTCTCCGACCCGGTGACTTCGTCCTCATCAAGGCGTTCGAGAGGACGAGTGGCCTGGAGCCCCGATGGTGCGGTCCCGAGCAGGTTCTGCTCGCAACAAGAACGGCCGTCCGAGTGACCAACCGGAAGAACTGGATTCACTCCCTTCATTGTCGCAGAGTGAAACCCAGATTGGTGGAGCCTGCCGTGTTGACTGACCATCGAGAAATCCTGACTACAGAGAAAGGCCCTGCTGTGGTACCTGATGAGCAAGAGGAGTTCTTCCCGGACCCGACGACTTCTGGAGTAAGAAGATACAACCTTCGACCCAGGAAGAAGTTTTCTGCTGTTTAGACTACTGTCAGAACGGCCTCTTGGTTGGTGCAACGGAGAGCCGATGAGGCAAGGGGGGGGATCAGCCTTGCATTAGAGTAGTGACACCCGTCTTGGCCCGTTGGTGAAGAAAACAACAGCCGCCTTGGGGGAAGAGTTCTGACAGCTTTTTTTTTAGTTTCAGGAAGATTTGCGAGACATTTGTTCAACATGGAGAGAAAGAAAGTGATCTGCGCCTTCGGATTTATTGCTAGTGTGGCAGTTGTTGCCATTATCACGTGGTTTGTTGAGGATGTAATTCCTGCCCGTGATCTATATGTGGTTTCTACACCGGTGCCAGAGGAGCATTTCTTTTATACGCTCCCCTATCAGGAATCAAAACACCGCTTGTCCTTTGTAAATAACACCTTCATTCAGATGCTACATCATACCCACACTGCTACAAATGAAACAAATTGCTGGATATGTGGTATGATGCCAGCGCACCAGAAGAAGGGGGGAACACCGTTTATACCTCTCCCTTTCTCTCATAATGGTTCTTGTCGTGCCTGGTATACTCTTCTATTTGCCACAAGAAAGCCTGCTGTTGGAAGATTACTTTTTAGACTAAACAAAGAATGTCACCAGAATAAAGAAGGCTATCCACAAGCCAATGGAACTATATGGGAGTGGGAAGAATATCGACCAGACAATGAGTCTACTCCCTACATTTTTACGAACACTAGAGACACTGTCGAAAGTGAAAAATTTGTGATCTCAGTTGCACAAGCACAAGCGGACTTATGCGTACAAAGTGTTGGGAACATCCCTGTAGGTGTTAGTGATTGTATTAAAGTCTTAAATATAGATGGTCTGAATAATAGCACATTTTTAGCATCCCATAATACATATTTTGTATGCGGTAATAGAGGATATTATCGATTACCAGCTGGCTGGTCAGGAGTATGCTATGTATCGTTTTTATTACCACCAGTGTTTTTAGCACCTGCCACTTATCATAAAGACTTGAAATTGTTGAATAATGCCACTGTGAATAGATACAAACGTACTTTATCTATCGATGATGTGGACCAGACCGATACTAGTTTGCAGCAATATGTAGATTTTAACCTAGGGTTATTCTTTTTTGTTGGAGCTGCCCTAAACAGTAGAAAGATAAGAAGATTAACTAGAGTTGTAGAGGCAGTGACCAACCAAACTGCTGCAGCACTAGGAAACGTAACTGAAGAGTTGCAAATTACTAGAATTGTTGCCCTGCAAAACAGAATGGTGTTAGATGTCATATTAGCAGAAAAAGGAGGAGCTTGTAGACTTATTGGAAGTAGCTGTTGTGTCTTCATCCCAGACAACTCGCCTTCCGTTTATAATGCCATAAATAAACTGCATAAAATAGCTGCTGACATACATGTTGATAATGGTACATGGACCTTCTCTAGTTGGTTTTGGACCTTATTTACTACATGGGGTTGGAAGATCCTCATTGGCCTTTGTATAATAGTAGTAATTCTTTTTTCTTGCTGTATGTGTATTCAATGTGGTCCTATGATATGTTCCCTTTGCATTACCTCTTGTATACCCAATAAGAAAGCTGTTTCCGAAGCTGCTTATCAAAAGAGTCTAACTAAAGAGATTTCTAACATTATGAGCATTGATATTCAAGATGAGTTTGATGACTACCCTATGAAATGGAATGGCTTCAGCTAACGCTGAAAGGGTCGTCTGTTGTAAATAAAACAGCGGTATTATTAAGCATTAGCTGAAGCCATAATGCATCAGTCCAAATATCTAGTATAGGGATTCCATTTTGTATTTCGAGTCCACCATTTTTCATGCCCTACATTGCCATGTGCTCAATGTTCTGATTGTCCTACCTCTCTGCCAGTTACACTGTGGATTCTACCTAGCAACAGTTATTATTAGTCCTTCTTGAGAGTGTAGCGCATGCTCAGCAGAAGTAACAGTTGTTCCTTATTAGCATAGCCCTCCCATGTTCTAGAAATACTGTTAGCTCCACCCACTGATATATTTGGAAATGTCCTTACGTGGTTGCAACCTCTGTCTAAGCTGTAAGCTGAACCCCTTCCACTGTGTATAAAAGGGGCCATGTGCTTGTATTCAGTGTGCTACTCTGTACAATACTGTAGAAGTGTTGTGGAGGTTGTATCACCACCTTTAAAGGTTTATTAAACTATGTTTTTGTATTTCCAGTTTCCTTGCCAACTTCATTTGTAAGTCTAAGGACTTTGTACACAGAAGGGCGAACCCTTTTGGTACCTTTGGGCCTTGCTGAGGCCTGAACTCATCAGGTCCAGCACTACATGAAGATGTGCTGGAGGCGATTGGGGCAGCTTTGCAGAAGAGTGCTGTTCACACTATACATCTGACAACAGACATGTGGACCAGTGGCGCAGGCGCTGATTACATGTGCATCACTGCACACTGGGTCTCTTTTTCAGGTGTTAAAGCAAAGCTAAACGCAGGTGTTGACCCGGACCAAGTTTTTAAAGCTGCTCGGAAACATGCAACACTAGCCATGTTTGGCTTGGAGAAAAGTCACACAGCAGAAAACATTTTGGACGAGTTTAACAAAAAGGTCTTTCACTGGCTGGCCCCAAAAAAACGCCAGATTGGTTATGTTTCCACGGATAATGGCGCCAATGTAGTTAAGGCCATGTCGCTGGGTGCATATTTCAGAGTGCCGTGTTTGGCGCACTGTATCAACCTGGTAGTTCAAAAATTTTTGAGTGATACAGACAGTACAGCGTTCGAGGTAATGGCCACCTGCCGCAAAATGTGCAACCATTTCAGCCATTCTTTTAAGGCCCGGAAGCATCTGAAGAGCCTGCTACTTCAACGTCGAATGCCAGTGAAAGCACTCATCCAGGAGGTGGCAACACGTTGGAACTCAACCTTCTACATGCTTGAGCGTCTGTATGAGCAGTATACGGTACTCGATCACTATTTCTTAACAGAGGGTACAGCTCAGAAGGACCTGCGGATGGGTGCGGCGCAATGGGACATAGTTAAAAGCCTGACAGACATGCTTCGTCCTTTTGAGTTCTTCACGCATGCAGTCAGCCAGGAGGACTGTAATTTGGGAAAAGCTATCCCATTGTTGTGCATGCTGGCGCACCAACTGAAGGCGGTGTCTTCTGAGTTTGAAAAAGATGAAAAAGAAAAAAAAAAACTTTTATTTTGTCGGAGAAATTATTAGAGCGCCTACGTGGTGATAAACGTCTTAAAAAGATCAAGTCAGAACAGCATTAGATTTGTGCTACTATTCTGGATCCACGCTACAAAAAGGCGCTGGCAGGCCAAGCATTCTTTCCTTTTGCTGATGAAGATGTTCAAAACTACAAACATTGGCTAGCCTGGTCAGCCAAGAGGTTTGAAAAAGAACGGCAGGATATTGAAGGAGAAGGCAGTACATCAGCATCAGCATCAGCAGGCCATCCCCAGTCAAAAAAATCCACTTCTGCACCTGTGGCTGTGGCACAAGTGACCTCTCAGCCGTTAAAGACACCGGCAACCGGATCATCTGCACCACACACAACAGTAACAGTGGCTGCTGTAGAGGATTGGCTAAGTTTGCTTGGGTATGGTTCTCGAAAAAATGTCACAGGCACAGCAAAAAGTAAGCAAAGTGGAGGAACCGTTGATGACCTTGAGTCGATGGTGCAGGACTATCTGAATGACTCAACAGAGGTCTTTCTTAATGATGAGCCATTGCAGTATTGGCATGGGAAAAAACGATTGTGGCCACAGCTCTCCAACCTGGCTATAAACTATTTGTCTTGCCCACTCGCAAGTGTGTCTTCTGAACGTGTTTTCAGTGCTGCTGGTGGCATTGTAACTCCCAAACGGAGCCGCCTCTCGCCCAAAAATGTGGAGCGGCTGACAATGATCAAGATGAATCAGCACCTCATACCACCAGATTACAAAGTACGAGAAAGCACGCCGCATGAAGACGAGGAGGACGGCAACGTAGATGAGGGGATTTGTTCTCTGTTCGGTGACACTGACCTCATCCTGCCTGAATTCACAGAGTATGATGATGAAATCTTCTTCTTATTCCCTGACACCGAGCCCTGAAAATGAGACAATGAATCAATAACTTTCTTTTTCGTCCTTATTCACTTTTATTCCTGTGTGTCTGTCTTTCTTTGTTTTGCACAGTTAATTTAATTCAAACTTTAATCACCTAATCCCAAAAACAAGCCCATCAGCAGAACTGTCTTCACTTGTTTGCTTATTGATTTGAAGGTGCCGCAGTCTACATTCCTCAGGTTCACAAGTTCTGAAGAACATGCTCCTCTATCCTCCTCCTCCAGACTCCGATTTCCCTCAAAGCAGAGGGCTGGATTACGCCCAATGAAGAAAGACTCAGCACTTGTGGGGGTGTTCTACTTCTTTGCGGGTGAGTTGACGGCTCTGGGCCCATTGCTGTGAAGCTCTAATAACGGATAAAAGTGTTTTGGACCAAATATGAGGCGGAAATTTCTTGCCGTTTTTGCTGACTTGCTTGCCTTTGAGGTGCTCTTTGGCGGGGTTCCGGGTGTTTGTGGGTGAGTTTTGGGGTCTGGGAGCACTGCTGCAACAGTCTAATGTTGATTGCATTTGCTTTTCAGGAAATCCATGGTGGAAAACAGGAGTTATGATGATGACCTAGCTGAACAGCGCGTTTGGACCGAAGGCCGAGAGATATTGTAAGTATGAGATTTTGCTTTTTTGCTGTTTGTGGGTGTTGTCGCGTGCTTTTTTGCGGGTGGGTTGGCGGGTCTTGGGGCATTCCTGGGAAGGTCTAATACCGGATAGAAGTGTTTTGGACAAAATCCATAAGGAAAAGCCTTTTTTTTGCTATTTCTTCTGACATCTTGCTCAATGTAGCGTTTTGGGGGGCTTCCTGGTGTTTGTGGGTGGGTTGCGGGGTCTCTGTCGAAGCACTGCTGCGACAGTCTAATCTTGATTGCATTTGCTTTTCATGAAATCCGTGGTGGAAAACAGGAGTTATGATGATGACATAGCTGCACAGCGCGTTTGGACCGAAGGCCGAGAGATATTGTAAGTATGAGATTTTGCTTTTTTGCTGTTTGGGGGTGTGGTCGCGTGCTTTTTTGCGGGTGGGTTGGCGGGTCTTGGGGCATTCCTGGGAAGGTCTAATACCGGATAGAAGTGTTTTGGACAAAATCCATAAGGAAAAGCCTTTTTTTTGCTATTTCTTCTGACATCTTGCTCAATGTAGCGTTTTGGGGGGCTTTCTGGTGTTTGTGGGTGGGTTGCGGGGTCTCTGTCGAAGCACTGCTGCGACAGTCTAATTTTGATTGCATTTGCTTTTCAGGAAATCCGTGGTGGAAAACAGGAGTTATGATGATGACCTAGCTGCACAGCGCGTTTGGACCGAAGGCCGAGAGATATTGTAAGTATGAGATTTTGCTTTTTTGCTGTTTGGGGGTGTGGTCGCGTGCTTTTTTGCGGGTGGGTTGGCGGGTCTTGGGGCATTCCTGGGAAGGTCTAATACCGGATAGAAGTGTTTTGGACAAAATCCATAAGGAAAAGCCTTTTTTTTGCTATTTCTTCTGACATCTTGCTCAATGTAGCGTTTTGGGGGGCTTCCTGGTGTTTGTGGGTGGGTTGCGGGGTCTCTGTCGAAGCACTGCTGCGACAGTCTAATCTTGATTGCATTTGCTTTTCAGGAAATCCGTGCTGTAAAACAGGAGTTATGATGATGAGACCAAGCTGCACAGCGCGTTTGGACCGAAGGCCGAGAGATATTGTAATTATGAGATTTTGCTTTTTTGCTGTTTGGGGGTGTGGTCGCGTGCTTTTTTGCGGGTGGGTTGGCGGGTCTTGGGGCATTCCTGGGAAGGTCTAATACCGGATAGAAGTGTTTTGGACAAAATCCATAAGGCAAAACCTTTTGCCACTTTTTGTAACTTAGGGTTCGTTAGGGTTAGCCCTAGCAGCAGGATTGCATGTGTTTCGGGGTGTTCTATTGCAACTCAGTTCTGGGGTTTTAGAGCACTCTTGGAGCGATGCTGGCTATGGATACTTTTGCTTGCTTGCAAGTGGTTTGAATACAATCCACGGTGGGTAAGGGTGTATTTGGGCCTACTTTTACATTTAAAGTACGTTTTGTCACCATTTTTCTGCTAGGCCTCGTTTTTTGAGATCTGATTGGGGGTCTTCTACATTTGCGACTGGCTTTAGTAAGGGTCTTGGTGGGAGCGTTGCTGGGGAGGTCAAATTTTGTTCTAAAACACAGTTTACAGTACACCTACCTTGAGGGGAAAGATCCGCTATAATATTTTGGCCATACTTATTTATCCTTAAAAAGGTGACTCAGACAGAGTACGCAATTTCAAAAATATTGTACTGTCTATTAGGGAAATCAAAGTGTGACTTTTTGCACCACACAGCTTACATACCTTATATTTATTTATCAGTGGTATTGTAATAGCACTTCCTGTTTTCCGTTCAATAATTACAGGCCGGGTTTCAGTCGACATCCGCCAGGCAGGCAGTGGACAGGGTGTCTTCTGTCAGGTCACCAACATTGATGGACGAAGCGTCAGCTGGAATGGAGGAGTGCCGCTAATAAGAGGAATTGTTTGCTGCATGCAACTTACTTACCAAATTCAACAGGACAACTCCAACAACATACAGAATACAGATACAATATCCATTGTTTTCTTCTATGAGTGTGACTGCATGTGGTTAGCTTTGTACCCAAAGATTTCTTTATCTTCAATTATTGTTTGTCCATGCTGTGCTTTTTTTTTCTTCTCTCAACAAAACCTACCCAAAAAGAAACCCCCATTCCCATCCATTTTCCAAACCCTAACCCTCTTCCCCCGGGCTGTGTGGTTTTGCTTGATGTCTGACTAAATGACATCAATAATTCCACACACTTGCTGGGGAGGATAAGGTCATAGCAACAGGCTGGTGAAGGAATACGAGGATATCTTCTAGACTTACTCAGCTTCAGTACTATTTCTTGTAGTAATAGGAGCCAATGTCAACGAAATTCAACGCAAGTACTAGTTATACTTGCAATACTTTACCATTTGTTAGGCTACATTGTGGCACTGTTCTAGTTTACTGTCACCTGCTATATTCTCGATCGTACCGTAACCGTTGTAATGCTACAGTAAGGACAAACCAGGTTTCGTTTTCTTTTTTCCCATAGGCATGCAACTGCCACTGTGTCACACCACTAGTACAACCGCAATGAGGAAATTTCATCCGCCCAGGATTGCCAACCTTAATCCCCATTTCACGTGGAGCCAGCCCTGGGCCTAGCCCTAATTTCTAACACAAATTACAGGTAAGATAAGCGTTTGGTGGGAGGTAGTATAATGGAGTATTAGGACTAGACGAGAGATTGACGGTAGTACTACTAAAGTCCTAGGACTCTTCAGGAAAACAAACTTACTGTTACACCCCCACCCACCAGACTGAAAAGCAGTAAAAAACAGGTATGGTCAGATAAAGTTCAAAAAAGTATATTTATGTAGCCCTAACAAAATAATCTCCCTCAAGACCCTCCCTAACCCCAACGATTGTCTTTGAAAAGTCCCAAAAAGAACCCAACTCCCAAATCCCACCCCCCAAAAGTCTCTAAAAAAAGGGCAAGGGACACTCCACTACTGGAGGGTGCTGGTGAATTTTGCGGCCAGGGCATCATACTTCTTGCGGAGGGTGGCAAGTTCGAAGCGGAGGCCCTCCACCAAGTTCTTGTACCTAAGGACCTCCTGCTCCAGGTAGGACATTCGGACTCCTAGGCGGCGCTGCCGTGCCTTGCAGCTCCTGTGGGGGGCAGCTGGTCTTTTTGCTGCTTGGCGGTGGCGGTTGGCTTTGTTAGCCCGGCTCCGTACCGCTGGAGCACTGCGCTGGCTGGCAGCCCGTGGGGTCACGGAGGAGGATGCAGCTGTCCCAGTCGAGGATGTTGTGGTTGCACCGGTCGACTGCGTGTCCTCCTCCTCCTCCAGGGCCACCAGCCGCCGTTATTCGGCGACAGTGGCATCCAGCCTCCGTTGCCGGGCCATTCGAGCCTGCTCCCTCCGTGATGTCGATTTGGAAGGAGCAACTATATGAAGAAAGAAAGACATAGGGGCATATTATCAAGGGGCTTTATCTCCGCTTCTTTGGCTTTAAAAGCCAAGAAAGTGGAGATAAAATTATCTCCCTATTACCAAGCTGTCGCTAACACCAGTTAGCGACAGCTAATAGGAGATAGTGACCATCTTGGGCCCCGCTTTGCATGTCAGTGATATTTATCACTAATGACATGCAAAGTGGGCGTGCCAAGATGTTAGCGACTGAAAACAGTCGCTAACATCGCTATCTCCTATTACCAACTTTTGGAGATATTCGCGCTAAGCGCGAATATCTCCAAAAGCTAACACTTGCCCAGGAGCAGTTCTTAGCCATGTTATCCAATGGGAGGTGGATAACATGGCTAAGAGCATTTGCTCGATAATGCATGAATATCGCTGACTTTTCAGAGATATTCATGCATTGCGGCCGTTTTTTATCGCATTTGCGATAAACCTTGCTAATAGCAAGGTTTATCTACGATAAAAATCGCCGATGTGCGGCGATAATTTTTGTCTCTAAACAAGTTAGAGACAAAAATTATCTCTATTGGTTGGTAATATGCCCCATAGTCTGTAACCAATGCTCCTTCACATTAATAACACAAAGTGATTGAGCCGAAAGTTGTGTCAGAGTACAAGTAGCAAATTGAAAGCACAGTACATAACTATTGAGGACAGTATCTATCTAACCTCCCACTTCTGCATCCTTGCTCTAACATTAGTGGTAGTTTAATGAACAAATTCTACGACCACTATGGACTTCCATTACAGTCGACTATGACAGTACACCAGTCTTATTCTTCTTCTTCTCTCTTGTTTAGGAAAATTGGTACGTTATCTTATGCAAGCCGGCAGAATGGCAGCGCAGTGAACTTGCACCCGAGAAAAACAGACGCACACCATGATGAGTGAGACAGACTTGCGTTACTGTACCGGTCCAGTACATGCAGGTGGTGAAGCTATTACTTTTCTATTACGGGTGGCACTGAGAATACTCTGTTACAAGGGCTACTGCTTAATTAATTTACCTTTCACCCTACAGTGCAAATGAGTACTAGAAAAGGAAAATGAAGAAGCTAAATAATTAGATTATCTATCACTTCACATGGGATGTATTTGATGACATATGGGATGACTTTAGGTGCTTTGCTTATTATTGAGTGAACAGTGATACACCCACACATGAATGACGTACTACTACTACTAAACTAAAGTTATTAAGAGAGGTACGGAGTGTCCACCGTAATAACCGGATATATGCTGTGCTTGCAGTGCAATACAAACTACTGCTACTATTCATGGTAGTATTGGACAAATTTACAATTTCTTTTCCTTGCCTTCCCTACACTGGAACGGACGTGCGGGTGCGGTGTTACATGCTCTTCAAGGTAACAATTAGTTCATCCAGCGACCATCTACTCTCTCTAGATACACATGTGCTATCTAAGAGTCAGATATTACCATGCTCCAGGCATCCATCCATTCAAAGTATATGCACACATACAGTTTCTGTTTCACCCACCCAGGCTGTTGTCCTTCCACCCATCCTTGCTTCATCATTGACCCAGCCATGCACCATACCATATTCTTTCCTTCCCAGCCACCACGGGGACCAAGCAAACACATATCATTCTTCTTTGCCAGCCATCATAACATTTCTCGTCCTTCCACACTTACTTACACCCTTCTTTCACTTTTCGTTCATCCCATCCATCAAGTTCATTTCAGATCTTATTGGGATTCTTCTCGCCAAAACCTTCACAGCTAAGTCGAAGTACATTTAGAGGAGGCTACTACCTGGTTGATTTATAATACACCCGTGCAGAAAGCACACTATGCAGTCTTCAATCTCAATAAGTAAGGAATATATAGCTTACCTCTGCCCGCCACCACCGTGTGAACCCTCACAGGCACATTGGTGTCGTCCGGCACTCGCACCGCCTCCTCCCCAGAAGTGTTGTCCTCCTAATCCACCACCTCCGCGCTGGCCCCGCCACCAGATGTTCCACCTACAAAGTACATTTAAGAATGTTAGAATACACCACTCACTACTATATAATATTTGGTCTAGGAGGAATAAAGAAATTTTAAAAAAACGAAATACAATGTAATAATTTGTAACTGTATACTCTACAGTAAAAATGTCCCTTTTTCCAGGGAAGGCTGTTGTCTTCCTGCACTTTTTGGCACAACTGATGAATGCTTGCTTTTTATTTTTAACACACAACACTTTTTCTCAGAACAGAAGCTTGACTTCTAAGAACACGATCAGGGTCAAGCTCAAGTTCAAACCAGGTGAGAGCTCAGCTCGACCACAAGAAATGTGTCCAATTAATCGTTAGCACTAAGCACTTTTCCATTTTCAGTTAAACGTTTACTTTTATGACAAAGTTGATTTTAATAAATGTGTTTAGTTTTAATAAAGCTTTTAAACTTAAATAGACTCTGTGGTTTTTGGTCCTCAAAACTAGAGTGGATGAGCTAAAGGTTTTGGAATTTTTGCAAGCATGAGTGCCTCTGACACTTCTTGACTGTGACTCCGTACTCTTGTCCTGCGTAGGATAATCTAATGATCATTGGGGATCAATCATCGGTGACTTAGGGAGCTAAATGACTCTGCCACACTATCTAGTCAGTAAGGAGATTGGGGGTTCTTCAAAGTCTGATATCACTGAGGTATGTGGAAAGAAAGTCTACCTGCGCCTATTATAATTGATAAACAATGCACTATTTAGTGTTCATAGTTCGGTTTGTGCAGATTTGTCCCTGCAACAGTAGTAGAATGGATTGTCCTCCTATCCAAACCAAAAGTAAAGTAGTATCTTATTCTTTCTTGGTGGTCATTCACCTTTTTATTGTTGGCAATTGTCAAAGCATAAACATTTAGAAGACTTGAAAAGACATTATGGACAATCCCAGAGGACTGCACTCAGTGCATAGAGCTATTGCTGACTAGAATGGGAGTCCAATGGAATTGCCAAATGTGCAATCTTAGTTAGCTACACAGACAGACTAATAAGAATAATCTAGTAATACCACAGGGAGTCATAGTCGAGGCAGGATAAGAATTTAGATCCAGTCTACAAGAAGATCAAAGACGATTTAGAAAAAATCGAATGAGGAACGCTAGGAAAAAATAGGTACTCTATATTAAAATTAAAACTTACTGGGGCCAGCAAAGGAGCCCTCGCCTGCCCGATCCTGGCCTGCATCCTCCTGAACGTGTGAGTACAAAAAGGGGTAGGCCCTTACTCCAACTCGGACCAACCCTATTTTTGTACTGCTGCATCCTCCTGAACAGCACCCTCCTCCTCCTCCTCCTGTGTCCTCTTGCCCTTGGGGGGAGCTGATGTACAACATGAAAGAAAGAAAGACCAGAAAACATGGATGAGATTTGTCAACCAAACCAAACATTTCAAAAGAACAATAACAAAATATTTTGGAGAAATAGCAAATAGATAGACAACTATTCCACGGGATATATTGACCTATCGCATGTGGTATACTACGTTATTCGTATTGCCTGATTTGCGGACCGTTGACTTTGAAAGTTCCTATGTAACTCAATTAATAGACTACTAAAAAGGTTTGCCTAGGCCTGGCAGGCAGCAGTCCGCAGCACGCGAAGTGACAGACAAAGTCCATCCTGCTTGCAGATCAGTGAATACTCAAATTATCAATCCACCGACCACCACCACTATTTCTTCTTATAGCCATGTGTCTAAAGGAAGGACTGGACTTCAGTCTGTTGGGGCTGATTTAGAAGTCCCTTGCGGCTCATTTTCCTCCATTGTTGCGTGACTTTTGTGACGCAGCGGCAGAACAAAAGAGTCGCCATGGTGCGGCGTATATATTTAAAAAAAACGCATATGGGAGATGCATCACGTTGTAAAGCCCTGCGCCATCAGGGGGCGTTCCGGCGCAAGGGAGGGCGTTCCTGCGCAGGAACGAATCCTAACAGTGGCTGAGGGAAATCTACAAGATGTCAACCAGTCACTTTTAGGACAATGATGTGGGACTCAAACCCTGCGCCTGCTTGAAGCCGACGTACGGCTTGATGCAGCATTGGGGAGATAGGGCACCCCAGAGCATTGCTGGAGCTGCGCCATCGTTGGCACGCAACTCCAGCAATGCGCCGCCTTTACGGCACAGATGCGTAAGGCTTCTGTGACGTTTTGGGCCAATGGGTGGTGGTGGCATGGCGCACAATTACTGCCGCATCCCTGCTACTTTGCAGGGATGCGCCGGTAATTGAAAATATGACCCTTAGTGTCTAGCATTACGCAGTTCTTATCTTTACACTACACTCAAACATAATTTCTCAGGCCAATGAAATGAACACAAAATACAAAACAAATAAGCATAGTAGCAAGCAAGGCTACTGAGAAGGAGAGCAGTGCACCTGAAATGCATAGAAGATTTTGAAATATAATTTACCTACAATGTAATCGGCAGCATTATTGCTCTTGGTAAAGAACAAAGATTTGCAAATAACAGAGCCGGATAAAACAGAGTAGTGATGAGTAGCTACTACTACTCACCAAGCCCGGGGACCTCTACGCCGAGCGCGTCCAGCAAGTCCCGTTCCCGGTCCATGACATCCGTCCAGCGGTGGGTGGCCTGGTTATAGGTGCGCCGGACCCCAGAGAGCTTAAACATGGCCCGGCACACCTTCTCCCACCGCTTCCGGCGCTCCCGGATGCCATAGCCGGTTGCAATCTTGCCGCCTCCCAGGATGGTCTTGGGGAGGCGGCGCTGGACGTAGAAGATTAGTGCGGCCACCTCCTCCGCGCTAAAGATCTCCCGTGGCACCACTTGCTCCCCCCTCAAACGCCCGCACGGGAGCCGGGCACGGGGTGCGGGACCCTTCCCCTTCTCAGGCTGCTTCCTGGCTCCCTTTACCATGGTCTGGGCAGAAATAAAGTTAAATGATAAAGAAGAAATAGAATAGTGAAGAAGAAAAGAAAAGAGTTTAAAAAAGTAGTTTAAAATTAACTAAAAGTAGCAGAAAACACAAAAATATAGAGCTAGAAAAATAGAGGGATAGATAATAAGTAAAATAGATCAAATTAACTTCAAACAAGCAAAGGATGGCAGAGATTCAGAGAGGATACAGAAAGCATGCCCAGAACCATAGCAATGAATGAGAAACAAGATGGCCGCGCCCATTTACGACCGCGTGGGTAAGTTCGCGCGAGATTTTCCTCGCGATCACGCGCGAAATTGTACTAGCGAGCAGCACACTTTGCGAGATTACACATAGCGGCCGGAAACGGAATTAGGTCACGCAAACAAGATGGCCGTGCCCGTGTACGACCGCGTGGGTAAGTTCGCAAACGTATCACTACAAGCGCCTTGCGAACATGCACAAAATCACACGAACATACACGCCGCAAAAAAAAATAATGTATTTGCACGCATTCGCGGCTTCCAAAATCGATCTCGCACGGATTCGCGCCCCGCGAATCGCGCGAAATTGCAGAAAAACGATTTTTGCTAAACTGAAAGCAATCACCAGGTGCAAAAGTTCAAACTTAACATTAGTAACCATTCACTCTAGTGCTTCCTGAGGGGCCCCTCCAGAGTTCAGTTGCCTATTTGCAACTATTCTTTGACCCTGCTATGACCCAAACAGCAGGCTCATAGAATAGCTACAAGTAGACCATAAAGGTCCTGTGAAAAAAAATTGCACTGCAACAGAAAGCAAATTACAGATAAGGAAGGAAGCAGGTGCCAGCCAGACTGAAAGTTTCAAAATTACTGACACATTAATCACCCCCAAATTAATTCATGGCAGTTGAAGAAGGGCAGGTGTGCTTGCTTTCACTGCAACAGAAAGCAAATTACAGATAAGGAAGGAAGCAGGTGCCAGCCAGACTGGAAGTTTCAAAATCACTGACACATTAATAAACCCCAAATTAATTCATGGCAGTTGAATCAGGGCAGGTGTGCTTGCTTTTTTTCACCCCCATAATATACAGTGATAAACAAACCTAATGGGTGGCAGTGAGGATGTACCAGAGGGTGGCATGGGTGTACCAGAGGGTGGCAGTGGTGAAACAGAGGGTGCTGTGAACCTGTGATGTTAAACCAGACGTAGAAACAACATAGTCGCGGCCGTTGCGAGCCGAAAAGTAAGTTCGCAATTGCGAAATGGTCCACAAATCCTCGCGAACGCTCGCCAACACAAAAAACTTAAAAAATCCGCTATTCCGCGAGAGTTCGCGGATTTTGCGGATTGCGAATCCGTAAATACGCAAATTCGCGTACGCGAGATCCGCTAGATCCGCCCATACTTAGGTGTATCCCTTTCCCCAGGGCACTTTGGATGTGTGGCGTTGCCCACTCCCATATGTGCCTCAACTCGGGGCACTCCCAGATCATGTGGAAGAAGGTAGCTGATTGTGAGCAACCCCTAAGGCAAAGAACATCTGGCCTAGCCCCTATGTTTGCCAACGTAGTGCCTGATATGTAGGATCTATGGAGAAGTCAAAGTTGTAGCAATTTGAATCTAGAGTTAGTTGCTGCCTCTTTGGGGGACATTAGTGCCGACTGCCAGTCCTCGTCATCAATTGTCCCCACATCTCCCTGCCATTGCTCCCTAAGCTTGCGAAATGGGTCTGGTAGGTTATTACAGAGCTTTCTATATGTTAGTGATATCGCTTTTGACTGGAGCGGTCCATCTACCAGTCTATCTTCTAGTGGGGACTAGTCCAGTATGTCTTTAAGATCTGGTATTACCGTAGTGAGGGCATGTCTGACTTGTAGATATCTGAAGAATTCTCTTTGGTTCATATCATATTTTACCCGTAGTTCGTCGAACCCGAGGAGCAACCCTTTTTTAATTAAGTCCCCAACTGTAGATATCCCTATTATATTCCACTTGTCAAATCCAGGTTGGTGACACAGGAGCCCTAGTTGCTGAGTATACCATAGGGGCGTGACTTTTGTTATTATATTGGACCACCCCAATCGGGAAGTTGCCTGGTGCCATATCTTGACTGTGTGGGAGGTGGGCCCAAAGTATCTTTTTCTGCTAGCCCTAGAGTATAAAGCCCCAAAATATCCCGATCTTCCCGTTTGATATCTGTCTAATTGATACGCTGGATCTACCGGCGAGGGATATATCCATTGATGTATTACTATCAGTTGCGACGCCCAATAGTTCAGTCGAAGGTGCGAGAGGGCAATACCCCCGTCATACCACCCTTTTGTCAATTTTGTCAGAGTTATACGGGGAGCTCCCCATCCCATAACAGCGTCCGGATTTCACTCTGTACTCCCGAGAAGTAAGTATCCGGGATCCGCTGTGGGCAATTTTGTATGATGTATAGAAACTGTGGGAGAGCTAACATTTTAAAGAGGGCCGCTCGGCCAAGTAAGGAAAGAGGCAGAGATCTCCAGTGCTTTATGTCTGCTCTCAACCTGGCCAGCGTTGGTGCCAGGTTGCGCTCATAAAAGAGGGAGGAATCTGCGGTAATGTATATCCCTAGGTATCAGAACCCATCTGTGACTATTTCCACGTTGCACCCTCTAGGAACCATGGAGGAAATGACCCAGACCAAGCGCAAGGCCAGAACTTTTGCTAAATCCTTAGCCTCTGTGTTTACTAAAGATATTGGTCTATAGGAACTACAGGCCTCGGCAGGTTTCCCTGGTTTGTGGAGTACCACTATGGATGCTAATCTCTGGTCTTCTGGCAGAACTCCTTGCTCAAAGCTTTCCTCAAACATAGATCGTAGATGCAGTGCCACCTGAGAGGCCACCAGATGCAGAAACTCAATGGGCATCCCATTGGGTCCCATGGCCTTTTCTGATTGAATACTACTGATGGCCTTTTGGATCTCCTCATCCGACAAGTCTTCCTCAAGGGTGACCCTGTCTGTCTCAGAGAGCAAAGGCATGTCACTATCTGAGAGAAGCTGGTGAGAGTCTTCTGCCGTGTACGTAGTGGAGGAGTAAATTTTTTCCAGATGGTCTGCAAAGGCTTCTGCTATATCACGAGGGTGTATGACGGGAGTGCCATCTTTCGAGATAAGTCTAGGTGCCCACCTATCCCCTTGGTCCCATTTCTCTAGCCATGCTAGGGTCTTGCCCGCTGTATACGCCAACTCATATACCCTGTGGCAGGTACAAAGTAGTTTAGCCATCACCTGTTCCCTGGTTGTTATGTTATACTCCTCCCATTTAAGGGCAAGGCGGTGAAAGACCCCATCTGCGGGTGCGGTGACGCTATCCAGTTCCAGATGCAGGAGCTCACTTTCTAACTGCACTATCTGTTGGTATTTATTTTGAGAGTATCCAGCCTGTAGTGCACACTCCTGCCCCTTCAGGACCACCTTGAATGCTTCCCATAAAGTTACCGGTGAATCCACCAATCCTACATTTTCTTTAAAATAGATTACAGTCTGGGTATGCATTTCTTTTTTTATGTCTGCGATTTTCAAACTCCATGGATTAATGGTGAGCGTGGTCCGGGGATGTTGTTCCCCAAGTGTAAACTCAATACTGACAGGGGAGTGGTCCGAAATGCCCCTCAGAAGGGCATGAGGATTGCGGAACTTGCCGACTGTAGTGTAAGTCAGGAAATAGTCAATCAGGGATGAACTTTTGTGGGCTTTGGGGAAATAGGTGTATTGGATTCCGTCAGGTTGAATGGTACGCCCTACGTCCGTCAATCCCATTGCTAACACAAATTCGTCCATTAACATATTTGGTCTAACCCCTTCCCTGCATGGGTATCTGTCCGTTAGGTCATTCATAGTCATGTTGTAATCTCCACCCAGAATCAGGGGGCCCACTGGAAGGTCAACCAGTATCTTGCTCAGGTCCGCAAAGAACTGCTTTGCCCAACGCCGGCGGTAAGTACACTGAAATAATGTTTAGTGGCTGTCCTTCCCATTGCGCTTCCAGGACTGCAAACCTACCTCCGGATCCGTCCACCCACGATTCACTATTAGGGCGAGTTTTTTCTTTGCGAGGATACACGTCCCCCTGGACCCGGAAGTGTAATCTGCATGCACCAGGAGTTTGTATCCCCACCTTGATAGGGCCTTGCTCTTGCTCCCCACCAAGTGTGTCTCCTGCAATAACACTACATCGGGAGCATGGCGTTTCAGATATTGTAGGACTTAGCCACGTTTGATTTTGTCCCCCATCCCATTCACATTCCAGGTAAGCACCCAAAGCTTTTTCTCCCTTCTATTCCCCATCATCGGTAGGCAGAATTCGTAAACTATCACATAGTGGGATCATTGTGTCGTCTTTATCAACAACCTGCAAGCCCAGCAGGGTATGTGCTCCTAATAGCGGACCCAGTATCACACCCCCCCTCCAGATTACTTGTGACTCTTCCATGTACCTGATACCCATTAGCGAACATGCATGTGACTGTATATGAATAATAAATTGAATATACAACCAACTATAACACCACCAACTCCCCGCCCCCACCCCCTCCCAACTTCCTTCCGTGCCTCCTTGCCCGACGGACCCCAAACTGCCCGCCTCCCCAACTGAGCAGAGTGCTTCAGCTCCATAACAGTAACTTGCGTGAGGGATGAGAGTTCAACCATAGTCCTTGGAGGCCCACCAGATGTAGAGCAGCTATATCGGCGACCAACCCCACTTGTAGCACCCACTACTTAAGTAAGCTGGAAGCCCCCAGCAATATTGTTAAAATCCGTAAGGCACTTCGAACCCTTGGCCAGCCCGTGGCCAGAGAGAGTCCCCCAGCATGTTCCACAAAGATTACACGCTCATGAAGCAGTGGTGCATGGTTGATCAATCACCTTTGTTGCTGCGTCCGGGTGATCCCGTCCGGGTGATCGTAGCCTGTTCGTGTCATGCAGCCGATGCTGTTGCTGGGTTCTCGGTTTGCCTGATCTCGTTGCAGAGCGTCATCCTTCCAGCCAATCTCTAGCTTCCCCGGTGTGGCAAAGAACCAGGTCTTGCCTTCCACTTCGACTCTAAGTTTCGCCGGGAATAACATTGCATATTTGAGTGCTTTGGCCCGCGTCTCTGTTTAGACACTGCCGCTGTATAGTCAGGGTAGAGCGTGATTGTATAGTTTTCCAGGCGGATTGGCTGGGCTACTCTTGCTGCCTGCAAAATGGCATCTCGATCCCAGAAGTTAAAGAATCGGGCCAGTATCGGTCTATGGGACGGCACCCGGTCTCGGCCTTCCCCCCGGTACACGATAGGCTCTTTCTACAGAGAAGAAGTGCGACAGCCCACTTGGTTTTAAGTGGTTCTTGATGAGGTCCTCCACATATAGGTCCAGAGCAGGCCCCCATATAGTTTACGGTACACCAATGATACAGACGTTATTGCGCCTAGGGCGCCCTTTTTGGTCGACCAGCTTGGTCAATATTAGCTTATTGTCCTCCTCCAGCCTCCTTACTTGACGTTGTAATTCCGTTGTTTCTGTGGACAGTGTCATTGTCATGGATTCCACTTCAGTTATTCTCTAGGACAGTTTTGAGATATCTGCCCTACCAGGGATATGTCCATGGAGATCGTGCCGATGAAGGAATGGACGCGCTGTAGGGCGGCCATGACATCCAGCAGCATGACTGATTCTGGGCCCTGAGGTGCAGGAGCCTCTGCTTGGGTCTCCGTTCGCGCGATGTTTCAACTTGGTCTTTTGTGTATGCATATTTATCCAGTTTGCTGGGTATTCCACCCCTCTGACCTCGTCCTCCCATCTTGGATTGCTGGTGAAGAGTTCTGCTAGGCCTACAGAGAAGGGGAGGGTGGTAATCACCGCTGCCTGCCTCGTTTTCCACCGTCTCGTGAGGTTTCCCGCCCGCACCCCTGCTGTCGCAATGCAAATGTGTTCGTGCTGTAGAGCAAGCCCCTGCTTGTGAGGGCCAGATGGGGCACTGTTTATCCCCGGTGCACTAGGGGCTCCCACCAAGCCGCAGGCCCACGGGCCAGTCGTGTCGCACACCTCTCCAACAGGATACACGCCGGTGTGACCCAATGCGTGTCCCGGGACCTCCAATATTGGAATCGAATTTGAGGCTGACCTCAGCG
This sequence comes from Lissotriton helveticus, assembly GCF_964261635.1. Classification (NCBI taxonomy): domain Eukaryota; kingdom Metazoa; phylum Chordata; class Amphibia; order Caudata; family Salamandridae; genus Lissotriton; species Lissotriton helveticus. The sequence continues at coordinate 267,128,339 of NC_136068.1, read as the reverse complement.
CCGGGTTCCACCAGGGGCACTATTAAGGAGCCAATCTGCAATGTGGGAGCTTGCGCTGTAGTCACCCCCTTCGTACGGGTCAGCGGGAATGTGCCTTCGGCGTCTCTATCCAGCGTTGTCATGCCACGTTTTATTCCCTGTCTGCAAGCTCTGATCCGGGCCTCTGATTATGAGGGGTCTTGTCTTGCCAGGTGAAGGCTATGTGCGTCACTGCCTTGAAGCACCAAGCCCTTATCCTGTAGTTGCCAGGTTCTCTTGTGCATCAGGTAGTAGCCCCCGTAGTCAATCTTTTATGTCACCATGTTATCTGGCCCCGGGGTGCCTGCACAACTGAGGCCCGTCTGGCTCTTCGGCCGGTGTCGCCGATCTTTCCCGCACTAGGCGCCGAGGCACTGGGAGCCTGCCGTCAGGTTCACCAAGCCCCACTGTTTAATGCACGGCTGTCTTGCGGCCCACATGTCTGACCGCCGAGCGTGGCGCCCACAGCGCCCAGGTCCAGACTCCTCATTTGGATCTCTGCACACCGATCCGCCGAGGCCGCTGGCAGGGGGAGAACTTGACTCCCCGGTTTCTTCCAGAGGTGCAGGCCGTCTTGCACTGTCACAAACAGGTCGATCACCACAGGTTGCACAGAGGCCCAGAGCGCTGCTATTTACCCCTCCAATGTTCCGATTGACGCTACACCTTGAGTGAGGTGGTTAGCTGCAGGATTTATGTTTGGATTTGTGAGGAAGCCATATTGCTTGGCTGCTAGCCACGCCCCAATCCTGCAAATTCTTTGTGTTAAACAGGGGTCCATAAGCTGTTTTGATGACTTATGGAATTCCTCAGGCTGCATACATCTCTTACAGTGAAGAGATGGTTGCCTGTGTGCTAATTGATGACAGTGCTTAGACCAGTGGGAAAAGTGAGTACTCATCCATGATGATAAGTATGTATTTGCAGGATTTTTGATGGCCTGGGCCTGATTTTCGGGTTGGGATGGCTAGACTCTGCTTTTTGTGTCAATGAGGCTCCGACTGGGATATGCAATGAGACATCTATGCTCAGTTCTGTTCTTGTGTTTGGCTAGAATGTCACCTAGCCCTACTGATCTAATATCCATTCTGTGCACAGTTTGGGATCAAAATATGACTTGTTGGTGTTATTGGTAACCTCTCATTTATTGCCTTTGAATGTTTGTTCACATTCCCACATCCACTGGAATGCCCCTCCTTGGTTTGTGAATTCTTGTAATGAGCAGGAGATCGTGGCATACACTTTGATGTATCTGGAGCATTAGATTGTAATCCCTATGAAGGATTGCATATTGCTGATGTTTTAAGCCTAGAGGTGTCACTCGGGACTTTAGCTTTCTCGGGTCGGGTGCATATCTTTTTATGACCAGATGTGCCAGAAGAAATTTAGTTGGCTCTTGGGAAATGCATACTTTTTTAATTGAGGGCTAGGTTAGCTTTTTGCCCTGCTTGGCAGACCCGGTGTAATGCCTTTTCATGCTATTTTCTAGATGTCCTGAATATGAGGATGTCATCACTGTAGTTATGGGTGTTGTTCACTAATCTGATTACACTCCTGGCTAGTTCTTGGAAGATCTCTGTAGGAAAGTAGGATTTGCTTCTTATGGTTATCCCCACTTTTTGCTAGATGTCTCACTGTTTTTGACCAGTCTGGCTGGGACCCTGCTAATCGGGACCCCAACTTATCTGCTCTCTCCCTTAAATCGGCATACATGTACTTTGGTACACTCCAGATTGGATGCTGGGGTACCCTTGTCAGTCCCTAGTATATGGTGCACCATTTACCCAGGTCATAGGTACCCCAGAGGCCTCCCATGGGCTGAAGCATGTATTATGCCACACATGAGAGGCCATACAAAATGGAACTTTAGGTCTGCTACTGCAGCCTGTGTAATATGATGCTTGCACTGTAGCAGGGTTTCTGTTCTCCCACAGAACTGTGGACAGAGGATTGGAACCTCGGCAAATTAGGGTGACCCAAAACTCACCTGACAAGGTTACAAGCAGCCTTACCTGTAGGATGCCTGTAGATGATTTCGCAGAGACGTTATGGACCAACTTCCCCAAATTCTAGGCAATACCTAGTGACTGTTTTTACACACAGAGGTAATTAAATAGAAATCAGGGAGGTAGGCCGGATCGTGGACGCTACCTGCTTCCTTGATTGTCGACCTGCGAAGCAATAAGGAGAACTTTTGTAAATACTGATTTTTACTCAATCTATCTTAGTCCTAACTGGTCTTCTACGATTTACTTTGGGCTTTAACGAGTCCTACCTGCGACTGGTTAAGATTTGGCGTCGCGTCCGTGTTGTCGTCGTGAAGGGAAGGGTTGGGCAAGATGTTGGGTAGAGTAGAAGATGGCTTGTTCTGCGTTTGTTCTCTGTAAGGGGAATATTCAAAAAGGAAAGATGAGTTACTGCTTTACTAAAATGTTTGCATTATTCATACGTCCCTTCAAACTCTCTTTAACTTACTCTGACTTAACACCATGCTGTTCTTCACCTTCACTTCACTAATATGAATCAAATTAAAACAAAAGACAAGAAAATGGCAAAGCAAACTTAAATATAAAACATCATGAACATTCTTTCTTTGATAATTCTCAAAGTCTCTATTTCTTTTTCTAAAGTCTTGGTAATTGTTCTTATCCTTGGAATCTCTTTGGAATTGGAAGTTCGAATTCTTTCCAGGTAAGTCTCTAACTCAAATACTCTCTGGATGCTTGCTTGCGTGGGGCGCCAATAATCCAAACAAGAAGGAAAAACGGTAACTTAGCTTTAAGTCTTGTCTTCTTTCTTCCAGGTGCTGTGCGCGATGAAAGAAGACCTTCGAGAAGACAGCAGACCTTCAAGATGAAAGCTGTCCTATCTGGAATGCAGGCCGTCGTCGAGGGAGTCAAGGAACATCCTCCGGTGATCAACGAAGACAGAAGGCAAAGCGTCAGTTTGCGCTGGGTGTGGCCTTTTATAGAGGAACCACACCCAGCCACACCCAAGGAAGGTTGACGCATCGCGCGCCAAATCCATGCGTGCCGTTTTCCAGCGTGCGCGCTGAAAACGGCATCTCCATTCTTCGCTCTCTGTTCCTTCTGCGAGCCTCCTCTTACCCAGAACACGAGTTTCAAACCCTTCCTGCAACGATACCTACCATTCCCTGGCAATAACGTTTCTCTATGTGTGTTAGACTCACAACACAAAACTCGGGCCATGAATCCAACAACCCTTGGCAAAAACAAATAACATTATAGTTAAACACATGAATGAAAGAAAAGACCTGAATCAAAGTATAATCAGATCCTCTTGCACAATCACACATTAACATACTGGCGTGCTGGCTGCACGGGACAGGGGTGGGTTTCAAGAATGGGAAGTCTACATCTGCATGTATGTGCAGCTACGTCTGCATGTATTTGCATTATGTGCATGTATGTGCAGATGAGGGGTGGAATCATGACATCACCTCAGTACCCAACAAACCCCTTACCGAGCTAGCTACAGTGTCTCATTGGTCATAACAAACTCCCAATGTTTAGACAAACCAGAACATGAACTTACAATACCTCAGGTTACGTGGAACACATGAGCACTCTTTCGTTTATACAATCATTTCAAACCAGAACGTGGAGTAAATGAGGACACGTGCACATTTGAAATATTTATTTACTAATGCCGTTTTCTCAGACACAGTATCTTAGATAATACAAGGAAACATATTATCAGAAGCAAAGTTATCAGCATAGTTACTAGTCCATAGAAAGCAAATGGTGACGGCATGTTAACATGCTGTAATGAATAAGGGTTTAACAACACCTATTTCTCACCTTCCCTAACTCGCATATTATATTAATAGCTAAGAAGGTCTCTTTGGGTTTTAGCAGGGCGGGCCCATACCTCAAGATCCTAGAATGAAGAGATCACATCAGCATACACCAGCTCTCACTGCATGCGAACAGCATCAAGTGTGTGTGCGTGCTCTAAGCAAAGCAATATAAAACCCCCCTAAAGCCAGGATTTGGCAGGAGCTGCACTTATGTTATGTCTATGAGGGTGCGGAGATCAGACTTCACAACAATTGTGTCGCGTTATCTTCTAGGCTTCAGCACTCACTGTACAGACATAGTTTACTAAGCAAAGCTGATATCAGAGCAATAACATTTTATTCTCATGTAAATCACAATGCTCTTGTAGGTTGAAAGCTAAATCAACAAGTAAGTGTCGTGTGCAGAAGCAGCAAAAGGAAAAATGGCGTTTAAACATTTAATAGGCTCACGCTAACTTAACACAATATATAGATAAGCAGTAAATCCATGCGTGCCGTTTTCCAGCGTGCGCGCTGAAAACGGCATCTCCATTCTTCGCTCTCTGTTCCTTCTGCGAGCCTCCTCTTACCCAGAACACGAGTTTCAAACCCTTCCTGCAACGATACCTACCATTCCCTGGCAATAACGTTTCTCTATGTGTGTTAGACTCACAACACAAAACTCGGGCCATGAATCCAACAACCCTTGGCAAAAACAAATAACATTATAGTTAAACACATGAATGAAAGAAAAGACCTGAATCAAAGTATAATCAGATCCTCTTGCACAATCACACATTAACATACTGGCGTGCTGGCTGCACGGGACAGGGGTGGGTTTCAAGAATGGGAAGTCTACATCTGCATGTATGTGCAGCTACGTCTGCATGTATTTGCATTATGTGCATGTATGTGCAGATGAGGGGTGGAATCATGACAGTACTCCCCTCTCAAGATCCCTCCCAAAATTTGTGGTACAGGTTTCGGTTTATTAGGATAACGAAGATGAAAGTTCTTGATCAATCGAGCAGAATTTTGAACGTTGGAAAGAGGTTCCCACGTCCGCTCTTCGGGGCCATAACCTTTCCAATGTATTAAATAAAATAGTTTACCTCGGATTCTCTTTGCATCTAAGATTTTGTGAACCTCAAATTCAGGAACACCATCAACAAGGATGGGTGGTGGATTTTTAAGAAACCTAGTCTTAGAATTACAGGGTTTGATCAATGATACGTGAAATACCGGGTGGAACTTATACCTACAGGGTAGGGTGAGTTTGACACTGACAGGATTTATGATTTTTTCTATTACAAAAGGCCCGATATATTTGGGACGTAGTTTTTTTGCAAATAGTCATTCTCAAATTTTTTGTAGATAACCAAACTCTATCTCCGATTGAGTATTCTGGTGATGGTTTTCTACGTAAATCTGCTGACTCCTTTTGACTCTCTTTCGCTTGAGCTAAATGATATTGAGCTTGTTTCTGAACATGAACCAATTTAGTAATGTGTTCCTCTAGTGATGGTATGGCTGATGGGATGCTTGCTTTTTCTGGGACATTTTTAGGGTGGAAACCATAAATACAAAAGAAAGGTGATAAACTAGTGGAAGAATTGTCTAAATTATTGAAAGCGAATTCTAAAACCCACAAGATGTCTGACCACTCTCTTTCGTCCTCTGCTAAAGCACACCTAAGAAACTGTTCTATAGTTTGATTCGTCCTTTCAGTTAAACCATCAGTCTGAGGATGATAACCTGAGGACATGCGAATGTCCATGTTCAAAGTCTTTCCTAATTCTTGCCAGAAATGAGAGATAAACTGTGGACCTCTGTCAGAAATAATTACAGAGGGAATCCCATGTAACCTAATGATTTCCTTAGAGAAGGTGTGAGTCAATTCTCTAGCAGTAGGGATGCCTTTTAATGGTATGAAATGAGCCATGCGAGAGAAATGATCTACCACAGTCTAAATGGTGTTGAAACCTTCTTTGGTCTCTGGAAGCTCCACGATAAAGTCCAGCGATATCGTGTGCCAAGGTTGAGGCGAAATTGGGAGTGGTAGCAAGAATCCACTAGGTGCTTGGTGTTGTGGTTTTTGTTGGATACAAATTACACAAGTTTCTACATAATTCTTTACATCATTCAACAAGGTTGGCCACCAAAACCTTCTTTTGATTAACTGACTAGTTTTAACAACTCCTGGATGTGCACACATAAGAGGATCATGATGCAATTGTATTACTTTTTTTTGCAATTCTTGCGTTGGTACAACAATTTGCTCATTCAAATACAATAATCCTTCTCTATTCTGCATTAAAGGATACAAAGTTTTCCATTCTTGAAGGGTTTTATCCTGAATTTCTAGTTTAATGTCTTCTACAACATCAGTGACCACCACTCCTACCTTGAAGCAAGTCTCAGGTAATACTGGTTGAATTTCTTGCAGAGAACTCTCCTTCTCCTCTATAGTCCCCAAACGTGATAATGCATCTGCTTTTAAGTTCTCTCTTCCCGGACGATAAGTAATTACAAAATTGTAATCATTAAAAAACATCGTCCATCTAAGCTGTCTAGCCGTGAGAGCTTTCACAGAGCGTAAAAATTGTAAATTCCTGTGGTCAGTGTAAATTGTTATTGGATGTCTCGCCCCTAACAAGTAATGGCGCCATTCTTCGAAGACTGCTTTTATGGCTAACAATTCCTTGTCAGCTATGGCGTAATTTTGTTCGGTAAGGGTTAGCTTTCTAGAGTAGTATGCGATTGGGTGCATTTGACCAGTGTCTTTGTGCCTTTGAGATAAAATGCCCCCTATAGCAAACTGTGAAGCATCAGCCTCGACAATAAATGGATTTGAGGGATCAGGGTGCATTAACACAGGTGCTGAAGTGAACTGATTTTTTAGATTTTGAAAAGCTTCTTCAGCATCAGTATTCCAATCAAATTTTGTGTTCTTCCTCAGTAACTTAGTAATTGGGGTTACCAATTGTGAAAAATTACGTATGAAACGTCTATAAAAATTTGCAAACCCCAAGAAGCTTTGTACCTGTTTAACTGAAGAAGGGCTGGTCCAATCTAGAACTGCCTGAATCTTCTTAGGATCCATTTCAATGCCATCTGGGCTCAGGACATATCCCAAGAAATCCACTTTGGTGGTGTGGAAGACGCTTTTTTCCAGTTTTATGTACAAGGAGTTATCAAGTAGTTTTCGGAGAATGGCTCTTACCTGTTGTACATGTTCTACGGTGTTTTTAGAATAGATGAGTATGTCATCTATGTACACTATGCAACAGATGTCCAAAAATTCTCTCAAAACCTCATTTATGAAAAACTGAAAAGCTGCGGGAGCATTACACAGTCCGAATGGCATGACCTGGTACTCGTATAAACCAAATTTAGTACGAAATGCTGTCTTCCATTCGTCTCCACTGCGGACTCTAACCAAATGATAAGCTCCCCGCAAATCTAACTTAGTGTATATTCTAGCATCTTTTAATTGATCCAGAAGTGTCGGAATCAGAGGGAGAGGGTATCTGTTTTTGATGGTGACATTGTTTAGGGCTCTATAGTCGATGCATGTTCTCAACTCTCCCCCCTTTTTCGGAATAAAAAAGAGGGGGGAGGATACAGGAGATTTCGAATGTCGGATAAAACCGTTGGCCAGATATTCGTCTAAATATTCTCTCAAGTGCTCGTTCTCTTTTTCGGTAAGTGCATAAATCCTACTACATGGCAATGTAGCCCCCGGTACCAAATCTATCCGGCAATCGAAATCCCGGTGGGGGGGTAGAGTGTTAGCCTTTTTTTTGTCGAATACGTCATGGAGATCAGAATATTCTTCTGGGATTCCTTCCAATAAGAGTATACTCTTGGTAGTCAAAGAAAAATTATTTCCCAAAATTATCACTTGGGAGTCTGGAGTGGTTAGACAAGAAGATACACAATGTTCTGAGTCAAATAACAAAGTTCTTTCTACCCAATCTATTTTGGGATTGTGTTTGACTAACCAAGGTATCCCTAAAATCAGGCGAAATTGAGGGGCATCTATGACGTCAAATGTGATGTTCTCTTTATGTTTTTGTAAACAAGTCATTGACAGTACTTCCGTGTGAAATTGAATTAGTCCTGATGATAATTCCTTACCATCTACCGCCTTAACCACTTCAGGATGTTGTTTGGCTTTAGTTTTGAACTCTAACTTCTGCAAAAACTTAGTATCTATGAAGTTGCCTGTAGCTCCAGAATCAATCAAAGCATCAACTGTCCATTCCTTCCCTTTTTCAGTTTCAGATTGTAGGGTGACTGTAATACTAAGATGATGGGAAGTAACCTCAGGAGTTGTGGAGGCCAAGCTAGATACCTCACTCGACAATCTGACCTCTTGATTAGTCGAGCCGGTTAGTTTTCCGACTGTTGTACTAAAGCCACCTCCGAATTCTTGCTTTTAGGTTTATTTGGGCGTACTGGACATTCCTTAACGAAATGACCAGGTTTGCCACAATATAAACACTGATTCAATTTTCTTCTTTTGTCCTTCTCTTCCTTGCTCAGGGGCCCTTTAATAGTACCTATTTGCATTGGTTCGACTCCTGAATCACCCTTTGATGAACCTTCAGATCTTACTGAGTTGAACCTTTCCTTAAAAGTGAAGACCTTGACTTCTGTTTTACCTTTTTCTCCTCTGCGTTCTAACAGTCTATGATTAAGCTTCACTACTAAATCAATAAAATCTTCGATGGTGTCTGGTGGATCTAAGATCTGAGTAACCATATCTTTTAACTCATCTCTAAGCCCTTTGTAAAAAAGGGAAACTCTTTTTTCTTCTGGCCAGCGAGCCTCAATGACAAGTCTATTGAACTGGGAAATGTAATGTAACAAGTCCGAAGACCCTTGTTTAAGATGCAATAACTCATGGTCTGCGGACTGGACAAAAACGTGCTTAGCAAATAACTTTTTCATAGTATTCTTAAAGAGTCTAAGGTTATATAAAATCGGGTCGTCGCGTTCTACGATCGGCACAGACCAAAGGGCTGCATCCCCCCCTAGATATGACAAAATAAAGGCTACCTTAGAGGAATCATCCGGGAAGGCTGCTGGCTTGGCTATGAAATGCAAATGACATTGATTTAAAAAGATCGAAAACTTATTACTATCTCCAAAAAAACGTTCAGGAGGTGCTAAGGGCACTGTAATAGGAGTAACTACCTGAATCTGAGTTGGAGCAGAGGAAGAACTGGGGCCTGAATGTAAGGTCTGAAGACCTGGCTGAAACGAGGCTGGTTTCAGAACCGGTTTTTGTGTTGAGGGATACCCCCACCGACTAGAAGCGGCTTGAATATTGCTCTGAATATCTGTGATATCTCTACGGAGGGCTGCGTTTTCGGCTTGAATAGCCGTTAACACGTTTGCAATATCTTGCAAAGAACTTGTGATAGAAGGATCCATAACGTCTGGGCGAAAATATTGTCGTGGGCTTTGCCTTCTGACAAGGTTACAAGCAGCCTTACCTGTAGGATGCCTGTAGATGATTTCGCAGAGACGTTATGGACCAACTTCCCCAAATTCTAGGCAATACCTAGTGACTGTTTTTACACACAGAGGTAATTAAATAGAAATCAGGGAGGTAGGCCGGATCGTGGACGCTACCTGCTTCCTTGATTGTCGACCTGCGAAGCAATAAGGAGAACTTTTGTAAATACTGATTTTTACTCAATCTATCTTAGTCCTAACTGGTCTTCTACGATTTACTTTGGGCTTTAACGAGTCCTACCTGCGACTGGTTAAGATTTGGCGTCGCGTCCGTGTTGTCGTCGTGAAGGGAAGGGTTGGGCAAGATGTTGGGTAGAGTAGAAGATGGCTTGTTCTGCGTTTGTTCTCTGTAAGGGGAATATTCAAAAAGGAAAGATGAGTTACTGCTTTACTAAAATGTTTGCATTATTCATACGTCCCTTCAAACTCTCTTTAACTTACTCTGACTTAACACCATGCTGTTCTTCACCTTCACTTCACTAATATGAATCAAATTAAAACAAAAGACAAGAAAATGGCAAAGCAAACTTAAATATAAAACATCATGAACATTCTTTCTTTGATAATTCTCAAAGTCTCTATTTCTTTTTCTAAAGTCTTGGTAATTGTTCTTATCCTTGGAATCTCTTTGGAATTGGAAGTTCGAATTCTTTCCAGGTAAGTCTCTAACTCAAATACTCTCTGGATGCTTGCTTGCGTGGGGCGCCAATAATCCAAACAAGAAGGAAAAACGGTAACTTAGCTTTAAGTCTTGTCTTCTTTCTTCCAGGTGCTGTGCGCGATGAAAGAAGACCTTCGAGAAGACAGCAGACCTTCAAGATGAAAGCTGTCCTATCTGGAATGCAGGCCGTCGTCGAGGGAGTCAAGGAACATCCTCCGGTGATCAACGAAGACAGAAGGCAAAGCGTCAGTTTGCGCTGGGTGTGGCCTTTTATAGAGGAACCACACCCAGCCACACCCAAGGAAGGTTGACGCATCGCGCGCCAAATCCATGCGTGCCGTTTTCCAGCGTGCGCGCTGAAAACGGCATCTCCATTCTTCGCTCTCTGTTCCTTCTGCGAGCCTCCTCTTACCCAGAACACGAGTTTCAAACCCTTCCTGCAACGATACCTACCATTCCCTGGCAATAACGTTTCTCTATGTGTGTTAGACTCACAACACAAAACTCGGGCCATGAATCCAACAACCCTTGGCAAAAACAAATAACATTATAGTTAAACACATGAATGAAAGAAAAGACCTGAATCAAAGTATAATCAGATCCTCTTGCACAATCACACATTAACATACTGGCGTGCTGGCTGCACGGGACAGGGGTGGGTTTCAAGAATGGGAAGTCTACATCTGCATGTATGTGCAGCTACGTCTGCATGTATTTGCATTATGTGCATGTATGTGCAGATGAGGGGTGGAATCATGACATCACCTCAGTACCCAACAAACCCCTTACCGAGCTAGCTACAGTGTCTCATTGGTCATAACAAACTCCCAATGTTTAGACAAACCAGAACATGAACTTACAATACCTCAGGTTACGTGGAACACATGAGCACTCTTTCGTTTATACAATCATTTCAAACCAGAACGTGGAGTAAATGAGGACACGTGCACATTTGAAATATTTATTTACTAATGCCGTTTTCTCAGACACAGTATCTTAGATAATACAAGGAAACATATTATCAGAAGCAAAGTTATCAGCATAGTTACTAGTCCATAGAAAGCAAATGGTGACGGCATGTTAACATGCTGTAATGAATAAGGGTTTAACAACACCTATTTCTCACCTTCCCTAACTCGCATATTATATTAATAGCTAAGAAGGTCTCTTTGGGTTTTAGCAGGGCGGGCCCATACCTCAAGATCCTAGAATGAAGAGATCACATCAGCATACACCAGCTCTCACTGCATGCGAACAGCATCAAGTGTGTGTGCGTGCTCTAAGCAAAGCAATATAAAACCCCCCTAAAGCCAGGATTTGGCAGGAGCTGCACTTATGTTATGTCTATGAGGGTGCGGAGATCAGACTTCACAACAATTGTGTCGCGTTATCTTCTAGGCTTCAGCACTCACTGTACAGACATAGTTTACTAAGCAAAGCTGATATCAGAGCAATAACATTTTATTCTCATGTAAATCACAATGCTCTTGTAGGTTGAAAGCTAAATCAACAAGTAAGTGTCGTGTGCAGAAGCAGCAAAAGGAAAAATGGCGTTTAAACATTTAATAGGCTCACGCTAACTTAACACAATATATAGATAAGCAGTAACTATATGACACCCCCCCATGATCCGAGCACGGATAAGATAAGATAAGATAAGATAAGGCCTCTTCATGAAAACAGAGTTCAAGAACGATGAGCAATGTTATAATTCAAAAAGTGATGGGAAAAAATTCCATGAACCAATTCAAAATTGTCAATAGGTGTGGGAGGTGAAAAAATGGAAAGAAAAAGGTGTCATGATCAGAAATCAAGAAAGTTTTTATGGTAGGACCGAGTATGCAAAATATGCAGCAACAGCCTCCAACATGAAATCACCGTCTTCATCCGAAAACAGTTCAGCCATCCAATTCAAAAGAGGAAAAGAACATACGTGTTCTCCTAGTACCGGAGCCTCTATTACCATCAGAGGACAACTCGGTGGGTCTTCAAGAAAGCTCAGTGCCAAGAAATCTTGCGCTGCTGTAAGAATGTTCCAAGGACCCATTAGTCCATGCATCGCTGCTAAGGCCATAATCCTTTCGCCAGTACAAACCAACTCGTGAGTAACGATGGGACTCATCAGCTGATTAAAGTCGACGTCAGGAGAAACCGGTCCGCAGAGACACAAATCAATGGCCCAGTCAAAATCACAGCTTAGGCAATGAAACACAGGCTGGACACAGGTGAAGTAGGAGAATCGAAACGATAATCCATATGCCGTGCTTAAAATCGCAAGCGGCAGCGTGCCATAATATTCAAGCATCCGGTTGCGAAACAGCGCCAGAAGGGGCTGGGCGGCTCCTTCCACATGTGGGGCATCCATATTTAAGGAAGCAAACTAGAACGCCTGCCGCTAGTGCCAGTAAAACCGGGAATCCACCAAACAAACTCGAAAAAATGCAATGGAAGAAAGCAGGGATGACTCCAAATATTTTTTCAAATGAAGTTACAAGACCACTGCTAACAGTTTAAAAAAATGCGCCAGCGCAGTTGTGGAGGACGCGTTAAAGATTGAATGAACCATCTCGCTGAAATGCAACGGTAAATCAGTATTTAAAAGGGCCTGAACCTCAGTCCGGGTGTTAGCTATGTGAAGCACAAAAGTTTCCCGAGCCGAACTCAAGGCCACTTCTTTCTGGGACAATAGAGCCCTTATTCTGCTCATGCCGTTGAACTCTGCTGTCAAGGTTGGGATGCGTGGCCAGATGGAAACATCCCTATTTTCATGTGTGGGTGGGTACAGAACATTTCTGCAGCAAATTACACGCTCCGTTACGGTTACCACATAAGCAACACCTCTAATTAACCCGCAATAATCTTCATTATTTAAAAGTAAATAACTTCCGTTTCCCAGCAAGGTAAAGGTCGGGGTGATTGCAGGAACTGGAGTCCCTTTTAAAACACAGGCTAAATTCGGCCGGTCATGGTTACAAGAACCGTACAATTGTATGTGCCTACACATCAGCGAGTGATCTGGTGTTTCTGTACACTCCTCCCCATTCAGATAAACCTCCTGACCGTCTTACAAACATCTATAAGTGAAAGGAAGGGACCAGACTTCATGGAGAAACGCACTACCTAAGGGCTCATAGCGACCTATGGCAACATATCTCATACAATTTGTAAACTTATACAAAGCAAAAGGTAATGTTATCAAACCGTGGATAAGCCACGTTGCAGAGCTGGCCTCTGCCACAGAAAAAGGCAAGGACTCCAATCTCTCAATATGTAACATAGAAAATGAAGCATCTCACATGGAAAGCAAGCGCTGCTTGTCAGTCAAATTAAAGGGGGCAAAGAGAGAAGAAACATTCATGTAGGTCCATGGCACCTTGCCAGATTTAAGTGTTTGAAGGGTCCATGCAAACTGCATGATAGAACGCAATTGATTTTGACCATGGTACAACACAGACACTTCATCATGCACAATATCTACCACAGAAGACACAATATTATCTAAAGTGTAAATGCGGGTAGAAAGCATGTTAATACTATTATCTACCACAGCAAGCACTTTTTCTAGATTGGCTTGATCTATAGCCCTAAGGCGTGTCGCTGCCTCAATCTGTGATGTCTTCCAGATTTCATTGTAAACAGCATATATCCAACTTTTTGATCTACCACTAGCCGGGCCTTTTATGAAATCATTTAAATCTACATCATCATTCAGTTTTGCAAGATGTAATTTATCTGCAGACAATTTAGAATGCTTCAGCCAATTTTGACACAATTTGCCCACAGAGTAAGTTGTGACAGAATGTTCAGTTTCAAAACGTGGATCAGGTCTGACCTGTGTAAAGCCATCAGATAAACCCAGAAAACGGTGCTGGCATGAATCAGCACTTTTGTGCCACATCAGCCAACCTTTCGGATCCATACTGGATATGTTAAAGTAAGCATTCAGTAATAGAGTCTGCAAGTCCCTAATCGAAAACTGAGTATAATTACTCCAGCCAGAATATTCTTCAAACTCAGGGATGGTTGGAGTATTCAATTTTTTAGAAGTAGCCAATCCAAAGCAAGTTGTCTGTGAAATAGAGGAATTCAAAAACAACATATGATTCGGGATGAGACAAGCACGGTGCAAAGCCTCAGTGCCTTGTACCTGCCAACCTTTAGAACACCAAACTGATTTTAGGTCAACAGTTTCCTTCCACAATTCATAGCCGCCAACAGCCAGCTGATCAAGAAAGGACTTCGAGTACAATAATTTGGTATCGGTAAGTCTAACCTTGGACATAGGCTTCTGGGTCATTTTGAAATAAAAGGACTCGGGATTAGACTGATTGAAGTCAGTAAAATAAGTGTACTTTTTCAAAAAAGTACTTGAACTGCCGTGTTTAGGAGCTGGGCAATGCTCCCATTGTGTATAATTTACAGTATTCCTTCTGGATGTTGTTTTATGCAAGAAGTGATTGCCAAAATGTTGAAAACAAAATAAATCACCATAATTAGCAGATTCTAAGTACAAATCTTCAGCATCAAAGGCAGCATAGTATTTCAAATCAGAAAACAAAGACTCTACGGCCTGAACATCCCAATCATCAGAACGTATGTTTTGTTTCACTACATCCCCCATGTTAACTCTAAGCACATTAGGGACATTAACAACCTCGGTAGGGCCATGAATTTGAAATCTAACAGCATCCCACACTATTCCATCAAGGACAGGCCAAGCAGTGATGTTAACAAATGTCAAGTCTCTTTTCAATCTGTGTGCAGAATGCGATGAAGAAAGGGGGGCCAAAGTTCCATTTAGATGTCGAATACATGTTCTTTCCTCGACATAGTGTCCATTCATAATTCGGAAAAAATAAAACACAAACCCAATTGACATAAAAAGGTACATTGAAAGAAGCACCAGCCAAATATATGTCCAAGGGGGAATCAAAAAATGTTTTTTTAAATAAGGTGGCATAAACTGCAAAACGTGAGGGTCTTTTCGAAGCATTGGAAACAGTGTCAAAAGAAAATCTGGATTCTGTGGCCAAACGTGTTTGCAGGTCAGGCATGGACAAGTCAGTGGGGTAAGTATAGTCTATTTCATCATGGTCTGTACCGGGCAAAGTACTTAATAAAGGACTGGAAATTGCAGGTAATTCGATGGCCACTTCAGTTTCTTGATTAGAAGCAGTGGGCAAAACTGAATTTCTCACAATGGAATGACAGGAAAACGCCGGTGTCATGCTAAGAAGAATCGGCCACTCTGTGTATCTTGACATTGTCAATTGAGATAAACCTGTTTTCCTTACAACCAGGAAGTGGAGGTAAAATGACTGCTCTTGTGCCCTTCACTCCAAGCACTGGAACCGGAGCTCGATAGGATGGACCAAATTCTTTCTTGTTATCGATCTTCTCTCGAACCAGTTCTCCAACTTGGGGTAGCCAGCCGACTACCGGGATCTGCAACGCAACATCCGATGTGGAGGGCAAATGTTCCTTCGCAAGACTGTCTCTGGTCTTTTGTAGATCCTGTAAAACATTGCAATGTTCATCTACGTCAAAGGTTGTGGCGCGAGCCACGCAGTCTAGACCGTCAAGGTCAGGGACGTACATCTTGATGCCAAAGAGCATTTCGTATGGGGTCCGCCCACCCAGAGACCTTCTAGGGAGATTATTAAGAGCACGCTTCACGCCATTGAGGTGGGCCAGCCAGTTTCTGCCAGTGCCTATAACTCGAGCTGTCAAAGATTGCTTTAAATCACGGTTCATTCGCTCTACTACACTATTACCCTCAGGTCTGTAGGGAGACGAAAACTTGACTTGGACCCCCAACGAATTCATGGCATCCTTATACGCCTTAGAGGCGAAAGCCGGACCCTGATCCGAATGGAAGGTACCACAGGCAAAAATCCCTACAAAGGTACACAAATCTCTAATGACAGTCCGTGAATCAGCGCTGCGATGGGGCCAGACCCACACAAAGCGTGTGCATGAATCAACTGCTACTAAGATGTACTTATACGCAGTATCAGAGGAAAAAGGACCGCAGTGATCTAAATAAACACAACCCTGTGTCTGTGGCGGACGCTCAGCAGTCGAAGGTTTAATCTGCTGGCAAATGTCACAAAGAAGGACATAACCACGCGTCTGTTTGTACAGTTCCCGCCACCAGAAACGTTGTTGTAATTGAGTTACAGTGGCCGAGACGCCCGCATGCGCAGACGCCACACCTTCATGTGCCGCTGTAATCAAGTCAGCCCTGCGATCCGAGTTGGGAATCAAACGTTCTCCAACATCAGGAATTTTCACAAAAGGAACCTTTTCGGGACTTAAGTGGTATGTGTACTTCGAAGGGAACCCCGTAGGATGTTTACCTCCCTTCTCAGTGGCAGCAACAGCCGCCAAGATGTCACTATCAATCTTACTTTTGGACCGTGTAACTGCTGCAACTAAGTATGTAGACACCGCTGATTTCGCCGCTTCATCAACAAGCGAGTTACCGACAGCGTGGACTCCAACACGCTGATGGCCGAGAGTATGAATTACAAAAACGAGCGGCAACGTAGCCTTAAGCTCCGCCACTCGAACCCAGATCATTTTGTGTTTTATTGTGCTACCCTTGGAATCACGAAAATCATTCTGAATCCAAAAGAACAAGTTTTCATTGTAAGACTGGACACAGTAGTAAGAATCACTCACAATAAGAGTACTTACACTAGGATCAGCGTACTCCAACGCTAGTAAGAGAGCACGAAGCTCTGCCAATTGTGCGGTGCAGTCCCCTAAAGGCTGCGTGTGTACTGCCTTGGACTGGAACTCATCGTTCACCATGGCACCGACCACAATGGCGCATGCGGAAATGTAGGCGTGTTTAGAGCCATGCGCAACCTGCGCCGAACCATCAGTGTAAATGATGCAATGGAAGTCCTCCAAAGGCCGCATAGCTAGAGGAGCAGGATGAACAAATTCATACTGCAAGTACTCTTGCGACCGCAATGAGGCGTCAAAAATAAACGTGACATCAGTGGACGTCAAGGAAGCAGCCCATTGAATCCACCGAGGGTGCAAAGCTTTAGAATTCGGTACACTTGCTGTCGTGACTGCCTCCAAATGAGGACAGGGTGTAACAACCAACATGCGTTTCCCCTGTGACAGAGCTCGTTCCTTCAGAATCGCCATCTGCACAGCTGTCAAAACCTTTTCCACAGTGGGAAACCGCATCTCAGCCGAAGTGTACAAGTGTGACTTGTAAGCAATAGGAACTGTGTCTCCTTCATTAAAAGTGAGGTACGTGAAACCCACTGTCCCTGGAATTATTCTTATCACCAGGTTGGTGTTTATCACGAGTCAGTAAAAATTTAGAAGCGAGCAGATCAGCCTGCAAAGATTGCAAGACGGCCGAGTGCTCAGGCAGCCAGCATGATTTTGAAAAAGTTGGTTGTATCAAAGCATACAAAGGCTTGATACGCTGGGCATATTCCGGAATGTAAGTTCTCCCGAAATTTAAAAAGCCCAGTAAAGACTGTAATTTTTTCAGTGTTGTAGGAGCACGCAACTGTGCGCATTTCTCCAAGAAGTGAGGAGCCAAACCTCTACCTTCATTGTTGAGCTCATAGCCCAGAAACAACACCGTGTACTCAGCAATGTTCGATTTTGCAAAGTTAAATTTGTAACCCATGTCTGCAAAGGTACAAATTATCGAATTTACACGACATAGATGCTCCCAAATTTCGTCGTCCGTGAGATATATGTCATCCACATACGACCAAGCATCCTGGTCGATTCTCTACAAAAGAGAGACTATGCGGGCGGTAAAAATACCAGGACTATTCTTATAGCCCATTGGGAGACGCCGGAATTGTTTTTGGACCCCAGCGCATGTAAAACTGGTCCATTGGGAGCTAAAGCTATCCAATCTGTGGGCATAGAAACCATTGGATATGTCAAGCGTTGTTTTAAAACGCTTACGCACTAGACTATCCACTAGGGCAGAGCCGTGAGTATTCTGTACTGCACAGTTACGGCAATGCGAGTTCAAATGCCGGTAATCCAATACCAAACGATACGATCCGTCAGGCTTGGTCACAGTAAAAAGAGGATTATTCATCGATGACACACAAGTTTCAATAACTCCCTGATACTCCAATTGTTCAAGGATTTCTGCGACGGAAGCCTTGGCTTCACGTCGAATGGGATATTGAGGTTGAGGCTGCGGCTGAGACCGCAAGGGAATTTCGTGGCAAGGGGACAATTTATCCCAACCACATTGGTTACGGTACAGAGCCGGTGTGAGAGCCCGAGCCCACTCTTCTGCAAAATGCTGCGCATGCTCTTTCGAGACAGTGTTCGCGAAACTGGGGAGGATTACCTCCTCCCCTCGCGGCGCCGCGAGCACAAAAGGTGGGGGCCAGTCAGCCTCCGAAAGCAAAATATCATACGTAGATGAAAGATTTTCCCAAAAGACCCCTTTGATGGTACGTTGTATGTATGTCACCTTCAATTAACAGGACAATTTCATAAAGTCTTTCAGGGGGAGCAAGTCTTGTATCGGCTGTTTCTATTACAACGTAGACATCAGTCGCTGTCACCCTCAGTAGTGGACGCAGCGCCTCTCTCACTATGGTAATCTCCGCCGCGCTGTCCAGCAAGGTCAGAGCCCACGTCAGATTCCGAAGCCGCGTTCTCACTATCTGTGGCATATCGATGAGCTGTTAAGGCTGCGACTTTCTTTTTCGCAAACTGCGTTCTCTTTGGCGTAGAATCCTCCTGCTTCCCTGCGCCGTCTGTCTGGCGGGGCTGGCCACGTCCTTGTTGACCACCACGTCCCCTTCCGCCTCCTCCTCCACCGGTCTTCGGGGCCGATGAATCCTGAAAGGAACGAGGAGAGCGTTGATCAGAAACCTGAAATCGATCAGGTGATTTAATCATCGCGCGATCGCGCAAGTCATAAACTATCTCTGTCGGCGCAGAAACTTGAGGCGCAGGATAAGAATCCTGAGTCTGCTGTTGTTTCTTCCCCTGTTTCTGTTTTTAGGCCAATTTTGTTTTTTGGACTTTGGCTGGACATCTGCCTCAGCAGACTGCCCTTGTGGTTGTTTTTTCTCCTTGATAGCAAAATACTTCAGACCTTTACTTGTGCGACCTATAGTTTTATATGCGGCCACAACAATCTTCGCTAACTGTCGGGGTTTTTCGGCATCGGGTAGAGCAGCCAAAGCATTCGACACCTGAAGGGTTCACCGCATCTCCCTTTATATTGGAGAGTATGAGATCGCTAACAATCTCAAAAGAACCACACAGGCGCATATCCAATTCAACCGCTGCTTCCGGTCCGCGATCATCCTGAACACGTTTAACGATCGTAGGCAGTACGGACATAGATGGGGTGCCGAAACACCTCGCATAAACAGCCGCAAAAGTTTTCCCCCCAACTTTCACAGTCAACGAGTTCAGGAGTTAAATCCTTAGGCAAAGTAATCGTCAACATTCTATGTTTATCAGCAGGAGTAGAATTCGGAAACACAGCCTCCAGTTGGTCAAATTTCTCGGCAAGCCAGAAAGGGAATTCATCTTTATCATCGGGCGCTTACCAAAAACCGAATTGACCATAACCGAATTGAGCTTTAAACCGCCATGTTCCGTTTGAACAGCCGGACCCCCCGGGGGACCACCCGGGAGATGACGACCTATGTATTGCACTAATGCACGAATCACGGCAATCGAAACAACATGTAGTCTGCGAATATCCGCTAGGGGACAAGCGCCGTGATTCGGGTGCGGGGTGAATCCACCCAATGCAGGCCAATTTGTGCCTGGAATGGACAAAGGACCCAACCTCGCAGCGGACAAAGAGTGGGGTAGGGCGCCATCAAACCAAACGCGATGCTGCCAATGATCAATAGGTATTTCCAGTGCCCTGTACGGTGTATATTCAGCCGGTACAGGTGAGGGTGTGTAGGTGTGGAACACACCAGAATTTGCGTCTATTGTCGGAAACGTTACCCACGAATAAAACAGTTCGAAAGGGTACGCCGGATCTGCACACACCACTAAAATCACAGCTAAGCCATCCACAGGGACCTGGAAAGTCTGTAAATGGTTGCGCACCGCAATGCGACTATGCTGCGGGATGTTCACAGCCTGCGCCATGATTACACCGGAACTACTGAAAAACAAAGGTAACTTTGTAGCACAACTGGGTAGTAATTCAAAGAAACCGTTCCAGATAGATTCAAGCTTGAAAAGACCTATTTCAAAAATAGGTAGGTTTTTCCGACACCACCGTTTTCCGGAAACAACAGTGAAGGGGTTAAGGTTTGAATGATATACTACTCGAGTGTCATGATATAAGACCACCAACGTATGGGCGCCATGTAGCAGGGTTTCTGTTCTCCCACAGAACTGTGCACAGAGGATTGGAACCTCGGCGAATTAGGGTGACCCAAAACTCACCCCTTACCTAGCTAGCTACAGTGTCTCATTGGTCATAACAAACTCCCAATGTTTAGACAAACCAGAACATGAACTTACAATACCTCAGGTTACGTGGAACACATGAGCACTCTTTCGTTATACAATCATTTCAAACCAGAACGTGGAGTAAATAAGGACACGTGCACATTTGAAATATTTATTTACTAATGCCGTTTTCTCAGACGCAGTATCTTAGATAATACAAGGAAACATATTATCAGAAGCAAAGTTATCAGCATAGTTACTAGTCCATAGAAAGCAAATGGTGACAGCATGTTAACATGCTGTAATGAATAAGGGTTTAACAACACCTATTTCTCACCTTCCCTAACTCGCATATTATATTAATAGCTAAGAAGGTCTCTTTGGGTTTTAGCAGGGCGGGCCCATACCTCAAGATCCTAGAATGAAGAGATCACATCAGCATACACCAGCTCTCTCTGCATGCGAACAGCATGAAGTGTGTGTGCGTGCTCTAAGCAAAGCAATATAAAACCCGCCTAAAGCCAGGATTTGGCAGGAGCTGCACTTATGTTATGTCTATGAGGGTGCGGAGATCAGACTTCACAACAATTGTGTCGAGTTATCTTCTAGGCTTCAGCACTCACTGTACAGACATAGTTTACTAAGCAAAGCTGATATCAGAGCAATAACATATTATTCTCATGTAAATCACAACGCTCTTGTAGGTTGAAAGCTAAATCAACAAGTAAGTGTCGTGTGCAGAAGCAGCAAAAGGAAAAATGGCGTTTAAATATTTAATAGGCTCACGCTAACTTAACACAATATATAGATAAGCAGTAACTATATGACAGCACCACTTACTTTAGATATAGGTTCACTATATCTAATTGTCATTATACTTAAGACTTATATGTCACCCCTATAGCAGGCCTTATCAATCCTGAAGGCAGGGTACTGGGTTTCATGTGAGAGGGTGCTAATGGGTGAGCAGAGCCCCTCTGCAGCCTTTGCAGACAATTCTCCCGGGTTGTCTGTGACTCAGCTGGACATATAGGTAGAGGTGCATTATAACCTTGCTGTAAATGCTATCAGAAACGGCTGCATAGAAACATATTGTGTTTGGTATCAAACACCTTGGAATCATACCTCCCACACCGGTAACTGATGTGGGATGTGTGATTCCACCCTTCTGAAGTGAGCTTCGTGGGGTCACCGGTCTACCAGGTGCCAGCCTTCTCGACCCGGACAGCACAAAACGAATGCTGCCAGCCAGAGACACATTTCTTCCCTCTTGCTGCTGAGCCACGCTCGAGCAGAGGAAGGCAGCACAATAGGCATCACAGGGGTTTAGTGTAATGTGGCTGGGTGGGTGCACTCTGAGAGTGCCTGAAAGTCTGCACTGGGGCACATTTGGTGTCCCTGTGCAAAGTCAGCTCAAACCAGTTCTGGGAGACATTGGCTTCTGCTCTGGCACAAAACTGGACAAAGGACATGGGTGTAGCCACCCCTCTGTCTTGCCCCTCCCCTAGGAGGTTCCCTGAATCTGTCCAACCCTCTCCCATGGGTATAAGATGGGTTACCTGGCTACAGGACATTAGGTTTTATGTGGACAAGATTCTATAAGAAGAAACCACAGACCTTCGACCGTCTGGACACCGTGAACTTCCCTGGACCTCAACTGGGCTTGACTTTGTTCCCCTTTCCGTCTGAAGCTGAGTTGGTGCGGTGACTCCATACAGACTCCGTGCAGGACCTGTGGAGCACTTAAGACAACAGAAGAATATCCCTTGGAGTGAAGGAGTCACTCCCCTGCTTCGCAGGCAACTAGAGCACAACTGAATGGTGGCTGCTCCTGAGCTCCTATGGACTCAAAAGATTTAAGCAACACAGGAGGTGGGTTCCTGAAGGTTCCTGAGGTCGAACTGCCCTCTCACTGAGTTTGAGGCCAGCATCCCTTGTGGGGGCTGCATAACTCAAACTCCTGTGCACCCTGTCCAATTGCAAGTGCATATGATTGTTGGTGATTTCTGAGCTTTTGCATTGGACTCCATGTAGTCCTGACCCTGAGCAGTATTTGCACCAAAAAACTCCGGCCTCCTCGCTCCGTGGGCTGGTGCTTTGCAATTTTGCTCGAGGTCCAATCGCAACTCCTGGTCCTTTGGCCTGTGGATCCCCTTGAGGGTCATCTTAATTGTTCTTGGGCTTTCCTGACTGCTCCAGGTGTGCCCTGACTCTTCATTGATTGGAGAGTCCCCTGGACCTTGCTGGTCCACACCGTAACCTGTTTGTCCTTCTACCGTGTGTTGCTGCTGCCAAGGTTTGTTGGTGCTCCCGACCCCTCAGCACTTGACATCCTTCTGAAGGACAGCTCACCTTCGGCTCCTGGATGTCCTCGACACCTCCAGGACTTCGTGGCTGCAGGGACCTCGTGGCTGCAGAGTCAAGCATCTCCTCTTCATACTTGAAGCACCTGACATTGGTGGGCATTCATCTACCGAGCCCCTGGTCACTCTGTAGTGATCCAGACTCTGTCCCCTCTGCTTTCAGGTTCCTTCCATCCAGAATTCAGACTTAGATTGCACCGGACCCTTTTCACCTTCCATAGAGAATGACGAGAGTTTCTGACGCCACTTCAGTCCTATGCACCCGGCTTCCCTGGGATAGGTAACTCAGATACTACGGTATCAACGGGTGGGGTGGCTCTTTAAACTCTTAAGTTCCAAAGGGTTTGCTCGAAGTCCTCCTAGAAGGGTACTTAAACTTTACCTTTGCAACCACGACTTACCCATAGAGTTGTACTGAGCACGCTGCATGTTTCCTCACTGCACCCGTCCTCCGTGGGTTCCCTGTGTTGTCACCTTGGGTGGTTCCTTGTGTCCAAGTGATTCTACCTGCACTAGGCACTGTGTCTAGTCAAGTCATATTTGTTATACCGCTATTTTAGTATATGGTTCGATCTCCCCTTGGGATCTCCCCTTGGAGCCCCTATGCATTGTGCTACTTACAACTGTTCTATTGATCCAGTATTGTCTGATTTGTGTTCTATCCTCGTGTAGAGGATAGTAGAGAGTGTTATATAAATAAATACATCTTTTTATGTAACTCCTTTGTGGTTCTCCTTCATTTGGTCATTCAGGAGGTGATATTCTGGTAAAGAAAAGCTGCTTTAAATTCCTTCATGATTAAGCCTGAAGGCTGCTCTCCATAGCTACCACTAGGATAGCTTCCATAAAGGTTATCTTTGACCTCATACATCATAAGGGATGTGTGGATTGGTACAGGGTGCCCACTTTAATTAGTAGACGTCATATACCAAGCCACCTTCTCACATTGGTGTGTAGTGATTGGAATTTAAGCTTGCTATTGTTTTACCAGATAAATCTCATTGAGTGAATAACTGAAAACCACTAAAAGTACTAGGCACATATAATACTTCAAGATTTGAATAAGTAACTTCTACTGAACTTGGAGTTGGGTAGGTCAAGGGTCTAGCACACCCTTTTGTTGTATGGCGTTTTAGATTTCAAATGGATTTTCCCGATTCATGCCCTTATATAGGTACAATTCATGTTGCCCTTATTCAGGCATAGAAATCAAGCCCTTATTTAGGCATAGCCCATGCAACCTAAATACAGGCATGGCTACTTCCATCCATTCACCAAACGTCACAACGATTTCTTGGAAAACCAGCTTAAGCCGTTAGGGACTTCCCCTTGCTTGAATATTGATTTCTCCAAGAACTCAGTTAGTTTTATAGTGAACAGCTATTCCTTAGGGGTTCATTCAGGACGTACATATGCACGACTTTGGCATTCCTAAACACTTTCAAGGTATAAATATACCTTCACTTGCTATGGCAAAGCACGGTGGTTCGGAGCAGTTCGACGACCTACTTGCCCGACTCAGCTTGCTACAGCAAGTGCCGAAGGAAGCGGACTCTCCAGCTGACGCACTGATCAAAAAGCTGTCCTCCTCTGCTGAGAAATACAGCTCCAGTGTTTCTGACTCCCCTTGCGGGGTGCTGGGAAATCGAGTCCCGAGACAGAGATACCAGACCTCCTTCATTCTAAGGTATGGAGCTGATTAGAACCTAGAGAAACCTTTGGAAGATTCTTGGCAAAAACTAAACCTATGCTAAAGACCATACTTACTTCTTCCCTCGTACTAGACCTAGGTTAGGTACATTGGGGTAGGCGTATTTTAGAAGCACCAGTTGAGTATTTTAGCCTGTATTATTTATGTATGTATTTTTTTATGGCTTAGAAACCATACAATGCTATTACAGTATTATTTTATAATACTATTCTCTCTGCATGCATTATACTTTGCATTCTGTCTAACGATTGTAGCCGTTAACCTCTCTTGCATGAGAAAGAAGACTGTTCAATAAACCTTTTATTGAAAACGCTCGTCTCACTATTTCTCTGCAAACTCTGTAGAAACGAAGAATGCATGATTGGCTTACTGAAATACTTATCTATTGTTTTCACAACTCTGAAGATAGTTATTCCTGTCCTAGGGAAACAAAGTTGTCAAGTTTATGCGGTTGTCAGAAACTAATCGCTTCTTGTGAATTCGAGAAAGTTTCTAGTGACCTCTGAGCTAGCTGGCACTCACAGTTAGGTTTAGTATATTCAATAGAGACCTACTGACCTAAGTCCCACGTCATTTCTATTGGATATATTATTCCAATGCGCAGAGCCTATTGGAAATTTAGGAACTACACTACATGTAGCCCAATGTTTGGTATGACACTAATTTAACACTAGATACTAAAGTAACTCAGTCATGTTTTCCTCAGAGACCCCTTTTTCCATAGTACTCCAATAGACGACTGGAGTGGGTAAAAGGATAGTATCCGCCATAGTTGAGTAGGACAAAAATCCTATGTATTAGTTTTTGGTTTGTTCAACGTTGAAGGATACAGTGTTCCAAAATATTGTGCGCCTTATCTTTTTTTCCTTAAATCTTGCTCTGCAAACTTTCAGTCAACAAAATGACAGATAGCGACACAGAGAACAGTGGTGCTGCAGTTAATCCAGCAGCTTTTAATGTAACAGGTTTACAAGAAACCGACGAGGATGCTATAATAATTCCTCCAAATTTAAGGAAAGCCATCAGTATAAAACTTATAAAAAATGGCATGTCAGCAAGAGGTGGTAGGGTAGTTTTTGTGATAGAGGCACATGAATATCATCAGACAGAGGTATTCTACTCATGGATAATCTTCCCTGACGCAAATCCAGTAACACATGTGTTTCACTTCTACAAAGCAGATGAACCACCAACGGAATGCATTCCTTTCAAGGATATTGAAATTTCACTAACATACCAAGAGCATGCGCTCTGGTTTAAAGGCGCCCTAAAACATATAAATCACATTACCAGGCTCGGTCCACTAGGTAGACCAGGACCAACATGGCTAGCTTTAGCTAACTACAGACCTGACCTAGACATTGAATTAATGTTGGATAAACAATTACTTAGTAATATACAAAATGTTATAAAATTACACAGTTAAAGGTCTTTATAAAAAACACTCCTACTCCTATTAAAAAGAAGTGGGAGAACACTAAACAAACTTCTAAAGAGAAGAGTTCTCAATCCAGAGGTAGGTCTCCTCAAAAGGAGCCCTCTGAAAGGAGGTATAACCTCAGGAATAGAGATAATTTGAGAAAACCTGATTGATATCAAGATACTCATTCACGTTCCTCTTGTACCTTTCAGACTTTGTCACAGAAATCCGAAAAAAGAGATCGGTCAGAAAACAAGGAAGAACGCGTGTAGTCCAAAGACAATCAACACGTTCAGAAGAACAAGAAACCTCAATTCACCAAAAAGAAGGTAGCAGGGCTAAAAATCAGACATGCCGAGGACCTTCAGGATACAACTCAAGAATGGGGAATGGGCTCAGACAATGTTGGACAGCGCAGCAGAAGTCACCATAGCTCGCAAGAACTTGAAGGATCATCTGGAGACAGTGGACTTGAATGAATTCATTCAAGTTTGAACTGCAGATACCAGGGTTAGTTGTCCACATAAGTTATATGAAATAACACTTCGGATGGAGGGGGGCTTACCAAGAAAGATAAGAGAACTCTTTTGGGAGCGACTCTCTAAGGGTTATGACATTCATCTAGCTGAACAAGACTGGCCACCACAATTTGTCAGGGAGTGCCCACATGGCAAAGACATCATTATGCCAGCCTTCTCCAACCATATTCTAATTCATTTAAAATATACCTATGCCAGGAAATGGGCAGTAGCCCAGGCCCCTGCATTATATAAAAATCATGTAGGATGGGATGAGGATTCTCCTCACCATAAAATCCAGTTAAAAAATCAACCAACTGAACAAAGGCAGTACCTAGTTAAGCAAGAAGCAAAAAAACAGGACAGGGAGATATTAGATCAACTTGAATACCAGGGGGTGATTGAAACATGCACCTCGTCCATGAACAATCCTTTGCTCCCTGTCTCCAAACCGGACAATACATATCGTCTAGTTTTGGACTACAGACATCTAAATTCATGTTGCAAAACTTTTGCAGTACAAAATGCACATAGTACAGCATTAATGAATAACGTTGCGCGTAAAAAATATAAAACCACATTAGGTATTTCTAACGGTTTCTTCTGTCAAAATATTGCACCAGAAAGTAGGTATTTGACAGCTTTCTCAATTATGGGGACACAGGATCACTTCTGTCGTCTCCCACAGGGATTCAGGAATAGTTCTGGGTTATTCACAGCAAGGGTAACAGAGTTACTACAAACTTATGATGATGAAGCATTATCATATATCGATGACATCTATCTGACAGACGATGACTTGGATAGGCACTTAAATAGGGTGAATACAATTATACTTGGATTCGCCTCTGAGGGTTACAAATTCAATTTAACAAAAATCTAGAATTGCCCATTTAAATGTCCTCTTTCTAGGATATGAACTTTCAAGTGAAGGCAAAAGCCTGGCAGCCAACTTTCTAGAGAAATGTGCGCTGCTCCAACCTCCAAAAACGCTGAAAAACTTACAGTCGATTCTAGGATTCCTAAATTTCGGAAGAACTTACATTCTAAATTACGCACAAAGGGTTAAACCTCTCTACGATTTAATCAAACCCGATTTCAAAACAGTTAATTGGACACAAAAAAACACAGAAATGTTGCGCTCATTACAAGCAGACATGTTAGCAACTAAACATTTGCTAACACGCGTAAACGAACGCAACCTAGTGCTCCGAATCATTCCAGGACAATGCGGATTCACGTACTTAACTTTTAATGAAGGTGAAAAGGTACCAATAGCTTACAATTCACATTTGTACACACAAGCAGAAATTAAATTCACTTCAACAGAAAAAATTCTGACAGCTTTTCAAACTGCAGTAGTAAAAGAGAGAGCTCTCGCACAGGGTAACCGCATTTTGGTCGTTACACCTGTACCTGCCTTAGAGGCAGTGACAAAAGAGAGCATTCCAAATGCTAAAGCTTTACATCCAAGATGGATACAATGGGTTAATTCTCTTGCTGCGACAGACGTTGAATACGTTTTTGACCCATATTTGAAGACACAAGCATTTCAACAATACGAACAAGAATGTCCTCTGCCTACTGAAATTCTGCCTCTAGAACAGTATGAATGTATAATTTATACTGACGGATCAGCTCAACCCGCTACAGAGGGTAAACAAGCCTATAGTGCGGTGTGCAGATCATTAAAGGTCATTGGTGCAATGGCAAACTCCAACCAATGGTCTCTAAAACACAATCTCTAGGAGATTGTACAGCTCAGCGAGCTGAACTACAAGCATTCAAGATGGCACTTGAGAATGCGGACCGTGAATTCCCCACACTCATAGTGTGCGATTCGTATTATTGTGTTCAATCTTACAATGAATACTTGCAAAACTGAATTCAAAACGGTTACAAAGATGCAAAAGGTGGCACAATCAAGCATAAATTGCTTTGGGAACAATTAGTTCAGTTACGACAAGGACTATAAAACACTCACGTGATATATACGCTGAGTCATCAACGTGATGGCATTCACGTTGCAGGGAATTCATTGGCTGGTGAAGCCGTTAAGGCAGCTGTGCAAACGGCTTCCGTAGCTGCAATCACTCGTTCATAAACTAATATAGACAGCGAAGTAATGCTAGCTGTCAATGCTTAAAGCAAAGACAATAGTAAAACATTACCAAAAGGATTTCCACTCAGATACTCATACATAACTGATGCAAATAATGTTCAGTTTGCTCGAATCCCTGAAGTGGGGGATAGAGGAATTCCAAACATGGAAAATAGATAAGGACTAATCTTAGCAGCACATAAAGGGCTCGCCTCTGCTCGTGCAGGTGTTTCCGCCACAGTGTCATTATTAAAACAGAGATACTGGTGGCCGCGAATGAGGAAACAGACCAGAAACTATGTTTTGGAATGTGAAATCTGCCAAAGGATGAAAGTCTCTACAGTGAAACGTCCTGCGCAGACGCCCTGTTAATTTAGATAAACCATTATCTTGCATTTAACTGGATCACTGTGGTCCCTTACAGAGGGGTGGTAACTATAAATATATCATGGTCGCAGTGGAATAGTGTTCAAGGTTTATTTGGATGTGGCCTCAACGCTCGGCTGACGCTCGAACTGTTATAAAAGATTTGTGAGTCTTTATCGGCACATACGCAGTTGGCATGCTACATTCTGACCAGGGTCCTGCGTTTAGCTCTCAAGCTTACAAGGAGGCCATGGCCAAAATGGGCGTTGCATTGTGGTACGCTAGTCCATCCCATCCTGAGGGAAACTCAGTAGTGGAGAGAAAAAAACGGGACATAAAGCAATCTATAACAGCTATAGTATTAGGCTCGGGTGACCGGTGGGTCAAACATCTAATAAGTGTCCAACTTAGTCTTAACAATCTGCCAAGAAGTTCTCTAGGGGGTATCACTCCATATGGGACCAGAATGTTAGTATCGGATCTCGATTGTCAGACTTCAGTGGTAGACCAAAAACCCTTTGATATCAAAAGACCGTTTGGCTGTTTTACAGGACTTAAATTAAATAAGAACGAAACAAAGTAACGTATTCCTGAAGCCAACAACCACTGAAGAGAAACTGACCATCCCAGCAAGGCCTGTCTGTATTCCTAAACTTGGGGATCTAGTCAGAGAAAAGATCGAGGACAAGAAGGAATTTGGGCCTTCTTACAGACAACCAGTACCTGTCCTAGCAATCCATGGATGAAGAACAGTATTACTGCCGCCTCTTGCTGGTAAAAAGGAGAACAGGTTTGTGTCCATCGACCTGGTCAAACCACATCATGTGGCCGATCAAAAGCAGTAGGGCAACTGGACTCCGCCAATGTAGCAGACGCCCTAATCTAGCTACAATCCAAGAGGTTCAAACGGAGAGATTCATCACCTTTGAAGAATCTGCAGTGCGAAAAGAAGGACTATGCAATAAAGCTATGGAAATTGGACCACTTGAGACCTGTCTACAATGAAGTAGCTGCTAGGGAGAAGCACTATGTGTTTTTAAAATACCCCTCACACACTATGAATACCATAGTGTCATGTTTCATCATAGGGGTCTTCCCGTCCCTCTACGGGGCGGGCCGTGCTTCGACCTACGACTACGCGGGAGCACTTGATTTTGTGTGAAATTGACTATATGTGTTATTGGTAGTGAGAGTGGTAGGGAGTGTGCTAGTGTACAAGAAATATACAAAGAATACAAGGTATGTTAAAAATTCCCTGGCTAGTGGATAAAATACACTTTATTCCTGTCCCTAGCTGGGAACGTTAAAAAAGGGGAGAGAGAGAGTAAGTGGGGCGTAAGTATTACTGCCTACTTGGTCTGGTCGACATATTTGAAAGCAGTCCCCTGCTGCTTTTCTCATCAGGACCTCTTATGATCCCTACTACACTCTAAGTTAATCATGTGACATTTCGTATGCCTGTCAATGCGCAATGTTTGACAGCAAAAATCAGCTGTTCAGCAAAAAAAGGGGTTGATTAACACCTCAAAAAGTATTACCAATTTGGTACCTGTAAAGGAAAATGGGAGACAAAAAACACATAATCAACAACGAAATGGTTGTTTGATATGACACATCATCATAGTGTGGACTTTAAAAATGTTATTCTTTTTTTATTCTATAAACCCAGTGCTTGTTAATTCTATATTTCGTGTTATATTTTTCTAAGTTCCAGTTTCTCCGCTAACCATGCCATCCCCACGTTTTCAATACATCGAGGATGTAGACGTTTAAGAAGTAAAACAAACAGTTAATTCAATCACACTTATGTATTAGGCAGATAAACATGCATACATTCACTCAAAATCGCCTTGAATTGTTCGAGATTGGCATAGTCGTTCTAATAGCCAAGTTTTTCAATTGTAAGTAATACATACACTTTCTCTTGATTGCCGAGCCACACGAGCTAGCGCCGGGGAGGAGGGTTCCTTAATAAATTTCTGTCACTGTAGGTGAAATGAAATTAAAAGAAACGAGTTTGACTGCCCTCGTATTATAGAAGTTCAAAAACTCATATTTTAGAACGTTTATCCAGGGGGTTTAAAGACTTGGCTGGAGTCTGACTTACGTGACAAAAGGTAATCCCTCACGCGTCTAATACCTCCGTGCTGCTCCGTGGATATCGGAAGCATACTGAGCCTTCGGTTTTTATCTGTTGCTTGATTGAAAAAAGCTGGCTGCCGGCTTTTCCTAATGCATTGCACCTGTGCGTTAATGGTCTTGGCAGCGTCGCTTGGATTGTGAAGCTTTTTAGTAAAAAACAACTAGAGTGACAACAATGATGGACGTCGGTTTTGGCACTCTTGGTAATGAAGAAGACATCACTTCCTGTTACTTTGTTCGTTTTCCGCCCATGGACAAGACACCATTTTGCTAAAAAACGGGGTGTCATTACCCTGCTGAAAAAAAACATTCAAGTTTCTAGATAGAGTGTGTTATTTTGTCCAAATGCTCACGGTAGCGAAGAACTCTATGATTCTAAAGACTAGAACACTAACAAAAATGGCCGCTTTCAAAGGCTCGGTAGAGTCTTAAAGAAGACATCACTTCCTGTTACCTCGTTCGTTATTCACCCATGGACAAGACACTATTTTGCTAAAGAGGTGTCATTACCCAGCTGAAAAAGATTCATTCAAGTTTCCAGATAGAGTGTGTTATTTTATCCAAATGCTCACGGTGGCGATCACCTCAATGGTTCTAAAGACTAGAACGCTAACAAAAATGGCCGCTTTCAATGGCTCGGTAGAGTCTTGTACAGAACTTCGCTTCCTGTGGCGTTTTTAGGCGAAATAACAGTTAATGGATGATACAATGCAAAAGTTTGTATTAGGACTTTTTCTTAAATTGCTGTTGTATGTAGAGTACTGCAGATATACCCTGATTTACAGAGGTTACATTGCATCTGCCAAATTCAAATCTTAATAATAGATATTCTCAAAAAGTTTTTTTATGAATGAAGATAAGGGAAATGAAAATGAAGGTATGCTGCATAGTTATAAATGTGTATATAGATACCCCAACCTCAGTTATTTTCAATTTCCAGTTTGTTTCACAAGGTTAACAAACATAATTCACAAGGGGTGTGAACCAGGTAGGTTCCATCACTACTCATATTGTAGAACGCCATGGTCTACTCCTTGACATGTAAGATTCATAATGGTCTGATTATATTCTGTTGGTTGATATAGTTCTATAGTTGGCTTCAGGGGATTTCATCATTTAGACACCTTTCATTGGTCTTTAGACGATGTACCCATCGTTGCTCTTTGTCAAATAGATATTTCTCATTTGATACTTGCTCGATCACGGTCCAGTAGATCTCATTTGGATTGTGATTCATCTCCAAGAAATGCAATGCCATTTTGGTAGTACTTTTCTTGCATTTGATGTTACTTTTATGCTTGCCTATTCTGGTTTTCACTGCTCTGGTGGTCATGCCCACGTATTCCAGTTGGCAGGGGCATCTGATCAAGTATACTACACTGGTTGAGTTACATGATGTAAAATGTCTTTGTTCCCATATAGTTCCATTCTGGAAAGTAATTTTGTACTCTTTGCTGTAAGGTGGCAGACCTTGCACTTCCCACATGGGTGATGTCCATGTATATTGCCCATGGCTGATGACAGAAAAAATGGGCAATCTGGCCCACAGACACAAACAACTGTCAAGGTAGATTCCTGAATAAAACACAGGGGTTCACATTCACCAGGCCAGATCCAAGATATGTTCAGAGACAGCATCCAGGATTAGTAACAACATACTGTGTAGGGAAACTGTGCCTTGAATGGTTACATAGATCTACACTCAAGGATGTAATAGAACACTTATCTTTACTTAAAGATGGCGCTGACTTAGGGAATTCTTGCTAGGACCAAGAAAACCGCGTCATAAACGTTTTATATATGCTGCTTATAATGAAGCATGGAAGATTACGCAAGCAGAGATTGAAGAAAGAATACGAGAAATTGATTGTATTAATTTAGAAAAAACTCTCTCTGTAGTTGACAATGGGTTAACAACTCTGTCGTCCAGGATATATTCTTTGGACAGCATAGTATCATCTGCCGTAGACATCATGGAACAGGACTTGGTCATGTTGCAACACGGTCAGTCGCAATTACATTCTATTGTGCTATTAGGCTGGACGTTACAAAACCTACGTTCAGGCTATGTGCCCTGGCGTTTAATCAATACTACGTCATTGTTTTCAGCATTCAATCTCACTGATAAACAGAACAAACTAGCACAGAGGGGAGCAGACTATACGGTGCAGAGCATTGAAAAACTGGAAAGATTGCCATTAACTGTCGCTGAAAAGCCAGCCACAGAATGGATTATACATGGAACAATCACTCTGCCTGTTACAATTTTCCATTTTCAGTATTGCCTAAAACACATACCAGCAGGCACATATGAAAGGTTGGGTAAAGAATACATCAAGACATCCTGGGAATTACCATACACACACAGATGTTGGAGTAGGGGAAAAGAAGTATTTCTCAGTGGTAAAAATTGTGAAAACGCACTAAGTGGTTCTCTCCTTTGTCAGGGTATTAATTTACACGGGGCCTGTGATGGTTCATCTAACAACTTATCCTGCCACCTGCAAGGTTCACCAGCTGCTGTGATTGATCCAATTTTTGGACAGCCTTCTAATGGAAGTTACCTCATGTTGAACGATCACAGCTGCTGTAGCATGTTGCCAGGTTTACCCTATCTAGTAACTGTGTCAGCCAGGGTCACTTGCTGTATGCAAGTATTGTTTCCAAAATCCAAGACAGACCGGGAGTCGCCGTTATGGCCTTCACAGAACATCTCTTCTATACAAATTGATACTTTAAGCAGAATAAAAGCCATTCTTTTACAGAAAACTGTGCCACTGACCTCGGCCAAAGAAACCTATGATCTGCAAGTCGCAAGGACTTCTGCAGAGATACATACCCTCTTAACTACAAATTGCCCTATACATTTCTCAGAAATGTTAAGTCGTATCTTAAACATGTCTGATACCAGTGGTATTGTACATGTTTTTAAGACAGTATTTTTGGGACTGTTAGCACCTTTTGAAGCAGTCCTAGGAATATTTCCAAACTTCGTGCACTGCCTCTCATTTTGAGACTCGCTGCAGTGATACTATTTCTGCTCCTACTGCTGCGTTATGGCAAGCCAATTTACCAGCGACACCCCGTTCACCATGGAGACAACTCTACTGGCAATGAATTGTTGTGAGCGCATCGTCGAAATGTTGGGACTACCTCGTCTAAGAGAATTGAATACCACATGGTTTCTATCATTCGGACCAATTTGACAAGATTGCATCTTACCTGTTCTATGCTGCCTGCTATGCGGAGAAGAAT
Source organism: Lissotriton helveticus (assembly GCF_964261635.1). Lineage (NCBI taxonomy): Eukaryota > Metazoa > Chordata > Amphibia > Caudata > Salamandridae > Lissotriton > Lissotriton helveticus. The sequence continues at coordinate 267,094,016 of NC_136068.1, read as the reverse complement.
GCGTGTTAGACTTATGTCTCACACTCCCATCAGTCATGCCAACAGATGTTGATACTTAGCTTGAACCAGTAACGGCCCATGTACTGTTTTGTCCCCAGTGGCTACCAATTCTGATGACGGCATTCATTGAGATCTCACAGATGCAAATTGCTGACGGTGAGGTACAAGAGGAAACAGGCACACAGGTATCATCCACTACGAACATTGCTAATGCGACCAATGCTGACGGCAATGCTTCACATCTATGTGCGGTTGATCTTCTTAACGAGGTAATCCAACTCTCACATACTATGGTACAGGCATTCTTTACAGACTTAGAAGATTTGATGTTTTCACCAAACAATAACTCTGACTTTTGATTTGGCACACAGTGTTCTGAGAGACTCTGAATCGACCTTCGTTTTTTATAACAAAGTTCTAACTTTGCAACTCTCTTTTTTCTATGATTATTAATTTTTCCAAAATTTTATTTTTCATTTTGTGGCACAAAGTAATCTGCCTAAAGTAGAACTATTCATAGAGAACTAGAATTCTTTGAAAAACTTCCAGAGACGATATTTGATCTTGTCCTCATACCAACAGTTAAATGTAATATGACATGAAATGGTTTTGGTTTTTTTCTTCTGTATTTACGAGTCATTTCATAAATGTATTTTCATGATTCATTCTAATAGCATTTTCGAATGTCAACTGTTTGCTTTGAATGAAACATTGCTTTGAATGCGCACAGCACCAATGCGCTTTTGTGTACAACCAGTACCATTGCATTTTTATGTGTTTTGGGTGGGTTTTAACACATCATGTTTAGATATGTTTAACGTGTTTAGAACTTAGTAATGTCGTACATAAGAAAGTGGAGTGGGTATTGTATGGCGTTTTAGATTCCGAATGGATTTCCTGATTCATGCCCTTATATAGGTACAATTCACGTTGCCCTTATATAGGCATTGAAATTAAGCCCTTATTTAGGCAAAGCCCATGCAACCCAAATATAGGCATGGCTACTTCCATCTGTTCACCAAACCTCACAACGATTTCTTGGAAAACCAGCTTAAGCCGTTAGGGACTTCCCCTTGCTTGAATATTGATTTCTCCAAGAACTCAGTTAGTTTTACAATGAACATCTATTCCTTAGGGGTTCATTCATGACGTTCATATGCCCGACTTTACGTCAAACATGGCATTCCTAAACACCTTCGAGGTATAAATATACCTTCACTTGCTATGGCAAAGTACGGTGGTTCAAAGCAGTTCGACGACCTACTTGCCTGACGCAGCTGGCTACAGCAAGTGCCGAAGGAAGCCGACTCTCCAGCTGACGCACTGATCAGGAAGCTGCCATCCTCTGCTGAGAAATCCAGCTCCTGAGTTTCTGATTCCGCTTGCGGGGTGTTGGGAAATTGAGTCCCGAATCAGAGATACCAGACCTCCTTCATTCTAAGGTATGGAACTGATTAGAACCTAGAGAAACCTTTGGTAGATTCTTGGCAAAAACTAAACCTATGCTAAAGACCATACTTACTTCTTCCCTTGTACTAGACCTAGGTTAGGTACATTGGGGTAGGCGTAGATTAGAAGCACCATTTGAGTATTTTAGCCTGTGTTATTTATGTATGTATTTTTATATGGCTGAGAAACCATACAATGCTATTACAGTATTATTTTATAATACTATTCTCGCTGTATGCAGTATACTTTGCATTCTGTCTAACGATTGTAGCAGTTCACCTCTCTTGCATGAGAAAGAAGACTGTTCAATAAATCTTTTATTGAAAACACCTGTCTAACTATTTCTCTGCAAGCTCTGTAGAAAATAAGCATGCACTCTTGACTGAGTGAAATACTTATCTATTGTTTCCACAACTCTGAATATAGTTAATCCAGTCCTAAGGAAACAAAGTTTCCATTTTTATGCGGTTGTCAGGAGCTAATCCCTTCTTGTGAATTCTAGAAAGTTTCTACTGACCTCTGAGCTAGCTGGCATTCACAATTAAGTTTAGTATATTCAATACAGACCTACTGACCTAAGTCCTACGTCATATCTATAGGATATATTATTCCAATGCGCAGAGCCTATTGGGAATATAGGAACTACACTACACTTTCTTCAACTCAAGAGTTTAGTCCCCGCTAGGTTAGGTAGGTGCCTACACCACATAACACCAGTATGTCTTCTAGAAGAGAAGCCAGTGGCTCTCTGCCAACTAGGTACAATGGCCTCTCATTCCAGGAATTGAAAGCCATGTGTGTGTCTAAAAAGTTGAGGACAGGGAGAAATGCAAACACCCAACGTCTTATTGAGGTGTTACTCTTAGATGATCCTAGAAAGACCCCACGGTCTGATGAGGTAGAAAGAGTGGGTGGGCAGGGAATGATGACAGGCCAGTAAGTGAAACCTTCTTTTATGTGGACTCAAACCCTGACCAGGTGGATTAAAATTATTCAAACCTGGACAACTAAAATCTTCCATTAGGTGGGGGAGAAGGCCCCGGTGGCCCTCTCTTTACTCTGTGGTCTCTGTGCAAGTCCACCTATGCCAACTGAGACAAGTTTTTGAATGAGTCTACGTGTCCACCTGAGTCGAGGACTTGACAAAACATCAGGTGAGATGAAAGAGAGAAGAGAAAGTACTCCAGCAGCCTCTTCCAGACCTGTACCTGGTCTTGGGTTCTTAGCGAATGTCTATTTTGGCTGCCCTGGTCTTTTCTGTGTGTGGGGTGAGGTGTGAAAGCTCTGGATGGAACTGCTACCGGGATCACTGTAAGAAATAGAAGGGCAACAGTATTAGACTTGAGAATATGATCAACTTGTTTCTCATATACAATGTTATATTCATTTGGTATGTCATGCAGCTAGCTACAGCAAGTGCCGAAGGAAGCCGACTCTCCAGCTGACGCACTGATCAGGAAGCTGTCATCCTCTGCTGAGAAATCCAGCTCCTGTGTTTCTGACTCCCCTTGCGGGGTGTTGGGAAATTGAGTCCCGAATCAGAGATACCAGACCTCCTTCATTCTAAGGTATGGAGCTGATTAGAACCTAGAGAAACCTTTGGTAGATTCTTGGCAAAAACTAAACCTATGCTAAAGACCATACTTACTTCTTTCCTTGTACTAGACCTAGGTTAGGTACATTGGGGTAGGCGTAGATTAGAAGCACCATTTGAGTATTTTAGCCTGTGTTATTTATGTATGTATTTTTATATGGCTGAGAAACCATACAATGCTATTACAGTATTATTTTATAATACTATTCTCGCTGTACGCAGTATACTTTGCATTCTGTCTAACGATTGTAGCAGTTCACCTCTCTTGCATGAGAAAGAAGACTGTTCAACAAATCTTTTATTGAAAACACCTGTCTAACTATTTCTCTGCAAGCTCTGTAGAAAATAAGCATGCACTCTTGACTGAGTGAAATACTTATCTATTGTTTCCACAGCTCTGAATATAGTTCTCCAGTCCTAAGGAAACAAAGTTTCCATTTTTATGAGGTTGTCAGGAGCTAATCCCTTCTTGTGAATTCTAGAAAGTTTTTACTGACCTCTGAGCTAGCTGGCATTCACAATTAAGTTTAGTATATTCAATACAGACCTACTGACCTAAGTCCTACGTCATATCTATAGGATATATTATTCCAATGTGCAGAGCCTATTGGGAATATAGGAACTACACTACACTTTCTTCAACTCAAGAGTTTAGTCCCCGCTAGGTTAGGTAGGTGCCTACACCACATAACACCAGTATGTCTTCTAGAAGAGAAGCCAGTGGCTCTCTGCCAACTAGGTACAATGGCCTCTCATTCCAGGAATTGAAAGCCATGTGTGTGTCTAGGAAGTTGAGGACAGGGAGAAATGCAAACATCCAACGTCTCATTGAGGTGTTACTCTTAGATGATCCTAGAAAGACCCCACGGTCTGATGAGGTAGAAAGAGTGGGTGGGCAGGGAATGATGACAGGCCAGTAAGTGAAACCTTCTTTTATGTGGACTCAAACCCTGACCAGGTGGATTAAAATTATTCAAACCTGGACAACTAAAATCTTCCATTAGGTGGGGGAGAAGGCCCCGGTGGCCCTCTCTTTACTCTGTGGTCTCTGTGCAAGTCCACCTATGCCAACTGAGACAAGTTTTTGAATGAGTCTACGTGTCCACCTGAGTCGAGGACTTGACAAAACATCAGGTGAGATGAAAGAGAGAAGAGAAAGTACTCCAGCAGCCTCTTCCAGACCTGTACCTGGTCTTGGGTTCTTAGCGAATGTCTATTTTGGCTGCCCTGGTCTTTTCTGTGTGTGGGGTGAGGTGTGAAAGCTCTTGATGGAACTGCTACCGAGATCACTGTAAGAAATAGAAGGGCTACAGTATTAGACTTGAGAATATGATCAACTTGTTTCTCACATACAATGTTATATTCATTTGGTATGTCATGCATGACTGACTATCATTCTAATTCTGTAAGGTGTGGGTGAGAGTCTGAGTCTAGTGGGTGTTTCTTGGGCAGAGGCAGACCCAGCCGATGCATGTTGCCTAGTACAGAGAGTAGGACGATGGTTAAATGTTACTGGGGTGTCTCCTTTCTGTACCACACATAATAACAAATATGTGTACTTTTCACAGGGGTACCTGAATGAAACTTAACTTTTCTGGACAGCTCCACCGCACTACTTTGTGTTTAAATCTCAAGGGCCATGTTGTCAATCACAAGTCTCTCATGTGCATTGTTAGTTGCCTTCACTAGCCTTTATGGCCTTTGCTACCACTGTGTTGCATGGCCTCTCCCTTGTCTCACCACTTTCCAATTAACTTTAAGTTGTCTTTCACTAACTTTATTGTTCAACGCACGTTTGTGCAGCTGCGCCTGGGTCTTACAACTGTGTTCTGAAATTGGTATCAAGTAACTTGTGCCTTTCTTGTCTTTGCAAGTGCAAGAAGAAACAGAGCTCCCTGGATGCAGCATCAGGAAAAGTGAAGCGTGTCCGGAAGAATGCATGTTAGTTTTGTGTTTGGAGTTGGTGGTGCGCAACGTCTTCTCTTTCTGAAGCGTGAAAGCCAAGCAAGGCTTGGGGGCATTGGCATAGTATTTAAAGGACCGTGCCCAAGATGGCCATCATTCCTGTACTCTTGCGAGGGTTCAGGAGGGCATGTCTCACCATGCTACAATAGTTGTGGCCTAGTTGTTAAGGTCGCAGATTCTTGCTCCGAAGGTTATGTGTTCAAAACCTTGTGTTTCACCAAACATCTGTTATTCAGTGCCTAGATACCCGTAGTGGTGAACGTGCGCTTTATAAATACACATGTTATGTTATTCTCCGTGAGTTTTCAGTAGGGGTGGGCGTAAGTTGCGTAAGGGACTTGCACGGAGATTAAACCAATCTCCGCACTCTCCGCATAGTTACATTATGTGTCACCTACCTCACGCCCGCAGTATAAAATAACATTAAAAAGCCTTAAATTACATTTAAAATAAACTTACCTTATCGGCGGCGCATCCTTCTCCATCGCGCCTTCTTCTGGAAACTGAGCATGCGCGGGAGCCGGCGCATGCGCATTCCTTGCCAGGATTGTTTGAATATCTCTCTTTATGAGTTTGTCTTACCCCAAAAAATACAAATCTTCTCTCTCCCTCTGTCTCGCTTTCTTTTTCTTTCTCTCTCCAACTTTCCTTCCATTCAACACTGTCAATGATGTCAACATAGGTGAAGTCTAACCTAAGGCACTGAATACAATAGAGTGTTTGATTTGAATGTCATATATATGTTTTTGTGCAGATTGCTTATGACTTACTCTGGATTAGTGGTTATGGTCTTTGCCTCTTATCTCAAATATTATGTGTTCAAAACCCTGTCTTTCAATGGTTGAGGTAAACTAATAGGCAATGGTACTTTCTCTGATATATGTTGGCAATTTTTTTTCATTTCTCCTTCTATGAATATCTTTACTTTACAAGTATGTCTTACCCCAAAGAATAAAAATCTTCTCTCCCTGTGCCTCGCTTTCTTTTTCTATCTCCTTCTTTCTTTCCATTCAACACTGTCAATGATGAATATGTGTGAACTCTAACCAACAGCACTGCTTACACTGGAGTGTTTGATTTGAATGTCATATATCCGTTTTTGTACTGACTACTCAAGAGTCACTGTTGCCTAATGGTTAAGATCTCACACTTTTATTACAAAGGTTATGTGTTCAAATCCCAATGTTTCAATTGTTGTAGTTTCTGATGGTACTTTTTCTGATTCTGCAAATCTAACCTATGGCACTTTGAATGTCATACATAAGTTTGCAAGAAAACTACCCAAGGGTTGCCAGGGCCTCAAAGTAAAGGTCACTGAATCTTACTCCAAAGGTTATGTGTTCAAACCTACTGTTTCACTGGTTGTGAGTTCTCAGTTGAAAATAAAAGCCATGTTAATTTATCTGATAAATGTTTTTCTTGTCTCCTTGTTTGAATATTACCGCAAAACGAAAAATACCAATTTTCTCTCTCCCTCTCCCTCACTTTCTTTTTCTTTCTGTCTCACTCTTTCCTTCCATTTAACACTGTCAATGATGTTAACATAGGTGAACTCTACTTTACGGCACTGCATACACTGGAGTGTTTCATTCGAATGGCATATATACGTTTGTGTGCAGACTAATCATGAGTCACTGTGGCCTAATGGTTAATGGCTCTGACTCCTATGGTAAAATTCACATGCTGGTGTTTCATTGATTGTGGCTTCTGAGGTAATATTACAGGCAATGGTACTTTCTCTGACAAAAGTTGGACAATATGTTTAATTTCTCCGTGTTTGAATATCTCTCTTTAAAAGTATTTCTTACCCCCAAAGAATACAAATCTTCTCTCTCCCTCAGTCTCACTTTCTTTTTCTCTCTCTCTCTCTCCCTCTCTTTCCTTCAGTTTAACACTGTCAGTGACCCACTTTTCAATATTATACTGACCCTTCTAGGATCCCATGTGATTATTATTCCTTACCATGGAATGGCCCTCACACATGGGAAGGGAGTTACAATTATCCATCGATAACAAGATCATTTGCGATTCCAACACAGAATCGCTTTGATATTCTGTCGGGCCTAGATGACAATGAATGACTAACCATCACCCCAATTCCTTTAGACAATTTCAACCCGCTTCCCTTGGTTGAGCCGACCATGGTTGTAAAGGATACTCCAATTGAGGTTTATTGTGACGTTTCACTGTTAATATTGATTCCCCAAATAAGGCCCTGGATAATCGTGGCACGATTACTGAGCATTGTAATCAACCACAGGATCCTCCTCTGCCATCCCAAGGGCAAACTGTGGAGACGGTCCCTTTATTTGAAGATCTCTGTGGCAACACTTCACGTATTACAGACCCCCAAATACGATCAATGGCACTGGTGTCCCGAATGAAGGGCCCCACGACTTATTACAAAATGTCTTTTCGTTACCGCAGGGACAAACCATGGACACTGAAACTCAAATTTCGCAGCGGCAACTTTCCCCTAAGGCTCTACAGCCAGGTAGTCTGATTCTTTCTATCCTATTCTGGAATGTCGCAGGTTTGCGGACAAAAATTGAGCAACCTAATTGGATAGAAATAATTAGAAATCACACTATAGTATGCTGCCAGGAAACATGGTCGGTAACTGAAATGCAACTCCAGGGTTATAGATTGTATTTTTCAAGTGCTCGTCCTTCTCCTTTCGGCAGACCCATGGGAGGTTTATCAGTATATGTATCTAATACCCTTTCACTTAAGAAAATAACCGAAATAGCAACCAAAGAGAATTACCAAATAATTAAATTTTCAGTGAATCAAGGGTATACATATTTTCTGGTTAATTTCTATAACAATATGTCACCTTTGGAATTTGTGAATGTTGTCAATAAGATAACCAACATTTTAGAGGAACATCGGAAATGTTGTTCTCCTCTTCCTTTTAAATTAATTTGGGGTGGTGATTACAACATTTCTTTATGTAACGAATATTCAAACTCAAATTGTGGTATCATGGATGAGGAGGGGGAGTCCTCTAACCCACTTCGCTCATTCAAGCGTTGGGAATATTTTAAATGAAAAGTTTTTTATGTTAGGACTGGGGTTTGCAAATGAGTTAGTTGTACCCCCAATTGATTTTTCACCTACATTTCACGGTAGGGGATGTAGCACTACAATTGATTTCATTCTGATTTCAAATCATATGAGGGATGACTTGCAAACATTTTGTACTGGAGATGACGCTAGCAGCGACCATTTCCCAAATAGTGTGACTATTACAGTGCCGTTTGGATCCTCTCCAAATGATAATTTGGGCCTGTTGAATCAAAGAGCCCTGAATTTGGCTAAAACTAACGGGTACTCGGTCAAATGGGCTAAAGTTCGCCCAGATATTATCACACAAAATGTCATTACTAAATCTCTTCCTATGTTAGAAATATGCTTAAACCCTTCTTCTACCGTAGAGGAAATATTGAATAATTTTATTGATATAACAAAAGTGATTAGTAAGGAGCTCCTTCGCAAGCAAAAGCAGAATGTCCAACAGGAAAAAGGATGGTTCAACTCCGAAAGTCGTAAAGCCCTATCAGCTTTAAAAACAGCCTTACATAAATCTGAGAGGGATCAGCCAGAAATTAGGAGGCTGAGAAAACTCTATAATAAGGCGAAAAAAGATAGGAAAAAAGATCTCTGGGAGAAGCTCCATGAGAGTTGCAAAAGGAACGATAGTTTATTGTTCTGGAAAGTGGTTAACTCACCCTTCTTGAACACGGCGAAGACCGGCCCTAGTGTGGAAGTAGCGATCACCGCAGAGGGTTGGGTTTCCCACTTCTCAAAAAAATTTCTAGCTGAGGTTCCACATTATAGTGAAAACCCGTATATATCCCCTTATCCCCTCAAATTATCTTTTAGCCACGAGGAAGTAATTAATGCTTTCTCCTCCTCAAAGTCTGGCAAAGCTCCTGGGCCGGACGGCGTTCCGTTGGACATCTATACGCACACCCAGGAGCTTTGGTCACCAGTACTAACCAAGGTAATTGAAGCGGCATTAAGAGGTGGTCTCGTAAAAACTTGGTCTACATCCATTCTGCTCCCCATTTTTAAGAAGGGAGACCGTAACAACCCACCATGCTACAGGCCCATCTCCCCCCTGGATTCTCTTGGTAAAGTTGCAGGACGTCTGATCCTGGAGAGATTGCGGGTCTGGTCTGAAGATAACAACATCATGACAGACCTGCAATTTGGTTTCCGGGAGGGACTGGGCACTGAGGAGCAGGCTCTGAATCTCTCCCTTCTAATTGGGAAGTATGTCAGGCGAAGAAAGGCAATCTTCACCTGGTTTACGTAGATTTGACCGCAGCCTTTGATTGCGTTTCACACTCCAGGCTGTGGTCAATCCTAGTTGAAATGGGAGTAGACCCTCCAATAATATCTTTTTTGCGTGAGCTGTACTCAGGAGCATCAGCTAGGGTGAGATTTGGGGTGAACGGGGAGCTCACTCACCCTTTTGCAGTAACTAAGGGAGTCAGACAAGGGTGTATCCTGGCTCCCTTTCTTTTTAATTTGTATACAAATGGCCTTGAGAAGGCCATGTTAGAAGGGAGTCAGGACCGCCCAACAATTGCCCGTCGTCCGATTCCCGCGTTACTTTACGCAGACGACGCGGTAATTATGGCACGAACCCCAGTACAACTCCAGATCCAGCTAAACTCATACTGTAAATTCATGGCCTCACTGGATTTAATGGTTAATATTAAGAAAACGTTAGTTATGCATTTAGGCAAAAAGACATCTAAGAAAAAACCGATATGTATTGAACAAGCTAAGTTGGATTGCACTAGGACATATCCCTATTTAGGCATATTATTTGACAATACCTCCTCATGGAAATCGGCCATTGATAGTAGACATCTTTTATTTTTTAAGAGCCACCTCTGCGTTGATTGCTTTTTCTCGTAAAATAGGGAAGCCTCCCCCAAAAGAACTCTTGCAAATATATTATGCTAAGTGCCATAGCGTAGCTGTTTATGGTGCTGGGGTGTGGGGCTATGTACCTGTGGTCACCTTGCAGGGCAGACAATAATTTCATTCGCTACCTTTTGGCCGTTCCACAATGCTCTCCAACTTTTGCTCGCCACATTGAGCTGGGCTTGGATTACATTGCTGACTATATAAAAATCTAGCCAATATTATTGTGGCATCGCATCTGGTCAACGGAGCAGTGTAGCTTAACCCGTGCACTAATTACAGATTGCCTGGTCCTAGACAATTGGCAGGATGTTCCATGGCTGTCCTATGTACATAACTTCTTTAATGATCTGGGTCTTTCCAAATATTTTAAAGAACCTGCAATTTTAACTACTGTTACAAGAAAGGCCCTGAGATCGCTTTGTCTATCCCACTTGGGAGAACTTCGCATGGCTCAAGAAATTAATAAAGCTACCAATCGCCATATTCTAACAATTCAATGTACTCTGGGCATCCAGCCGTATCTTACCTTTTGTTTGTCCACCTATGAAAAATACTTGCTAACTCGGTTTAGGCTTAATTTGTTTTTCCGTTTGGTTACATTCCCAGGGAGACAGGATTGGTCAAACTCCATCATCCGGTGTCCTTGCGATGGCACCTAAGAACAGTCAAATATACACGTATTGCTGTTCTGTAAATTTTACGATGTACCACGCAAATGCTGGGTCATTCCAATCCTGTTATCCCTTGGACTGAGAAGATGCCGCCCAGCTTTTATCGCTTTACAATTTTTAGATACAGTATCAAATGCCAAATGCATAGCCATGTTTCTTAAGACTTGTCTGAAAATCCGAGCCACTCATGGAGACTTACAGTGACTTAAAAATGAACCATTCTGGGTTGTTATGCCTGATTTTACATAACTAGCAGACAGAATCCAAACTTTTTACATGATCTACTGTATGGATGAAAGGCTTTATCATGTGTATATATATATATATATTGTTTAATACTATTTTTATTGTATACTTATGTCTGTATATGTAACCGTATATTATGACTGTTGCTTTTATGATTTTATCTTGTTTTTACAATCGAATGAAGCTTTCTACTACTACTACTCCACTGTCAATGATATCAACATACTTGAACTCTAACCTACGGCCCTGACTACACTGGAGTGTTTGATTTGAATGTCACATATAGGTTTTTGTGAAGATGATTTTTGAGTCACTGTGGCCTAGTGGTCAAGGTCTCTGAAACTTACTCCAAATGTTATTTTTTCAAATTCCGATGTTTCAATGTTTGTGGTTTCTGAGGTAAAATTATAGCCAATGGTACTTTCTCTGATAAATCAACCCTGTCAATGATGTCAATATAGGTGAGCTGTAACCCACGACACTCCATCTGCATACACTAGATTGTTTGATTTGAGTGTCATATATTCAATTTTGGGCAGATTACTCTTGGATCACGGTAGCCTAGTGGTTACGGTTGAAGACTCTTCCTACAAAGATTATGGGGTCGATTAGGATGGCGGACGGAAACGGGCACTGTCCACCATGGTCGGGGAAATTTTACTCCCGGCCGCGCCGCGGAGAATCCTGCGGTTGCGATTAGGATATTCATGTCACGAAACTCCGACCGCGGCGGGCGGATCATAACAAACACCGTCCGCGGTGGACGGAACACATCTAACTCCGTCCGCGGCAGACGGAGCCTAATGAACAGCCACGGCCGCGGACGGCAATGACCGCGGAAAAATACACATTTACCGCCATACCTGTGAAAACTCTGTGTCCGCAATTAGGATAAATCCGCCTGTACCACGGTACGCACAGCCATCCACGTCCGCGGCGGAAAGAATGTAACGATAAACAGTGCATCACTGCGGAAGGCCAACACGCACAACATCCCTAACGTCAAACAAATGTCAGAAAGTGTACCGCAAGTTATTAGCAAACATACGAAAATTGACAACCCCCCCACCTGATACACCAACACCAAGCACAAGCCACCATGACACCCCCAAGTACCCAATAATGCACACTAGTCAACACGCCCACCTACCACCTGACTGCCAACAACCATTGAGACACGACTATAAAATGACCCCCACCCACTACCACAATCCTTTGCATCACAGCATTGCTGCTAGCAAGAGGCCCTAATCGATATACAGCTTACTCAAATAGAAGACACACAACCACCACCCTACCACACCCACCACACAAACACCCACCACACCATTCCTACACATCACACACCACACACCTGCACCCCCCAACTCACTCAACCCACACACTGAGCACCACACACCATGGCACCCAAAAAAAAAACTAAATTCACGGAGACGGAGTTGAAGGTAATGGTAGATGAAATCATCCGTGTTGAGCCCCACATCTTCGGGGCCCAAGTCCAGCAGACTTCCGTGGCGCAAAAGAATCACATGTGGGACAGAATCGTCAGTCGGGTGAATGCGTCAGGGGCCGTGCCAAGGACGAAGGACGACATTCAGAGGCGGTGGCATGACCTGAAGACCAGGGTCAAAGGAATCCGCGCCAAAAACTATGCAAGAGCCAATCATACTGGCGGCGGAACACCCCCGGAGCCCATACCCTACACCGATTGGGAGGAGAAGGTGCTGGTCATACTTCACCCAGAGAGCCTAGACGGACTTGAGGAAGGAGAAGAGGCTGGTAAGTACAAACCAAGCACCACGATCAGTACGACATGGTCAGGCTCACACAACTGAGAAGACACATCTCCTACACCCCAACCCATGCACGTCGGACACATACTCACCAATATGTACATGGCTACCAACAGGCCCCCATGTTCACAGGGAGGGCGGTGGTGGTGGTGTGTGGGGTGTGTGAGAACTCACAACTACAAGTCCCAAGAGGCCCCCATGTTCACAGGGAGGGCGGTGGTGGTGGTGGGTGGGGTGTGTGAGAGCTCACAACTACAAGTCCCAACAGGCCCCCATGTTCACAGGGAGGGCGGTGGTGGTGGTGGGTGGGGTGTGTGAGAGCTCACAACTACAAGTCCCAACAGGCCCCCATGTTCACAGGGAGGGCGGTGGTGGTGGTGAGTGGGGTGTGTGAGAGCTCACAACTACAAGTCCCAACAGGCCCCCATGTTCACAGGGAGGGCGGTGGTGGTGGTGGGTGGGGTGTGTGGGGTGTGTGCGACAGGACACAGAAATGTTTACAAATCGATATGAACATGTAATGTCCACATTACTGACCAGCTCAATCTTGTCCCTCAGGTGATCGTGAACTGACTGGGGAAACAAGCACCCGGCCGCAAGACTCGCCTCCCACACATACCGGACTCTCTGGGGACGATGACACAGGCAGCTCCGGTGCGGAGGATGGTGCGGGGCCAAGCAGACAGCCAGGGCCATCTGGCTCACAGGGACTCCCGGGCCCGACAACCATCGCATGTGTGACTCCTGCGACACCTGCCTCAGTCATCTGCAGACTCCCCACCACCACCAGTACCACCAGTACCACCAGTACCACCACTCCTGCCTGTGCCACCCTGCCTAACCCAGCGCACGACGCAGGTCCAACGGCCTCACACCCAAGTAGGGTGAGTGGGCCACAAAAGAGAGAGGCAACGGCACATCAGGCAATCAGGCGACCCACACTCCGCCGCACAGAGGAAGGACAGCTACCCCATCCTGTGGCAGAGTCCCTTCAAGCCCTAGCCAGGTGCCAGGCGTCATACGACCGTTCCCAGGAACATGCAGATCGTGCACACCAGGACTCGGTGGACAACACGAACATGTTGCGCGAAATTTCGGGGTACCTAGGCCAGATAGTGCACATCATGGGCCAGCAGACAACAATGTGGAGGGAATGGATTGGCCGGAACAACCCCACCCCCCTCCACCAGTTGTCGTTGCGCCACCGCCACCGTCACCTCCACCTCCACCGTCACCGTCACCTCCACCTCAACCTCCACCGCCACCGCCACCACCACCTGTGCCCCTGGCGACGGATGTGGCCCATGAACAACCTGCACCCCCAGCTGACTCAGTTCCACCTCAAAGACGGAGGGGACGCCCGAGGCTGGAAGTGGGTGAGAGCAGTGTTGGAGCGCCATCCACACGATCCAAGAGGGGCCGCCAATGACTTTGTCACTGCCTGTGCCAGACATTCACCCTGCAAAGTATTCTGTCCCACATAGACTATCATTGCCACTGGTCTGCTGGACTAGCCTGACACCCCCCAATGTGGTGTCAGCACGGACATTTCATCTGCCATTACCTTCAACTCCAACTCCCTCCCCCCCACCTACTTGTAAATAATCACCAGCACAAATGCACAACCTGAAAATAAATGTCACTTACACACTCAATGATGTTTTGCCTCCATGTTTATTCACAAGATTGCCTTCAGAAACAGACGTAAACAGGTGCAGGGATCCTAGTCGTACAGAATCATGGCGCTGCGGGAGTGACCTAGGGAAAATCAGAGACAGCAAACACACGTCAGGAAACAGATTCACACACATCACAACACACTGCACAGCAACATTCCACAAACTACACTCATCACAAAAGCATGGGATGAGAGGACACACATCATGGAGACTTGTATGTCCAAAGAAATGAAGACACACATATGCAACCATCACAAACCAGAACACACAGCTGATGCAACCCACATCCACACAACACCAGCGAACATACATAAGGCATTGTCAACAGGCACAAGAGGTAGTTACTCACATTCAAGGGAAGTAGCGATCAATGAGCTGGCGCCTCTGGTCCACACCTTCCTCCTCACCACTATCCTCATCAGTCGACATGGGTGGGATGGGAGGCCTAGGAACTTCTTCGTCTTCAGGGTCCAAGAGCAGTTCAATGTCATTGCGCACGGCCAGGTTGTGGAGCATGCAGCAGGCAATCACGATACTGCATATTTTTCCTGGTGAGTAAGGCAGGGCCCCTCCGGTCTTATCCAGGCACCGAAACCTAGACTTTAGCAGTCCAAAGGTACGTTCAATCACTCGACGTGTCCTTCCATGTGCATCATTGTAGCGCATTTCACCCGCTGTCGTAGGATTACGTAGGGGACTCAGGAGCCAGGGCCTGTTTGGGTACGCCGAGTCACCTATGTAGGGGGATGACAGACACAAATATCACAAGATATGGTGGGTACCCCATGCCACACAGAGATCACTAAAGTCCACACTGCACACTCACCAACAAGCCACGCTTGACCGGGTTGCAGATTTGCCATCAGTTGGGGGACAATGCTGCTCCGCATGATGTGGGCGTCATGTGCGGAGCCTGGAAATCTAGCACACACATGGGAGATGATGTTGTTTGCCAGGCACACCACCTGCACGTTCAGCGAATGGAAGTGCTTGCGATTCCTAAAAACCTGCTCACGTGCCCGTGGTGGAATGATAGCGATATGTGTGCCATCAATTGAACCCACTACGTGTGGTATCTGGCCCAGTGCATAGAAGTCTGCTTTGACTGCTGGCAACTCTTCCTGCCGTGGGAAATGGATGTAGTCATTCTTGTACAGCATCATAGCTCTTAAAACATCCCGAAGTACCGTGCTGAACATGGACTGTGACATCCCCCCGGCATATCCAACTGTGTACTGAAAGGTGCCAGTAGCAAAGAAATGTAGTGCCGCCATAACCTTTGCTGTGGGTGTAATGGAACCAGGATACGTCCTTCATGGCTGCAGATGAGGAGACAATTGGGCAACAAGCTCCATCAACCGACGTCGATCCAGCCGGAATTTCCTAATCACCTCCTCGTCAAGTGTATGGCCGATGCACATTTGGAGCCCTCCTGTGTGGGAGAGAGATGTAACTTGAGTCAACTTACAAACGACGCATACGTCTGCAACTCCATCACATGTAAGCCAACATTATCAAGAACAAAAATGTTTAGGAGAATGGTCATATGTGTGACATCTCTGATAGTTAATACAATACGGAGTGGCCCTTTAACAATGTGCAGCCACTTGCAACAGGAAGTGTGTCAACACGTACAATGCAACTTAGTCACATGTGAACATTACTGACAATACGTGTGTCCTGACCCTAATGTTTAGAAGCCACATCACAGACACACATGCAAGTGCATGCACACAAACGTAAATGATACACACACACCATGTCATCATGCACCAATGCCAACACCAATAATGTAGAGCATACGGTAATTACATGCATGGTGACACAACATCCAAGACACATACACTGAATGCATGTGTACCACCACCATTGTAGTCACCTCGCCAGAACCACACACTGACAACAGATTCATAATTTGTCCATACAGCCGTGATGTACTGTGTAGTTGTGAAGATGTAATAACGTCTGTAGGGTCAAAGCCAACGTCAACACGTCAAAATGCACGTCTGTTGCACATTGTGTGCCCACCGATGGGCATAGTATGGACACACATGGAATAGTGAATGACATATGAAGTTTCCCTATCACGCTCACAACCCTCATGACGCAACTGCAGACAACACATCACGGTGCAGTGTCTGACAAGATAAAATCATTGGCGCCGCCATGGCGGTGCACAGCTTCAGCTACTTTCCAATGGCCATACGCGGCTAGCGTCCCTCTTCCCATTGGCTGCATGTGCACGACCGTCACGGGCACACATCGGCAACCGCACGTGCAAGCTTCCTGCACGGAAGCTTCAGTTGCAACAATGTTGTATCACTGGCGCCACCATGGCGGTGCACGTACTCAGCGGGGGAGGTGCAGGCCTATACACCCTTCAGATGTACTCAATGCACATGGCAGTTCATGTCCCCTCTAACAGTCACATTGCATCATCCACCGTACACCGGCCGGAGCGGGCGGGCCTAGGACGGCCGTGCCGGCCATGTCCACAACCGCCGTGCCAGCCATGTCCACAACCGCCGTGCCAGGCCGGGCCTAGGACGGCCGTGCCGGCCATGTCCACAACCGCCGTGCCAGCCATGTCCACAACCGCCGTGCCAGGCCGGGCCTAGGACGGCCGTGCCGGCCATGTCCACAACCGCCGTGCCAGCCATGTCCACAACTGCCGTGCCAGGCCGGGCCTAGGACGGCCGTGCCGGCCATGTCCACAACCGCCGTGCCAGCCATGTCCACAACCGCCGTCCTAGGCCCGGCCTGGGACAGCGGTTGTGGACATGGCCGGCACGGCGTCCTAGGCCCGGCCTGGCACGGCGGTTGTGGACATGGCTGGCACGGCGGTTGTGGACATGGCCGGCACGGCCGTCCTAGGCCCGCCCGCTCCTGCAGGTGTACGGTGGATGATGCAATGTGACTGTAAGAGGGGACATGAACTGCCATGTGCATTGACTACATCTAAAGGGTGTATAGGCCTGCACCTCCCCCGCTGAGTACGTGCACCGCCATGGTGGCGCCAGTGATTGAACATTGTTGCAACTGAAGCATCCGTGCCTGAAGCTAGCACGTGCGGTTGCCGATGTGTGACCGTGACGGTCCGTGCACATGCAGCCAATGGGAAGAGGGACGCTGGCCGCGTATGCCCAATCGAAAGTAGCGGAAGCAGTGCACCTCAACACCAGGGCCAGTCATTGGCCCTTTTACGAACACGCATCCAGGGCTGACCAATTGCTGTCGACGTATGCCACTGACACGTGCTGAGGGCCCTATATATGTGTGTTGTCCAAAAGCACACATCTTACCCTGGGGACCAGTGCTGCCTGTTCACCTCGACCTGCTGCTGCTGCTGAGCTGACCACCGACTGCTGCCTGTGACCATCACCTCGACCTGCTGCTGCTGAGCTGACCACCGACTGCTGCCTGTGACCATCACCTCGACCTGCTGCTGCTGAGTTGACCACCGACTGCTGCCTGTGACCATCACCTTGACCTGCTGCTGCTGAGCTGACCACCGACTGCTGCCTGTGACCATCACCTCGACCTGCTGCTGCTGAGCTGACCACCGACTGCTGCTCTAGTGCCATACTCCGTGATCTTGCCATGTCGAGAGGCAAAGAGATCCGGTCTCGTCCCTTCACCGCCGCGGAGCTTGATGTTCTTGTGGACGGTGTGCTCCGCAACTATGGACGCCTCTACGTCGCACCCGGACAGGTGGTAAGTGCAGTGTGGGACATGTTGGTGTGCATGAGGGGGCCAAATAATCCTGCATACTGCAATCTTAACTGTGTAGTGTGTGCTCGACATATTTTCCAGATTGTGCATGGCGTATGACAGATACGTGTTGCCCCTATCTGTGTGACAGGCCAACTGTCCACTGACTTACTCCCTTTTATCTCCCATCATGGTAGGTCAAGCTGCACCTTCGCAAGGACGTGTGGAGGAGCATTGCACGTGAAGTACGGGCATTGGGGGTGTGCAACAGACGACATACACACTGCCACAAACGCTGGGTCGACATTTCCAGGCTGAGCAAGATTGTAGCGGAAGTGACACTGGGGATGATTCCAAGGACACCACGTCTGGCCCGACGCTCCATAACCCCTCTCATGCACCGTATCATTGCAGTGACGCATCCTGACCTGTCCGAACGGCTGAGTGTCGATCAACAGCAAACTAGCGGTGAGCATACTGTCTGTGTAGGAAACTTGTGAGTGCAATGCATGTATTGGTGCACAGACACAGTATTGAGTTCCGTGGTGCGTATGTATCTCTGTGATGCCATGTTGGTACCATTGGGTGGGTGTCATTTGACATCCAGGTCCGCCATGTTGACACGCCCCTTGCTTAGTAGTTGAGTGTTAAAGCACATGCCCTAGTGGTCCGTGGCCCCATGGCAAGAAATGTGTGCAGATGTACGTGCTCCTGCCCTGTCCGCATGCTGTACATGTGTCACGGCCACCAACGCTTATGTAATGTGAGGATGACTGGTAGAGGTGGGCCGTTTGCAGGATGGGGGCTACAAGAACTTTGTCAGCTATGGAATTTGGGAATCCTTGTCCTTCTGTACGTGAGTGTGCCCATGACTTACACCTCTTTTATGTGCATTTCAGCTATGACAGAGGACACTCAGCCACAGATGGAGGAGATTAGTCGAGGAAATGAGTCCGGGTCAGACTTCGCACACATGCAGACTGACACAGAGGAGGGCAGCGTCCTGAGGACTCGCATGTGGAGACACCATCGTCCTCATCTTCAGAAAATCTTGGTGAGCCAGCACTGTTGTCACAGACTGGGAGTGGGCAATCATCACCTTCTGTCGGAACACAGCACACAGGGCCCACACTTCCGCCAACTGCACCATGTACTGTTCGTGCCCGCAGGAGTAGGGGGAGCAGAGTGGCGTTCGGTGCAGGCACCGCTGCCCCTGCCACGGTGAGCCAAAATGCACTGTGTGCTGAGGCCGTTGATCTGCTGCGACAGCTGTGTGTGGGGCAGACCAATATGACAAATGCTTTCCAAGACCATGATAGGAAGTTGGGGCAGGTGGTGGCATTCATGGAAGGATTGCATGGCGATCTTGCTGCTCTACACAGGACAGTGCAGTCATTGGCAAGCAGTGTGTCGTCTGCAATAGTACAGTCGCATGGACAGGGTGCTACTTCTGTTTCCCCATCTACACCACTGGATGTCTCAGGGGGTAGTGATTATTCTGAGCAGGACTCAAATACAGGTTATTGCACTAGAAGCAGCGTCAGACAGCACGTCAGGGCACGCAGGGCACAGACCCCATCCCCTAGGTCAGCAAAATCTGTTCACGAAGACAACGTCAGATACACTGGAGTGCACACACAGGATCCACAAGTGTTGTTGGGGGACATGCCTTCAGAAGCTACACAGGCATTCAACACAAAAGGTACTCCCAAGGCAAGGGATACTCACAAGTCCATGGACAGTCCCTTGGACAAGGCCACTCAAAAGACAAAGGCACCTCAAAAGAGCAGGGAAAGTCCCAAGGGCAGGCCCACAACAGAGGAAAGTGTCACTCCCAAGGACACGGACAAGGACAGTCAAAAGACAAAGGCACCTCCTAAGAGCAGGGAGACTCCCAAGGGCAGGCCCACAACAGAGGAAAGGGCCACTCCCAAGGACACGGACAAGGACAGTCAGAAGACAAAGGCACCTCCTAAGAGCAGGGAGAGTCCCAAGGGCAGGCCCACAACAGAGGAAAGGGCCACTCCCAAGGACAGGGACAGGGACAGTCAGAAGACAAAGGCACCTTCTAAGAGCAGGGAGAGTCCCAAGGGCAGGCCCACAACAGAGGAAAGGGCCATTCCCAAGGACAGGGACAGGGACAGTCAGAAGACAAAGGCACCTCCTAAGAGCAGGGAGACTCCCAAGGACAGGCACACAACAGAGCAAGGTCCATCTCCCAAGGGCTGGGACACACACAGAGAGCAGGTGTCTACTGGAGACAGGTACACCACAGACGAAAAGTCTGCTGGCAGGAACAGGGCACCGACCAGGGCACAGGCAAAATCCAGAGACAACACTCCACCTACGGATAAGGCACATCCTACGGACAAGGCTTCTACCATGGACAATGGCGCAATCAAGGACATGCATACATCACCCCTGGCTGCACTGCGGCTGATGTTTTCGACTGAACGCCAAACAGATGTCTCCGCTGCGGAGTCCCCCCATACCTCCACTCCCATCCAGGCCAGTGAGAAGCAGAGGAGGGAGTCCCCTGTTGTTGCATCCCCCATTACACATGATTCTGAGTCCAGGCGGCAGGCACACAGCAAATGACAAGCAGGCTCCAGCACGTCCCCAGAAACCCGATCCCCGGCTGCAGATGCTCCACCTGTGGTGGGTGATATTTGTTTAGAGTCACCATCACTTGCCTGTCCTGTCCTGTCCACGGTGCACTCATATATCCCTAAGAAACGCAGACACACACCATTGACACCTGCCCACCCCGATGTCGCTCAAGGTCAGCTATCCCCAGCTCCCAGGGCCACCCTGCCTCCTGGCCCATACAGCCCTGTGGCTCATCATTTCAGTGGTCCCAGTGGCGCAGGTGCAGTTGACTCTCATGTATCAGATAGTGCCACTGTGTCTGTTGTTTGCTGTCATGCATCATGTAGTAGACAGTCTCAGTTGTGCCCTCTCCTGTTGCAGGTCCTGGCAGTGTATCTGGGTCTATGGCTCATGTGTCAGTGAGTAGATCTGTGGCTGTGTTGCACACTCCTGTTTCTGGTGCTGGCAGTCTGTCTGGGTCAGTGGCTCATGTGTCAGTGACTACATCTGTGGCTGTGTCTCACATTCCTGTTGCTGGTGCTGGCAGTGTGTCTGGGTCTGTGGCCCATGTGTCTGTCACTCGGGCTGTGGCTGTGTCTCACACTCCTGTTGCTGGTGCTGGCAGTGTGTCTGGGTCTGTGGCCCATGTGTCTGTCACTCGGGCTGTGGCTGTGTCTCACATTCATGTTTCTGGTGCTGGCAGTGTGTCTGGGTCTGTGGCCCATGTGTCTGTCACTCGGGCTGTGGCTGTGTCTCACACTCCTGTTGCTGGTGCTGGCAGTGTGTCCGAGGCAGGTAGTTCACGCAGTCCACCTGATTCTGTGATGTGAGGTGCTGATCACTTCACTCACATGTTATTTCACATGGTGTGTCCATTGTCCATTGAGAACTGCCTTGCACTGTTGTGGTCCCTGGGACGGGTTGGTTGGGACACGTACTTGTGCTGCCTCTGATGTACCTGCTCTGTTGGGCACAATGCCCTGTTGCTGTTCTGATACTGCATTCTGCCCTCTCGTTTACTGCCAATGATGTACCTGCTCTGTTAAGCACAATGCCCTGTTGCTGTTCTGATACTGCATTCTGCCCTCTGATGTGCTGCCTCTGATGTTCCTGCTCTGTTGGGCACAATGCCCTGTTGCTGCTCTGATACTGCATTCTGCCCTCTCGTTTACTGCCAATGATGTACCTGCTCTGTACTCCACAATGCCCTGTTGCTGTTCTGATACTGCATTCTGCCCTCTGATGTGCTGCCTCTGATGTACCTGCTCTGTTGGGCACAATGCCCTGTTGCTGTTCTGATACTGCATTCTGCCCTCTCGTTTACTGCCAATGATGTACCTGCTCTGTACTCCACAATGCCCTGTAGCTGTTCTGATACTGCATTCTGCCCTCTGATGTGCTGCCTCTGATGTACCTGCTCTGTTGGGCACAATGCCCTGTTGCTGTTCTGATACTGCATTCTGCCCTCTGATGTGCTGCCTCTGATGTACCTGCTCTGTACTCCACAATGCCCTGTTGCTGTTCTGATTCTGCATTCTGCCCTCTGATGTGCTGCCTCTG
The DNA here is from genome assembly GCF_964261635.1 of Lissotriton helveticus. Lineage (NCBI taxonomy): Eukaryota > Metazoa > Chordata > Amphibia > Caudata > Salamandridae > Lissotriton > Lissotriton helveticus. The sequence continues at coordinate 267,071,815 of NC_136068.1, read as the reverse complement.
ATGTACCTGCTCTGTACTCCACAATGCCCTGTTGCTGTTCTGATACTGCATTCTGCCCTCTCACGTGCTGCCTCTGATGTACCTGCTCTGTTGGGCACAATGCCCTGTTGCTGTTCTGATACTGCATTCTGCCCTCTGATGTGCAGCCTCTGATGGACATGTTCAGTGCTATGGACTGTTGATGCACTTGGCCCCTCTCACGTGCTGCCTCTGATGTACCTGCTCTGTTGGGCACAATTCCCTGTTGCTGTTCTGATACTGCATTCTGTCCTCTGATGTGCTGCCTCTGATGTACCTGCTCTGTACTCCACAATGCCCTGTTGCTGTTCTGATACTGCATTCTGCCCTCTGATGTGCTGCCTCTGATGTACCTGCTCTGTTGGGCACAATGCCCTGTTGCTGTTCTGATACTGCATTCTGCCCTCTCGTTTACTGCCAATGATGTACCTGCTCTGTACTCCACAATGCCCTGTTGCTGTTCTGATACTGCATTCTGCCCTCTGATGTGCTGCATCTGATGTACCTGCTCTGTACTCCACAATGCCCTGTTGCTGTTCTGATACTGCATTCTGCCCTCTCACGTGCTGCCTCTGATGTCCCTGCTCTGTTGGGCACAATGCCCTGTTGCTGTTATGATACTGCATTCTGCCCTCTGATGTGCTGCCTCTGATGTACCTGCTCTGTACTCCACAATGCCCTGTTGATGTTCTGATACTGCATTCTGCCCTGTGATGTGCTGCCTCTGATGTTCATGCTCTGGTGCCCACTTTGCCCATGCTCATGCATACACTGTGATTATACCCCTATTATGTGCAATAAAGGTAGTCAATCATGTCTCATGGTTTGTCATTGTCATTCATGTTTGCGTACTACAAATGTGTATTTCTATTAGCTTCTCATCAGTGGTTTCGGTAACATGACACTCCCCCTCCCTACGTCACTACCCTTGCAGGTATTCCCCTCCATGCAGCCAATGGTTTGCGCCTTACCTGCGTCGGCGTCCATGGTGGGCCATGACTAGGACGTGGTGGATCGCGAAGAGCATCGGGAAAGCGTGTAGCGCTGGGTCCATGGTGGCGAGCAGCTTGTGGTGGGTATCTCTGCTATGTATCTTTTCTTCGCTGTGGGGAATCCGCCGTGTTCAGACAGGTTGCTTTTCCGCAGCGGTTTTATGTGTATTTTCCGCCATCTTGATTTGGGGGACGGTCTTAGACGTCAGTACGTACGTCGGAGTCTCAGGATGTGTTCCATCCGCCGCGTAGTCGTGTGTAGTTGGGCGGCGGTGCGTGCTTTTCCGCCGCGGACGGAAATTTTACACTTTTTCCTATCCTGATATGGCGGACGGAGTGTCCGCGGCAGGCGGACACGGAAAAGGCATTTTCCGCGTACTCCAGGGCCGCGGTAGCTCTTCCGTCCGCCATCCTAATGAGCCCCTATGTGTTCAAGTCCTGTTTCACTAGTTTTCAGTCAAAAAGGAAGGCAATGTTACTTTCTTTCATAAATGTTTTTCTTATCTCATTGTTTGAATATCTCTCTTTAAAAGAATGTCTTACCCCAAAGAAAATCTTTTTCATTTCGCCTTGTTTAAATATCAGTTTTTAAAAGTATGTCTTACCCCAAACAATCCAAATCTTCTCTCTCTCTCTCTCTCCAACTCTTACTCCAAAGGTTATGTTTTCAAATCCTTATGTTTCAATGGTTGCAGTTTCTGAGGTAAAATTATAGGCAATGGTACTTCCTCTGATAAATGTAGGAAAATATTTTTCATTTCTCCTTGTTTGAATATCTTTCTTTAAAAGTATGTCTTACCCCAAAGAATGGAATTCTTCTCTCTCCCTCTGTACCTCTTTCTTTTTCTCTCCCTCCCTCTCTTTTCTTCTATTCAGCACTGTCAACAATGTCAATATAGTTCAACTCTAACCGATGGCACTCCACACACTGTAGTGTTTGATTCGAATGTCATATATAAGTTTTCGGGTGGATTACTCAAGAGTCACCGTAGCCTAATGGTTAAGGTTGCAGACTCTTACTTTAAAGGTTATTTGTTCAAATCCTGGTGTTTCATTAGTTGTGAGTTCTCAATCAAAAACAGAAGGCAATGCTACTTTCTTTGATAATGTTTTTCTTTTCTCTTTGTTTGAATACATCTCTTTAAAAGTATGTCTTACCCTAAGAGTACAACTCTTCTCTCTCCCTCTATCTCACTTTCTTTTTCTCTCTATCCCACTCTTTCCTTCCATTTAACACTGTCAATGATGTCGACTTAGTTGAACTCTAACCTACAGCACCGCATACACTAGAGTCTTTGATTCTAATGTCATATATATGTTTTCGTGCAGTCTACTCTTGAGTCACTTTATCCTACTCCAAAGTTTATGTGTTCAAATCGTGGTGTTTCAATATTAGTGGTTTCTGAGTTAAAATTATAGGCAATGGTACTTTCGCTGATAAATGTTGGAAAATATTTTTAATTTCTCCTTGTTTGAATATCTCTGTTTAAAAGTATGTCTTACCCCAAAGAATACAAATTTTGACCCCTCCCCCTCTGTCTCACTTTCTTTTTCTCTCTCTCCCTGTTTTTCCTTCCGTTTAACACTGTCAATGATATCAACATATTTGAACTCTAAACTACGTCACTGCATACACTGGAGTGTTTGATTTGAATATCAAATATACGTTTTTGTAGGCGCCACTTGTGATTCAGTGTGGTCTAGTGGTAAAGGTCTCCAACTCTTGCTACAAAGGTTATGTGATCAAATCATTATGTTTCAATGGCTGTGGTTATTGAGGTAAAATTATAAGCAATGGTACTTTCTCTGATAAATGCAGGAGAATATTTTTCATTTCTCCTTGTTTATTATCTCTCTTTCAAAGTATGTCTTACCCCAAAGAACAGAATTCTTCTATTTCTCTCTGTCTCACTTTCTTTTTCTCTCTCTCTCTCCCTATCCTTCAATTCAACACTGTCAATGATGTCAACATAGTACAACTCTAACGTAACGCACCGCACACAGTGTTTGATTAGAATGTGATATAAAAGTTTTTATGCGGACTATTCGTGATTCACTGTGGTCTAGTGGTTAAGAAAGCAGACTCTTACTCCAAATGTTATGTGTTAAAATCTTGATCTTTTGTTGGTTGTGAGTTTGCAGTCAAAATAAAGGCAATGTTACTCTCTTTGATAAATGTTTTTCTTTTCTCCTTGTTTGAATATCTCTCTTTAAAAGTGTGTTTAACCCCAAAGAATACAAATCTTCTCTCTCGCTCTGTCTCACTTTCTTTTTCTCCGCCCCCTCTCTTTCCTTTCATTTAACACTGTCAATTATGTCAACATAGTTGAGTTCTAACCTACGGTACTGCACACACTGGAGTGTTTGATTTGAATGTCATATATAGGTTTTCAAGCTGACTATGCATGAGTCAATGTGTCCTAAAGGTTAAGATCCATGACTCTTATTCCATAGGGTACGTGTTCCAATCCTGGTGTTTCAATGTTTATGGTTCTGGGATAAAATTACAGGCAATTGCACCCTCTCTGATATATTTTGGAAAATATTTTTCATTTCTCGTTGTTTGAATATCTCCCTTTAAAAGTATGTCTTACCTCAAAGAATACAAATCTTCTGTCTCCCTCTGTCTCACTTTCGTTTTCTCTCTCTCCCTCTCTTTCCTTCAATTTAACACTGTCAATGATGTTGAAATAGTTGAACTCTAACCTACGGCACTACATACACTGGAGTGTTTGATTCGGATGTCATATATATGTTTTCATGCAGGTTTACTCATGAGTCGCTGTGGACTCGTGGTTAAGGTCTTAAACTTATACTTCAAAGGTTATGTGTTCAAATCCTTCTGTGTCAATGGTTGTGATTTCTGAGGAATAATTATTGGCAGTGGTAGTTTCTCTGATAAATGTAGGAAAATGTTTCTCTTAGTATGAATATCTCACTTTAAAAGTATGTCTTACCCCATAGAATAGAGGGGCATATTACCAAGGACCGGTGTTAAAATTATCGCCATTTTATTGGCAGGAAACTGCCTATAAAACGGCGATAATGGGCTTGATAATATGCCCTTGTTAATTCCCATAGAACCCCATGTTCTGATGTTATCATGGGCTTCTATGGGAATTAACAAGGGCGTATTATCAAGCCCATTATTGCCGTTTTATCGTCAGTTTCCTGCCGATAAAACGGCGATAATTTTAACACCAGTCCTTGATAATATGCCCCAGAGTTCTTCTGTCTCACTTACTTTTTCTCTCCCTTTAATTCCATTCAACACTGTCAATGATGTCAACATAGTTCAACTCTAACATATGGCACTGCACACACTGGAATGTTTGATTCGAATGTCATATATACGTTTTAGTGGAAACTACTCAACAGTCACTGCGGCCTAATGATTAAGCTTTCAGGCTCTTACTCCAAAGGTAATGTTTTCAAATCTTGGTGTTTTACTAGTTGTGAGTTCTCAGTCAAAAATAAAGGTATGTTACGTTCTTTGATTAATGTTTTTCTTTTCTCCTTCTTTGAATGTCTCTCTTAAAAAATATGTTTTACCCCAAACAATACAAATCTTCTCTCTCCCTCTCTCGCTTTCTTTTTCTCTCTCTCCCTCTTTCCTTCCATTCAACACTGTCAACGATGTCAAATAGGTGAACTCTTACCCACAGCACTGCATGCACTGAAGTGTTTTAATTTGAGTGTCATATACATATGTTTTTGTGCAGACTTCTGAAGAGTCTCTGTAGTTTAGTGGTTAATGTACCAAATTGTTACTCCAAAGGTTATGTGTTCAAATCACGTTGTTTCAATAGTTGTGATTTTTCACCAAACAATTAAGGCATTGTTACTTTATTTGATAAACGTTTTTCTTTTCTCCTTGTTTGAATATCTCTCTTCATGAGTTCGTCTTACCGCAAAGAATACAAATCTTCTCTCTCCCTCTGTGTTGCTTTCTTTATTTCTCTCGCTCCCTCTTTCCTTCCTTTCATCACTGTCAATGATGTTAATATAGGTGAACTCTAAGTCATCTGCTCCTTTTTCTATTGATATATTTAATGTACAGTGAAGTCATTTAATAGTCTCTGTGTGGTTTATATGTTTATGTACATGCTCTTCATGGACTTGTGATTGTGTTGTATTATGTTTTTTGTTGTTGTTTTTTTTAATCCATGATAGTTACATTACATATATAAAATCAACAGCCTTGAAACACAGGGGCATATTATCAAGGGGGTTTATCTCCGCTTTTTTGGCTTTAAAAGCCAAGAAAGCGGAGATAAAATTATCTCCCTATTACCAAGCTGTCGCTAACACCAGTTAGTGACAGCTAATAGGAGATAGCGACCATCTTGGGCCCCGCTTTGCATGTCAGTGATATTTATCACTAATGACATGCAAAGTGGGCGTGCCAAGATGTTAGCGACTGGAAACAGTCACTAACATCGCTATCTCCTATTACCAACTTTTGGAGATATTCGCGCTAAGCGCGAATATCTCCAAAAGCTAACACCTGCCCTGAGCAGTTCTTCACCATGTTATCCAATGTGAGGTGGATAACATGGCTAAGAGCATTTGCTCGATAATGCATGAATATCGCTGACTTTTCAGCGATATTCATGCATTGCGGCCGTTTTTTATCGCATTTGCGATAAACTTTGCTAATAGCAAGGTTTATCTGCGATAGAAATCGCCGATGTGCGGCGATAATTTTTGTCTCTAAACAGGTTAGAGACAAAAATTATCGCTAGTTGTTGGTAATATGCCCCACAGTCCTATAAAAAAAAGAAGCAGCAATAGTTAGCAAATTGATAACATACAGTGCATATTTCATCGTTACCCATCTCTGATCCACAACGGTTCTTTAAAGTGCAAGTGCTACGTAAATTTGAGAGTAGACACAAATAAAATCATCATTCTTCCATATATGCCAAAACTGGCCCCCATATCTCCAAACCCAATTTCCTCTTTCGGCAGCCTGTCAGAGCATATAAACTGTGCTCTAGATTATAAATGGTAAAAAATCTGGCCCTCCATAACTCAAAGGTAGGAGTATCTTTCTGCAGCCACATTGAAGCAATACATAATCTGGCTAGGGCTGTAGCTAAAAAAAACAAATATCGGAATTTGTATGTCAACTGATCACTCCTTTAGTTCTCTGCCACCCCCAACAACAGATGGGAAGCAGACAGTCTCACTGCACCCCCCATGATTTCTGCAAAAAAATATTTAAGCTCTCAAAAAAGTTACTCAGGTGTCTATATGTAAACAAATATGTACAATGTCTGCATCCTCAGTTCCACATCAAACACACCTCCCACAGTTTGCCTCTCCCCATTTTAACATCCTTACTGGAGTATAGTAAAGGTTGAACACAGTCTTATAGTGTTGTGAACGAAGATTAGCAGACATTAATAACCTCCCAGCCAGATCAATGGAGTGTTTCACCTGAGCGCCATGGCACCCCAGCCTATTGTCCCACTTAAAGTTATATATATCCAAGTCATTGCCCTGAGTGTCTAACAGTAAATTATATAAAATGCTGATACATGCATGCTTCTGCACCACCTCAACTAAAGGACTCAATCCTCCATCGGCTTTTGCACAAATAATCACAAATTTGTAGGTATTTAAAAAATTCAGATCTAGAGAGGCAGTATTTCTCCGCTAACATCTCAAAAGACATCAAGGTCCCATTATCATAGAGATCTCCAATATATTTGATACCTTTAGTCCACCATCTATCAATGGTCCTATCCCAGAGTGTACATGGCAATAACTCTGTTGCTGAAATCGGCGTGTAATGGGAGACCCTTTCAAGTTGAATCCTATTTTCGCACAGCCTTCCACACCTTATAGGCAACGTTTAAAACCTTAAACCTAGTTTTTTCATAATAACCAGACCCTCCAGGATTTCGTGATTTCGCGTTTTGCAGCGAAATCAGCACTTTTGTTAAAATGCCGCGATTTTTACAAACGTAACCGCGAAAACAGCACTTAAATGTCTTCGCTCTCCCTAGGAAAAGCGTTTTCCTCATTTTAGAAAATCACAAAAAATTAGTTTCCCAACAATATGGCAGTTAGGCTGGCGGGTGTACTTCATTTAGAATTTTCTCTGAAAAGGAGCCACGGCATCCATTCACTGTTAATCTGAGCAATTACTTGTCCAGCACCAAAGATGCAAAGTTTGTAGAGTTGGTAAAAAACGACCTACTTTCCTTTGTTTTCTTTGTTCTCTCTTTTAAAAGTAAAAACAGTTGAGAACATCTGTAACAAAACAGGTGGTCAGAGGCGCGCACAAAATCAAACACGCAGGTGCACCTGCAGGGCACAACATGGAGAAGCCCACGCTATGGACCCAGTCAGAAGCTGTGTCAGGCCGGGGCCCCCTGCACAGAGCCAGGGTAAGTGGGGGGCTGGACCTCACAATCGTTCCTGCGCACCACTGGGGCAGCAGGGACCTATTCCTGTACCACTGACATGCATCCTCAGCACACAACGTATAAAAAAGTCACACTGAAATAGCGGGCTCATTTCTAGCTCTGTCCTCTAATGGGTACTTACAGATGACCCTCCCTGCACCTGCTATTCTTAAACCCATGTACTCTTCCCCCTCAGAAGCACCATCCCCACTGTTTGTTAGCACATGTGTGAGCCTCACTTGGGTTCAAGTGCTTTATACATAGCGCCAACATGCAGCACCAGGTGCTACTGGCAGCCTGAAGGCTAGGAAACAATCAGCCCTATGTACATTTACAGTTTATTTAACACCTGGTGTGTCCATCGGCCGTCTCAGTCCACTTGTTCTCTACCTGTATTTCCTTGCATTTAAAAGGTGTTTTAAGAGTGGAATGAACACTGAGGTGGACTGGCTCTGCAGTACAACACATACACTCAATGGGTGAAGCGCTTGTCTCCACAAGCGCCTACGTCAGCTCCAAAAGGTTGGATTGCTGATGTTTTATGCAGCCATCCCTTGTTTGTTACTATCCATAAGTAAGACATAAATAAGCGAAGGTATTAGGGTAGCAGTCTCTCATGGTGCATTTGGTTGTAGGGAGTACCGAGAAGTCCCAAAGGTGATACTGCGTGTCTTCATTGCTGCTAGGGGTTGTACGTTCTTGGTCTGCAACAGTTATTTGGGACTTTTTAGGGCACTTGACTCTCTAGTGGTAGTTATGGTCACTGAAAGGTGTGCGTATCAGTGTTCAGCACGAGGGCACTGTGTGTGACGGGCTTGGCTTTTTATGTTTTGTTGCTTTATCTGTCTCCATCTCCTTCCTTAAAGGCAACTTACCCATGCACTCAACCCCAAGTGCACCCAACCCCAGCTGGCACCATCCTCAAGCACACCCAGCCTCAAGTTTACCTGACTGCAAGCGCAGCCAAGCACATCTTCCCAGTGAACTCTTCAAGTGATACCAACCCAAGCACATACAACTCCCAAGTGTACCCAACCACAAGCACTCTCAATTGCATACTCAGAGTGAACCCAACACACAAGCATCTAGTGCTGAGAACCCTTAACCTCAAGTGCATTCAATCCCAAGTGCATCCAACTATCACAGACCCAAGTGCATCCAACCACAGTCAAACCCAAGAGCACCGAACCCAATTTCCCCCAAACGAAAAGTGCATACAAACTCAAGCGCACCAAACCCCAAGTGCACCCAGACAAAAAAGGACACATCTCAGAGGGCACCCAGCATCAAACACATTTAGCCACAAGCACATCTTCCTCAGGTACATTCAGCTCTCAGGACATGCCCAGTGTGCGGCGGGCCACAAAAACATAATGCCCCCGAGGCCTGCTGCACACTGGGCACGTGGCTGGCCCAAACAACCATTTTTTTTTTAAATGCCAGGAGGGGCTCGCCGCGTGCCCAGTGTGCGGTGTGCTCCAGAGGCATAAATTGCAAAATAAAGTGCCGCAAAATGCCGCTAAATTTCCAAATTTTGCCGCTAAATATCCATATTTGTGCTACTAAATTTGCTAATCCATGCCGCTATATCCTGGGAGGTCTGAATAACTAGGCTCCTGCCCCAGAAACATACGATTCTTGGCATCACCGCCAAATAACATCTGATATATAGAGGGAGATTCTGCTGTGTTAAGAAAGTCCTCCCCAGTTAACAAAATGTTCATATTTTGTAATATACTCATGTAATAATATAAGGTAAAATCTGGTACTGTCCAACCACCTTTCTCGTGAGGGAGAACCATAAAGCACATAGCTCTGCGAGACTTCCCCAGTGCCCATAAAAACCGAGCGCAGATTGATTGGAGTGTTGACAGTTGGACACAGGAAATGTCTAGGGGGGACGGATCGAAGGAAATATAAAACCTTGGGTAATACTAACATTTTAAGAACGTTACAACGCCCCACAAGTGAGAGATGCAAACATTCACAACTATCTAATTGTTTCATACAGAGTTTACAATATTGCCCCAATTGATCTCCACTAGCGTCTTTAGGCAAGTCCTTAATTTAACACCTAAGTATAATTCCTCATTCAAAATTCGATGGTCATTATAGCCCTCTTGATTTAAACACAGAATTTGTTTCTTGGACACATTAAGTTTATATCGTGAGACTGCTCCAAAGAGAGAGCCAATTGTTCTATTTTAGGCATAGCCATTACAGGATTTGGAGTATCAACTGCAACATTGCCCACATACGCGAATACCCGATAGTGCTCTTGCCTCCAAATTACTGATTCTATCCCTGAGCTTTGCTCTGGCATCATTAAAAATGGGTTGATATATAATGAGAACAACAAAGGAGAGCACGGGCATCCCTGCCTCGTGCCCCGTGTAATATAGAACAAATCTGATTCGGGCACATTATGCAAATTTTGGCTGTTGGGTGTCGATATAAAACCTGAATGGCTGTGAAAAACCCTTGTCTAAAACCTGATCATTGCAGAACTGCCCATAAAAATTCCCATGCGACCTGATCGAACGCTTTTTCAGCATCCAATAAAATCAAGCTGAATTTACTCCCCGTGTTCTCGGGTATGTCAAGTACGGTTACCACCCTATTAATGTGATTGATTGTGCCCATCTTGTGTATAAACCCATGCTGCTGAGTCAACACGATAGGGTTAGAACTTCCGCTAATCGGGTCGCTAAAACTTTGGCATATATATTGCCATCAGCATTTAATAACGATATGGGGTGAAAAGACCCCGGCTGGTCAGAAAGCTTGTCTTTCTTTTTAAAAACAATTATGCTTGCCTCATACCATGTCAAAGGGGCAGCGCCTATTTGTGCTTGCTGGAAGGTAAAAAGCATGTCAGCCTTGAGTTCTGCAAAGAAGGTTTTATACACCTCCAGTGGGAATTTATCGAGCCCTGCCGCTTTGCAGTGGCTAAACTATTAATTGCCACTTCCAGCTCTTCAGTGGTTATAGGTGCCTCTAGCATTTCTGCATCTTGGGGGTTCAGATTTCCGCAATTAAGGCTCTGCAGCAGTGTTTTACCAGCCTGCATATCAAGGCTCTCTCCAGTGTAAAGTGCTTTATAAAAGTCATGAAAAATGTTTAGAATCCCAACCTCGGTATCTACAGGGTTGCCCAAGGAGTCAATCACAGGTCCAATTCTTTGGGCGGCCTCTCTTGAACGGAGCCTTTGCGCCAACCGGCGCCCGGGTGCCTCCCCTTACTCATGACTTTATTTCTTACTGGTAGTAGACTTCCTAGCCGCTTCTTTGCTACAATGTAGATTTATTTTGGCCTTGCAGTGAGCCACATCTGTTTGCAATAATGCAATGTCACCCTTTGCTTGAATCCCCCCCATAAGATTCTCTTCAGCTCTTAAAAGTTTGTCATATAGTTCCTGAAGAGCCAATTTCACCTACCTCTGCTTATATAACCCAAGACTAAGGGTCTCCCCACTAAAACCGGCTTTTAAAGCATCCCAGACAAAACAAGCCCTTGTGGAGTTGCGATTTATAGCCAAAAATTGCCTAATCTACTCCTTCATGTGTTCAACGTAAGTTTCATCCAATAGTGGTTTCCTGTCAAATGTAAATGATCTAGGTTTAGTTCCTGCCTTAAAAGCGTTTAGATTTAATACAAGAGGTCCATGGTTGGATGTGATCCATGGATGCACCTGTTTGTTAGCATCAGAACGTATTAGACTTGATACACAAAAAATTTCCAGTCTCCCTAACTTCTGATGCGGATGTGAATAAAATGTATATCCTGGATCAGACCCCCGTAGAGCCGCCCACGCATAAACCAAACCATGATCCGCTAGCAAGTGCTGAAGTGCTTTAAATACTTTAGGCTGCCTACCATTGGATTGTTTAATGTCGTCTTGCAAGCCCTTTGGTTCAAGATGCATATTTAAGTCGCCACACAGAATTAACAGAGGTGGCCACAATGCTAATTCCACATTCAACCCTTCTATTACTGGCGCCTCATCGAAATTCGAACCATATACAGAGCAAACTGTGCACTTGGTACTGCCAATTATGTGTTCGGTGATAGCCCACCTATCCTGCTTATTCACCAGCGCTCTTCCTGTCCCTTGTATATAGCTCTTTGCCAATATCGCTACGCCACGTGTAGTAGTGGATTTCTATGTACATACTAATATTAATCCTAATTCAGCCAGTGAATTTCTTTTACCCCATGGGATGTGGGTTTCTTGGATACTTACTATATCTGGTTGAAGCACCCGCAATTCAGTCACTACCTGTTGCCTCTTGCTATAGTTATTCAGCCCACATACATTAAAAGTGCAGATCTGTATACTGGAATGTTGATTCCTATCCCCCATCTATCTTCCACGTTTCAATGCCATTTAGGACCGTAAACTTAAAACCAATAAATTTCATACTTTGTTTTATTGCATTATCATGGATTGTTTTACCTTGTGCCCCCTCAACCCCCTGTGCCCCAACCCCCTGTGCCCCTCCATCCCCTGTGCCCCCCACCATACCCCCACCCCCCAACCCCACATCTCCCCCACACAAGGCTTCAGCCGAAGCCCTGACCCACCCCCTCCCTTCCCCAAACAAGAGGCTTGGAGACTCAAGGTCTCTGAGATGGAACAAGCTCCTGCCCCCCTGGATTACCCTGACCCACAGCATACCGTGCATTATTAACAGCTTTCGCTTCCTTACACCTCTCCTTCCAAAATTACATACAAAAAAAAACAGTAAAGAAGGAAGAGTACATGAAAAAACCTACATTCAAAAAGAAACCAATCTAACCCCATACTATAAATATTTTACATGTGCCTGTAGTGACCTGATCCTATGATTTTGATCGCCCTTTTTTCCCTCTCCCTTTTTATTTTTTTGTCTCCCTTTTTACAAAGACTGCAAGTATTCTTGTGAGTTGTGAGGGCAGATTAGTTTTGCCATGGTTGGATTACTAAAGCACTAGATAGCCGCGCTGTGAATAGCGCTGTGATCGCGCTAGCTTTAGCTTTTAAATAAAATTGTAATCAGTGTATCATGTTTTTATTTTAAATATCAGCCACTTACTTGCACGATAAAATTAGCAAATCACATGCTGTTTCGCGGACTATCACCTCCGATCTCAGGGCCATAGAAAGGAAAGATTGTTCAGCCATTTTGGTTGACAGTCTAGTTGCTGACGAGCTGCACTAGACTGCCTATTTAAGACAGCCAATGCAAGCGTGCAGCGCACACGCGCAGCGGGCGCGCCGATGGCGCGCCAGAGGCGCTTAAGAGTCAAGCTCGTCTGCGCCCGTCCGTGACTTGACCGCGCCTAGTGCCGGCCATGCTGCCCAAAATGTCTCAACTCGGTGTTCTACATCTCACCAACGCCGGAGTCCCTATTCTAGGGAAGAGCTGCTGGCCATTGACAATCATGAGACAACGCCGTTCAATATGACAACAGCTAACGGTAAGCCTCTAAGCTGTGGTCTAATTAACTGTAGGTCACTTATTAAACACTACTCCGAGATATCTTGTGTGGTAGAAGATTTAGATCTTGACATGATGTTTCTAACAGAGACTTGGACCAATGATCAATCCACGGTCGAACTAGGTTTGACGTCCCCAACCGGTTATAAATCGCTGCATAACCCCAGAGTGATGGGAAGAGGTGGAGGTGTGGGGATGATCTTTAAGGAGAAATGGAATTGCGTTCCTTTAGCTCTAGATGAAATTAGGGGAATCGAACTTCTGGGATTCACTATACAGGGAACTAAGGGAAATTTATTGTCAGGAGTAGTGTGCTACAGGCCCCCGGGACAACCAACACACTATCAGAATTTCTATGAGACCATCACAAACCTAGCCCTGACCCACGCCAGATTAATTATATGGGGGAATTCAACCTTTGGGAGAATGGGAATCTGGGGAATCACCAGAGAGATTTACAGCAGACTTGTGCCAATTTGAACCTTCAACAGTTGGTACATCAGACCACCCATCAAGGGGGGCATATATTAGACCTAGTATTTGCCAATGAGGTTGATACATCAGTACAAGACATTTTACCACAAACATGGACTGATCATTATCTGGTCCTTTTTAACACTAGTATATATGTCCGACAGGAAGAAAAAAGGTTCACGACTACATATAGACTGGACAGGAAGTGGGCCAGATTGGATAATAATATGGCGCAAGCTTTGGTCGAAGAGCATGACCATTCAACCCCCACTGATTCGGTGGAGGAAAATTATCAAAAGTACTGCAGCACCATAGTTAGGAATCTAGACCGCTTATTATCAAAACGTAAAATTAAAAATAAGGAAAAGACTTCAGCCCCCTGGTTTAAAGCGGATTTAAAAGCACTTCGACTTCTTCGTAGAAAGGCAGAAGGGAACTGGAGTAGACAGTAAGAAGATTTAGATAAAAAACACTTTAAGTTAATCCAGCTAAACTATAAAATAACCATTGCTAAAGCAAAAACTAATTTTATGCCACTACCATCCTGAACTCCACGAATAGCACAAAAACTCTTTTTAAGATTTTTAAGGACATCACTTTGCCCCTTAGTCAATGTAATAGGACAACTGCCTTACAACAGCTTTTGATGATATTTCGTGTTATTTTCAGGAGAAGATTAATAACATTTTCAGGAATTTATCCTCTCATAATATTCAGTCTATAGATACTGAACTGGATGAGCCAGTAATTGAGCTAAGTGACAACTACTTGCTAACTTCTTTTCAATCATTTACGGAGGAGTCTTTTGCCAGCATAGCTCATAGCATCACTTCAGGCTCCCAGTCAAACCCGGTTCCCCACAGAATTTGGAAACAATTGGGTAAAATTGCGTTTCCATGGCTTCATAAAATCTGCAACCAGTCTTTGGAAGAAGGCGTGGTCCCAGCTGTATGGAAGCAAGCAACGGTTTCTCCGCTGCTAAAAAAACCATCGCTGGATTCTACTCTACCAGACAGTTTTAGGCCAATCTCTCTTCTCCCCTTTCCAATAAAAATTTTGGAAAAGACAGTTAGCAGAATCTTATCTAAACATCTTGAGGATAACCAGCTGTTGGACGAATTACAGTTTGGTTTTTCGACCAGCGCATGGTACTGAAACGGCATTGACCACAGTGATGGACAATCTTCGACTGCGCGCCGACAGAGGGGACGCGTCGATTCTTGTCCTTCTCGATATGTCGCCGGCTTTCGACACTGTGAGTCATGCCGTTTTGATGCAAAGACTGCGGAACAACGGGGTGAGTGGCTGCAATCTGACCTCCTGGGCCGCCAAAGGCGGTGACTTTAGGACAGTTTACATCAAAAGTCTCTCCTGTCCATTATGGAGTCCCACAGGGATCATCAGTTAGTCCCATCCTTTTTAACGTTTATCTGAAACCTTTATTGTCCATCATAAAGTGTTTTGGTATCAGCGTGATAAACTACGCGGATGATACCCAATTGATTTTCTCTCTAGAGGGTAAACAGGAGACATCGCTTGAGGTCTTCCAGGAGTGTATGCGGAAAACGGCCGGCTGGCTCATAGGTAATTCCCTTCAACTTAATGGGGGGAAAACGGAGGTGATGTACTGCTCAGCTGCAAAAATTCCAAAGTACCCCATGACTGAGTTCAGGCTCACTCCAGAGGAAGATTTTCTATGCCCGACTAATACCGTACGAAACCTCGGAGTACCAATGGACGGCAATCTCCAAATGGTGTCCCAAGCTAACAAAACTATTCAAGTCTGCTTTGTTCTAATCCGCATGCTGCGAAAGACCCTCCCTCTACTGCCAGATGACTCCCGAGCATTGGTAATGAGGAGCATAGTGTTAAGCAGGCTGGATTACTGCAACTCCCTATATTTGGGGGCCCCCCCAGTATATCATTCAGGGGTTGCAACGGGTGCAGTCGGCAGCAGCTAAGGTGGCTCTGAATAGATCATGGAGCTCCTCCACAACTATGGAACTGAGGGATCTCCATTGGTTGCCAATAAAAGAGCGGATAAGCTTCAAGTCACTATGCATCGTTTTCAGAGCGGTTCATGGATATGGACCACTACCCCTGCAGGATAAATTCAACTGGTATGAGTCTTCTAGACACCTACCGTCTGCTAACATAGGCTTAATATCAGTTGCCAGATTTAAACGATCTAGAATGGGGGGTAGGGCCTTCAGTGTAACAGCTGCACAATTATGGAATGGGCTGCCACAGAATCTTAGGTTAGCCGATTCCCTGATGGATTTTAGAAAGGGTCTGAAAACCCTATTGTTTCCTAGAAGTTAGTCAATCTGTTATCATCACTTGAGCTGCAGGTATAGTTTTCCCATCTTTGCCTGAGCGCCAGGATGCCCGTAGGGTGATAGTTGCGCTATTCAAAAACTCATTACATACATATTACATACATATTCTTTGGTCGCAAGTTCTGCAGTAAAGAATCACACATGTTCCTCATAGATAATCTTCAGCTTAGCTGGATTCAATCGGTAAGCTTGTGCGCTTTTACGGGGTGATGAGTTGACGTAGTTGCCAACTCTTCTCTACGGTCAGGGAACAATAATCTGGGCGTACAATGAACTCTATCCCTATCCCACTTTTCTTTCGGTCCGGTCATGCTAAATCATACACTGCTTCTTGCGCCAGGAAATTATTAATTGCTATTAAAATAGCCCTAGGTCTAGTTGTGTTCTGATCAGGTCTTGTGTGCCCCATGAAAGGGAATCTATGTGCCCTCTGGATCTCCCTGTTCCAATCCCACTGAATAAGTCCTGTAAAAACCTCAGAGAAGAGCTCAATGATAAATTTACGTGCATCTTGCCCCTCGACCCTTTTGGGAATATCTAGCACGTGAAGATTATTACACCGAAGTTGATTTTCAAGGTCTGTGAGCTTCCAGAGGGTATTATCCTTTGCAGTAAGCAAGGCTTCCATTGTTGCTTTCTGTGCTGCTAGTTCATCCTCCAAATTTGAAATATGTGTTTCAGCCTCATTAAACCTATCCACAAACTCGGAACATGATTTAGCTATCATTCGTACCAAGTTCTGGAGTTTGCGGCAAGCCCCCTGTGTGCGCTAACTCTCAGTACGCATCTCTTCCCTATGGGCCATTATACTTTGGTATATAACAGCGAGACATATGTCTTCGGTTTTCTCCAAGACCCCTTGATTTGGTTATGCGCCATTGATTACACCCTTGGTCCCAGATTCACCTAAGAAGGAATAATCCCACTGTAGGGGGTCTGTGCTTTCGGCCATCTGAAAACCTGCACTTGAGCCAGCCACCCCTCTTATGCAAAGTGCTAAGGGCTACCCTCTGGTGTAACAAGTGAATCAGTCCCCCACTCCGTTACATCATCCATCTGTGACTTGCTGCCACCTTTCCGCTTGTCCTGTATGTGTAGTTCAGATTAATCACCTGAAGTATCAGAGGGATCAGATAATGAAAATAGGTAGTCCCCGGAGTCACTTGCTTTAATAATATTCTGGTCACACATTTTGTCGTTCTAAAGCTCCAGATCTTTCCTTAAAAAGATTGATACACCAGAGTCAACTATGGTGTTTATCTTTGTCACCAAATCACTGTTTTCGGGGGCCTTTTCACAGTTCTTTGCACAGTTCTCCCCATTACATCCCCTCCATCTTTTAACATGCCCCCAGGAGTGTCACAAACTTAGCCCTCCTGATTAGCAAGATTATTTGGCTGGATAGCCTCCCCCTTACCAATGCCACAGCTCTGTCCATCTCCCGGGCCTGTTTGTGATGAGGGAAGCTGCTTCCTTGGTTTCCCACTAAGAAACAATGAGGGTACTGTCCTCTTACCTCTACCCTCCACACGGGAGCCGTCCTTCTTTGCTGAATTCAGGTCACTTATTTTTTTCACCGTTTCGTGCCCCTGCAATGTCAGCAGCTTGCATTGCGTTCCGTGCTCTACCGCGTCCAGCTTTTGGGGCCTTATAGCGTATTGTGCAATTGAGCCGGCTCCCGATTCTCTTCCGCCCGTTTCCATAGCTCCCTGACACTGACGCAAGTATACCCAGAAGTCCGCATCACTGATTCCAGCAGCCGCAAAAGGGTGTACCGGGACACAACCGCCACAAGACAGGCACTCCACAGCATGCCGGTACCTTTTATCTGACCTTGTCGCTCCGCAGTTCACTTGAAACTCAGCATTCTTGTTCACTACATAGCGTCGGGTTAATATGGTAGCACGATCTACGGGGCAGGGCAGAGCTCGGGAGCTTGGGCTTACACAACCGTATTCACTGTCGCCATCTAGCCTCTCCAGTCAAAAGTAGTCATTTTGAAGTTGTGTTGCATTATGTTTTATATGTAAATTAATACTTGAAAATATATATTTTGATACTGATTAAGAAGTATTTCCAGCATCTTGAATAAAGAATCTTTTGATGAATGTATACAATCAAACATGGTTATGTGTGTATGTTCATCATAAGTTTACTCTGTTTTATGTATTATTTTTTATCTGTAGCCTGAAATGTACAACCTATAATTATTGAATAACTTGCATTTAGCATTTGTCTTTACCCCCAGTGTAATTTTCCCTTTAGCTTGCAAGTTTAATTGTTTTTTGTAGGGGTCTCATTTTTTCCAAAACACAATTCTCGCAGCCTGTCTGTGAGGGAATAGCTCTAACAGGCTTGTCCAGCCACACAATTATAATTCAGTGTCCATATTAGTAAGGGATTATAACAATCTTTTTTCACCCAACTTCAATTTTTTCTTTTCTTTATTCTTATTTATTTTCATCACTCATTTTCTGCTTGCATGAAATTTAGATTATTCTAAAGATTAACTATTAATCATACAAACACTGTTTGACAACATTATGGCAAACCTCCAAACGTTTGGTTTTACTGACAATGACTTTGCGTCTATGGTTGGTAATGCTGGTAATTCTGGTACAACAATCTACCACCAATCCAGATAGGAATGAGGATCTTGATAAACGCAAGGCACTAAAGAAAAAAACTTAAAGGATTGAAATACATGGTGTAATTCCCCAAGGACTTAGAATTAAAAACATTCCAGGGTTGGTTGTTCAAATAAAAATATTCCTTAAAAAATGGTCTATGATCGTGAACCGCTGTTCGAGAGACCTCATGATGCTGATTGTAGGAAAAGCGAAAAAAATGCTACAACAGCTAATTTCTGAAATTCTTGAATTAGAAAACAAAATTAAAAATTAAATGTAATTCAGCTGTGCATGAGGCAAAGAAAAAACTAGAGGAGATACAATAGAGATAAATTCATATACTAAATATCTCAATAAAAGGAAAACAGACAAATTAAGAAAATATATCTTTTTCTCAAGTAGAGAAATCACATATCCTTACCTGGCGGAAAACTAACATACCCAGCAGGAAGTGGGCAACGGGAGCAATTAGGGAATAGGCAGTACAATCGGAAAGTAACTACCTTTTCCGTCACTACGGATTCAGATAATGAGAACGCCCCTAATCAATTTGATTCCAGAAATAGTTGTTATGCATCCAGAATTTACCAAACCCCTGAGTCTTTTTTAGGGAGATGCAACCAGAGAAGAGGCAATTGGCGGCCCCAATACCAGCCGCATTAACGGGGAAATCATCAGACAAACCAGAACCAATACTTAGTAACAATCAATGCCCAATATTGGAAAGAATAACTGAAAATCCAATATTCAATTTAAGTACGTCCAATATGACCCCTGCCACTTACTCTCTACTATCAAAAGGCTTAACATTTGTTCCACACTCAGGTATCGATAAGTTTGAATTATTTGAAGATTTAATAGCATTCTTCGAGAAAATCCGCCTCGTCTTTTTTTGCTCATCTAACTCCATCTATGATACAAACTAATAAATCAGGTTAGATGTTAAAATAGACTTTTACACCAACCGCTGAGCAAGTACTACCTGAAGTAGTAATATTTGAGCAGGTGGTACACCAACAAATGATTGCTGCGACAAAATTTGTCCAGAGAACACTTTATAATATACAAAAAGAGGAATACCAAACACTACTTGATCTAAAGAACACCCCTAAAATCACTATAAAAAGTTGTGACAAGGGTGGTGGAATCGTGGTTCTAGATACCACAAGTTATGTATCTAAAATGGAAGAAATGTTGAATGACACTAACCTCTACAACAAAATTACAAAAAATCCAACTGATAAAATAAAAACAATAATTCAACGACTGACGAGCAAAGCTCTTTAGGATGGACACGTATTTGACAAAGAATATGCCTATTTGAATGTGCCATATCCCAAGATGACTAGTCTATATGGGGTACCGAAAAAACACATAAATGAGACGAACCAACCCTATAGACCTGTTGTCACCACGATAGGTTCTATTACACAACCACTTTCTAAATATCTTGATGCCATCTTACATTCGCACATTAACAAATTGCAGCACATGTCCAGGACACAATGCATATTATTAATCTAGTAGAAGGCATCCCCTTTAATCCACATTAACAATGGCTTGTAACAATGGACATTAAAAGCCTCTATAGTAACATCCCTATTCAAGGGGAATAACAAGCAGTACAGTGGTTCATCCAAAACATGAATATTGACTGTAATGAAACATTTATCATCCAGTGCTTCAAAATAGTCCTTGAGGAAAATGTATCTAAATGTAATGGCCAGTTGCATAAACAGGTCAAAGGCGTAAGTATGGGTGCTTCTTGCGCACCTACGGTGGCAAATATCTACATGGCCCAATTTGAATGCACATATATTTACAATGAAGTGGCGCCATTTTTTTAATCCATCTTGAAATGGTCCCGCTTCATAGATTACATTACATTTTTTTCATTTGGGTAGATACTGAAGACATTCTAACTGAATTCTTAACATGGCTGAATCTGTGTGACATTAATATACACTTCACTTTCACCTTCAGTAACATCGAGATATAGTTTTTGGATATCATCATTAAGCATGTCACAGGAAAACTGGCGGTTGATCTCTTCACCGCTTTCATCCCTCATCACAAAAAAACAACATACCCTTTTGGCAATTTCTTCGTTTGCGCAGAAATTGCACCAGTATCCATGACTTTGACACCAAAGCTTAAGTCATGAAAGAAAAATGTATGTGGGTATCCTCACAAATTACAGAGAGACTCCTGTAAGAGGGCTAGATTTTATGACAGGTAAAGGAGAACAAGGGTACCCCGATATGTGAACCTGGGGTTGCAATATGTTTTAGGGAATACAGTGGTTCAAGGTTGGCCTTACTAGGTCCAGAGGAGTAGTGACACAGTGTGTCTTTATATTTTTGCCTTTATAGAAAGGACTACATTTAATGTAAGTGTGGTACTTGATTAAATGCGGGAGCAGGATTGTAGGAAAACAGTTGGAGTTTATTTTCATTAAAACAGAAAAAGGCTCAACAAAAATAATAATTTATACGTTCAGGTGCTCACATAAGTGGAAAGGTGCGTATTGTGACTAAGTGAGGAGTGACATAAAAGCAGAACATCACATTGACAACCTGGAGGGACTCCAATTTAACTGTATACGATAAAAGGGGTCCCAGTTTGGGTGGTCTACGACGTTTTTATCTTTATCCTAGTTAAGATCTTCTTAAGGACAGAGTGTGAGCAATCTGAAATTAGCACTTATGGATAAGACGAATAAGGAGAAAGGATGAGTCTGATTCTTCTTGTTGAGTTGCAACGGACAAGTTGTATGTTGCACTTGGAGAGAGAAATATGAGCAAAGGATGTCTTGTGCTTCGAATTGTTGCTGCCAAGATAATGCCCAAACGTGGGTTTGATTTTGTGCCGGATGAATAGGCGTGTGGCTGGTCGTGGAGTAGGAGAGTTTGCAAGTTCTCTGGGGGTTGGTGCTTGTGGATGAGCTCAGTATCTAATCACGAGAATGCCGGGTAATTAGGACGGGGGCTGTGACCATTCATGTGGACAGGGGAAAACCTTCCTGGTCAGCGCGCAGCATGGATTTGTCGGCATGGCGAATCCAGAAATTGATGTCAGTTGACACTACCTATGATGTAACTTGCTGAGATACTACATCTTTTGCAAAAATAGAGGGGCCTCGCATGTTCCAATCCTACCTGGGGCCCCACAAATCCTAGGACCGGCCCTGGGCCTAACGGCCAGAGCTGTCGACTCTGGAGCTGGGGAACCAGGTTTCAGCTTTGGCGTCAGCTCAGCATCCTGTGATTCTGGGCAAATCACTTAATCTTCCTGGGCCTACCAAAAAGGAATGTGTCCTTGTGTAACGTAACTGATGCTCATGTAAAGTATTCCAATACCTTTGGGTCAAGTTCGCGCAATATAGCTCTGTAGGAAAAAAAACCTCCCTGTCTTACATTTCAGCTGAAGTATTTCAACTGTCAGAATTAACCATCCCATGACAGTTGTCTTTCCACAAACCGTAGGGGAACTGTTTTTCTTAAAATAAAAAAGTATGGGCAAATCGTGCCCCTCAGATCCCGCTCACTTTAATTACTTCTGATAACATTACTTCAAGTCCAGGTCTTCTTTACCACAGACCAATGACCTGCCCTCTCAATTTACCTTGTCTGCTACCATTTCCAAGCCTGATATTCTCAGACTGTATGCAAGATGGGTTGGGGGTTTTAAGAAGAAGAAGAAGGAACATGCACTGGACTTTTCAAGGTTAGACTTCCACAGGATTTCACTATGTCGTTAAGGGGCACCCTCATGCTATAGTGGCTGTGACCAGAAAGACTTGACTAAGATATAATTTCCACTGACCTAACTGGCTGGCTCGAACAAATGCAATGCAACTTTGTAAAGTAAGAGTAAATAAAATGACCATTTCGTAAATGGGGCATTTGTATCAACTGATCACAAATTTGACACCAATCAGTCAGCCTACGCCAAACCGAGCACTGCAACATCCATAATTTTCATACATTTGGGCAAAAACTCTGGGCCTCATTTACAATGACGTGGGCAGCACAGCAAACCTTCCTGCTGCATGCACTACCTTGTGTCAAAAGAAAAGGGCGGGAATGCACCGCATATATCAGGTGTGCCCATTCCTGTCCTTTCCCTTTGTGATGGCGCACAAATGGCTGCCATGCGCTAACGTAGGCACCCTTGCGCTACGGTGCAAGCGTGTCTGCGTTTTAAGGATGATTGTTTTGGTGCAGGAAGGCACAAACTAACCTGCAGAAAAACAATCGATGGAGGAGATTACCACTTTCTATTTGTGCTGCAGAATGCAACTCAACTCATGTAGAAAGCGGACAAAACAAGGAGAAATAATGTTATTTCCCCTATTTGTGCCTCCCCGACGCCACCTCCGGGGAAGCATAGGCTTTCGACGCTTTCCCAGGTTTATGAATCTTTTAAATCTCGGAATATGTCAAAGGCCATGGGTGTTATGTGGGAACACCTACCGCAACGCCCATGCCACGCCTCCCTGTCGCAAAGCGACATGCATTGATTGCCTTTGTCCATATCTACTAGGCCATGAAAAGCCACGAAATGTGACTTTACCTGGTCTTGTAGATATGGCCCTGCAGTGTGCGCCCCTGGACTGTCACTAAAATTAAATGAGGCCCTCATTTTTTTTATTCTGTAATTGTTTGCAAATCAAAATTAAAAGGACTGAACTCGGGACTGTTATTCTTCTAAAAGTCTCAGATATATAAACTCCAAAATATTTAAACCTGTTAAAGGTGAAAACTTTTTTACACTGTCAATACACTCATTTCTGAAAACCAACGTCACCTTAAATTTTAAACCATCCTGAAAAGAAACAACGGATGTCAGTAACAAAAGGGGTGAATTATGGACCAGTAATTTACATAGGGAATAAATAACTTCAAACATACCCAAATGTAACACGTATGCGTGATTATACAGCGTGGACGGTAAATTGCAACTACTTTTCTCACATATAGTTAATGCGGCACAAACAAAAGCAAAGGTTCTAATTTCCTGGTAACCTTTCCAAACTCGTCTTATTGTTTAGATGTAAAGTTTGAGACAGTGTTTACGTTCTTATTGTAAAGACAAGAGAACGGCTATATTTTCTTTGTGTTGGCCATAATGAGGTCATAGATGGGAGGTGGGGGCCGCATTGCAGGAAAGATTAAAGCCCGGGGCAATAAAAGAAAGGAAAAGCTCGCGAACTCTGTGTCTCCGTCAGCAATGGCTCTCGGGGACAGGATTAATCACCGAAGCAACCATTAAAACTTCAAGAAGATTGCTTGTAAACCTTCAAGCTGGGGCCATAAAGCATATTTCTTGCCATGTAGCATCCCATATGGTGAGGCTCAGCGGTTTTCCAAAACTAAGGGGCCCTTCGGCATTCACATCCCCCCCAACCACCCCTACCACCCCCCAAATATTCCTTCTTGAATTTAGCCCTGGAGCAAGACACTATTAATTACATTAATTCATATTGTTATTCCCTCAAAATAATTTATAGTGTTATCCCGTCAAATTAATGCATATTGTTATTCCCTCAAGTTAAAAATGTTGTCAGTGGGAGGGTGTGAGACAGAGAGATCAGACAGTGACGCTGTTGCTTGGACCGTTTTCTTAGGCCGAATAAACATTTCGATCTAACCCAGAGTGGGCTATCAACATATTTGCATCACGTTACTTGGCTTTACCCATAATGCAATGCGAAGCATTAACACCCATGATGAGCGTATTTTCAATGACACTGGAAGTTCCAAAGTGCCATTTTGCATCCCTCCCTCCTCCCCGCGGGGAGAGCCGGTCGTGCTTGGAATCTGATTCTTGTGCCTCTTGAAAGGAGGATTCATTTTTTACAAACAACGGAAGAGGGTGAGGTGTGTTCTTCCGCTTTCATGTTGAAATATTTAACTAGCAGCAGGGTTGATTAGTTTTCTCATAGCCTTGGTTGTATTGTCAGAAATAATTGGTGGAAAAGTGAACAGGCACAGTTTAGCGAACAACTATTGGCAAAACCAATAGATCTGGCTTTTCACATGCACAAATAAGCAAACAGCATTTGTGCATGCTTATTGCGTTGCCGTATTAAAATCATTTTAATACGGCAACTCAGGCATGCACAAATGCTGTTTGCTTATTTTTGCAAGTGAAAAGCCAGATCTATTGATCGCTTTGCTTGTATTTGGGTCTTACTCTTTACAAGTCAGGAACTTCATAGGAGGCGGAATGATACACCAAACAGAACATTTTGTGAGAGAAAAATACTCCTCTGACTGGAGTCATAGGTCAGTGTCGTTATATTTTACTCAAAGAATTGGGAACAATGGGACTCATTTATGAGGCCGTGCGTCACTTTTTGTGACGCACCAGCAGTGTAAATAATGTGCCTTGTTGCACCATATTTACAAAGTGACGCGTCTACGTAGATGCGTCACTTTGTAAACCCCTGCGCCACATTATACCTGCGCCAGGTATAATGTATGCAGGGGGGGCGTTCTGACGCAAGAAAGGGTCATAGAAGTGAGGCAGTGAAATCTATAAGATTTCACTGCGCCACTTCTAGGACACAAATGCGTCAATTTCTTACGCCTGCCTCACAGCAGGCGTAAGACTGACGCAAGTCCTTTCACATGGGGCTTGCCCCATGTGAAAGGAAACATTGCTGGAGTTACGTCACTTTTGTGACACACTCAGGCAATGCGTCACTTTTGCGCCATACGGATACGTCAGAAATACTGTTGTATCTGTAACTCCTTGCGCCATGATGCGTCATACTGTAAATATGACGCATCATTGGTGTCGCAAGGAGTGCGCAGTGAAAAGTGACGCATCACTGTTTTCACGCAGCGATGCATCACTTTTCATAAATGAGGCCCAATAAGTCTGGCAGAAGATGATAAGTTGGACTATAAAGTAGAGGGAAAAAGACCCAATTGTTTCGCATTTGCAGATCTGAGGTGAGGAAACTTATAAAACATCCATGATGGGCTGAGAACAGTGTTCGCAGACCTAGCCTGGGTCTGCAGACTTGCAGCAGTGAATCCACACTGGGGCCACAAACACAAAAAAACAAGCATTGGCATATCCAATAGGGCTCGTCTTTTAAGTGTTTAGCCATAACTAGTGGCTTTGCCAATGTGTAAACGTTATGTTGTAGAGCAATGTGGCTGCTGTCTAGCATGCTGAAAAGTTGTAATAATAAATTGTTATAAGCATTTCTGTTCCCGACTAATGCATAACGTTTGGACAGTTGATAGCTGTGCTTGTTGTGATATTGTCTTTTTTTTGTTTGTAGTAGATTTGTGTTGTTGCTATGTAGTATGGCTAAAGGTTTTTGGTGTAAAGGGGTGTTGAGTGAAGGTTTGTAAATTAGAGTGGGTGCCCCTCCCGCACCAAAAGAGTGTGTTAACAACCTAGGTATTAAGATCAACCATTCGCTCTCAATGCAAGATCATGTAGCGGCTGTTGCGGGGTCCTGCTATTTCAGGTTAAGGCTGTTGAGGAAGATCTTCCCCTTTATCCCATTAGAGCATCGCCGAACTTTGACCCAGGCCATGGTTATCAGCCATTTGGACTACGGTAATTCCCTTTTAGCAGAAGCTGGGCCAACATCTCTCAAAACATTACAGGTGATCCAAAATACAGCAGCCAGGCTGGTCTTGAACATGCCTCCTAGATCATCTTCGATGCCACTGCTGAGAAAGCTGCACTGGCTGCCTGTAAAGCAAAGATCCATCTTTAAAGTCTGCTGTCTGACATTCAATGCCCTTCAGGGGCGAGGCCCAAAATACTTGCAGAGCAAGCTGGTGAAACATATACCTAGCCGGCCACTGAGATCTAGTTCACAACTACTGCTACATGTACCCCGAATTAGACGCCATAGGTCAGGAGGCAAGGCCTTCTCCTACCTAGCTCCAAAATATTGGAACAGCCTCCCTATTTCCATTCGAGAAATTTCATCCTATCAAACCTTTAGCAAACATCTAAAGGCTTTCCTGTACTAAAGGCTTCTCTCTCTTTTGCTTCGTCTTCCTCCCTTGGGTAGGGTTCTGAGTAAAGCGCCGAGATGCCTCACGGTGATTCGTGCGCTATACAAAAGGATATAACATAACAGAACATAACAGAGTAGAGTGTAGAGCTATTGGCACTGTAAATGTTTTTTACATATGTGTTTTGGAGTGAATGTATGTGGTGTGTAGTGGAATTATGTGGTATGTTGTGCAGTGGAAATATGTGGTATAAAATTGTGGTATTTAGTGCATAAGAATTATGTGGAGTGGGCTTGTGTGTTATGGAGAGTAATTATGTTGTACGGTATTATGTGGTGTGGAGTATTATGTAGTGGAGTTTAATTTTGTGGTGTGCTGTTTAAGTTTGTGATGTGGAGTTATATGGTGTGGATTGTTGTATATGTGTGTTATTTAATTGTGTTTTTTGTATTATGTGGTTTCATGTTGAATTATGTGGCGTGTACTGGAAATGTGTTCAGTTTGTGTGGCGTAGAACTGTGTGGCGTTGAGTGAAATTATGCTGATCGTAATTATGTGGCATGGTGTGGAGTGTATTTATGTTGATTGTTGCTATGTGGTATAGGTTGGCTTTATGTGGGGTGTATTTATGTGGGAGTGAGTAGAGTGTTATTATGTAAAGTTGAATGTAGTTGTGTGGAGTGTTATTATGTGTAGTGTAAATATGCTGGGTGGTTTTGAATTGTGGGCATAACAGATTTAGAATGCTTGACTCCACCAGTGTCCTAAGTCATCAATTTTACCGACCTCCCCTGAAGTAAGGAGGTGAGTTTTCAATTGAGGCAAGTACAACGACTTCCACAAAAAGCTCGAACCCTTGAGTTCCATTACTACTTATCCAGGAGCAAAAATGTTAGGAACTGGCTGGGTGTGCGGCTATTTTGTTAAAAGTGCCTGGAAATCAGTTTGGCATGTTAGGAACTGGCAGGGCGTGCGGCTTTGTTATTAAAAGTACATGGAAATCAGTTTGGCCAGCGCCCTTATGCTGACTTTCACTAAATGAATGTGAAACATGCACCCCGTCACCCCCAAACATCAATAGTTGCTCAGCCCTAGTATCACAGAAACGGTAACGTACCAAGATGGCCCATGCTAGTAAGAGGAATTGGCCTAATGGCTAGAACTGTTGACCTCGAAGCTGACAAACTAGGTTGTAGTCTTGGCAGGGACACTCAAAATCCTGTGATTCTGGGCAAATTACTTAATCTCTCTGTGCCTTTCAAAATGAATGTGTTCGTCTGTAACTCAACTGGTGGTCATGTAAAGTGCTCTAATACCTTCGGGTCGAGTTCACGCTATAAAAACTCCCCCCAAAAATAGCACTATTTACACACTTGTATATCTATTTTTGTTCTAATCTGTATGCAGACTCGCATACACATGATACATGCTTACCAATGTAGCCACAGATATACATACACATAGTTTAAACTTGAGTGTCTCCCAGGTCAGCCCTGTCCACATAGAAAACAGCCTGCGGAGCTCCATGGCCAGAGCAAGGCAGGTCTGCAATACTATTCTAAACAAAAGGGAAGATGTACTGTTACAAGAAGTCTTCACTTCTGGTCTTGGTACGTCACTCAGAAACCCAGGAATGCCAGGAATCCATAAGATGGGACAATGGAAGGAGCGAAGGGGGTAGGGAGATATCCTCATTATACTTGCTCCTGCTTGACTTCTCCATTTCCCCCTCCCAAAAGTTAACATAAACAATGTGCTGTACACCACAGTGAGACTGCTTCTCCCAAACACACGTTTAAACAAATAATGTCTCAGGGATGCAACCCCCTCCTTGACACATGGGTGGGATCCTCCAAAGACATCTAACTGTG
The DNA here is from genome assembly GCF_964261635.1 of Lissotriton helveticus. Taxonomy (NCBI): domain Eukaryota; kingdom Metazoa; phylum Chordata; class Amphibia; order Caudata; family Salamandridae; genus Lissotriton; species Lissotriton helveticus. The sequence continues at coordinate 267,043,601 of NC_136068.1, read as the reverse complement.
AAAAAAAAAAGTGACTTCTCGCTTGCATGTTGATTGAAGCCCCGGCCATGGTCAAAGAAGCAACGCAGACTCGCTATGCTTAAAGGAGAAGCGTTTATGCCTTTTGTTGCTGACATTGTGCAGTGGTCGCAGTTAACGTGTGGTGCAGCGCGACAGTGCATCATGGAGTGACAGAGCAGAGTCAGCTCTCACAAATGGAAATTCCTCCTTTCTCTCCGTGTTTATTTTGGTTGCAATGCAAGCAAAAACACCATTTTAAATGTTTAATAAGGAAGGATAGCAGAACTAGCACATTGTCACTTGTACTCATGTGCACGCTAATCGGGAAATACGCTGGAAAAATTAAAGTGGTTTTGTGTGAAAGATGAAGCGCAGCGGCCGTGAAGCGGCACTGCGGTGATTACGGGAAAGGAAACACGAACACTTGCAGGCAGTGCTCTTTCGGATGTAAAAAAATAAACCTCCCTGAGCCAGTAACTATAATGGGATAAGTTAAATGCCATAAGTAATCGGGGTGATCCATGGGAGGGAACAAACAACAAACAGCTGCTTTTAAGCACTCGTGCCCTAAAAAGTTTATTTGAAACACTTTACCAAGAGCAGCAACCAAAACAAGCAGTTCAGAGTGGGTAAAAATAAACAAATTGAAACAGCGATTTTTAAGCACTAGTGCTAAGCACTCGTGCTTGTGCTAGCATACCCCTTGCGGGAGCGAGCAGCAGCACGTGGTCCATCCAATTAGCAGGCGCACCGCTGCTCGCTCCCGCAAGGTGGATGCCAGCACAAGCACGAGTAATGAAAAATTAGCTGACCAATTTCTAAAGGTCATCTACTAGGGCAGCGCATACGGGCTGCCAAGGCGAGACCTAAGAAAAGAGGTCAGCATTCGTTCAATTGGACACCCAGTGGCCCTGCCACAGAGCACGGCCTAGTGCAAAGACCATGCACAGTGGGGTTGGCCACTTACAACAGGTTAGGCCAGGAACATGTAATCAATAACTCACACACTAAATGCAATGGTTACGACCTCACACGTGATGTAACCAATTTAATGACAAATGAGGTAGACAATCTTAGAGATGAGAATGCACATCATATTACCCTTAACAGTATGAAAGATATAGAAATTAATTAACATTATCTTATCGTTTGAGTATGTGTAGGTATTTAATTAAGTGGTGGTTTTATGTGTCAGTAGTTATCTGTGTAAATATTATGAGTTCATAAGCATTGCATTTTGTGGTGTGAGTTATAGTTGGCATGACTTTTGTGCAAATTATTGATTGCGGCAATGATAATTACTTGTGAATATCAGTGATTTTTCAGTTTTAAATAATAACCATAATTGTGATTTCGCTATATATACATATGTTTATGCATGTTTAGATTACCCATTAGCAGGTACCACTGGGTAGTTATAGTTAGGATTGACTTTCCATAGACAAGTGCCGTTTTACAAACCTTCACGAAACTTTCTAAAAAAAAAGTTAATTCACGTCCGCTCCTTCCTGGCAAGTTTCAGAGTGATGTGTCAAGCAGGGGTTGAGAAAAAAGGGGGGTCCCAAAACGCGGTACCTGGGCATAATAAGGCTCAGGAAGGGGGGGCATATCCCCCTTCCCTCTTTTTATTAGATTTGGCTCCAGGGGATGAGGTCCCTGGGGTTCAAAAATGTTTGGGGAGCGGGACCACATGCCCTTCTCTCTTTTATTTACATTTTGACCTCAGGGATGGAGTCCTGGGCCCTAATTTGGCTCAGGGATGTGGTCTGAGTGCCTTCTCCCTTTATCAAATACTCAGCACTGGGGGATGGCATCCCCTGGGCCTAATAAGGCTTAACTCTGCTAAATATAACTGGGAAATATCTGTGGTTTTCTTTAGTTCCAAAATGAATGTTGTCACTGATATATTCACCTAAATATAACATTACTTTAACCTTTGTTTTTTAAACTGTGAATATATATATATATATCTATATATATCTATATATATATATATATATATAAATATATATATACACATTAACATTCACGTTTGAACAAAAAAAAAAAGAAATTCACAAGTTATACCTAGCAGAGCTAACTGTAACATGCACCCACCACGTACTGCTTATGCTTATATATATTCACTGAAAAAACCATAGGTTATAGACCATATATAGTTAGGAATTAGCATTTAAAAAACCTTATTTTACTCACACAAAACCATTGAAATTCCATATATAGTTAGTTGCACTAACTATATATCGTGCACCCGCAATCCACTGCTGATGATGTCACATATTACATCATTCATGACATGGTCAGTGACATCACTGATGACATCACTGATGACATCTCAAATGACATCACTGATGACATCACTGACGACATCTCAAATGACATCACTGATGACATCATCCAGTGACTGTGTGTTTCTGTAAAGTTTAAATATGTTTTACATATTGAAGAATGAGTAGATGTAGAAGTGTCTGGATGAAGGATTTAGTAGGTGCGTGACTGACTGTATGAGTGAGTGATTAAATGTGTCTCACTGAATGCATGGGTTAGTGACTAAACTGTCTTAATTTGTGCATCATTATGTCTGTTGTTCTGTAAACTGCTGCATGTGTTGATCAGTAGCTATATGAGTAACTATATGGGTTATTGATTGATTGCCCAAGTATTTGCATGGGAGACTGAGTGTGTGTGTGGCTGGCTGGGAGGTGTGTGACTCTGTGCAGATCAATGTGTACTACTATCAATGATTGTATAAGAGACTAATTATGTGTTAGTATATGGTTGAAAACGTAAGGTGCTCTATGTTTAACTGTATAAACTAGAAAATGGAAGTGTGATTGATTCTTTACAGGACTGACTAGGTGTGTGAGTAACTCCATGGATGAGTGGCAGAGTGTGAGTGTCTGTATAGGTGTATGAGTGCATATGATAGTGTTGTAAAGATGAGTGATTGTATGTATGAATGATTGTATGGGTGAATGAGTGAATGTGTGTGTAGACGTACGAATCAGTGAGTGCGTATGTAGTAACTAGTATTGGTGTGTCAATGGTTTCAAAAATTATACTCTGTATTTAACACTGGGTGAAACAGAGGTTATATTAAAATGTGAGGAGATGCATTGTATTGTCACATGAATGATATCATCAGTGATGTGGTCATTGATGTCAAATGAGATGTCATCAGTGATGTCATTTGAGATGTCATCAGTGATGTCATCAGTGATGTCACTGACCATGTCATGAATGATGTAATATGTGACATCATCAGCAGTGGATTGCAGGTGCGCGATATATAGTTAGTGCAACTAACTATATATGGAATTTCAATGGTTTTGTGTGAGTAAAATAAGGTTTTTTAAATGCTAATTCCTAACTATATATGGTCTATAACCTATGGTTTTTTCAGTGAATTTTCAAGGTTTTGTAAATGCTAATTCCTAACTATATATGGTCTATAACCTATGGTTTTTTCAGTGAATTTCAATGGTTTTTTAATAGCAAATATCATAAGCTGTCGAATGTCAAGTACGTGGTAAGTGAAAACATTTTCGTGTTTATGCACACTGATCTGCTTTGAATGGTGCCCCCCCCCCCCTCATTTCTATTAGGAGTACTCTCTCTTTGCAGATAGTGAAAGGTAGTTAACGCAGGCCTTTGCCCCCGTTGTAATCCGTCGTGCCTGCTTCTCTCTCCATTTGATTGATTGTTATCCAAGTATTTACTGTTTTAGAATTAGTTCTCTTTGGTTCATTCTCTATTTACAAACAAACACAGAGTCGCAATACTCTGTTTAGTCTTTGCAGATAACGAAAAATCGTGTAAAAAAAAAGAAAAGGAATCGAGTAAAATCAGTAGGCCACTAATGGGATCTCTTTTTGACCTCGCTAAAATAGAAACATTAGGAACAACCCCTCATGACAAATACAAAACTAGTGAGATGAACTGAACTCCACACAATGATGGCTGCAAAACAGCTCGGCTCCGCCACCCACCCCGCCCAAAATAACGATAAAGAGCGGCTGCCATGATTGGTTGCGGAATGGCCACAACGGAGCTACGAAATGGTGCTGCTCTCATGCTAACCCCAGCTTCAGTCTGAAACATCCAGAAACACTGTAGACTACCAATTCGATCAGTTCCGGTAGCGCCCCAATGTAACCCGGTAGAGAAGAACTAGCCCTCCCCTCTTTGACTGATGGTTCTTGTTGCCTGTCCCTTCTGTTGTCATTTAACAGAACTATTTAGCCTGCTGAAAGGGGTTGTGTTTCGACCGCTGGTTGGTGGAGACATTTTGACTATATTCTGGACCTGCGTTGTCGCGTAATGCGTCATATGACGCGCCGCGTTAGCGCATCCGGAAGTCATCCGGGGCGCGCAGCGCGTAACGTAAGCATAACAAGTCATGTGACTTGTTAATAAAACTTTTCATTGGTTCATTTTACTTTTCTTATTGTAATGATGAAAGGCTTGGTCATATCACCTAAAAATTACGCTTTTAATTACTTCCGAACATTATTTTTTCTTAAATATATGTTATAATGTTCCAGGCTAATGTACTTTCCAGGAAATTTTACAACTGTCCTGCAAGTAAAATATATTCTTTTTTCGAGAAAAAGAGCGTTTCTTCGTCCCATGACGGAGCCGTTGAGCAAAAGAGGGTCGACCTGCTGTCTTAGTCGCCGATACGCCTGAATATGAGATTCTTATCGATCACTTTATGTTGCAGGAATAGAAAACACAACAGCCCTTGACCATTTATCTTTACTGCGTTCCTTCGTATTATACCTTTTACCCTTCATGTAATTGGTCTGCTTTATTTCACTTGCCTTTTAATGATTCTAAAACAGTGACTATTATTAAAAACTTTACCAATGTATATACTACTACCATGTTTTCTTTTAAAAACCTTTATTGTGAAAATTTCATTATACAAATACGAGCCTATAACCACGTGGGCCTGCCACGGAGCAAACTGTAATCGTATATGATGAATAGACATTTACACTGTAGAGGAACGTAACGGGCGGGCCATTAGGTTGCAAGAACTAAGGTGTCTAACAGTTACGGAATCGGTGGACGTACATTTTATAATTAAAATACGACAGGGCCAGTTACAATAAAATTATCTAGATATACATTTGCGGGCAAGTACCATGGGTGACGTTAATTCGAATTTTCAACAGTACAGTAATCAATAACACATCAGAACTTAATATCAATAGGGATGTCGAAATATTCAATCAATACTCGTCCCCGCCCGCCATGTGCTTCAAAACTGCATACGTATCTCGTGATTTCAAGGTTCTGCAACCAGTACACAACAAGGAGTTACGAGTCCCATTTATTCCGGCGCCATTTTGGGCGAGGACGGGCAGGTCCAGGATATAGTCAAAATGTCTCTACCAACCATCGACTATGATGATGTTCATATGCTGTATTTATTAGAGTAACACTCATCTGTCCACATGAAATTAATTTACCACAATCTAAACATGTCATTTTAATCTTTCCAAAGTTCTTCTAAATATTTGGGACCGTTTCCCTTGCCTCTGAAGCTCTCAGTGCCACTTCTTTGATGAATGTACTAGCAGGTCAGGGGTTCTCCTCCAAATCTCTCTTTTATGCAGCACTATAATTAATTGGTGCCACCTCTCCATATGACGATGCATGGTATAGTTACCACAACTATATTTTTTTTCGGTTCCTCTGGAGAGTTCATCGTGGCAGATGAAGCGTGTAACGTACCGGGCATTTACCTTTTTTTGCATGTACAGGAAAGGAAAAAAAAATCGAGCGTCCGAGTTCTAAGGTGTCCCAGGGCCATTTTAGTGGACCAGGCCCAAATCCAAAGAACAGGCCGCCATTTTGAGAGTCCTCTTGCAGCCGCCTGTCGCTGTAGCATCAAGAGCAGCCGAAACTCAGCTGAATGGCAACTGAAACCGTAAAGGGGCGCCCCACTACATTTCAGCATTGTAGGATGACCACACCAGTACAGCAACTTGCTAGACATCACCTCGGTGCCATCCGGATCTCGGCGCCCCACTGCAGATGAAGTGCCTCTCAACTATGAAACCACCACGGTGACATCCGGATCTTGGCGCGTTGTGCTGCCTTCGGCCTATTCGCACATCGGTCCGCTACTGACGCCATCTCACAGGCTAATGGGGCGACCCACGCCGAGTTTCAGCATTGTAGGATGACCACACCAGTACAGCAACTTGCTGGACATCACCTCGGTGCCATCCGAATCTTGGCATCTCAACGCCTAGTGGTATCTTCCATACAGAAAATATTGTTACGCTGCCTTTGGCCCCATTCGCACATCAGTCCGCAACTTAGACATCACCTCGGTGCCATCCGGATCTTGGCATCTCAGCGCCTTGTGGTGTCAGTCAGAAAATATTGTTGCGCTGCCTTTGGCCCCATTCGCACATCAGTCCGCTACTGACACCATCTCACAGGCCAATAGGGCGCCCCACGCCGACTTTTACCATTGTACGATGGCCACACCAGTGGCACAACTTGCTAGACATCACCTCGGTGCCATCCGAATCTTGGCATCTCAACGCCTAGTGGTATCTTCCATACAGAAAATCTTGTTACGCTACTTTTGGCCCCATTCGCACATCGGTCCGCAACTTAGACATCACCTCGGTGCCATCCGGATCTTGGCATCTCAGCGCCTTGTGGTGTATTCTCTTCAGAAAATATTGTTGCGCTGCCTTTGGCCCCATTCGCACATCGGTCCGCAACTTAGACATCACCTCGGTGCCATCCGGATCTTGGCATCTCAGCGCCTTGTGGTGTCTTCTACTCCGAAAATATTGTAGAAAATATTGTTGCGCTGCCTTTGGCCCCATTCACACATCAGTCCGCTACTGACACCATCTCACAGGCCAACAGGGCGCCCCACGCCGACTTTTACCATTGTACGATGGCCACACCAGTGCCACAACTTGCTAGACACCACCTCGGTGCCATCCGGATCTTGGCATCTCAGCGCCTTGTGGTGTCTTCAAATCAGAAAATATTGTTGCGCTGCCTTTGGCCCCATTCGCACATCGGTCCGCTACTGACGCCATCTCACAGGCCAACGGGGCGCCCCACGCCGACTTTCAGCATTGTAGGATGGCCACACCAGTGCGGCAACTTACTAGACACCACCTCGGTGCCATCCGGATCTTGGCGCGTTGTGCTGCCTTCGGCCTATTCGCACATCGGTCCGCTACTGACGCAAACTCACAGGCCAACGGGGCGCCCCACGCCGACTTTCAGCATTGTAGGATGGCCACACCAGTGCACCTTACTAGACACCACCTCGGTGCCATCCGGATCTTGGCGCGTAGTGAAGCTGCAGCAGCTGCAAATAAGCTTCAGACAGTGTTACAACCGCTGCTCAGAACTCTCAACTATGACACCACCTCGGTGCCATCCGGATCTTGGCGCGTTGTATTGCCTTCGGCCTATTCGCACATCGGTCCGCTACTGACGCCGCCTCACGTGCCAACGTATTTTCTCCGCATTTTATACCCTATGCCGCATAACAGGTCATGTGACTTGTTTATAAAACTTTTCATTGGTTCATTTTACTTTTGGTTTCCTAATGATGGAAGGCTTGATCATGTGACCTAAAAACAACACTTTTCATTGGATGAAAACTTTTTTTTTTCCCAAACGATGAAAGCCCCACCTTGTTTCTGGATGTTTCAGACTGAAGCTGGCGTCAGCATGAGAGCACCACCATCTCGTAGCTCAGTCGTGGTCATTCCGCGAGCAATCATGGCAGCCGCTCCCCATCAGAAGCCTGCAGGAGTCGGAGCCCCCAAAACTTTTGATGAATTCTCAAGGCGGAGGGGACGCTTTCGAGAATGGGGTCCAAGACCTAGCAGACAAGCGTCCGATTTCCAAGGTGTCCCAGGGCCATTTCAGTGGACCAGGCCCAAAAAGGAAACAGCCTGCCGCCATTTTGAGAGTCCTGTGACAGCCGCCTATCGCTGCACCGCAAGAGTGGGCGCAACTCAGCTGAATTGCGGCTTTTGACACAGTGGACCAAAAACGGACGGAATGGCAACTGAAACGGTAAAGGGGCGCCCCACTACAACAGATGACACTCCACCTGCAGAGGCCCGTTCACGCCGCCTCCCCCGGGGCGCCCCACGCCGTTATTCGGAGCAGCATTGTAGGATACCAAAACCAGTGCGGCAACTTACTGGACATCACCTTGGTGCCATCGTTCTGCTGCCTTGGAACTATTCGCGCAACAGTTTGCTACTGATGACCCACCCCCCGCGACGCCCCATGCCGTTATTTGCTGGGTGGCAACTTACTAGACATCACTTTCGTGTCATCTAGATTTCAGCGCGTTCTGCTGCCTTGGAACTATTCGCACAACAGTTTGCTACTGATGACCCACCCCCCGCGACGCCCCACGCCGGAAATCTGGACGTTGTGCTGCGTTGGGACTATTCGCACAGCCGACCGCTACTTCGTTGTTTTTCCCTAAAAATGTTTATATGTTATTACTATTTTTGTTTTCTTGTATATATTTATAAATTATTAAAGTTTTATAATCTTACTACTTTGTCGGAGTGCTATATATTTTTAATGTGACACATAATTGTAAAAACTTTGATGTACAAAGAGTCATCCCTGGAATCTTCCGCTTCAGGCTCGGTCCCCTCCCCAATCACAATACAGGATGGTTTTCAGATAATAGCAACGCTTCTGCTGTGACGGATCTCATCGAGTGTGGGCCTTGATCTACTATAACTCCTTTGAAGAGGGGTGATTCTTTACAGCTGTGGCCATAAACTACATCTGCAGGGCTAGCTGATACCCTAGGACCAGCCTGGACAATCGGACACAGAGGAAAAGGAGTGTCAGAGGGTGCGGTAGTGAATAGGGCGAAAGGGAGGTGTCGGGCGGGCACAGGGTGTGATTCTCAGGGAAGAGCAGCGCAGATGGGGGGAGGTTTATTACCCATGCATAAGACAGAGAGCGGGGGTGACCACTGCCTGGGGCAGATGCTTCCGAGGGTGGGGAGCCATGCTAAGGATCGACAGCGTGCACAGAGTGGGTCTGGTCAAGGCATCTAAAATGGCTGCCGTGCACGACAAAAGTGTGGCATTTGAAAAAAGACAAGATGGCGCAGACAATGTTTTTCAACACTTCCTGATTTCCTTCGAATCGAACGTTAACAGACGTTGGGGCATATTACCAAAGTTAAGCGATATTTATCCCTAACGATGCTTAGCAACGATTTTTTTACCGTCAGAAATTATCGCAGATAAACCTTGCTATTATCAAGGTTTATCGCAAATACGATAAAAAACGACCGCAATGCATTAATATCGCTGAAAACTCAGCGATATTCATGCATTACCGAGCTAATGCTCTTAGCCATGTTATCCACCTCCCATTGGATAACATGGCTAAGAACTGCTCAGGGCAGGTGGTAGCTTTTGGAGATATTCGCGCTTATCTCGAATATTTCCAAAAGTTGATAATAGGAGATAGCGATGTTAGCGACTGTTTCCAGTCGCTAACATCTTGGCATGCCCACTTTGCATGTCATTAGTGATAAATATCACTCACATGCAAAGTGGGGCCCAAGATGGTCGCTATCTTCTACTAGCCGTTGCTAACTGGTGTTAGCAACAGCTAGGTAATACACATATAATTTTATCTCCGCGAAGCGGAGCGCTGTTACAGATATATATCTTGTTTTTTAACGTTAATTTCTCAAAATGCACTGAAGCACATATATTGAGACCTAGCAAAGGCACATCGGGCTACCAGTCCCTACAATTTTGCCAAGTTTCGTACAAATCCATTCAGCTGTTCGATCCTACCGAGAGACAAGATGGCGGCCGCTACGGACTGTTTGGAATGTTTACAGACACCGGAGAGCCAATCAGCTTCGCTTCGCAAAGCTCCGTAACGCGAAAAGTACGCGAAGCGGTGCGCTGTTACAGATATATATCTTTTTTTGAACGTTAATTTCTCAAAATCCACTGGAGCACATATATTGAGATCTAGCAAAGGCACATCGGGCTACCAGTCCCTACAATTTTGCCAAGTTTCGTGCAAATCCATTCAGCTGTTCGATTATTATTATTATTTTTTTTTTTTGCCCCGCGGGGCCCTTTTAAAACCTCCACATCAAACCTAAACGGTCAGGGAGGATCTACTATGCCCCCTTATGGTCATTTGCCCCTTCGGTTTGGCCTCCGCTTGTCTCTCGATCCTACCGAGAGACAAGATGGCGGCCGCTACGGACTGTTTGGAATGTTTACAGACGCCGGAGAACCAATCAGCTTCGCTTCACAAAGCTCCGTTGCGCGAAAAGTACGCGTCCTGGAGCGCTGCCCGGTCCGCTGTTACAGATATATATCTTTTTTTAAACGTTAATTTCTCAAAATCCACTGTAGCACATATATTGAGACCTACAAAAGGCACATCGGGCTACCAGTCCCTACAATTTTGCCAAGTTTCGTGCAAATCCATTCAGCCGTTCGGGCTAAAAGTGAGGCCAACCGCCCTATGGAAAACTCAATGTTAAAAACACGTTTTGGGACCCCCCTTTTTTCTCGGCCCCCCCTTGACGAACCCCCCCCAAATTTTCAAGGGCTACTCAGAAACAAAATGTGCCATTTTCCTGAAAATTTCAGCCAATTCCGTCCACAAACGCCAAAGTTATTAGACATAGAATTTTCAAAAATCCCATAGAGAAAAAATCCTAACTATATATACCTACTGGCGACCGCCAGTAGGTAATGTGCTTATGTGTATCTTTCTATCTATAGCAATTCGTTCCAAAGAAAAGGCATTTTTTGTTTCTTTACTAACTTTTGTGCTATCTGCTTTATACTTTCCAAAACAAAAGTTCATCCACTTTGGAACCTTCATGAAAAGTGTGTTCTGTTTTTGTTATTTGGTTGTTGGGTGTAAAACAGTTCAGCCGTTTTCAAGAAATTAGCATTCAAAAAAGGTGCTTGGAATGGGCCTAAAGAGTTAACCCTCAGAAAATGTTAGCAAAATCTAGATCATTGGTGTCCAGATATGCTCTGTTTGGCCCATTTTATGGAGATTGGTCAGTCCAGATTGGATGACTACAATGAACAATATGTTGTGGCAGTCATAACAGGACTGCAGTGAAATCCATCTCCTAAAGGAAAAAGTTTGGAGGACTGAATAAACTACTCGTGGTGGTTAGGGATGGCCACCGTGGGCAAAGGAACACCAAAATCATCTTGAGTAATTATCGAGAGAAGTTTGGTCACACAGGGGCACCAACTTAGAAACGGACCAGGTTGCGCTCCGCTACATTTTCCAGTTTACCTTTGGGGTCAACCAAAGCACCAAGGGCCAGCGCAAGCAACACATAACCTACCTCTAAAATCTCTGCCTATGCCCCCAGGAACCCCTGCTGCCCAGGGTGCTGCTGCAAAATGGTCCATGGGATCCAAAGCCCAGGAACCAAAAAAACAGTGTGAGCCCTTCCAAGCTTTTGAAAAAAACTTCACCAGGGAGGGAGCCGGAAGAAGTCCTGGAGGCAGTGAACTCCTCCCACACCTCCAATGTGCCTGCTTAGTGCTAGGTAACAGTTGAATTAAAATGAAGTTAACACACAAGGCCATTTCCAAAACAAAGAGTTAAACATTTGAAAGTTGAGGTGGCCCACTGTCGCATCAAAGAGATTGCTTCGGACCCTGTAGGAAGCACCCCATAAACCCCAATGCGGGCTCAGAGATTTGAATATTCCAGCTGAGGTTCCATCAGAATGGGCAGTCACCATCGTTAAATGTATTTTGAGAGCTGCAATAAGTGCAGCAGCCTTCAAAAGAACCCTAACAACACTTTTGGAATGTTTCCCTAAGTCTCTGTGATCATCGCAGACATGCTATGGGAGGCTACTTAATTTGCGTAAAGTTTCCTGGAGCCTAGACTTTTGTTCAGTGGGTCCTGCAGTGCAAGATCTTTAGATGGTGGGTCTTGAAACTGTTTGAGCAGCTTTGCAAAAATAGAAAAAAATGTGTGTAAGCTTTATCTTTAATAATGCCATGATTTATTAATATCAACGATCTGAATAGTCGAACATCGTATTCTATATTGAATAGTTTTGAAGAGGGGGATCATCATGATCCTCCATAGGTCATGCAGCCCTGAAAGGCTTTGGATTCAAAAATGCCCCATAAACCTTTTTGAAAGTTTATAACATTTTTCATATTGGTGCATTGTGGTGCCCCAGGAATAACAAGGGCACCATTAAGGATGAGCTATACGTTTTGTAGACTACAAGTAGTGCAGCAGACCCCACAATAGCCCTTACCATCATTTTGAAAATGGTACCCAACGTCTCCTACGTCATTTCAGACATGACCTCGTGAGTCTTCTTCATTAGATTATAGCACTCCTGGATGTTCTGGTTTTCAGTTGTGTGTCTTATTGAGTGTAGGAGCCCCACTTGGCATGTTTTGGAACTGTTTTAGCAGCAGTATGAAAATGAAAACAGATATGCTTGTATGGATTTAAATAACGAAGTTCTTCATTAACAGTAGTCATGTAAGTAATCAAATGTTACATATTAATATTTATGTATGGGGTACAATTATGAAAGGTTTTAATATTGCTTTAATTGGATCTTACTGCCATGCCCTCATATATTTAAATGCAGTGACACCATGACAAGCCAGTAGACCTGACTTTTTACCTATTCCCCCAAATGTACTGTGTTTATGCATAGGGTTGTGATCGGTTAGCTGGTGTCACCATAGGTATTTTCACCTGCCTAAATGCATATCTTTTTTAATTCATTCAATGCATTTAGTAGTGTGTGTATAATAAATGTACTTTCCTCTTTTATAAGCAAGAGCACTCGCTGGTCAATGATTTACAGAGTGTTATTTGTTTTGTGTCAGCAGGCTGGGGTACTAGCCCACACTGTTTACACGGAGTAGACCATGGAGTCCTGGCGGAGGTCCCTGACTCTGAAACTTAAGGAAACATTTATAAAGGGACAAGGTGTGCACACCCTGACCCTCCCAAGGGCATGTGCAGAGGTCCCAAAGGAACTCCCATTAAAAACAATATTTTAAAAAATGGCTGAAAATGTAACTGACCCACTGGTCACCGAGGACTCCATGCCCAAGCCAGGATCCAGAGAGAACACCACTCACCCCTCCCAAGAACTCTGTGACACCCTCTCAGACTACTTTCACAACAAGATCACCACCATCTACAACAATTTCAACCCCCAACCCACCGCTCTCAATCTCAACAAACTTGACCACCCAGCTCACACCAGCCGCACGTCCACCACCTAGATTCCTCTCACCAGGCAGACCACCAGGGCCATCATGTGTTCAGTACACTCCGGGGTGCCCACCGACTCCTGCCCCCACCATCTGTTTAACCTCAGAACCACCATATCAGAACAGAGCTCACCAGCATCATCAACACCACCATCTCCACAGCAACCTTCCAGGCCAAATGGAAACTGCAGAGGTCAGACACCTCCTAAAGAAACTGTCCACTGAGCCCAGAGACCAAAAAAATTATCAACCAATCTCTCTGTTCCTCTACCAGGTCAAAGTACTGAAGAAAGCCATCAACCTACAATTCACCAATTTCTTGGAACAGAACCACCTCCTCGATGCCTAACAATCAGGATTTCATGCGAACCAGAGCACTAAGACTGCGCTGATCGCAGCCACAGATGACATCAGAATCCTCCTTAACAGTGGCCCTGATCCTTCTCAACCTCCCTGCTGCGTTTAACACTGTCTCCCACCACACCCTCATCAATAGACTCCACAACGTGGAAATTCAGCAAAAGGCCCTCAAATGGACCACCTCTTTCCTCACAGGATGCACACAGAGCATCCGGTTCCCACCTTAACCTCTGAATCTAAGGACATCATATGCGGCGTGCCCCAAGGATCTTCCCTCAGCCCTACCCTGTTCAACACCTGCATGAGCCCCCTCACAGACGTAGTCAGATCCAAAGGCCTCAACATAATCTCATACGCGGATGACAGTCAACTAATCCTCTTGCTCTCGGAGGACCTCTCCAATGCCAAAACCAACTTCTGCAACACCACAACATAGCCGACTGGATGAGAGATAACTGTCTCAAACTTATCTCTGACAAGACGGAAGTACTGATCTTTCGAAAGAACACTGCCAGTTTGGGACCACAGCTGGTGGCCTGCAGAGCTCTGACCCACACCAATAGACCATCCACACAACCTAGACATCTTCCTCAACAGCGAACTGACCATGAAACAACAAGTCAACGAAGTCACCTCCTCCTGCTTCCACATTCTCCGCATGCCCTGCAGAATCATCAGATGTATCCCAGTCAACACTGGAAAGACTGTCACACAGGCCCACATCACCAGCTGCCTTGACTACAGCAACACACTCTACGCTGACATCTCCACCTAGCTCCTCAGATGACTCCAGACCACACAAAATGCCACAGGCAGACTCATCCTGGACCTCCCCATAAGGACCCACACTAACCCCTGCCTCAGAAACCTCCACTGGCTCCCCATCCAGAAAAGATGCCATTTCAAGATCCTCACCTTTGCAGACAAATCCCTACACGATCAAGGACCTTCCTACATAATCCAGCGACTGAGCCGCCATCTGCCCAAAAGACACCTGCGTCCCTCCTCTCTGGCCCTCACCGATGACATCGCAAATTACATCATAGATGACATCACTGATACCGCACAGAGTGACTTAGTGCATGTATACATGTGAGCGCATAGCATGCAGCCGTGGCTCGTGCAGGTAAGAGCGGTGGGGCGCTGGGACCAGGTTGCGGGGGGATTCGACAGACGATCACGAGGGAGAATTAAATGAATAATGAATTTTCCCACATCGTCATCTGTCAAAAACCACCCCCCACCCGGCCCCACAGCACTTACCTAGACAGGCCACGGCTGATAGCATGGTAACAGCGTAAGACCTTGAGGCAAGTATGGTTTTGCATGTTCAAAGTTATATCATACACAGTTTGCAAAACACTATAGTTTTAAAATTGCCAGCCACCTGAAGCCTTTACAAGGGTGATTCCAATAAAGTGATTTGAATACAAACGCTTTTTGCAGTGTTCAACAATTAAAAATTGCGTGACACCATTAATGTCTATAGAGACAATTTGTTTGTTAGCTGGGTGAATACAAGAAAAAATGGGATAACCTCCACTAACTGTGGACTTGACAGATATATTATTTGTCCAGCATATTGTCAAAGGTTATGTATATTATGTTTTGATTGGTGATATAAAAATTGGCTATAGATGTACTTGTATTGAATTGCTTCAAGTCCACTAACCCTGTCACTTTTTATTTATAACGTTTTAAATAGTACGAACATGACCCATGAGGGTATCAGAGAGCTTTACAGATGATTGGAAATAAAAAACAATAAAGAAAACAACAACATAATCAAGAGAGGTACAGACTGTGTAAGTACAAAAACTCAGGCAAGTTACCTCCATAGGACAAGTCGACAAGACAATAGACATGGTCCAACAATTGAGTAATAATCATGGGTGTAGATCATGAGTCGAAGGACTGGATGATGTTATAAGTGATGTCATCAATGATTTCTTTTGAAACGTCATTAGTGATCTCATCAATGTTATCTTTTAACACACATGAGTTATGCAATATTTGAAGTCATAACTAGTGCATGGTGGGGCACAAGTTATAGTTAGCTTAGCATGCTATACCTTGAGAATTTCAGTTTTATTTTGTCTTTAAACATTTGCTTGTATCACATTTCAACAACAAACTATAACATCACTTAAAGGTCTGGATAATTCAGTGAATTTCTAGTTTTTTTTAACATACGCTAAAATCTTATCACCATATATATCTAGAACATGGCTTTAATATTTCTTTTTTCATGAACTTCTTTTAACTTAGGGGAATATCTTTTTAGGATATCAAACTATAACGTATCCTTAACCATCATTTCTTTTAGAGAATTTCTGGTTTGTTTTGATCATATTCAGCCAAATCACTCAATTTGCGTGGTCTCTGACCATGGGCAGTAGAGGTAAAACACAGTGTCCAATCCAACACAGCTGTACAACTTCCTGCTGTTTATGGCCACAGGGACTGGCTCTGGCAAAATCCTGCCCCCATCTCTCCCTGCACACGGGGAAGTTGGCGACAGGGCAAGAAGTGGACAAAAGTAAAGTTATTTTACCCAGTCGATAAATTAGGGACAAGTTCCAGTCAAAGATAATCCCACTAATATTGCTTTCTTTGGGAATAAAGGAAAACCCATGGAACTAGTCAAGGGGGATTAAAGCTCCATTTTCAAATTCTCAAGCGCAATGTGTAAAGAGATATTTGGAAACATGCACACATATGGAAGTGTGCATTTGGGCATGCTGTGTATGGTCCCTTGACTCAGGCCATACGGTGCTAGTAAAAGCAGATGGATCGATGATGGTGGAAATCATGCTAGGCAAGGCATGCATTAACATGAGTAGCATGCCAATATCAACAACCATGAATGAATCACACAATGAAAGGAGAAGCTGTGGTGAAAGAGCTTGTGACAGGCATATGATGAGTGCAGAGATAACATGTTGTATGTGTGAGGTGCTTGTGAAGCAGGGCATGCCCTTACACCTTCAGTGATACTCAGAGGTATATCCCCTAGCCCACGCATACTACCAATCATTTATTTTGGAATTCCACTGCACAAAATGCCCTGAGGTTGGGGTACCTCTAACCTTCCATACCGAAAGATGGAACAAATATTTCCAGACTTCTTCAGTCAATCAGGGTATGGTGATTCAAGAACCACTTCAAACAGTTCACAAAACATGGAGAGCCCCCACTAAAAAAAATAACTTGTTGGCCAATCAGATATAATTTTTCATTTAAATTATCAGTATGGAAAAAACAGCTGTCGAAAGAGCGCTACATTTTTAATTTTTCCGTTTTCTTAGAAAAAATACTGAACTAATGTGCACATAATAAACCCAGACCTAGTCTGCTTCCAGCTCTATCTTCATGCCTAGATGTTTGAAATTTTCTCCAGCTATTCTTGCTGTAGTGGGAGTGAAAATTCCCATGCGATATGAATGGGAAATTAATATTTTTAGGACCACTTTTATGACTTTGCCCCTCTTGAAGTATGTGCAGGAAATTTTAATGGACTTTTCTTAGTTGTCAGATATTTTTTTTATTTTTTTTTATTTAAAAACTTTTTATTAAAATATAAAACGTAGAATATACATCTGGCTTTCTGATATACAGTACAAAATGTGGTAAGCTTCGCCTTTGTTTTTCTCCGAGAAAGAGAGGGGAAAGAGAAAAAGAAAGAGAAAAAGGAAGAAAGAGAGAAGGGGGGCTAGTTGTATGTCCTTGGCTGGGGTTTCGTCAGCTGTGCATCTAGGAGCTTCCACATCTCTTCTTTTGGGTTGTGTTCCTTTGAGAAATTCCCCGTTATGTTGTCTGCTCCTCTGAGAAAGGTGACCCAGTTCATCCATGTTTTAAAATTGGCTTTGGCTGTGTTTTTCCAGTTCGTCAGGATTATTTTTAGTGCTGCTGTGATCAGTAAGTCTAGTAGGTCTCTATCTTCTTTGCTGTTGAGGTCTGCTGTCATGTGTTCTGTGGCCAGGCTTACAAAGCTGATTGTTAAGTCTTTGTCGAATACATCGTTCAGGAAGCTGTTCACTTTCATCCAGAACTTCCTGACTTTAGTGCAGCCGAAGATCAGGTGTTCTAGAGTTCCTTCCTCTTTCCGGCAGTTCCAGCAGTCGCCTGATTCTGTGATGCCTATTTTGTGGAGTCTTGACGGTGTCCAGTAGGCTCTGTGGAGTAGCCAGAATTTTGTCTGGGCTAGTTGTGGGGTTATCTTGTTTGTCGATGCCGAGCGCCACATTGTGCCTCGTTCGCTGTCGTTTAGCCGCCTTCCCATGAGTTGTTTCCACGTGTTCGTTGTTTTCTTATTCAGTGACGATGCGGTTGGGTTGAGGAGCTTGTATATCTTTGCCGTTTGGTGGCCTGCCGAGTTTAGAGTTTGCAAGTATTTGATGATGGTTGGTTCTTCCTTGCTTAGGTTCGCTTTCGTTATGGCTGTTTTGATCTTCAGGAAGGTGTAAAGTTCCCGGTTCGGGAGCCCGTGTAGTTGTTGCAGGTTTTGGAATGTTAGTGGTGACTGTTTAGTTTCTAACTGGCTTGGGAGACTTATTCCTTTCTCTATCCATGTATCATTGTGCAATGTTGCTCCTTGGTAGGTTATCTTTGTGTTGAACCAGATCGATTCCCATGTCGTGCCTTTCAGTTTCCGTGCCATACATTTGTCTATTTTCATCAGTGCCTCCTTTGTGTGTCTCAGTATCGGGTTCAGTCTATGGTGGTGCTTGTTCGCGGTCAGAAGCGCTACGGGGTTTAGCCCCTCCAGAATGTTCCTTTCCACCTCTAACCAAACAGGTTCGTAGCTTTGGGTGTTGTCTAGCCAGAAGCTTCCTTGCCTCGCTAAGCAGGCTGTTTGGAAATTTTTGAAATTCGCTAGCTTGAGTCCTCCCAGGTCTTTCGTTAATCTTAGCTTCTGTGGGTTGATTCTGGGTTTTTTGCTTCTCCATATGAAGTTGTTTATGAGTTTGTCCAGTTTTTTGTGGAATGTGTCTGTCATCAGGAGGTGTAGCATGCTGAGCGTATAGTTGATGGCTGGCGTTACCATCATCTTTATTGTTTCGATCCTGCCCCACCAGCTTATGTATTTGGGTGACCACAGGTCTAGTCTTTCTTTTATCTTCTTCAGGGTTGACTCCTCGTTGTGTTCTACTGTGGATGTTAGGTCTCTCCCGAAAAGCAGGCCCAGGTATTTGAGTGGTTTCGTCTGCCATGTCAGTCCTGAGTCACCAAGCACCTCTCTGGTGGTGTGGATGTTCATTGGCTTACATTCTGATTTGTCTTTGTTGAGCTTGTATCCCGAGGCTTCAGCGTATTCTCCTATTGTGTCCATGAGTGCTGTTATTGACGGATCTATGACATAATATCGACAGACAGAATATCTACATACAAAAATATCGACACAAAAATATCGAAATCAAAAATATCGGAGTCATATCTTCATAAAGGTAAGTACAAAAATATCGAAAAATTAATATCGTAGTACAAAAATATCGAAATTAAAAATATCGTTTTTTTAAATGTATAAATAATAATGTAAAAATAATTTTAAAATACATATAATTTTACAAATATTAAATAAAAACATTAAAACATAATTAAAAAATTAAAACTAATACATATACATTTAAAATAAATTAAAAATGTAATAATTTTATGTAATTTTATTTTTTTTAATTTCATTTAATTGATTTAATTTAAATATAAATTTATTTTATTTTTACCCTGTACGCCTGTACCCCAAAAACCCAAAACTGACCCTGAACCCTAAAAATACCCCTTTACCCAAAAACTGAAAACTGACGCTGAACCCAAAAAATACCCCTTTATCCAAGAACTAAAAACTGACCCTGAACCCAAAAAATACCCCTTTACCCAAAAACCCAAAACTGACTCTGAACCCTAAAAATACCCCTTTACCCAAAAACTGAAAACTGACCCTGAACCCAAAAAATACCCCTTTATCCAAGAACTAAAAACTGACCCTGAACCCTAAAAATACCCCTTTACCCAAAAACTGAAAACTGACCCTGAACCCAAAAAATACCCCTTTACCCAAAAACTGAAAACTGACCCTGAACCCTAAAAAAACCCCTTTACCCAAAAACTGAAAACTGACCCTGAACACTAAAAATACCCCTTTACCCAAAAACTGAAAACTGACCCTGAACCCAAAAAATACCCCTTTACCCAAAAACCCAAAACTGACCCTGAACCCTAAAAATACCCCTTTACCCAAAAACTGAAAACTGACCCTGAACCCAAAAAATACCCCTTTATCCAAGAACTAAAAACAGACCTTGAACCCTAAAAATACCCCTTTACCCAAAAACTGAAAACTGACCCTGAACCCAAAAAATACCCCTTTACCCAAAAACTGAAAACTGACCCTGAACCCTAAAAATACCCCTTTACCCAAAAACTGAAAACTGACCCTGAACCCTAAAAATACTCCTTAAAAAAACTAAACCATATCAAATTTAAAATATTATTATATACTTACCTATACTTACGTTGTAATGGTATGCGTTGTAAAAGTTGCGTTGTAAAGGTTGTTTCCCCGGTGGATAGCGTAGGGGTAAAAATTTACTATTCACACTCCAGAGGGTGCAACAGTAGGGAAAGCGTTGGATAGCATGGGGGTAAAAATTAATTCCCACACTACTCCCACTTTAACACACAACACACTACACATATAAAAAAGACAATTAATATAAATTTCAATTAATCAATTAATAACAATTAATATTACTAAATTGATGTAATTATAAATGAACTAAATAACACATATTAATTACTAATTAATTAACAATAAATACCAAAGAAAATTACAATCTGTTTAAATAATTACATTTAATTATATCACACCCTATCCCCCTATAAACACACAACCCACTACACAGAAATAAATCATATCATTTATTCACTTAATAAATATTATTTACCAATTAATCATTATTTAACAATAACAAAAAATTAAATATGAGTTATTGGGCAAGATGGCGAGTTATTGGGCAAGATGGCCGCGGAAGCGCTGTAGGAGTAAGTCGCATCCCGACCCCTCTCCGAACTATGTTTAATCCCAGGCACCAGACGGACCTGTGAAAGCAGTATGCTACTTATCTTTTACAGCCAGCAGAGGAGCGATAACAGATCGAGATCGAAGAAGCACAACGGTGTGTTTTGCAGCCTCGCACGCATTTTGGAAAAAGTGAAGACACTGTCTGTTTCACTTTTCAAAGCATTTCAGGCAGATATGGCGTTCCGTGGAAAAGACAAACAGCAACAGGCCATGTCTAGCGGCTTAAATAAAGAAATATGCCAGAAAGAAGCCGGGAGATCAGGCGCCATCCCGAAAACTAAAATGCCACCTCCTGCCAAACGATCGACCCCCACAGTATCTACAGCATCTAAAGCTCAACAGCGCAAGTTGGAGAGAGCCAGCGAGAAAGAGCTCAAGCAGAGCAAAGATTTACAAAGCAGTAGCAGCAATCAAGCGGCGCGGGACCCTCCAGAGAAGAAGAAGAGTGAGAAAGACCCTACCTACCGGCAGCCTTCTGTATCAGAAGTCTTCAGTGTCAAAGCACCTCCGGGGGCATCAGGATCTGTCACGGTAACCCCGCCGAGCACAGCAAGCTTGCCGCCCGATGGATCAGGCAGCAACGTCCTCGAGGACGCAAGCGGAAGCGTCGCTAGGCAACCGGGATACACAGATCTCATGCTTCCCGCGGAGCTCCCGATAGCGAGTTTGATTGATGACGCTGGGCGAGAGCTGGAGCAGGGGAGCCAGGACGAGGGGAGCGATGCCGAGAGAAAGGTGAGAGAGGCTGCTGCTGGCGGGGCAGAGGTCTTGAGCACTGGTCAAATGCTAGATGCACTCAAAGAGGTGGAGGCAGAGATGCTCGAGGAGCAAGCCCATCTACAAAGAGATAGTGCCACAAAGTGGGGGGGGTAGCAATCCCCAGACCACAGAAAGACCAGGCAGAGGCGGATCTCACGGAGGGAGTTGAGGGGGACAGGTTCTTCTCGGTCCCTGAAGAGTCCGAATCAACGATGGCAAGTAGCGATGAGGAAAGAATCACTTCAGATTCGTGCTCGAGTTCTGGAGACAGCGGCGGTTCCAGGGGTAGAGGCACTCAAAAAAGGCGCAAAATGGCATCTAGAAAAGCAGGCTCCCCTCTGAGTTCATATAAGAGTACACATAAGAAACTGTTATGGGACTATTCTGCTACCTCTAATATGTATAAAGAGGATGGTCAAGAAATTCAAAGTGAAGGAGGAAAATTGGATATAATGTTTGCCACATTAAAGCAGATGCAAACAGAAGCTAGAGCTGAAAGCCGGAGAGCTAGGCATGATACCAAAAAAATCCAAGCGTCAATCAGGAAAATAAATAAAAAATTTGAGGAAGTGGAGGAGAGAGTCATAGGAGTCGAAGAGAGAACTGGTAGACTAGAGGATGAAGTTACAGACTGGCAGACATCTAGAGAGGAGCAGACAAAGATCGTGGAGGATCTACAATGGAAGGTGGAGGATCTGGAAAATCACCAGAGGCGCAATAACGCCAGACTCCTTGGAATTGAGGAAGGTGTGGAGGGGCAAGACCCCAGAGGCTTCGTTATCAAACTGCTAAAAGGAGCCTTCCCGGAGGCGCCATGGCATTGGGAGCAAGAAGTACAGAGAGCCCATAGGTTCCCCCTCACAGTAAAGAAAAGGCGAGAAGAGGGTACAGGTGCACTTCCAAGGGCCATGTTAGTATTTTTTGGAAACTTTTTAGCAAGACAAGAACTGATGGAGAAAGCTAGACCTGATTCTAGGAAGACCGTCGAAGGAATAACATTTTTTGCTAGACCAGACTTCTGTCATGTAACAGTTGAGAGGCGTTGGAGACTCAGACAATTGATTGCAGCATTTCAGAGCCAAGGGGCAGAGGCTTATTTAATGTTCCCGGCAAAGTTAAAAGTTATTTCCGCAGGTCGAACAAGAATGTTCTTCTCAGAGATTAAAGCAGGAGACTTTTTGTCAGAATTAACAGAACAAGGGGGAGCTAGGAGAAAGTAAAAAAAAAAAAAGGGGGGGGGGAAAGGGTAATGGGAGAAGATAATCAGATTAATAAGATAATCAGATTAATGAGCCTGGTAGTTAGGAATAACAATGGTGAAGGAGTGCTGAGGGGAGGAGAGGGGGGCGACACTACAACGCTCAGTGGTCACGCATAGGTCAGGAGTGACCTATTTGCCTGTCGCAGGGGGGGTGGGTCAGCAGGTTGGGAGGGGGGAATGAAAGGGGGGGTGGTGGGGGGGGGGAATGGCACTGGTGATGGTTAGTGTAACTAAACAGTACAGATTTGTAATTTATATAAGGGAGAGAGAAAATGCGTGGATAACTTCAAGAGAGCAGTTGTTGGGGTGGTAAAAGTAAAAGTGGTACAAGTAAAATATGAGTTATGGCAATCAGGATAATCACGATCAACATTTGTGGTCTAAATAACGGGGAGAAAAGACAAAAGCTTTCTGCATTGTTACGATTTTGGAGAATTGATATAATTTGTTTGCAGGAAACGCATGTAGCCGTCAAAGACAAGTTTATGCTGGATCAAATGGGATTTGAGGTCCTTGCTTATACAGGACAGGAAGGGAGAAATAAGGGAGTGGCAGTTCTGGCTAGGAAAGGCACTGTAAAAATTAAAAAGAAAAAGGAGGACCATGATGGGAGATGGGTAATGTTGGATATGGAAACCATGGCAGGAAGATTTACACTCACCTCAGTGTATGGGCCAACTGAGGACGAACCTGAATTAATTGAATTCATGGACGGTGAATTAGCATTGTGGCCAGAACCTGTGATATGCTGTGGGGATTTTAACATCAACGGTTTGGATGGCCTAACTGATAAGGGTGGTGGTAGATACCGTGGGAGGAAAAAAAAGATATACAAAGCTGTACAAAATCTTGTCCAACATAATGCGCTGGTGGATATGTGGGCGGAAATGAACTCAATAGGTACAGGAAGTACTTTCTATTCAGCCCCACATAAAACAATAGCCAGACTGGATTACTTCTTTATATCTAGCTCACTTGTAGGTGGAGCCAGAATAGAACGGCTTCCCAGAATAATGTCAGACCATAATCCGCTGGTCCTAAGTTTGTCAGTGCCTAAAAATAAGGAAAGATCAATAACCACATGGACATTTGAACGAGGGTTGCTGAAGGAGAAGGAGTACATTACAAGAATGCAGGATTGGATAACACAATTCTGGGACATGAATAGGTATTCGGCTTCAGCGGATATGGTATGGGATAGCTTTAAAGCAGGAGTGAGGGGGGAGACATTAAGTTACACACTATTAAGAAGTAAGAGGGAAAAGGAGAAGATGGAAGAGGAGATTAGAGCTCTGGTGGATCTAGAAGAGGCGCTAGCGGATGCAATAGGTAGACAAGAACCTATTGAGCAGATCCTGTTGGCCTTGGAAGTGCAGAAGGCAGAAGCAGGCACTACACTGGCGCAGAAAACAGCAGGGAACTATCTAGCAAAAAAAGTAAAATGCTACGAATTTAATGAGAGGGTGGGACACCTTCTGGCAATTAGGACCAGACAAACTCTAGCAGCAGGAGAGATAAAAGAAGTTAAGGATAGCACTGGGACAATTGTCAATAAAGTAGAGGAGGTACAGGAGGTGTTTAGAAGGTTTTATGAGGTCTTATACGAACAAGACACAAACAATGAAAATCTAGAGACAGAAATTATGGAATATTTGTTACAAGAACCACAGGTAGGTTTAAGCACAGAGGAGAGGGATAAGTTAGATGGGCAGCTAACAGTCCAGGAGGTAAGGGATGCGGCATTTAGTCTCCCCTCTGGCAAAGCAACAGGACAAGACCAGATACCTGCAGAGTTCTACAAAACCTTTTGGGACGTGTTAGCTAAGGACATGTGGGCAATCTGTTGTATGGCACAGGGGGGCAGAATAGTCCCACAATCTTGGGCCGGTGCAGATATCATAGTGATACTAAAAAAAGACAAACCTCCAATGGAACCGGGCTCATATAGGCCAATCACGTTGTTAAATGCGGATGCAAAGATATTTTCCAAATCATTAGCTAATAGGTTGAGCAAGGTCATAGAGGGGGTGGTATCCCCAGCGCAACATGGCTTTATACCTGGTAAAGGGACTACCCAACATACTAGGCAGATGATTACCATCTTAGATGCAGCGGAGGCCGCAGGAGACCCTGTCGCGGCTAT
Source organism: Lissotriton helveticus (assembly GCF_964261635.1). NCBI lineage: Eukaryota > Metazoa > Chordata > Amphibia > Caudata > Salamandridae > Lissotriton > Lissotriton helveticus. Next base: position 267,018,687 of record NC_136068.1, on the reverse strand, counting down.
TTTTTGGGATGCCGAGAAGGCTTTTGACAGGGTCTCCTGGGCTTATCTATGGAAAGCCATGGAATGGGCAGGTATAGGTAAGGGATATATAACAGCAATCCAGGCACTATATAAACAACCCTTAGCCAGGATAAGAATTAATAAATCCTACTCAAAGGTGGTACAGATTAGACGAGGGACTAGGCAGGGCTGTCCAGCCTCGCCTTTACTATTTGCCATATATCTGGACCCGTTTTTAAGAAGGCTCACACATAATATCAGGATCCCCCCAGTTATACTGCACGAGAAGGATTACAAACTATTCGCTTATGCGGATGACGTGGCTATTACAACATCAGCACCAGAGGGGGCACTGATTGAAATAGAACAGGAGGCAAGGAACTTCGGAGCGGTCTCAGGGTATCTAATAAACAGAGGAAAGACACAAGTAGTACAGAATAGATATACAACATTTGAAGATACAAGAGTAGTTTCAGAAGCAATATACTTGGGAGTCAGGGTGACTGCGGACTTAGAGAAACTAGTAGGGATGAACATGGAACCACTGTTAGGGAAGGTTAAAAGAAATATGGAGAGAGTCAATAATCTACACTTGACACTAATGGGTCGGATTAATTTTATTAAAATGGTCAATTTTCCCAATTTTTTATATCTTTTTAGAGCAATTCCCTTATATTTTGATGGCACATGGTTTAATAGAATAGAATCAACAGTGAATAGATTAATTTGGGCACAGGGGAAGACACGTAGAGCATATCGATTTTTGACACTATCAAGAGAGAAGGGAGGTTGGGGGGCACCGGATTTTAGATTTTATTATTGGGCAGCAGCACTCCAATACTCTAAGGGGTTATTAGGAGGAAGTGACCAACAGGATGAGAGAGCGTGTCCAGCGAACGTCTACGAACCTCTTCTGGGAAAGGCGGCAGAGAATGCCTTAGTAACGACAGTGGATTTTGCCTATTTTAAACACACGAGGTTCAAGACTCTGAGTGCGGTATATAAAATCTGGAGGGCAATTAAGAAAAAGTTAGGTTTAGGAAAGTATAATAGATACCTGAGGCTGTACACGAATAACGAGCTCCCGGTAGAGATTTTTAGGGATGCAGTCATGAAAGAGTGGGATGGCAGGGGGATCAAGAAATTAGGAGACCTATTGGATGTAAAAGGAGGGTTCTTACTGTTCCAAGATATCCAACACAAATTTAAAATATCTGGGGATAATTTCTTTAAATATTTACAAGTGAGGAGCTACTTTCATACAAAACGGGGGGGAACAGCAGGTTTGACAAGCTGTAGGATAATGGACTATTTGGGGAGCAGCCTACAGTGCTCAATTAGACAATTGTACGCAGAACTACAGGAATATAAAACAGATGATAGAGAGAAATATGGCAATAAATGGGTGGAACAAGTAAGGGCTCATCCTGAAGCCCTTCAAACTTCATTAGACCTAGGCCGAACTGTCCAGTGCTCAGCAACGCTACAAACTCAACATTACAAGACAGTTTATTCGTTATACCATACACCTGCTAGAATTGCCCAGTGGGGGGGGGAGCACTGGAATAACTTGTCCACGCTGTAACTCAACAAGCGCCAATATTATTCATATGTTTTCACAATGTCCACAACTTTACACTCTAAAATTGGCAATAGAGGAATTTTTGGAGAGCTCTCTGGGATTAAAATCTAAATTAAGGATGAGCTGTTAATATTAGGTATAAGTATAGGAGATAATAATGTACACCCAGAATTTTTGTTTATGGTTACAGCAGTTTTTAGGACCATTATTGCAAAAGCCTGGATTGACAAATCGGCACCGACGTTTCAGACATGGATAGCAAGACTACTTTCTACATATAATCTGGAGAAAGCTATCTATGAGAGGAAAGGCAGAAGGGCAAGGGCATTGGGGGGTAGGATTTGGCTACCCATCGAGCAATGGAAGAACAGGAAGAATTGAAAGTATATGTGGTGTTGTTTTGCTTTTGGCTCTCCGTGGACTATCTTGATCTTTGTTTCCGTCCCTCTTTCTCTCTTTATCTTCTTTGTTATGTACGAAGACTGTCGAATTTCATTTGTATAACTTTGTAAAATCAAATCTGTACGGGGAAAAAAAAAAAAAATTGTACTGGACTTATCAGAAAAATTGTGGGGGGGGGGGGAATTGAATAAAAATATTTAAAAAAAATAAAATAAAAAAATAAATATATTAGCACATTAACTCTAAATAATTTAATCACATAATTAATATTATTTAATTACCAATTAATTATTAATTAACAATAACAACACATTAAATATATTAGCACATGAACTCTAAATAATTTAATTACATAATTAATATTATTTAATTATCAATTAATTATTAATTAACAATAACAATAAAGTAAATATATAAGCACATTAGCTGTAAATAATTTAATTTACTAATTAATATTATTGTTTCCCAATTAATTAATTAACAATAACAAAAAATTATATATATATAAAAAAATTACTCTAATTAATGTAATTAACTAATTAATATTAATTAATTACCAATTAATTATTAATTAAAAATATGTACAAAATTATATTACTTAATTAACTAATTAATATTAATTAATTACCAATTAAGTATTAATTAAAAATATGTACAAACATATATTAATTAATTAATTATTATTAAATTACTTCCCACCCTATTCCCCTATAAACCCACAACCCGCTCTGATACTAAAACGCAAAATGTAAACAAATTTACAAATTTTCAAACATACATTACAAAACATGTTTAACAAACATATAAACAACACATTAAAATACATAACACTAAACAAAATTTCGATATTAGTAAAATTCGATATTAGTAACATACACACCTTAAAAAAACGATATTCTGTCTGTCGATATTTTGGACATCGATATTCTTTACTATCGAAATTAAAACATCGATATTATTGTATATCGATATTTTAATTTTGATATTTTGTCTCACTACCGTTATTGACGTTGACGGGTTAGTGGTTGTGATTAGGATGTCGTTCCTTGATTTTGACGCCTGCTATTTCTTTATTGTGTCTTATTCTGGCTAGTAGAGGTTCTAGTGCTAGAAGGAAGAGGCCCGGTGAGAGGGGGCAGCCTTGCCTGGTGCCTCTACCCAGTGTGAGTGTTTCCGATGTGCTTCCATTTACTACCACTTTTGCTTTTGGTTTGTTGTACAGGGCCATCACCATCGATCTGTATTTGGTCCCTAGCCCGAACCTGCTCATACAGTTGTTTAGGAATGGCCAGGAAGGGGCATATTACCAAGTGGGGCATTAGGCAATTATAGCCGATTTGGCGGCCGTTTTCGGCTGCTAAGCGGCGATAATTCTATCGCCCTATTAGCAAGCTGTCGCTAACTGATGTTAGCGACAGCTTTTAGGCGATAGCGAGCGGTTTGGGGCCCGCTTTCTATGTCAGCGATGTTTATCGCTATTGACATGCAAAGTGGGCGTACCCAACCAGTTAGCGACTGAAAGCAGTCGCTAACGTGGCTATCGCCTATTAGCAAGGCAGGTGTAGCGATGAAAATATTCGCGCTAAGCGCAAATATCTCCAAATACTAACACCTGCCCAGACCAGTTCTTAGCCATGTTATCTAATGGGAGGTGGATAACATGGCTAAAAGCATTTCGTCGCTAATGCGTGAATATCGCTGTATTCTCAGCGATATTCACGCATTTCGCCACTATCGCTGGATATTTTAGCACAGTGGAGAAAAACGTTGCTAATAGCATGTTTTCTCCGCTAACATATCCAGTGATAGGCAGCGACAAAAAAAATGCGCTAAGCGCATTTTGCAATAAATATCGCTATTCCTTGGTAATATGCCCCAAAGTTTTGGGCAGATGCCTCAAACAGGTAGGGTGACCAGAATTTTAAAGCCAAAAACCGGGACATTTCACAAAAACAGAAGAAGGACTACAATGTTACTTCAAGACGGCGCACAGAATGACCGCGCTCATCAACAGAAAATTATGAAACAGGCAGTAGGAACATACCTAAAATGCAATTTTAAGCCTAGTAGCTTGCCTGTTAATGAAATAGCGTTATTAAAACAACTGCTAACTATCCCTGCTTTGTAAAACATAAAAAAGCACCTGCTGCCATTTTCGTTCGTCCCTGTTTAAAAACCGGGACATGAGCTACATTTCTTGCAATCTGCCGGGACAGCTGGTGAAAAACGGAGTCCGCCCTGGTAAATCTGGGACGCCTGGTCACCCTACAAACAGGGCTAAAGTTATTAGCAAACAAACATTGTTTTCAGTGGACTAAAGAACGCAACTGGATTGGAAGTAGTAGTACAAAGTTTACTAACTCTGTTTTATGTACATCTTTACATATTTATGTGTGTGTGTTTGCTGGTGGGAGTCTATGTGAATGTAGGATGGGCTGTCCGCTTTATTATTTTGCATGGTACCTGGAAATACGCACATAATATTGAATTACATCATATAGTGTATGATTTGTATGACTTTTTATGACAGGGGGCAATCCTATAATAAAGAAATTGAAAGCAAATCATATATTGAAACTTCATGTCAAGTTTAATCATAAATTCTTAACACATTAACTACCTGATAATTGTCAGTTTATTTATTTGATTTTTGTCAGTTGACTCTATATTATGAATGTAAAAAACAAAACTGAAATAGAAGAAAATCCTTCGGTATTTTCAAACAATCTCGAGATACTCTTTCCAGCATCTGCATATCTAAGTAGCCGTTTCTGGTTTACTGCTAGCATCCTGCCTCGCTAATTAAACTATTGGCCTGTATTTGGAATACTAAAGTCTAGCTTTGAAAAAAATAGCATGTCTGCTCAAGGTTTATGGCATCCTGCCCGCTTCTTCCGTTCTCCACGCTATCCTGTCATCACCCGCCCTTGTCCTAACTCGTCACTAAGGATAAAGGTAAACAATGTAATTTAAAATTGAAGAGAGAAAGAGATCAATCTATCTACCTTTCTGTTTGTGTGTGTGTATGTGAGCAGCAGCTTGTGATCCACATATAAATCAATGAAAAGCAGCCAACCAATTGAAAGTTTAACTATTTTCAGTGGGAAAGGTTTCTTTAGATATGTTAAAATAATTCGGCCATCCATCTTCCGTGATCTTGGGTTTTTCGAACTTAGCAGCTTGTAATAAGAAGTTGAACAAAGATGGCGAAACCGGGCTTTTGGCGGCATTTGCATTTTATGGCACCTATTTCTATGCCATACTGAGCTATTCTACATAGAGATGAGACGGTCTTTGAGGCGCCGCTGCTGTATTTGCATTTGGTAAAACAGCCTTAATGATGTGTTGAGAGGCGCCCCCCTGCCATTGTTGCAGGCCGCCGTGTGGGGGCCTGCTAAGTGTACGGGGAGGGGGCAGCAAGCACAATTTATGGTGTCTAAAGCGACCCTTTCCTGAGAGACAGCCCTGGAGACAGAGGATGTTTATTTCAAGGAAGTCCAGCGGCCTTCGCGTCTGGGCAGCATTTAGTTAAAAAAAAAAAAAAGTACAAATATTTAGAAGCATTTACATATGCATTTAATCCGTCGTGCAAGTCTCTCATTGCACGCGGGCGGAATGTTTGTCTACTTGCTGTTTATTTTTGGCATCAACAGATGCAGGGAGGATGACGCTCTGTGAAAGGGTGCAGCGTGGGACCCATGCTGTACGTGGCTGTTAAGTAATGTTTCGGCTGAGATAACATTGCAAAAGCTGTAGCATGGATGGTTCAAAACAGGCGCAATAACAAAACGTGAATAGTGCGCATATAGTAGTTACTGCAACAAAACCTACAAAACCGCATAAAAGCTATTAAAAAAAGAAAAAAGAGAGGCTGTTATAAACAATGGAATTTACACACGTGCTTGTTGGTGATGTATTCGCCTACATCACTTATAAAAAAATATCCTAGAAATGTCATTCTATTTGAAAATAGCCACAGAACTAGTCCGCAGGTGTCACTTGGTTAGTTTGAAACAACTTCGTTCTGTTTTTCATGTTTGCCATGAAGCTGGGTTTTATAAAGCGGTGGTACAAACCCTAACGTTTTAATGGAGCTCTTCTAAGAAAAAACACACATAACGTGTCGAAAAGGAACCGTTGTGCATACTACATTTATGTCATCCAGTTACTCCTCAGATTACCGTATTTTTAATTGCTGTATGTTTTAATTTGCATCATTTTCTTATGATTTGCTAAACTTGCAACCTTTTGTAGTTTTTGGACCCGATTACAATTTTGTCGCAGTTGCGCCGTCTCTCCGCCGACACAGCTGTGGCAAAGCTGTGCAAGGACCGCCCGCCTTTTGACGAGTTGTGTTTGGGTAAGGTGGATGGTCCTTTGCCTTTGTAATGGCGGTGCATGGAAAACAGGTACCGCAATGGGAACGGCCCAAAAAGTTTCAGCACGGCACTGACGGTGTCGTCCATGCTGCGCTGGAACTTTGGGGGAATACAGACAGGGGGCAGCCGCGGTCGGTAGTAGGAGTTCCTGCTGTGCGGTGATGTGGGGAGGGGGAGGGGCAGGGTGGGGGGTAGTAATGTATGGATTACGGAGTTTAACAGGTAAGTAAACATATAAATAAATAAAACAAATGTTGGTGTGCGCACTGCATCGCATTTGGTGATGCAGTGCATGCAACAAAATTTGTTTTATTTATTTATATGTTTACTTACCTGTTAAGGTCCGTAATCCATACATTACTACACCCCACCATGCCCCTCCCCCTCCCCACGTTACCGCCTTGCAGAAACTCCTACTACCGACCCCGGCTGAGAGGGGGCACATGTTGTGCCCCCCTGAATGTATCCCTATGGCAGTGGGCATGGTGGCCCTACAGGGCCCCCTTTGTTCCTGCACCACCAGCTTCGTGGCAGTGTTCCCGCTATGAAATGGCTGGCGGAGAAGGAACTCGTAATATGCTCAGCAAGACTGCTGCAGTCCCGCTGAGGATTTTACATTGCGGCCCAGCTCCGCCACCTTCAGGGAACAACTGCTCCCTGGCTCAGCCGGTGGTCCACGCCTGTACAACTTTGAAAGTCATATTCCAGCAAACGGTGGACCGTAACTGCTGCGCCACCGACCGCCACACTCGTAATCATGCCCTCAGGTTTTTTATCTTGCTCCTTTGCATTCAAACCCTTTCAATATGTTTACTGGATCAGCTCCTATTTCTGACACCTAATCTTTGAAATAAATAGAACGAGAGTCAGCGCTTAAACAGCTTCCTCTAGATGACAGGTGGACAAATACCAAATAATTCAAGGATGCTGTCTAGTCTTGAGTCTTCCTCATGCAATTTTCAGCCACCATAATATTCTCCTTACCTTTTATCTCACTCTTACATGTTATTTGCCATCGCTTTTCGCTATTTTCCTATCTCAACTTCCTCCTTTCTCCAAGATTCGCCTTTCTTTTTCTTGCTTTAAGTCAATTTAATGAGGAAATATATGCCCAAAAATGAGTACCAGTGTCCACCACTGCAAACACTTGCACACTTTTATCATTGTGCATATAATAGGAACATCAATTTCGCAAAGCTATCCCCAAAGTAAGGTTCAGTTGTAAGACAAGGAAGTGATGGATGGAGAGCTTCATTACCAGGGCTTGTAGGGTACAGTCAGGGCCACTGGAATTATGTGGCAGGGGAGGGTCAAATTATGTGGCAAGGTTTAGTTAATAATGTGACAAGAAAAGGCAAATTATGCAGCATTATGCATCACATTTAAAGATAGCAATACTTAATTATTGGGACATTTTAAAACTTAACACTGTTTGGGCACTAGTTGTACCTCATCTGTACCACTTTAGCCGTCAAATATAGCAGTAAGCTATAGAAAGATGAGCAGTCAACCCTTGCCTAGGGCATTCCACTGCACAGCAATGTGTGGCTGCATGTTTACTAACCTTTGAACCATTTGAGCTAGAAACATTTTTTTTGTTAAAATCTGCAGTTTATGCAGCGGATAGCAGCAAATCTACAAATATATGAAACTTGCCGCAGCCTCACAATCGCATCATTCCAGTGGCCCTAGCGACAATATTTTTTAAGTGGACACCCACACGTGTGAGCTGGCTGTCGGATGGGAGTAGTAAGAACTCATTATGAAACATTCTTAGGCAGGGGTCAGTTCAAGCGACAACTAAGCAAGAACTTCTTGATGAGGCAAATACAGCACTTGAAGGCCATAGAGCATGAGTTGTGACCAAAGGAAGTGGGCAGATGGGACTGGACCAAGCATGAGCAGCCAGACAAAATGGCACTCCCGGAACTGTTGAGTGAGGATGGGACAACAGCGTTTATGGTGTGACACAACATCAAATTCGTTCCAAAGTATCAAATAGCTACAACAGGTACTTTAAATGAATAATCTCAAAAGCTGTGCTACAGAGAAGAAATAATAGCTGCAAGTGTGCTCTCTCTTCCACAAGTAGATCAAATAAATTTTTTCTACTTGTATGTTTAAGATTTTTTTCAAGAAAGTTATGTATAACTGTATAGTTTTGGTTATCCTGCCAATTATTCACTGTGGTAAATTTGGAAAATATAGCTGGATGTCTTAAAACTAGGGAAAACCTCTCGGTATAGAATGTGTTGTAGTAAATGTAGACACTTACTTTCAGTATGACTTTCCTTGTTCATTAGCGGAAAATGCTTGGACACCAATTCACAAAAATGTTTTCTTTGAGTTGGTGTGAGCTACTCTTAACTGAGTCCTGACAAAATAACGACTCAGCTGTAAGTTTCCCGGAGTATTTTACACCTAGCCCTACTGCTTACAGTACATTTTGTGAATTTGGCTCATTGATCTTCCTGGATCCAGTGGAACAGCTGATAAAAGCAGCTAATAGGTTTCACACATGCCTGATCTATTGGCTTTATCGATGTTTTGTAGCCATGGTGCACAGAAGCGTGGGCTGCTGTACAACATAGCTTAAAGTTAAAAAAAAATCGGTATGACTGGGTCAGCGCAGACCACGTAATAGCATTTTTTCCCCTTTAAGTCAGGTTGCACAGAACCCCAGGTTGCGATGCAATGTGTCTAAAAAACATTAAACAAAGGAAAATAGAACTTGCATCTGGGCGAGCTATTTGGTATTGTCTAAAGTTTTTTGTAAGGCACTGGAGGGTTGGAGGAGGCAGGGGTAACTGTAGGGGTAAATTAGCAACATAACAACCATGTGTCAAGCAACACGAGGGAGGTGTGGGGGAGATGGGAGGGAACACCAACACAATGGAGAGGGGGCAGGCGCAAGAGCACAGCAGTGGGAGAAGGGAGGTAATGGAGATACATGTAAAACATTTTTTATTTAAAGAAGTACCAGCAGAAGCGTGAGGCCAATAGAGGGACACCGGCCTCAGACAGGAAACTGTACTTGGCCATGCCTCACAGCAGCGGCGATCCCTTGAAGGCCAATCAGGAAGTCGAGGCGAGCAGGAGGCAGTGACCAATGGGAAGCACTGAAAAAAGAGTGACATCGAAGCCTACCAATGATAAATAATGGTAGATAATGGGCGGGCTCTAAGCCACTTTTAAACTTTTGTTGGTTAACAAAAGATTTTGTTGACAGTGCATGTGCACCGTCTCAGGCAAAACCTAAAAATATAGTCCTTGTCCTCTGGTACCCTGCACTTGGATTTTAGACCACATTCCAGCTGGTACAAAAGAGCTACAAATGGAAAAAACACTAATCGTATATACATATACTGTGAGATGACATACAGCCTTCAGGTTACTTACTTCAAGCTTCTCCAGATGCAAAGCATCATGAAATGCCATTAACAAAGATTTTTCTCCTTTTGGGCTGTAACCTAATTTTACAAACAAGATACTTGTGAACAGGGGCGGCTTTAAGGCAGTGCGACTGGTGCGGCTGCACTGGGTGCCGACCTCTGAAGGGGCGCTAACCTCAGAAAGGAGGGGCACGCTGTGTTTAGCAACAATTTATGACTGAAGAGATGGGCACTTTTGGCCGGTGGTAGTAAAATAATTAGATGAGAGGCTGTCATGGGGTGTGGGAGAGCCAAAAATGATTGTCGCACAGGGCGCCACCAGCGCTAAAGCTGGCCCTGCTTTTGAACCATCGGATTTCAGCACCCAGTTTCGACTGATCTTTTATGTGTATTTACTGTCCAACATCTGGTGACCAGCAGTTTTGATCTATGTCCCCTAACACGTCAGTAAAACATTTATCACATAAGTGCCACAGGCAGAAGAGAAAAGCTATCACTCTGTGTCACCCTTCCAGGTCTGAGAATTGTATTGTTTGTGTTGTTTTGCACTTAGTATTTTGTGTGATATTGGTCACTTTCTGTATAATTGAAGACCTGAAGTACTAACTGAGTCTACACTTCTTGCTCTTCAAGATGCCCAATCTTATTATCTGCAGTCACCCCTCTAGTCTTTCTTACAAGAAGCCTGGAACACTTTGACCACAACAGCAATGGATAGCTTAGGCAAGAAATTCAATTTAGTCAAATAAATATATACAATGCACCAATTACTGCAAAATCTGCTTATCTTTTCATCTGTAACTAGCCATATTATTGGCACAAAGGTTAGAAGCATAAAAATCTATAGTGCCTTAGACAGAATCGAACCGGGGGCCCATATAAGTGAGGGTCCCAGGACACCCAATTATATCTGTTTCATGGAATTGGGGTTACATTATTCTTGTCTGCATTAGGACTCATAGGAACCTGCCTGCACCACTTCCAAAAGTTGAGCACAATGTCTGTATCATGGAGATAGCAACAATTCAGACGACCATTTGCAAAGAAAATACATCTCTCTTTTTCAACATATTCGTTTTGTGTTTTGCTAGTGCTTTTTCACAAGGTTGTTCAGCATCATCATGTAGAAATGTTTTGTGCAGATGCTGTGCAACATCAACAAAAAAAGTAAAAAGCTTGCTAACTTGTTTATGTGCTTGCATCATAAAAACGCATGTATGTGTATGCGTCCTAACACTATGGCAACCCAGTGTGATGTTGAATGCACATGCATGCATCACCAAGTAGGTGTACACATACAGCATGACACAACCACCATTTTGTTCATGATTTTCTTTTTTATTTAATGTTCCAAAATGGAAAGTGCTAATCTTGGAGCAAAAACTTTAGAAAATGTAAATTTGAAAGAGCACAAAAGTGTATTTTAAGAAAGGAACAGAAAAATGCAATTTATCCAATCAAAATGTGTCCAAAGAAGCTATGCTCTAGGGGGGATGAACAACCTTAAAGAAAACCTTCATATACAAAGAAAGTAAATTAAATTTGACAAGAACACCAACCAATGATAATCATATGGCTGGCCAAAAGACAACTGTACGTTTTAGTGCTGTCCACAAAAGGTCTTTTGACAATAGACAGCTAAAAGCTATCCGTAGGTGAGACCTAATAATAAGCCATTGTATTGCACTGTACCAGGGTATTTGGATCACGCTTTTTACCGCTATGTGGGGCACTAAAATGCCTGTCCATATAGGTAACACACTACACCCTGTGGGAGTATGCATGAAAGAGTTTTGTCTTTGTTGTGACCATAAATGGGAAGTGTTCCCATGTCATGTGTGATGACTACCGTGGTGCAGCTATCTTGTTATGGGTTGTTGCACATAGTGATGTGATGAATGAGGAAGTGTGAAGGTACACACTAATTTTTAGGTCTCGCCTTGCTAACGCGTAAGTGATGCTATGCGAAATATTTACTGAGGGGCTTTTGAAAGTGCTCCCAAAGTCTGCAGGCGGATCGGGTAAAGTGCATGTGCGCAGGGCGCACGCACCATTTGTCAGCCTGCATGATCACTTTCGCGGCCGCTTTGATGTTCTCAGTGAGCTGCGCGGCCACTGAGAACATCAATGCCGCCACGAAAGTGATCACCATTTGCCATCCGAAGGATTCTGTAAGTCGCAGAACCACTCGCCTTAATTATCATTACATTCTGTTCCTTCGAGGTGTGTTGCTCTTTCTTTGCACACGTGTTTCTCCCGGCACCGTAATGTGCTCGCCCTTGTGTGCTTTTCCCCTGGTTTGTTTTCTTGCCTGTATGCTTCTCCTCCAAGCTCTACATTGCGCTCTCTCCTACATTTGCTGCCCTGTTCATAATACCTTTAGCCAATTGCTTCCCCCCACACTACTGTTTTTTTCGCTTAAAAAAAATTACAAAAAAAAACACTTCAGCTTCTTTTTTCTTTACCAATACAACTCGGATCAGTTGCAGAAAAAAACACGACTGTCTTGTTGTCAGCACACGCAAGGACGGTGCTTCAGTCACTATTGGTAAATATTTGAGTGCGTAGATTTTTTACAGCTTCCACAATCCACATGCAAAAGAATTAGCATGACGCAATGGGCCATCTTGTAGCTAAAACATTTTATTTGTTTTTACAAACCGCACACCGTTCTTTTCTGTAACACTGTGACTGCTTTAAAAAAAAAACATTTTATTTTACCCAGAACTCATAATGCGCTTTATTTATAACACAGGCGCACACTTTCAACAGAAGCGTGGGTAAACAAACTTATTGAGCCGCGCCGCCTTTCTTTTGTTTTGCGTGGTGCAGCACGTTCATTAAAGCTGTTTTTGCGCCCCCACCCTGCTTCACATTATAAGCCCACCCCATCCTCTGAGCACAAACGTAGCCTTTCTCAATCAAACGGCAACGCTTCCTCATTCCTCCTCCCGCAGCCATTTCCTGCTCTGCCCGACCTCCTCCCTCTCTCCTAACACCCCTATGCATAGGTCCCACAAGTACATATAAGTACAGGCTTCACAGCAGCATTTCTATTTTTAAAAATGTAGCATGTGTAGCATTTCTATCCTCAGCCATGCTCTGCCGACCTCCTCCCTCGCTCCCAACACCCCCATGCACAGGTCCCATGGGCGCCTACAAGGTACGGGCTTCGCAGCTGCAGCATATGTATTTTCAAAAGAATAGCGTGTTTAGTCATTTGCAGTTTCTTCCTCATTCCTCCTCCCGCAGCCATTCCCTGCTCTGCCCAACCTCCTCCCTCTCTCCCAACACCCCTATGCATAGGTCCCAGGAGCGCATACAAGTACAGGCTTCACAGCAGCATTTCTATTTTTAAAAATGTAGCATGTGTAGGCATTTCTATCCTCGGCCATGCTCTGCCCGACCTCCTCCCTCGCTCCCAACACCCCCATGCACAGGTCCCATGGGCGCCTACAAGGTACGGGCTGCGCAGCTGCAGCATGTATTTTCAAAAGCATAGCGTGTTTAGGCATTTGCAGTTTGTAAATGTTCAGTCACTACTGGTAACTATTTGAGTGCATAGATTTTTACAGCTTCCAACATGCAAAAGAAGCAGCAGGGCCATCTTGCAGCTAAAACATTGTATTTGTTTTTACAAACTGCTGCTTGTGTTGAGAAAGAGCTTTCATAAATTACCTCTTCTCTCCGTGTGTTTAGAAACCTCGCCCTTAATTCTCCTCCCTTTCCTCCTGCTGCCCGTTTCCCCCTCTCTATTTGTTCTCCCCCATCTCCTCCACCCCGCGCTTTCCATGCGTGTTCGGTTTTCAATTTAAGTTAAACTGTAGAAATAAAACCTCCTGCTTTCGTGTCGGCTCGATCTCACTCCATATCCCTGCGAATGTCATTATTCTGAATGTTTTGGCCTCTGCGGGCAGGGCAAGAATTCAGTGGGGGCTGAGCTCTAATTATTCCACATCTCGGCCTGCTGCATGTCCTCGCGTTCAGTTTCTTTGGGGGACAACAGAGTGTAAAAGTCAATTTCTGTGACCTTTAGAGTGCCAGGATGTTGGCAGAAGTAGGGACCAGGAGGAGCAAAAGTAGCTGTCAGACAAAGTGCTGTTATTGCAGTGTATAGCCCTGCAGCGTGGTGATTTGCTTTACATAATGAATGCACTGTAATGTTCCACACACACAACCACAACCACACACACAACCAGACACACAACCACAACCACACATACAACCACACATACAACCATACACAGAACCACACACACACACAACCACATACACACACAACCACACACACACACAACAACAACCCACACACAACCACACACAACCACACACATAACCACAACCACACGCACAACCACACAACCACACACACACAACATACACACACAACCACACACAACCACACACACAACCACACACACAACCACAACCATACACACAACCACACGCAACGACACCCAACCACACACACAAACACACCCAACCACACACACACAACCACACACACAACCACACAACCACACACAACCACAAAGACAAACACACCCAACCACACACACACAAACACACATAACCACACACACACAACCACACACACAAAACAACACACACAACCACACATATAGACAACCACACACAATCACGCACACAACCACACACACATACACACACACAACCACACACAACCACACACACACAACCATAGACACAACCACACACACAACCACACATACAACCACACACACAACCACACACAATCAAACACACAAGCACAACCACACACATAACCACCCACACACAAACACACACACCCACACACACACACAACCACACACACACGCACAACCACAACCACACACACAACCAAACACACACACACAACCACATCAAACCACGCACACACAACCACAAGCACACACACAACCACACACACACAACCACACACACAACCACAACACACACAAACACAACCACACAACCACACACAACCACACACACACAGCACACACACAACCACACGCACACAAAAATGCACACAAACACACACACACAACCACACCCACTCACACAACCACACACACACACAAACACACCCACACACACACACACACAACCACACACACACACAACCACACACAACCACACACACACAACCACACACACATACAACCACACAAACATACAACCACACACACAACCACACACACACACACAACCACACCATCAGTGCACAATTTCACCAGACACAGACACCATCAGTTGTCAGTGCACGCTTTCAGCGGGCACAAACACCACCAGCCGTCAGTGCACACTTTCACCGGGCACAAACACCACCAGCCGTCAGTGCACGCTTCCACCAGGCACACCCCAACAGAGGTCAGTGAACGCTTTCACCAGGCACACACACACCACCAGCCATCAGCGCACGCTTTCACCAGGCACACACACACCACCAACCGTCAGTGCATGCTTTCACCAGGCACACACACACCACCAGCCGCCACTGCACGCTTGGCACACACCACCAGCCGTCAGAGCACACTTTCACCAGGCACACACACCACCAGCCGTCAGTGCGCGCTTCCACCAGGCACACACACCACTAGCTGGCAGTGCACACTTCCACCAGGCACACACACCACCAGCCATCAGTGCACAATTTCTACAGGCACACACACCACCAGCCATCAGTGTACACATCAATTGTTAACGCATCCAAAATTAACTATGTAGCAATCGCAGTATGGCGCACTTTACTTTTAAACATATTCATCTAAAGCGCAGCATGCCACAATTGCTACAAAAATAAATACACACTTTTTTGGCCTACAATTTATAGACTTTTGTTGCAATTGGTAGTGCAATATTTAGCAATGCCAATAGCTCAAACGTAATTAATGCGAGAGCTAGTGCATTGCAAATGCTTGTTATAATATGTGTTTTCCCGGCAACTCTGATTAGCTCTGTAATGCTGTGGAGTAAAGCAGCAGTCTCCGTAGAATTGTCTTTGTACCATTCTGGGACCTCTGTCCTTGGCTCGAGCTAATAAATTACTTGCTTCCCTCCAAGGCTGGTTGTCCTGGTCTCTTTGGTAATGTATGATTGAAACAAGAAGGACCCGTAGATTTAAGGCGTTTCCCTGCGCCACTAGCTTTGACTTCCCTGGTGGGGGTGGTCTCCAAAAAGTCGGTTCTATACATACACCAGTTCCTCACAGGTTCTTTTCCAGCCTCTCTGCATAATGGAATTATGGATTAAATCTCACAGGTGTAGCAGAGGCACTTCCACTGTATATTACTTGTTTGGGTTGAGGAACTGCGTGGTTACATCATCTGGTCTCACCTTCCAGAGGTCCTTTACCAAGGTGCGGACGTTCGTCGGGAGCCGAGTAATCAGGATCGGGCCCCTGGGAGACGACATCGGATGAGTGGCGAAACCCAGAGCTACCCCCTCTGCATCCCCGGTAGGCACAGAAGTGACCCGGTGTGGCTGCAGAAAAGTGACTGGCTGTAAACGACAATCGGAGGGCTGCAGTGACAGAACCCTGGGGACTGGGACGTTGCAGCGGTGGAAAGTATCCTTAGCCACTAGTATTGTTCGGTGAGTCAGGGCCCAACGTAAGCACCCGCACCAGAAGGGAATGATGATGTAGGACGGGGCCCCCCACAGGGCCCAGGATTGCAACTAGGCTCCATCGCGGCCAGCCGGACCTTAAAATGGTGGGCAGCAAGTCCGAATTTGAGGACGCCCATAGGAAAACAAGCTTCAGAGGTTGTGACGAGGAGAAGACTGTTCACTGGAGGGAAGGCACATTTAATGTTTTAAAGGAAAAATTGGGAGAGAAAAGGGAGCATGACCTCCCCATACAAAGCCGAGTCCCAAAGCCTGGCATCCTCCCCTGGTGTCCTCCGGGGACTGCACGATCTGCGGGCCTCCATCCAATTGGAATTCTGCCTGTCCGGAACGGGAGTCCCCCTTCTCAGCGGTGGCGTCTGTATGAGGTCCCTTGCCATTTACGACCTGTGTTTCATGACAATTGACCAGCACCCACTACGGCTTCAGGGGCATGGGGATTATCTACAGACATCTAAATTGTCTCTTCTACCTCTCCTCTCATGGAGCGAGCTGGAGGAGGAGGAGGACGGCATTTCCTAGTAACACCTGGACGGTTGCCTTCTAAGGAACTATAACTTTGCCTCATGGGTGGAAACTGAAACTATCTTTACATACCACAGAACCCAACAACCCTTGGTCGTTGACTGGTGTTGCTGTCCCATGCAACTACAAAGGAGTCTGGCTAGGGTTATATGCACTGGAAAAAAGCAATCCTGGTGAATCAGCTTGTCCTGACTTGGGTCCGAAATTTGTCACCGTGTATTGTCACGTTTTGAGGGCCTGGCTGGGACATCAAATTTCGGCCACAAGTCAGGACAAGCTGATTTCCAGGATTGCTTTTTTTTCCAGTGCATATATCACGCAAGAACACCCAATGGTGGGGATGATTGTAACTTTTGGACTACTGCTACCAGGAGGCATTGTGGAATGACATAATTTGGAACATTATATAAATATATTACCTGTGTGAAATGCAGCAGCCATTATTTGCCGTGCCTGTGATCAAGACGGAGAGCCGAAACGTGTAAGGCGGCAATTGTGTTGTGATGCTTCTGGATTAATAAAGGAAGATTTTATCAGCCTGAGTGTACCGCCTATTGTCACCTGGGGGTCTCGTGGGCAGACATTGTGGCAAATAAATTTCACGGTGCAACCCAGCGCCGGCAGAGGCGTGTACCACCTCGCAAAAAGATGGCAGGCTGCCCACGGAATCAAATACGGGCGGTCCGTGTCACCGTGTATTGTCACGTTTTGAGGGCCTGGCTGGGACATCAAATTTTGGCCCCAAGTCAGGACAAGCTGATTTCCAGGATTTCTTTTTTACGGTGCATATATCACACAAAGAACACCCAATGGTGGGGATGATTGTAACTTTTGGACTACTGCTACCAGGAGGCATTGTGGAATGATGTAATTTGGAACATTATATAAATATATTACCTGTGTGAAATGCAGCAGCCATTATTTGCCATGCCTGCGATCATGACGGAGAGTCGAAACGCGTAAGGCGGCAATTGTGATTTGAGTGTAGCATCACCTCGGGGTCTCATGGGGAGACATTGTGGCAAATATATATGTGTATATATATATTCACTGAAAAAACCATAGGTTTCACACCAGTTATAGTTAGGTGGAAATTTTACTCGCATAAAACCATTGAAATTCCCATGTTATAGTTAGTTGGACTCACTATAACTTGCGCGTGCAATGCACTGCTGATGATGTCACATATTACATCACTCATGACATGGTCAGTGACATCACTCATGACATCACTGATGACATCTCAAATGACATCACTGATGACAACATCCTTGTGACAAAGTGGCAGACCTCCTATCAGCATAAAATAACCTTTGACACACACATTCAAAAATAGAAACTAACATTTTCTTAAAAAAGGAGAAACCAATACCAATTACAACTTATTAGGTAATTCCAACATCTACATCCACATCCACTCATTCACCAACAGTTCTATATAGTCACTCATGCATGTACTTACTCATCATATGTACTCATACACCTATACATCCTGTTACACACTAATACTCATCCATATAGTTACTCACACACAAATTCACACATGCAAATAAACTATCAAAAAACATTTACTTGATTATACTGCTATATACACACCACTACACATACTTCTACAGAAACGGAAACATATTTACTCTCTTAAACAATCAATTATAAAAACACATACTCACTAACCCACCCATGCACACAATCATCCACCCATACAGTCTTGCACACATGCTGTCTTCAAAATACATACAAATAGTGAGTCACTCATTCATGCATCTGTGCTCTAAGTAATATCCCCCACCGAACCATACAGACACTGATACTGATACTCAAAAAAACAACTAATAACCCATATACACACTCATGTAGCTACTCACCAACCCATGCAGCCACAAAGTGAGACACAGATACAGATATTTAAATATTTAAACATTACTCGCTAATATATGTATTCACTAAGATACATTTAATAAGTCAGTTAACCAATCAATTTTACACAAAAAAACATCCATTTAGACATTTATTTACCCATTTATTCTTCCATCAACCTTTAGATATACATATATAAAAAAAAATTTATTTTTCAGAAAGATACACATTCACTGGATGATGTCATCAGTGATGTCATTTGAGATGTCATCAGTGATGTCATGAGTGATGTCACTGAATATGTCATGAGTGATGTAATATGCGACGTCATCAGCAGTGCATTGCATGCGCAAGTTATAGTGAGTCCAACTAACTATAACGTGGGAATTTCAATGGTTTTATGCAAGTAAAATTTCCACCTAACTATAACTGGTGTGAAACCTATGGTTTTTTCAGTGAATTTAATAGGTTTTTTAAATGCTAATTCCTAACTATAACTGGTATATATATATATATATATATATATATATATATTCACTGAAAAAACCATAGGTTATAGACCATATATAGTTAGGAATTAGCATTTACAAAACCTTGAAAATTCACTGAAAAAACCATAGGTTATACACCATATATAGTTAGGAATTAGCATTTAAAAAACCTTATTTTACTCACACAAAACCAATGAAATTCCATATATAGTTAGTTGTACTAACTATATATCGCGCACCCGCAATCCACTGCTGATCATGTCACATATTACATCATTCATGACATGGTCAGTGACATCACTGATGACATCACTGATGACATCTCAAATGACATCACTGATGACATCACTGATGACATCTCAAATGACATCACTGATGACATCACTGATGACATCTCATTTGACATTACTGATCACATCACTGATGACATCATTCATGTGATAATATGATGAACCTCTTCAGACTCTATTATAACCTTAGATACACTCAGTGTAAACAGACACTCACAGACTGTCACTCATCCATGGAGTTACTTACACACCTAGTCAGTCATGCAAAGAATCAATCACACCTCCATTTTCACAACTATACAGTTATACACACCTTACTTATTCAAACATATACTAAAACATATTTACTCACTTATACAATCCTGGATACAAGTTCACAATGATCCATACAGCCACTCACACATTCACTGGCTCTTATGCACAGTTATTTATATATGTCAACTCTCACATGTACTGTATTTTACATATGTACTTACTTTGACATGTAGCACTGAGATATCCATTCACTCACCAATACACTCATGCACACAGTCAACCACCCATCCAGCTGTTTCCACATGCACTTTTGAACCCATACATCTATGCACAGAGTCATACACCTCCCAGCCACCCACACACACACTCAGTCTCCCATACAAATGCTTGGGCAACCAATCAATAACCCATATAGTTACTCATATAGCTACTGATCAACACATGCAGCAGTTTACAGAAGAACAGACATAATGATGCACAAATTAAGACAGTTTAGTCACTAACCCATGCACTCAGTGAGACACATTTAACCACTCACTCATACAGTCAGTCATGCACCTACTAAATCCTTCATCCAGACACTTATACATCCACTCATTCTTAAATATGTAAGACATATTTTAACTTTACAGAAAAATACAGTCACTGGATGTTGTCATCAGTGATGTCATCAGTGATGTCATTTGAGATGTCATCAGTGATGTCATCAGTGATGTCATTTGAGATGTCATCAGTGATGTCATCAGTGATGTCACTGACCATGTCATGAATGATGTAATATGTGACATGATCAGCAGTGGATTGCGGGTGCGCGATATATAGTTAGTACAACTAACTATATATGGAATTTCATTGGTTTTGTGTGAGTAAAATAAGGTTTTTTAAATGCTAATTCCTAACTATATATGGTGTATAACCTATGGTTTTTTCAGTGAATTTTCAAGGTTTTGTAAATGCTAATTCCTAACTATATATGGTCTATAACCTATGGTTTTTTCAGTGAATTTCATTGGTTTTTTAAAAGCTAATATCTATAGCTGTAAAATGTATTCTTCTTTAAATCCAAAAATATATTTTATATGTTTATTAATAATTTTTTTTAAATATTTTTTTTTGTTTCGCCCCCGGTCCGCGAACCGGAAAGCTTTCCGTTAGCTCAAATTGATGCCGCGACCCGGTCCGCGAACCGGTAAGAAATCAACATAGTGACGGTATCGCGTTGCCGCGTAATGCGTCTTGTGACGTACCGCGTTAGCGCACCCGGAAGTGCCCCGGGGCGCGGACCGAGGCGCGAAACGCAGCTCCCCGGAAGCGATCCGCGGCGTGTCGCGAAAGCGCGACATATCGCGTTGCCGCGTAATGCGTCTTGTGACGTACCGCGTTAGCGCACCCGGAAGTGCCCCGGGGCGCGGACCGAGGCGCGAAGCGCAGCGACCCGGAAGCTAACCGGGGCGCGTTCCGCAGCGCGTAACATGAGCGTGAGAGGTCATGTGACTTGTTAATAAAACTTTTCATTGGTTCATTTCACTTTTGGTTTCATAATGATGTAAGGCTAGGTCAGGTGACCTAAAAATAACACTTTTCATTGGTTTAGAACTATTTTTTTCCCAAATGATGAAAGCCCCCACCTTTTTTCTCACTCTGACTTTCAACTTTGAGAAAGGAAGACCTGATCATTTGCTCTGATTAAAAAATGGCTTCAATAGTAGCTTCAGCTTCTGCACCCCCACCACCACCACCACCATCTCCTCATAGGAAGAGAGGACCACCTGCACAGTTTATTGGAGACACAGAGGAGGAAGAGGAAGAACAAGACGGAGAGGAAGAAGAGGGACCACGATTTGTCAAAGAGTTACCCCGGGTATCTCATCGCAAAGTTAGCTTTATCTGGCAATTTTTTTCCATTCCACCAGGAGAGAAAAAAGTCAATGCACGCCATGCTACGTGCCTTATCTGCCAAGATAAGTTATCCCGGGGCACTAATAAAAAATACAGTTATGGAAATCATACGATGCACCGACATATGCAGAGGTGGCATCCAAACAACTATAGTCGTGCAGAGATGCGTGAACTACAACAGAACCCCCCAACTTCGGTGACAAGAACATCTACTGATATCTCTCTCACAGTTGGAGAGGCCAACGAAACAGTGCCAAATATTCAAAAAAAATTTGTCCATATGAAGCTGACATGCTTATATTGTGGCACTTTAATTTCATGCGCAAACATGAGTCTGAAATTAATTAATTTGGCTTTCGAGAAACACCGATGCTCCAAACGCAGCAAGTTTTAATTTTTTTTTTGCTCCTGTTGAGCCTTTTTCAATGCCTCTTTCTGTTCTTTCCCTTTGAAAAAAAACAAAAAAAACAAATAAGTGTTCAAAAAATACAAAAAAAACAAATAATGTTCAAAAAAGAAAAAAAAAATATAAAACAACAAAAATATTAAAAAAAAGTTCTTTTCAGAACTACCTCCCCGTTATTAAAAAATTGCTAGAATGTTTAGCACTCTGGCAAGCTCTATTTCTTTTGGTTCGCTTCCCGGTTAGCTTCCCGGTACGCGGACCGGGAGCTAACCCAAAATTTAAAAAAAAAAAAAATAGAGTAAGTATAAGGAAAGTAAACAGAGAGTGATGTTAAAAGAAAGACAGCTATAGGGACTAAAGAAGAGATACTGTTTAATAGATCTATTTACCGAAGAAAAGACGGAAGAGGGTATAATTGTGAAAAACAAAATAGATAACGAAGTGAAAGAAAAAAAAAGAGAGTATAACATTAACAAAGAAGAGTTTCTTGGAGAATGTGAGTGAATGTTCAAAATAAGATTAAAACATGAAGAATAACAGAGAGAAAAAATAGAAAACAGAAAACAAAAAATAACAGAAAAAGATTAATTGAAACAGCAAAGAAATGTAAGTAACATAGAGCCATATCATCAACATATGCAATAAAAGTTTTGCAGCTTTTATTGGCAGAAATGTGTCGCTAAAGCTGCTTTTGCGGCAGAAAACTGCCGCTAAAACCACTTTTGCACCAGTTTTCTGCCAATAAAAAGAGCAATAATTTTATTGGCTGTGTTCATAATATGCCCCTTAGTGTGCTTCAACTACACAGAGAAAGCATTATGAACAAATAGTGATACAGTGATCAGTCAAAGACACTAAGAGTAATAGAGACGGAGTGAGTGAACAAGAGTGAGGAACTATGAGAAGAGAGGGACTGAGAAAAAGAGTGGAAGGAGTTGAGTAAGTAGGTAATAGAGAAAGGAATGAGGGAAGTAGCAAAGGCAGGAAACTGAGGGTTAAAGAAATGAAGCAGTGGAACTAATAGAAGTTAAATGTGATAGAAATGTAACGAAAAGAGTACAAAACATTTACCTTATAATTGTCGTTAAATTACTCACTTTTTGTTTTTATACTTTCAATCTGTGAAAGAGAGAACAAACATTTGAAAAATATTAAAACATGTATTTAAAAATTACAAAAGACAAGGGAAAAGATTGAAGGACAAACAGTTTTTCAACAACTTTGACACTTACAGAAGCTTCTGCTTCTCCAGGCCCCCTACACAGTCCTAAAGATATACATTTTAAACTAACAGTATCTTGATGCAGATGAAGTGAGGCCTATCTTAAAACATGGTGCATCTTTTGCATTGCTGTTGTCTCAGAAAAGTGTCGCAAGACACTAAAATTTTAAATGATTGCTTCAGGATGCCAATAAGATGTGTCCTATCCAGAGGTTTGTTTGAGGTGAGGCCTACTCAGGGTTGCAGATGAAATTTCGAGTTGTTGAAGGGAATAGAGGACATAATACATGTGAAGGTCTACCAATGAAGTGAGTCATGTCCACTGCACTCTTGAACAAAGTTCAAACCTCCTATGTTTCCCTGGACAGACCTAAACTTGATCTGCACAATGTGATTCGTAATGATAGGAAACACAGGTGATGTAAATGAAATACGTGCAATTTATTTTGCTCATTTCACAATCACATCACTTGTGTTTCCTTTGCTTAGGTATCTCATTGTGCAGATGTAGTCCAGCATATGAAAGAATACGCAGAAGTGCAGCACTGCATGCAACAACTTTGACACTTACAGAAGCCTCACCTTCTCCATGCCTCCTACACAGTTCTACATATACATCATAAATGCAAACAGTACAGAATTAATTATACATGTTAAATGGTTTATTTTTGCTGTTCTCAGAATGTATCAAAATTCACTAAAAACAGTGACTTGAAGGTATTCATCATATAACAGCGGGGAAAAAAAAACACAATCAAAATGATTGTGTTTAAAAAACCCATACAACATAACAAATCAGAATTCAGAACTCCTTAAAGTTAACTTACTTTCCATGACGTCAAAGGATGTCCTATGAACAGCTTACACTCTGTTGTGCTGTTATTACTTTAAACCCGCCACTTTCTGAAAGAAAATCTCCATCGTTTTTAAAAACATGTTACATGCAATAAATGACTTCTTGCTCTCTACCACAAGTTTCCACAAGGCCAAATCTTGTCAGAGCCATTTATAACTCTTGGATTTCTTGTAAGCCAATCCCGTCATTTGGCATTTCTGCAACTTTCAGAATTAAAATGTTGAAGATCATTTTCACAATCCTGGAATAGTAATATCTTCCCCTTCTTGCTCAGTCATGTTCTACATTTCCTATGACACTGATACTGCTTACTATGAAGCAGACTTACACTACCTCTATGAGTACTACAATTATTTAATTCTCTACATCACTTTTAATCACAAAGCAATGTAAAACAGTAGACAGCATTGCAGACTTACATTCCCTCTACTCTATGTTTTGATTGGCTGCTTCAATTAGCTTATAAAAAGAAATAGTTTTTCTGAACTCATTCAAAGTGCACTTATTTCTCCATGACGTCCAGTCTTATGGTTAGAAGTTATGTCTCTGAACTACACTTATCCTCAAGGCCAAATTGTGTAGGAGCCATTAGAACTTCTTGAAATTCCACAGAGCACATCCCGAGATTATTTCCCTAAAATTTTGGTTTTAAAAACACCAGGTAAGAGTTTTTAAGGTCATACGGCAATTTTTTTTTGAAAATTAAAACAGAATCATTGCAGAATGACCAGCCATTTCTAGACTTTAAATAAGCTGTGTAATGTCCTGATGTTATTGAAGGGCCGTCATGATATATAATTGCTGCAGTTACAAAAGTCCTTCCTGATATTGACAACTGCGAAGCTACAAAATTTTTAATTAAAGTTGTCAATTTTGTTCCATCAGGCCTACATCGTTGGAACATTAAAATGACATACTGGCCATATGTTCGTATAAATAATGTGGACATCATTTCAGATTTACATTGGCTACACTCCATGTTGTGATCAGCTGCTTTTACTAGCTTATTAAAGGAGACTGATTTACTGTCTGGCAAAGTTAAATATATAAATCTTTCTGAGTCTACACTAGTAGTACTTGATACCATACAGTTCTCGCAGTCATGCTGCCATTGATAAGAAAGCCCAAACAGCTGATCTACATCTACACCTTCAGCATGCAATACATCAAGCATATACATTAAAAACTCCTGACAATCTTGCTGAATATTTTGAGAGAATTGTGTTTGGCCTGAACATCTGTCTAACAGATTTCGAATTTCAGACACACTTTCTATGTTTGTTCTATCAGTGCTACATTTCTCTAACACAGAATTTAACAAACTGCAAAATCTTTGATCAGAATTGACCACAATCTCTTCTTTTACATTTTCTAGAGAAAACAAAACATTAACCACTACATTAGCATAGCAGTTGACACCAGAACTGTTTTCAAATTGAAAACCAACAACATCTTCAACAGAATCCTTTTTGTTTCTGCTTGTAATTTTAGGTTCATCGACTTTTCGTCTTTTTGCTACAACCTCCCCAGTATTGGTCACATTTCTTCGTTTCCGGCCTACCACACGTTTCTCAAACAAAGGATACTGAGGCAAATGTGGCGCATACTCTCTTCTTAACCTATTGTATTCCTTAACACAATCTAGATCCGCACAAATGTTTGTGACATCACACTCAATCAAGTACAATCCCGATAAAGTTCTAACTCGTGACAATGCCACATATGCCATACCCTCCTTGAACACAGAACTGCCAATATTCACCAATGCACAGTCTACACTTAAACCTTGCGATTTATGGATTGTCACCGCATATGCCAAGCAAACAGGAAACTGCTTACGGCGAACATATAAGTCTTTTACAAGCAAAAATCTAGCAGAGCAACGACCAATTAGCTGTACTTCCTCAATGCCATCAAATTTAATTTTTAAAAATTCAATTCCATCTCTATTTCTGTATTTTACAAAATCAACAACATTACCCATTGATCCATTTACCAGACCTCTTTCAACATGTAAATTCCTTCTTAAAATTATACGGCAGTTCAAGCACACATTCAGAGTCTTTTCAAAACCTGCAGTTTTAGATATACTCTTCTCTAATGAATCCAATTTTGTTTTCAGATTCTCAGACAAAATAATTGTTGATCCCATATGCTCTACTCTGTCAATAGCTTCCAGTTTCACAATCTCTTGCTTTTCTAAATGCAACATTTTGTTGTTGAATTTGGCACATTCTGCAAGAGTTGGCATCAAACATATTCCAGATTTCTTATCAGTAATTTTCTGAAAAATATTCTCAGGCACAACATCTTGTTCTGGATATAAATTTGACAGTAATAGTGCATGTAAAGCTTCTTTCCCATGCTCGGTCACTTTTCCAATTCTAACATCTTGTAGAATAGTCTTGTAAACTTCATCCTTCGCCTGACGCATATTTTCATGCAGTTCAGCATAATTGAAGTTTAACCATATATTGACGTTGCCAATGCTGCCTAGGCACTTCCTGGTATCTTCATGCGTGAGCATTTTGAACACAGGTTGCCCTTTCACTGGTGTCAGCTGCAAAAGATCTCCGAAAACAATGATGTGTTTGCCACCAAATAACACATCATACTCTGTTTTGAGAACTTCTTGCATTCTCAAATGCACAAAGGCAAGCATGACATTGGAAACCATGCTTACTTCGTCAATGATAAGAAGTTTCATTTTCCTCAAGATTCTTGAAACTTCAAAACAAGCATCTCCAGATAGCTTGTGATATTGTAATTTGTTGTCATGCTCCACTGGCACCATCAGTAAACGATGTAAAGTAATCCCTTTAATGTTATGTGCTGCCAGTCCAGTTGGAGCGGTGACAACACAAGACAGCGATGACTCTGTCCTTTCCTGCAAATAGCATGAAATTGCTTTAATGAGGAAACTTTTTCCAGTTCCCGCTTCTCCACTCACGTACAGTCGGACAGGCTTCAACGACGTACATGAGCACTCTTTCTTGTCATGACTTAATCCATGATCAATTTGCATGGTAACTTCGTCATATATTTTCCTCTGCTCAACGTTGAGTTGTCTTTCCAACTCTTCTAAGTTAACCGCATCCTCCTGAGCATGTGCCATGGCTCTTTCCACTTCATTCATAGCAGTGGCAGCTTCATTTTCGATAACAGGTCCTCCTAGTGGATCCTGACTCAATGAAGCAGAACTCTGACTGTCCTGAGAACTGTCTCTGGCAATCTCGGCTGCAATCGTTGCTTCCTGCTCAATTTCCGCATTCAACATTTCTACATATTTGGGAAAAGCAGGACATTCTATGGTCTCCTTGGCAGCATTGAAAGAGTCTTCGTAACAGAGGAAATCTCCAAGCAGTTCCTCTTCTGCACGCCAAGGCTTGAAAAGTTGCAAAAGTGCTAAATAGAAAAACTCCTTTTTTTCAGGAGATTCGCCAGTCAATTTTCGATGGTTTACCAAGTGGCATTTTCTTTGCTTGACCAGACATCCCTCACTTCCTATTACAGCATACACTCCTTTCTCAGTATCTTCTTTGATGTTCCTCTTGAATATGTAATTTTGAAGAACCTCATACAGACAAACATTGTCGAGGTGACTGCTTCTATTTGGATAATATGTATCCAACATGTTGGTCTTCAAAATGTCAGTACTGTTTGGCTCCTTTTCCGCCAAATACTCAATTTCCCGCACAGGTTTCAGAACTCGATTACGCGTTGCAGCAAGACCAAGACTCGCCCAAACGATACTCCTGGACTTGGCATAGAGACTTGCTGAAGACAACCGGTCAGAGCATTCGTACGCTCCGATTTCTCGATGCGACAACATCTTCAGACTGAAACTGTACAACTTCTTGCTGAGGCTCTTTTCATGGGAAATGTCCTCCCACATATCCTTCAATTCTGTCTTCTCTTTTTTGGTGATGTAAGATGTCACATACCGAGCCACAGCCATACAGTTATCAGCCACAAACTGTATATCCATGTTAGAATTCCACATGGACAAAATCACCGGGTTGTAGTCGTTGATGTACTTGGACTCTTCGTTCCTCTTCAAATTGTATGTGTTTTTAGGTGATTTCTTCATCACATTATGTCGCAGCGAAGACATCAAACTGTTTACTCTTCCTTTAGAAATCACCGGTCGTGGAAAGCCGAAACGACATTTGGTGTAGAACTTGTCCTTGTTTCGGAATTTACGACGGCAGTACTTTCCACATCGATGGCTTTGGAAACGCAGAACTTTTTCTCTTAGGCTTTTCTTCTCCTTTGCGTTTGGAACAGCACACGTAGAATACTGTTGGATGAAACTCATCACTGAGTCTTCTGGATCCGTTCCAAATTTAGGTGCATCCTTGATCCACAGCAGCATATGTATATGAGGAGCACCTCTTGCTTGGTACTCCTTTCTCCAGAAGAAATCCAACACCTCTCCAAGAGGTGGATTCTTCTTATTCATGATGAAAGACATCATAGCTTCAAATCTATGATTGAAGTACCTACATACATTGACTGGATCCAAAGAGCACAGTTCTCCGGGTGTCTTGAATTCGATGTTATCTACGTTAGCATTTGCCTCTCGTAGAAATTCAAGTAAGTCTTCCCAGCCATACTCGGCACAGCTCAGAGTGAGGAACCATGTGGGAGTACCTAAGTTCCTCAGCATACATTTTAAATCACCATGACGACGGTACCAGTACTCATTAGTACCACGCTGACACGCCATGAGATTAATCAGGTGAGAATCCAAAATACTGTCTTGGACATTGACTTTATCCATAAAGTCACTTGCCGAGATGTTTTGCATGTGTATACCACTTTTCAAGATGTGGTTCACTGCATATGACAGTCCAGACAGATCGCTTTCAAACAGGAGATGAAACAAATAAGGAATGCATTGTCGAAACCTAGCATCTCCTGCATACAATCGCAAAGTCCGGTATTCAGAAGCAGGAATTTGATGAGGTCGCTCATCATATCTTCCTCCCTGACCTGTTGGAAAAAGCTGTGGGAAACACAGAGCTTACAAACTTTCCTCCCAAACACTAATGGGACTCCCTTTGGCTTGTTTCATTTGAAACAACTCAATAGCATTCCCCATGACTTCCTTGGAATGCAAAGGATGAACACTATAATGTTCATATATTTCTTCACTAGTAGAGGGTTCTACTTTCTCAATTTGACCAGCACACAAATCGCTATCCTCTTCCTCACTTACTTCCTCTTCTGCAACATATACATTCTTATAGTATTTATTATTTTTTTTCAAATACAATGTTGCCTTTTTAACTTTCCTAACATCTACTAAATCTTGCCATATTTTCTTATTCTTTGTCAGAACCCCATTAACTAAGATAACCAGAGGTTCCTCTTCCACTTTTTCTACTCCAATTGTGTTAATGTTTTTCTTCAAATCTAGAGGCAAATAAACAACTCTTCCCTTTAATCCTCTCTGTAAATCTGATGGAGGCAATTTCCCTGTCTTTGGCTCCATTCTTACAATAGCCTGAAAGGGATGGATACTTTGAATCAAAATAGATTCATAAGTATTTAAATCCTTCAATTCAGAAGGAATCTCAATCAATTCCAGATTATTATGAACTGCTCTAGCAGGCATCTGGTTTTGATTTAATTTGTTACAACAATAAGTACACACACGTTGATCCAATCCCAAATCAAAACAATTTTCTACCATCAAGTATGTTGTGAAATCCTTCCATTCACTATTATTTTCCCTTTCACTTTTTGCATATAAATCCACTAACTTAGTCTGATTCTTATAATAAGTGCGTCGACAACACACACAAGTGAAATTTGGCCTCTCACTTGATTTGACCTGAAACGTCGCAATTTCCCTCTGGAAATTATCTGTACTGGAAACCTGTACACTATCTTCCACATTACCCGCTTCTTCTTGGTCAATTTCAACATTCTCCTCTTTACTTCCAAAGTACCAAAACTCAATTTCTTCACATATATTCTTCACATCTATTTCAGAACCATGCAAAAGAGCAGTGCATAATTGTTTAAGCATAATTGCTGGACTCTTAGCATAATACAACATTCTAACTAATTTCCTCACTTTATTATGATGCACTGCTAGCATCCTGAAATGATGAAAAACACTCTGGCATACTCTCCTGGAAAGACAAGCCAGTGAATGACCATGCAAACCTGTCACTTCTCTCACTCTGCAAGGATCTAATTCTTGCAACAACCTTATTTTCTGCTTCAAACTTTTCTTATTAAATGACCGTACAAAATCACAAAGCAAATTGATGGAATCCTGTCGCACACTACAAATACTACTACACTTCCAGGTGTACACAGGACCCTTAGCACGTCTTCCTAAAACCTCATTACCTAACACCTCTTCTGCCTCTGTTGTCACAAGTTTTTCTTTTTCAACTGGACAACCATCTTTCACTTCATAAGCACGACCACTGGTGTCAACTGCATGCACCAAATCATTATCCTGGAAATAACTCTCCTCATTAAAAAATGCCTCAGAGCTTGAACTATGCATCCATTCTCCAGAAAAAACTTCACAAAAATTACTACGATTAACTATTCTCTTCCATCTACTATTTCTTTTGAAATCATAAATTGCCTTGTTTAGCTTCCTAATTCTATTGATTATCAAAATAAATAACTTACGTTTAATTTCAAATGCCTCATTAATAACTTTCTCAACTTTTTTTTTTCTCTTATAAAAAACCACTTTCTGTTGACCTTTCTTAATATTTTTTAACAAATTGCCAATTATCCTGTTGCGGAACATTCGTTTACGAATGTCCCTAAACTGTTGTTTCCTTCTACTATCATGGACAGAGTTATCTCTTGCTCTAGCAGTAACATTTTTGATTGGCCTTTCCTTTCCATTTGAATTGCTTCTCTTTTTATGGACTGAAACATTTTCTGTAGTAATATTTTTTTTACTACACATATTTCTTATGAATGTTTATGTACTCTTACCCGGTGCTTTCTTCGTGACTTGACAAATCTTTTTGTTAGAGGACTGCTGCTTCTTTTGATTGGGCTGCTGTCTTTGACGTTTTGCAGCCTTTCTCTCTCTTTCTTTCGTTGGCATGGTGAAATGTTGAAATGATCTGCAGTTGAATCTGTGGTAAAATATATTAAAAAATGTTATTAACCACTATTACCAAACAGTAAATCAATAACAGTGATCAAAAACTTAACACACTACTTGACATTTTAAATAGAAGATTTTTTAGTCCTTGGCAAATTTACAATACAGAAATAGCAGAAAAGAAATGGAATTTATATTCATGTTACCTGTGCTATTTTATATGTGAATCTGATCTAATTTTATGATAATTTTTTAATATTTTATTGAAGACACTACACATAACCTGTTTTTGAAGGTGTCTTTATTTTTAAATTAAACGGTTTACACTTTTACTTTTTATTTATTATACATTTTAAAAATAAATGTTTATAGTTCCATAGGCTCAAGCAGGTCAGCTTCCCACCCTATGTCATATAATTCGGACAAATCTGCATCCTCATCACGCTCTTCTTCATCCTCAGGATTTAAATCATCCAAGGGATCAACATCCACTGATGTTTCAATTACAATTTCAATGATGAGGTCAAAATCAACTGATTGCAGATTGTCGCTCATGTTGATGTTGTCTTTATCTTTAAAGAAAGATAACAACAATGAGATGTTGCAGAGTAAGAGACAAATCTCAGAGATTATAATAGTAAAATTGTTTAACAAGAGTAACATTTTGCAGCTATTATTTAGCCATGTCCAGCGATGCTGAGCAGGTGAAGCCTATGTCTAATTTTTCAGTGAACAGGACTCATCTCTTCTTAACCTTGGATAAGCCTCACCAACTCTGTGTCCCCTGCACATACTTAAATGTAAAGGGGCAGATTTATGTTAAATGGCACATCCCCAGGCATGCACCAGTTAACGTGCACCGCTGCTCTGCCACCCATGGTGTGCCGTATTTACAATCAGATAGGAGAAAGCTGCGTCAAAACCCTGCGCCTGCTTTAAGCAGGCATAGGTCTTGACGCAACATTGTGGAGATGGGGCACCCCTGAGCCTTGCTTGAGCTGCATCACACTTGCGATACAATTCCAGCAATGCGCCACCTTTACAGCACAGATACGTCACGCATCTGTGCCATTTTTGCCCCATGCTGCGCCGCATTGTAAATGCAGCACACCATGGGTGGCGGAACAGCGGCGCAGGATGACTGGCACATCCCTGGTGATGCGCCAGTCATCATAAATCTATCCCTAAGCTTCTTATCTTGTTACAGATGAACCGCCATATGTAACATCAAACTATTTTGCATTTCCTAAATAGCGAATTTTAAGGAATAAATAGCAATTCTTTACCATTCCTAATTTGCAATGAGCAAATTGCTAATTGCAAATTACCCATTCATTTCCATGGGCTAGGAGGCTCATAGGAATGAAGGTGCAATTTGCGATTAGCAATTAGCTCATCGCAAATTAGGAATTTTTCCAAGGGTGCATGGGTGTCTCAAGAACACCCTGCTGCACCCCTGAAAAAGAAATTTGGGGGCATATGGCGCACATACATGCCCTAAGGGCATGTATTGGCGTCATGTGGCACCTTTTGTTTTTTGGAAAAAAATGGTTTTTGAAAATAATTCGCAAATTACCACAAACTAGAAGTTGGTGGTAGTTTCCAAATCCTTAATGTCATTTTTTACATATTTTTTGTTTGATACATTGCATTTAAGAAATCGCAAAATTTGCAAATCCTTCAGTGCAATCGCAAAATAAGGAATAGCAAATTTTGAATTAAGGACATTTTAAGTCATTTCCACATGTGCAGTGTTTTCAAATTATGATTTGAAAATCGTTTTTGGGGAAAAGGAATGGTTTGCAAATTTATGACAAGGACATAATGGTGTATGCTTCTCTATAAGGCATTTCACTGTCTCTGATGTCATTTTTCCCATATTACATTATAAGACCTTTCCCCATGGAGCACATTCCTTGTAAATATGCTCCCACCTGTGCATGGTGAATTTAGATTTTGACTGTTTGAGTCACATAGCCATGTTAAAAGTGACCCAAAAAAATTGCAAACGCTTTAAAAAAACACATTCATGTGTCTTAAGCACATTTTAAGTCATTTCCCCGTGGACAGTGTTTTGTAAGTGGCGCAAAAGAGGCATACACCTATCATAAATCTGTCCCTAGCATTTTAAATGATTAATTCATGATGACGATAAGGTGTGGCCTATCCAGAGGTTTGTTTAAGGTGAGGCCTACTCAGGATTGCAGATTAAAGTTACGCTTGATGAAGAATACAGAGGACATAATACATGTAAAGCTCTACCAATGAAGTAAGTAATGTCCACTTCATTGCGCCAGTCATCATAAATGTATCCCTAAGCTTCTTATCTTGTTAGACATCAACCGGCATATGTATCATATAACTATTTTGCATTTCCAAAATAGCAAATTTTAAGGAATAAATAGCAATTCTTTACCATTCCTAATTTGCAATGAGCAAATTGCTAATTGCAAATTACCCATTCATTTCCATGGGCTAGGAGGCTCATAGGAATGAAGGTGCAATTTGCGATTAGCAATTAGCTCATCGCAAATTAGGAATTTTTCCAAGGGTGCATGGGTGTCTCAAGAACACCCTGCTGCACCCCTGAAAAAGAAATTTGGGGGCATATGGCGCACATACATGCCCTAAGGACATGTATTGGCGTCATATGGCACCTTTTGTTTTTTGGAAAAAAATGTTTTTGGAAAAGAATTCGCAAATTACCACAAACTAGAAGTTGGTGGTAGTTTCCAAATCCTTAATGTCATTTTTTACATATTTTTTGTTTGATACATTGCATTTAAGAAATCGCAAAATTTGCAAATCCTTCAGTGCAATCGCAAAATAAGGAATAGCAAATTTTGAATTAAGGACATTTTAAGTCATTTCCACATGTGCAGTGTTTTCAAATTATGATTTGAAAATCGTTTTTGGGGAAAAGGAATGGTTTGCAAATTTATGACAAGGACATAATGGTGTATGCTTCTCTATAAGGCATTTCACTGTCTCTGATGTCATTTTTCCCATATTACATTATAAGACCTTTCCCCATGGAGCACATTCCTTGTAAATATGCTCCCACCTGTGCATGGTGAATTTAGATTTTGACTGTTTGAGTCACATAGCCATGTTAAAAGTGACCCAAAAAAATTGCAAACGCTTTAAAAAAACACATTCATGTGTCTTAAGCACATTTTAAGTCATTTCCCCGTGGACAGTGTTTTGTAAGTGGCGCAAAAGAGGCATACACCTATCATAAATCTGTCCCTAGCATTTTAAATGATTAATTCATGATGACGATAAGGTGTGGCCTATCCAGAGGTTTGTTTAAGGTGAGGCCTACTCAGGATTGCAGATTAAAGTTACGCTTGATGAAGAATACAGAGGACATAATACATGTAAAGCTCTACCAATGAAGTAAGTAATGTCCACTTCATTGCGCCAGTCATCATAAATGTATCCCTAAGCTTCTTATCTTGTTAGACATCAACCGGCATATGTATCATATAACTATTTTGCATTTCCAAAATAGCAAATTTTAAGGAATAAATAGCAATTCTTTACCATTCCTAATTTGCAATGAGCAAATTGCTAATTCCAAATTACCCATTCATTTCCATGGGCTAGGAGGCTCATAGGAATGAAGGTGCAATTTGCGATTAGCAATTAGCTCATCGCAAATTAGGAATTTTTCCAAGGGTGCATGGGTGTCTCAAGAACACCCTGCTGCACCCCTGAAAAAGAAATTTGGGGGCATATGGTGCACATACATGCCCTA
Source organism: Lissotriton helveticus (assembly GCF_964261635.1). Classification (NCBI taxonomy): domain Eukaryota; kingdom Metazoa; phylum Chordata; class Amphibia; order Caudata; family Salamandridae; genus Lissotriton; species Lissotriton helveticus. The sequence goes on along the minus strand of NC_136068.1, from coordinate 266,983,645 downwards.
AGGACATGTATTGGCGTCATATGGCACCTTTTGTTTTTTGGAAAAAAATGTTTTTTGAAAAGAATTCGCAAATTACCACAAACTAGAAGTTGGTGGTAGTTTCCAAATCCTTAATGTCATTTTTTACATATTTTTTGTTTGATACATTGCATATAAGAAATCGCAAAATTTGCAAATCCTTCAGTGCAATCGCAAAATAAGGAATAGCAAATTTTGAATTAAGGACATTTTAAGTCATTTCCACATGTGCAGTGTTTTCAAATTATGATTTGAAAATCGTTTTTGGGGAAAAGGAATGGTTTGCAAATTTATGACAAGGACATAATGGTGTATGCTTCTCTATAAGGCATTTCACTGTCTCTGATGTCATTTTTCCCATATTACATTATAAGACCTTTCCCCATGGAGCACATTCCTTGTAAATATGCTCCCACCTGTGCATGGTGAATTTAGATTTTGACTGTTTGAGTCACATAGCCATGTTAAAAGTGACCCAAAAAAATTGCAAACGCTTTAAAAAAACACATTCATGTGTCTTAAGCACATTTTAAGTCATTTCCCCGTGGACAGTGTTTTGTAAGTGGCGCAAAAGAGGCATACACCTATCATAAATCTGTCCCTAGCATTTTAAATGATTAATTCATGATGACGATAAGGTGTGGCCTATCCAGAGGTTTGTTTAAGGTGAGGCCTACTCAGGATTGCAGATTAAAGTTACGCTTGATGAAGAATACAGAGGACATAATACATGTAAAGCTCTACCAATGAAGTAAGTAATGTCCACTTCATTGCGCCAGTCATCATAAATGTATCCCTAAGCTTCTTATCTTGTTAGACATCAACCGGCATATGTATCATATAACTATTTCGCATTTCCAAAATAGCAAATTTTAAGGAATAAATAGCAATTCTTTACCATTCCTAATTTGCAATGAGCAAATTGCTAATTGCAAATTACCCATTCATTTCCATGGGCCAGGATGCCCATATGAATGAAGGTGCAATTTGCGATTAGCAATTAGCTCATCGCAAATTAGGAATTTTTCCAAAGGTGCAGGGGTGTCTCAAGAACACCCTGCTGCACCCCTGAAAAAGAAATTTGGGGGCATATGGCGCACATAAATTTTAACAACATTCCATTACCTCAAAAACGATTTTCAATTCATAATTTGAAAACACTGCCCACAGGGAAATTACTTAAAATGTCCTTAAGACACATGAAAGTGTTTTTTGAAAGCCTTTGCAATTTTTTTGGGTCACTTTTAACATGGTTATGTAACTCAAACAGTAAAAACCAAAATAAACATGCACAAGTGTGACCATATTTACAATGAATGTGCCCCACGGAGAAAGGTATTTTAATATAATATGGGGAAAATGACATCAGAGACACAGAAATGCCTTATAAAGAAGCATACACCATTATATCCTTGTCATAAATTTACAAACCATTCCTTTTCCCCAAAAACGATTTTCAAATCATAATTTGAAAACACTGCACATGAGGAAATGACTTAAAATGTCCTTAAGACACATGAAAGTGTTTTTTGATTGCCTTTCCAGCATGGTTGGGTCACTTTTAACATGGCTATTTAACACAAACATTCAAAATCTAAATTTGCCATGCACAGGTGGGAGCATATTTACAAGCAATTTGCGCCACAGAGAAAGGTCTTACATTAAAATGGGAAAAATAACATCAGAGACAGTCAATTGCCTTATAAAAAAGCATACACCATTATGTCCTTGTCATAAATTTAAAAACAATTCCTTTTCCCCAAAAACGATTTTCAAATCATAATTTCAAAACACTGCACATGGGAAAATTACTTAAAATGTCCTTAAGACACATAAAAGCATTTTTTGATTGCCTTTGCAGCATGTTTGTATCACTTTTAACATGGCTATGTAACACAAACATTCAAAATCTAAATTTACCATGCACAGGTGGGAGCATATTTACAAGCAATTTGCGCCACAGAGAAAGGTCTTACATTAAAATGGGAAAAATAACATCAGAGACATTCAATTGCATTATAAAGAAGCATACACCATTATGTCCTTGTCAGAAATATTATAACCATTCATCTTCCTCAAAAACGATTCTCAAGTCATAATTTGAAAAGACTCCACAGCTCCTATGCAGAAAAACACCCTGTCAGTACTAATACTTCACATTTTCTCCAATTACATTTTCTCAAAGAAACAAAATCTATTTGTAAAACACTTGAGACAAAGCAACATTTGAAAAACACAACTTTCTTCATAATTTTCTCCTTAAAGCACACTATTCTCTATCTAAATTAAAGAAATATTTTCTCACCTTAGCAAATACTTTGAGTTTGAAAACAGTCTCAGAAACACACCAATTTGTCTTCAGTAGAGCAAAAGGTATGCACTCCAGAGTCTGCAGCTATCAAAAGCACAGAAATGCTGTAATTCTTCACACATATCTCTCATGTCACCCAATCAAAACTCTTCCCTCACTTTTTTTCAAATGAAAACCCTTCCCCCCTCTGCCATTTCATGCCTTTTCTGCATAGCAACCACCTCTTGCAAGACCTCTGGTGTTTGCAAGTTCACACAACAATGTTGCAATTGAACTCTGAACTCTCAGTGCACCTGCGTATCCACTGCAATCTTTCATTTAATGATTATTTATTGACCATTCAAAATACATCTTTCAAAGAACTCATCCATGCACCCTAACTTTCTGTTTTCAGCAATCAAAATCCACCAATCACTGTTACTGCTTCATTAACACAGAAACTCCACAGTTTTTTTCATTTTAAACTCTCATTTTTTCAACTGCCATTTCATTGCCACACTTCATCTGACTGCAGCAGAACCTTCTCTCACCATGTTTTCTGTCTGGATTGTTGGACATAGTTATATCCACTGGGCTCACAGGTATGCTGAGAACAGAAATTTACCTAAACTCAATTTACAAGATGTGGAAATTAAATGGTTTGGCCACAGAGGATTAAAATGTCACCAATTGATACCATTGGTGAAAACCTTTATGCATTTGCCCAAACCTGACCTGTTAATTGTGCACTGTGGAGGTAATGATTTGGGCACTTTGACTGGGGTAGGTCTGGAAATGCTTTTAAAGGACACCTTTGAGCAATTGATGGCACTTTTTCCTGAGACTGCCTTGGTATATTCAAATATATGCCAAAGACAGAAATGGAGGTGGTCAAACCAATTTTGTCCACAAATTGAGAAGTCGAGGAAGCATGTAAACAAATCTGTTTCAGCTTACATGAGAGACCATGGAATGGGCTCCCTGTACAACAATAACTTGCGTTACTACATGCAAGATATCTACAGAGGAGATGGAGTTCACTTCTCAGATGAGGGCAACAGAATTTTCACTCTGAATTTAAGACTGTGCATTGGTACCTACTTATAAGTACCTAAATGTACCATAAACCCAAAAGCTCTTCTCAGAGCTACCCTACATCTGATCACTCACAATTATTATTTTACTCTAACTTTTTTTACTAATTTTCAACAAAGTACGCTCCCCGGGGCGCTACCCGGTACGCGAACCGGGAGCTAACCTCGCGAAATTTTTAAAAAAAATGTTTTTTTTCTGCACATATAAGCCTCCTCAGCCACCCTCACAAAACCTAGGGGGTCAAGATAAGTCTACCGTGCCCCCTTCTACCCATTCTGAACATTATTTGCCCTCCATTTTGTATCTTAATTCGACCGAAACACAAAATGGTGGACTCCCGTAACGCTTAAGGTTCGCGAACCGGGGCGCTCAACAGTTCGCGTACCGGGTCGCTCCCTGGGAAGCGCACCATCAAAAAAGGTGGGAAAGTAGTTTACAGAAAAAATTAAAATTAAAAAATAATCAACAAAACCAACAATCAATTAACATACAGTATTTGAAAAGTCTATCATTCATTTTTCATTGCAGTACGCTGCCCAGAACGCTTCCCGGTTCGCGGACCGCGCGCTACCCACGCAAAAAAACAAATTTTTTTAAAATTTGTTTTGCCCCGCGGGGCCCTTTTAAAGCCTCCACTTTAAACCTAGGGGGTCAGGGAGGATCTACTATGCCCCCTTATGGTTATTTCCCCCTTTGTTTTGGCCTCCTCTTGTCTCTCAATCCTACCGAGAGACAAGATGGCGGCCGCTCCGGACTGTTTAGAATGTTGACAGACACCGGAGAGCCAATCAGCTTCGCTACGCGAAGTTCCGGTACGCGTAAGGTCCGCGAACCGGGGCGCTGCCCGGTCCGCTGTTACAGATATATATCTTTTTTTAAACGTTAATTTCTCAAAATCCACTGGAGCACATATATTGAGACCTACAAAAGGCACATCGGGCTACCAGTCCCTACAATTTTGCCAAGTTTCGTGCAAATCCATTCAGCCGTTCGGGCTAAAAGTGAGGCCAACCGCCCTATGGAAAACTCAATGTTAAAAACACGTTTTGGGACCCCCCTTTTTTCTCGACCCCCCCTGGACGAACCCCCGCCCAATTTTCAGGGGCTGCTCAGAAACAAAATGTGCCATTTTCCTGAAAATTTCAGCCAATTCCGTCCACAAACGCCAAAGTTATTAGACATAGAATTTTCAAAAATCCCATAGGGAAAAAATCCTAACTATATATACCTACTGGCGACCGCCAGTAGGTAATATATATATATATATTTATATATATATATAAAATTTCTATGACAAAATGAAACCCCTCATTTTGTTCCTTTTCAAATTAAATGTATTAAGTGTAACCACTTTATTCCAATCAAGATGACTTCAGGTGTGCCATACTTTTGTCATAAGTAAGACTGTTAGCGTTCTAGTTGTTCTTTAGAACACTCTGGGACATTCTGTCATTGGGCTATAGTTGGGCTACATCTGGCTGATATTTGGGCTACATTTGGGCTCTTTTGTCTCTGGTGGCCATCTTGGGAGACTGCATATCAGAATTTTTTAAATGAAATATAAGAGGATTTGAGAAGTCACTCAAAATGTGCCCTAATTTTTCTTTCTTCAGCACTAATCATATTTTCTATGGCAAAATGAACCCCCTCATTTTGTTCCTTTGCAAATTAAATGTTTTAAGTGTTAACACTTTATTCCAATCAAGATGACTTCAGGTGTGCCATACTTTTGTCATAAGTAAGACTGTTAGCGCTCTAGTTGTTCTTTAGAACACTCTGGGACATTCTGTCATTGGGCTATAGTTGGGCTACATCTGGCTGATATTTGGGCTACATTTGTTTTTTTTGTCTCTGGTGGCCATCTTTGGGCTACATTGGGCTACATTGGGCTCCATTGGGCTACATTTGGGCTCTAACATATATATAGCCCAATGTAGCCCAATATATATTTTTTCAAAGTAAATTTTCGTAAAAACCACTGGAGCATATATCTTGAGACATAGCAAAGGCACATCGGGGTACCAGTCCCTACAATTTTGCCAAGTTTGGTGGATATCCATTCAGCCGTTCGGGCTAAAAGTGAGTCCAACCGCCCTATGGAAATTAACATGGGGAAAACACATTTTGGGACCCCCCTTTTATCTCGGCCTCCGCTTGACGGATCCCCCCGAAACTTTCAGGGAAGGAGCGGAGCGCAGCGAAGCAAAGTTAAGGAAAATTACAGGCAGATCCCTCATTAGGCGCCAAAGTTATTCCCAATAGAATGTTGCGGATTTCCTATGGAAAACGATCCTAACTATAACTACCCACTGGCGACCGCCAGTAGGTAATATATATATATATATATATATTTTCACAAAGTGATCCAGCAGACTGTGAGATCGCTCGACAGCGTGTGCTCAGCTCAGGGGTCGGATCCAGACCCAAATAATCATTTTTCTGTACAAATGGAGCGGCTGGGGGAAGCGCTGATTAAAGGCTTCTAAAAACTTTCTGATTGTGCCTCTCCATTTGTACAGAAAAAAAAAATATATATATATATATATATATATATTCACTGAAAAAACCATAGGTTATAGACCATATATAGTTAGGAATTAGCATTTAAAAAACCTTATTTTACTCACACAAAACCATTGAAATTCCATATATAGTTAGTTGTACTAACTATATATCGCGCACCCGCAATCCACTGCTGATCATGTCACATATTACATCATTCATGACATGGTCAGTGACATCACTGATGACATCACTGATGACATCTCAAATGACATCACTGATGACATCACTGATGACATCTCAAATGACATCACTGATGACATCACTGATGACATCTCAAATGACATCACTGATGACATCACTGATGACATCTCATTTGACATTACTGATCACATCACTGATGACATAATTCATGTGATAATACGATGAACCTCTTCAGACTCTAATATAACCTTAGATACAATCAGTGTAAACAGACACTCATAGACTGTCACTCATCCATGGAGTTAATCAGACACTTAGTCAGTCATACAAAGAATCAATCACACCTCCATTTCCTCAACTATACAGTTATACACACCTTACTTATTCAAACATATACTAAAACATATTTACTCACTTATACAATCCTGGATACAAGTTCACAATGATCCATACAGCCACTCACACATTCACTGGCTCTTATGCACAGTTATTTATATATGTCAACTCTCACATGTACTGTATTTTACATATGTACTTACTTTAACATGTAGCACTGAGATATCCATTCACTCACCAATACACTCATGCACACAGTCAACTGCCCATACAGCTGTTTCCACATGCACTTTTGAACCCATACATCTAGTCAATCAACTGCTCACACATCTATGCAGAGAGTCATACACCTCCCAGCCACCCACACACACACTCAGTCTCCCATACAAATGCTTGGGCAACCAATCAATAACCCATATAGTTAATCATATAGCTACTGATCAACACATGCAGCAGTTTACAGAACAACAGACATAATGATGCACAAATTAAGACAGTTTAGTCACTAACCCATGCACTCAGTGAGACACATTTAATCAGTCACTCATACAGTCAGTCATGCCCCTACTAAATCCTTCATCCAGACACTTATACATCCACTCAAGACATATTTTAACTTTACAGAAAAATACAGTCACTGGATGTTGTCATCAGTGATGTCATCAGTGATGTCATTTGAGATGTCATCAGTGATGTCATCAGTGATGTCATTTGAGATGTCATCAGTGATGTCATCAGTGATGTCATTTGAGATGTCATCAGTGATGTCATCAGTGATGTCACTGACCATGTCATGAATGATGTAATATGTGACATGATCAGCAGTGGATTGCGGGTGCGCGATATATAGTTAGTACAACTAACTATATATGGAATTTCAATGGTTTTGTGTGAGTAAAATAAGGTTTTTTAAATGCTAATTCCTAACTATATATGGGCTATAACCTATGGTTTTTTCAGTGAATTTTCAAGGTTTTGTAAATGCTAATTCCTAACTATATATGGTCTATAACCTATGGTTTTTTCAGTGAATTTTCAAGGTTTTGTAAATGCTAATTCCTAACTATATATGGTCTATAACCTATGGTTTTTTCAGTGAATTTCATTGTTTTTTTAAAAGCTAATATCTATAGCTGTAAAATGTATTCTTCTTTAAATCCAAAAATATATTTTATATGTTTATTAATAAATTTTTTTTTAAATATTTTTTTTGTTTCGCTCCCGGTTCGCGAACCGGGAAGCTTTCCGTTAGCTCAATTTGATGCCGCGACCCGGTCCGCGAACCGGTAAACGTTCCGTTAGCGCAACTGCCGCGTTAGAAATCAACATCGTGACGCGTCGCGGAAGCGCGACGTATCACGTTGTCGCGTAATGCGTCTTATGACGCGCTGCGTTAGCGCACCCGGAAGTGCTCCGGTACGCGAACCGAGGCGCGAAGCGCAGCGACCCGGAAGCGATCCGGGGCGCGTTCCGCAGCGCGTAACATAAGCGTGAGAGGTCATGTGACTTGTTAATAAAACTTTTCATTGGTTCATTTAACTTTTGGTTTCATAATCATGTAAGGCTAGGTCAGGTGACCTAAAAATAACACTTTTCATTGGTTTAGAACTATTGTTTTTCCCAAATGATGAAAACCCCTCCTTCTTTCTTCACTCTGACTTTCATCTTTGTGAGAGGAAGACCTTATTTCATACTAGAGCAATGGCTTCAATGGTAGCTTCAGCTGGTGGACCCCCACCACCACCACCACCTCCTCATGGGAAGAGAGGACCACCTCCCCAGGTCATCACCAACACAGAGGAGGAAGAGGAAGAAATAGAGGAAGAGGAGAGAGAAGGACCACAGTTCTTGGAAGAGGTGCCCCGGGTTTCCCATAGGAAAGCCAGTTTCATTTGGCAGTTTTTTTCAATGCCTCCAGGCCAGAAGAAAGTGAATGCGAGGTATGTCACCTGCCTCATTTGCAAAGAAAAATTATCAAGAGGGACTGATAAAAAGTATAGCTATGGGAACTATACCATGCATAGGCACATGAGCAGGTGGCATCCACTCAATTACAGCCGGGCGGAAATACGAGACATGGAACAGAACGCAACAGCAACTCCTGTGGCCAGGTCAACTTCGTTGATTTCTTTGACAGCAGCAGAGGCACGGGAAACCGTGCCAAACATCCAGGATAATTTTGGGCATATGAAGTTTACTTGTCTGCACTGCGGTGCATTGATATCATGTGGCAACATGAGTATCAATTCAATAAACCTAGCTCACAACAATCATAATTGCCCTAACCACCCCACACAGTAATTTTTTTTTTGCTCCTGTTGAGCCCTTTTCAATGCCTGTTTTTTGTTGTTTCCCCCCCCCAAAAAAACCAAAAAAATATAAAATTGTTCAAAAAATACAAAAAAAACAAAAAAAATAAAAAAAATAAAAAAATATATAAAACAACAAAAACATTTTAAAAAAAAGTTCTTTTCAGAACTACCCCCCCTTTCAAAAAAAATTGCTAGAATGTTTAGCACTCTAGCAAGCTCTATTTCTTTTAGTTCGCTCCCAGTTCGCTTCCCGGTTCGCGAACCGGGAGCGAACCAAAAAATTAAAAAAAAAAAAAAAAGAAGAGTAAGTATAAGGAAAGTAAACAGAGAGTGATGTTAAAAGAAAGACAGCTATAGGGAGTAAACCAGAGATACTGTTTAATAGATATATTTACCGAAGAAAAGACGGAAGAGGGTATAATTGTGGAAAACAAAATAGATAAGGAAGTGAAAGAAAAAAAGAGAGTAGAACAATAACAAAGAAGAGTTTCTTGGAGAATGTGAGTGAATGTTCAAAATAAGATTAAAACATGGGGAATAACAGAGAGAAAAAATTAGAAAACAGAAAACAAAAAATAACAGAAAAAGATTAATTGAAACAGCAAAGAAATGTAAATAACATAGAGCCATATCATCAACATAGGCAATAAAAGTTTTGCAGCTTTTATCGGCAGAAATATGTCACCAAAGCCGCTTTTGCGGCAGAAAACTGCCGCTAAAACCACTTTTGCACCAGTTTTCTGCCAATAAAAACAGCAATAATTTTATTGGCTGTGTTCATAATATGCCCCTTAGTGTGCTTCAACTACACAGAGAAAGCATTATGAACAAGTAGTGAAAAAGTGATCAGTCAAAGACACTAAGAGTAATAGAGACGGAGTGAGTGAACAAGAGTGAGGAACTATGAGAAGAGAGGGACTGAGAAAAGGAGTGGAAGGAGTTGAGTAAGTAGGTAAAAGAGAAAGGAATGAGGAAAGTAGCAAAGGCAGGAAACTGAGGATTAAAGAAATAAAGCTGTGGAACTAATAGTAGGTGAATGTGATAGAAATGTAACGAAAAGAATACAAAACATTTACCTTATAATTGTCGTTAAATTACTCACTTTTTGTTTTTATACTTTCAATCTGTGAAAGAGAGAACAGACATTTGAAAAATATTAAAACATGTATTTAAAAATTACAAAAGACAAGGGGAAAGATTGAAGGACAAACAGTTTTTCAACAACTTTGACACTGACAGAAGCTTCTGCTTCTCCAGGCCCCCTACACAGTCCTAAAGATATACATTTTAAACTAACAGTATCTTGATGCAGATGAAGTGAGGCCTATCTTAAAACATGGTGCATCTTTTGCACTGCTGTTGTCTCAGAAAAGTGTCGCAAGACACTAACATTTTAAATGATTGCTTCAGGATGCCAATAAGATGTGTCCTATCCAGAGGTTTGTTTGAGGTGAGACCTACTCAGGGTTCCAAATGAAATTTCGAGTTGTTTGAAGAGAACAGAGGACATAATACATGTGGAGGCCTACCAACGAAGTGATTAATGTCCACTGCACTCTTGAACAAATGTCAGACCTCCTCTGTCTCCAGGAACAGGCCTAAACCTCATCTACACAATGTGGTGTGTAATGTTAGGAAACACAGGTAATATAATTGAAAAATATGCAATTTTTTTTGCTCATTCCACAATCATATGACCTGTGTTTCCTTTGCTTAGGTATCTCATTGTGGAAATGTAGTCTATCATATGAAAGACTACGTAGAATATGAGCACTGTATGCAAGAACTTTGACACTTACAGAAGCCTCTCCTTCTCCATCCCTCCTACACAGTACTAAATGTACATCATAAATGGAAACAGTACAGAATTAATTATACATGTTAAATGGTTTATTTTTGCTGTTCTCAGAATGTATCAAATTTCACTAAAAACAGTGACTTGAAGGTATTCATCATATAACAGCGGGGAAAAAAACCCACAATCAAAATGATTGTGTTTAAAAAACCCATACAACATAACAAATCAGAATTCAGAACTCCTTAAAGTTAACTTACTTTCCATGACGTCAAAGGATGTCCTATGAACAGCTTACACTCTGTTGTGCTGTTATTACTTTCAGCCCGCCACTTTCTGAAAGAAAACCTCCATCGTTTTGAAAAACATGTTACATACAATAAATGACTTCTTGCTCTCTACCACAAGTTTCCACAAGGCCAAATCTTGTCAGAGCCATTTATAACTCTTGGATTTCTTGTAAGCCAATCCCGTCATTTGGCATTTCCGCAACTTTCAGAATTAAAATGTTGAAGATCATTTTCACAATCCTGGACTAGTAATATCTTCCCCTTCTTCCTCAGTCATGTTCTACATTTCCTATGACACTGATACTGCTTACTATGAAGCAGACTTACACTACCTCTATGACTACTACAATTATTTAATTCTCTACATCACTTTTAATCACAAAGCAATGTAAAACAGTAGACAGCATTGCAGACTTACATTCCCTCTACTCTATGTTTTGATTGGCTGCTTCAATTAGCTTATAAAAAGAAATAGTTTTTCTGAACTCATTCAAAGTGCACTTATTTCTCCATGACGTCCAGTCTTATGGTTAGAAGTTATGTCTCTGAACTACACTTATCCTCAAGGCCAAATCGTGTAGGAGCCATTAGAACTTCTTGAAATTCCTCAGAGCACATCCCGAGATTCTTTCCCTAAAATTTTGGTTTTAAAAACACCAGGTAAGAGTTTTTAAGGTCATACGGCAATTTTTTTTTGAAAATTAAAACAGAATCATTGCAGAATGACCAGCCATTTCTAGACTTTAAATAAGCTGTGTAATGTCCTGATGTTATTGAAGGACCGTCATGATATATAATTGCTGCAGTTACAAAAGTCCTTCCTGATATTGACAACTGCGAAGCCACAAAATTTTTAATTTAAGTTGTCAATTTTGTTCCATCAGGCCTACATCGTTGGAACATTAAAATGACATACTGGCCATATGTTTGTATAAATAATGTGGACATCATTTCAGATTTACATTGGCTACACTCCATGTTGTGATCAGCTGCTTTTACTAGCTTATTAAAGGAGACTGATTTACTGTCTGGCAAAGTTAAATATATAAATCTTTCTGAGTCTACACTAGTAGTACTTGATACCATACAGTTCTCGCAGTCATGCTGCCATTGATAAGAAAGCCCAAACATCTGATCTACATCTACACCTTCAGCATGCAATACATCAAGCATATACATTAAAAACTCCTGACAATCTTGCTGAATATTTTGAGAGAATTGTGTTTGGCCTGAACATCTGTCTAACAGATTTCGAATTTCAGACACACTTTCTATGTTTGTTCTATCAGTGCTACATTTTTCTAAGACAGAATTTAACAAACTGCAAAATCTTTGATCAGAATTGACCACAATCTCTTCTTTTACATTTTCTAGAGAAAACAAAACATTAACCACTACATTAGCATAGCAGTTGACACCAGAACTGTTTTCAAATTGAAAACCAACAACATCTTCAACAGAATCCTTTTTGTTTCTGCTTATAATTTCAGGTTCATCGACTTTTCGTCTTTTTGCTACAACCTCCCTAGTATTGGTCACATTTCTTCGTTTCCGGCCTACCACACGTTTCTCAAACAAAGGATATTGAGGCAAATGTGGCGCATACTCTCTTCTTAACCTATTGTATTCCTTAACACAATCTAGATCCGCACAAATGTTTGTGACATCACACTCAATCAAGTACAATCCCGATAAAGTTCTAACTCGTGACAATGCCACATATGCCATACCCTCCTTGAACACAGAACTGCCAATATTCACCAATGCACTGTCTACACTTAAACCTTGCGATTTATGGATTGTCACCGCATATGCCAAGCAAACAGGAAACTGCTTACGGCGAACATATAAGTCTTTTACAAGCACAAATCTAGCAGAACAACGACCAATTAGCTGTACTTCCTCAATGCCATCAAATTTAATTTTTAAAAATTCAATTCCATCTCTATTTCTGTATTTCACAAAATCAACAACATTACCCATTGATCCATTTACCAGACCTCTTTCAACATGTAAATTCCTTCTTAAAATTATACGGCAGTTCAAGCACACATTCAGAGTCTTTTCAAAACCTGCAGTTTTAGATATACTCTTCTCTAATGAATCCAATTTTGTTTTCAGATTCTCAGACAAAATAATTGTTGATCCCATATGCTCTACTCTGTCAATAGCTTCCAGTTTCACAATCTCTTGCTTTTCTAAATGCAACATTTTGTTGTTGAATTTGGCACATTCTGCAAGAGTTGGCATCAAACATATTCCAGATTTCTTCTCAGTAATTTTCTGAAAAATATTCTCAGGCACAACATCTTGTTCTGGATATAAATTTGACAGTAATCGTGCATGTAAAGCTTCTTTCCCATGCTCGGTCACTTTTCCAATTCTAACATCTTGTAGAATAGTCTTGTAAACTTCATCCTTCGCCTGACGCATATTTTCATGCAGTTCAGCATAATTGAAGTTTAACCATATATTGACGTTGCCAATGCTGCCTAGGCACTTCCTGGTATCTTCATGCGTGAGCATTTTGAACACAGGTTGCCCTTTCACTGGTGTCAGCTGCAGAAGATCTCCGAAAACAATGATGTGTTTGCCACCAAATAACACATCATACTCTGTTTTGAGAACTTCTTGCATTCTCAAATGCACAAAGGCAAGCATGACATTGGAAACCATGCTTACTTCGTCAATGATAAGAAGTTTCATTTTCCTCAAGATTCTTGAAACTTCAAAACAAGCATCTCCAGATAGCTTGTGATATTGTAATTTGTTGTCATGCTCCACTGGCAGCATCAGTAAACGATGTAAAGTAATCCCTTTAATGTTATGTGCTGCCAGTCCAGTTGGAGCGGTGACAACACAAGACAGCGATGACTCTGTCCTTTCCTGCAAATAACATGAAATTACTTTAATAAGGAAACTTTTTCCAGTTCCCGCTTCTCCACTCACGTACAGTCGGACAGGCTTCAACGACGTACATGAGCACTCTTTCTTGTCATGACTTAATCCATGATCAATTTGCATGGTAACTTCGTCATATATTTTCCTCTGCTCAACGTTGAGTTGTCTTTCCAACTCTTCTAAGTTAACCGCATCCTCCTGAGCATGTGCCATGGCTCTTTCCACTTCATTCATAGCAGTGGCAGCTTCATTTTCGATAACAGGTCCTCCTAGTGGATCCTGACTCAATGAAGCAGAACTCTGACTGTCCTGAGAACTGTCTCTGGCAATCTCGGCTGCAATCATTGCTTCCTGCTCAATTTCCGCATTCAACATTTCTACATATTTGGGAAAAGCAGGACATTCTATGGTCTCCTTGGCGGCATTGAAAGAGTCTTCGTAACAGAGAAAATCTCCAAGCAGTTCCTCTTCTGCACGCCAAGGCTTGAAAAGTTGCAAAAGTGCTAAATAGAAAAACTCCTTTTTTCAGGAGATTCGCCACTCAATTTTCGATGGTTTACCAAGTGGCATTTTCTTTGCTTGACCAGACATCCCTCACTTCCTATTACAGCATACACTCCTTTCTCAGTATCTTCTTTGATGTTCCTCTTGAATATGTAATTTTGAAGAACCTCATATAAACAAACATTCTCGAGGTGAATGCTTCGATTTGGATAATATGTATCCAACATGTTGGTCTTCAAAATGTCGGTACTGTTTGGCTCCATTTCCGCCAAATACTCAATTTCCCGCACAGGTTTGAGAACTCGATTACGCGTTGCAGCAAGACCAAGACTCGCCCAAATGATACTCCTGGACTTGGCATAGAGACTTGCTGAAGACAACCGGTCAGAACATTCGTACGCTCCAATTTCTCGATGCGACAACATCTTCAGACTGAAACTGTACAACTTCTTGCTGAGGCTCTTTTCATGGGAAATGTCCTCCCACATATCCTTATTCAATTCTGTCTTCTCTTTTTTGGTGATGTAAGACGTCACATACCGAGCCACAGCCATACAGTTATCAGCCACAAACTGTATATCCATGTTAGCATTCCACATGGACAAAATCACCGGGTTGTAGTCGTTGATGTACTTGGACTCTTCGTTCCTCTTCAAATTGTATGTGTTTTTAGGTGATTTCTTCATCACATTATGTCGCAGCGAAGACATCAAACTGTTTACTCTTCCTTTAGAAATCACCGGTCGTGGAAAGCCGAAACGACATTTGGTGTAGAACTTGTCCTTGTTTCGGAATTTACGACGACAGTACTTTCCACATCGATGGCTTTGGAAACGCAGAACTTTTTCTCTTAGGCTTTTCTTCTACTTTGCGTTTGGAACAGCACACGTAGGATACTCTTGTATAAAACTCATCACTGAGTCTTCTGGATCCGTTCCAAATTTAGGTGCATCCTTGATCCACAGCAACATATGTATATGAGGAGCACCTCTTGCTTGGTACTCCTTTCTCCAGAAGAAATCCAACACCTCTCCAAGAGGTGGATTCTTCTTATTCATGATGAAAGACATCATAGCTTCAAATCTATGATTGAAGTACCTACATACATTGACTGGATCCAAAGAGCACAGTTCTCCGGGTGTCTTGAATTCGATGTTTTCTACGTTAGCATTTGCCTCTCGTAGAAATTCAAGTAAGTCTTCCCAGCCATACTCGGCACAGCTCAGAGTGAGGAACCATGTGGGAGTTCCTAAGTTCCTCAGCATACATTTTAAATCACCATGACGACGGTACCAGTACTCATTAGTACCACGCTGACACGCCATGAGATTAATCAGGTGAGAATCCAAAATACTGTCTTGGACATTGACTTTATCCATAAAGTCACTTGCCGAGATGTTTTGCATGTGTATACCACTTTTCAAGATGTGGTTCACTGCATATGACAGTCCAGACAGATCGCTTTCAAACAGGAGATGAAACAAATAGGGAATGCATTGTCGAAACCTAGCATCTCCTGCATACAATCGCAAAGTCCGGTATTCAGAAGCAGGAATTTGATGAGGTCGCTCATCATATCTTCCTCCCTGACCTGTTGGAAAAAGCTGTGGGAAACACCGAGCTTCCAAACTTTCCTCCCAAACACTAATGGGACTCCCTTTGGCTTGTTTCATTTGAAACAACTCAATAGCATTCCCCATGACTTCCTTGGAATGCAAAGGATGAACACTATAATGTTCATATATTTCTTCACTAGTAGAGGGTTCTACTTTCTCAATTTGACCAGCACACAAATCGCTATCCTCTTCCTCACTTACTTCCTCTTCTGCAACATATACATTCTTATAGTATTTATTATTTTTTTTCAAATACAATGTTGCCTTTTTAACTTTCCTAACATCCACTAAATCTTGCCATATTTTCTTATTCTTTGTCGGAACCCCATTAACTAAGATAACCAGAGGTTCCTCTTCCACTTTTTCTACTCCAATTGTGTTAATGTTTTTCTTCAAATCTAGAGGCAAATAAACAACTCTTCCCTTTAATCCTCTCTGTAAATCTGATGGAGGCAATTTCCCTGTCTTTGGCTCCATTCTTACAATAGCCTGAAAGGGATGGATACTTTGAATCAAAATAGATTCATAAGTATTTAAATCCTTCAATTCAGAAGGAATCTCAACCAATTCCAGATTATTATGAACTGCTCTAGCAGGCATCTGGTTTTGATTTAATTTGCAACAACAATAAGTACACACACGTTGATCCAATCCCAAATCAAAACAATTTTCTACCATCAAGTATGTTGTGAAATCCTTCCATTCACTATTATTTTCCCTTTCACTTTTTGCATATAAATCCACTAACTTAGTCTGATTCTTATAATAAGTGCGTCGACAACACACACAAGTGAAATTTGGCCTCTCACTTGATTTGACCTGAAACGTCGCAATTTCCCTCTGGAAATTATCTGTACTGGAAACCTGTACACTATCTTCCACATTACCCGCTTCTTCTTGGTCAATTTCAACATTCTCCTCTTTACTTCCAAAGTAACAAAACTCAATTTCTTCACATATATTCTTCACATCTATTTCAGAACCATGCAAAAGAGCAGCGCATAATTGTTTAAGCATAATTGCTGGACTCTTAGCATAATACAACATTCTAACTAATTTCCTCACTTTATTATGATGCACTGCTAGCATCCTGAAATGATGAAAAACACTCTGGCATACTCTCCTGGAAAGACAAGCCAGTGAATGACCATGCAAACCTGTCACTTCTCTCACTCTGCAAGGATCTAATTCTTGCAACAACCTCATTTTCTGCTTCAAACTTTTCTTATTAAATGACCGTACAAAATCACAAAGCAAATTGATGGAATCCTGTCGCACACTGCAAATACTACTACACTTCCAGGTGTACACAGGACCCTTAGCACGTCTTCCTAAAACCTCATTACCTAACACCTCTTCTGCCTCTGTTGTCACAAGTTTTTCTTTTTCAACTGGACAACCATCTTTCACTTCATAAGCACGACCACTGGTGTCAACTGCATGCACCAAATCATTATCCTGGAAATAACTCTCCTCATTAAAAAATGCCTCACAGCTTGAACTATGCATCCATTCTCCAGAAAAAACTTCACAAAAATTACTACGATTAACTATTCTCTTCCATCTACTATTTCTTTTGAAATCATAAATTGCCTTGTTTAGCTTCCTAATTCTATTGATTATCAAAATAAATAACTTACGTTTAATTTCAAATGCCTGATCAATAACTTTCTCAACTTTTTTTTTTCTCTTATAAAAAAGCACTTTCTGTTGACCTTTCTTAATATTTTTTAACAAATTGCCAATTATCCTGTTGCGGAACATTCGTTTACGAATGTCCCTAAACTGTTGTTTCCTTCTACTATCATGCACAGAGTTATCTCTTGCTCTAGCAGTAACATTTTTGATTGGCCTTTCCTTTCCGTTTGAATTGCTTCTCTTTTTCTGGACTGAAACATTTTCTGTAGTAATATTTTTTTTACTACAAATATTTCTTATGAATGTTTTTGTACTCTTACCCGGTGCTTTCTTGGTGACTTGACGATTTTTTTTTGTAGAGGACTGCTGCTGTAAATGATGGACCTGCTGTCTTTGACGTTTTGTAGCCTTTCTCATTCTCTCCTTAGTTGGCATTCTCAAAATTTGAAATTATCTGCAGTTGAATCTGTGGTAAAATATAATAAAAAATGTTATTAACCACTATTACCAAACAGTAAATCAATAACAGTCAACAAAAACTTAAAACACTACTTAACATTTTTACATATAATATTTTTTAGTGCTTTGGCAAATTTAGAATACAGAAATAGCAGAAAAGAAATGGAATTCTTCTTCATTTACCTGTCCTGTTTTATATGTGAATCTGATCTAATTTTATGAGCATATTTTAATATTTTATTGAAGACACTACACATAACCTGTTTTTGAAGGTGTGTTTAATTTAAAATTAAACAGTTTACATTTTTACTTTTCATTTATTGTAAATTTTAAAAATAAATGTTTATAGTTCCATAGGCTCAATCAGGTCAGCTTCCCACCCTATGTCATATAATTCGGACAAATCTGCATCCTCATCACGTTCTTCTTCATCCTCAGGATTTAAATCATCCAAGGGATCAACATCCACTGATGTTTCAATTACGAGTTCAATGATGAGGTCGAAATCAACTGATTGCTGATTGTCGCTCATGTTGATGTTGTCTTTATCTTCAAAGAAAGATAACAACAATGAGATGTTGCAGAGTAAGAGACAAATCTCAGAGATTATAATAGTAAAATTGTTTAACAAGAGTAACATTTTGCAGCTATTATTTAGCCATGTCCAGCGATGCTGAGCAGGTGAAGCCTATGTCTAATTTTTAAGTGAACAGGACTCATCTCTTCTTAACCTTGGATAAGCCTCACCGACTCTGTGTCCCCTGCACATACTTAAATGTAAAGGGGCAGATTTATGTTAAATGGCACATCCCCAGGCATGCACCAGTTAACGTGCACCACTGCTCTGCCACCCATGGTGTGCCGCATTTACAATCAGATAGGAAAAAGCTGCGTCAAAACCCTGCGCCTGCTTTAAGCAGGCATAGGTCTTGACACAACATTGTGGAGATGGGGCACCTGAGCCTTGCTGGAGCTGCATCGCACTTGCGATACAACTCCAGCAATGCGCCACCTTTACGGCACAGATGCGTCACGCATCTGTGCCATTTTTGCCCCATGCTGCGCCGCATTGTAAATGCAGCACACCATGGGTGGCGGAACAGTGGCGCAGGATGACTGGCACATCCCTGGTGATGCGCTAGTCATCATAAATCTATCCCTAAGCTTCTTATCTTGTTAGAGATGAACCGCCATATGTATCATCAAACTATTTTGCATTTCCTAAACAGCGAATTTTAAGGGATAAATAGCGATTCTTTACCATTCCTAATTTGCGATGAGCAAATTGCTAATTGCAAATTACCCATTCATTTCCATGGGCCAGGAGGCCCATAGGAATGAAGGTGCAATTTGCGATTAGCAATTAGCTCATCACAAATTAGGAATTTTTCCAAAGGTGCAGGGGTGTCTCAAGAACACCCTGCTGCACCCCTGAAAAAGAAATTTGGGGGCATATGGCGCACATACATGCCCTAAGGGCATGTATGGGCGTCATATGGCACCTTTTGTTTTTTGGAAAAAAAGCTTTTTGAAAAGAATTCGCAAATTACCACCAACTAGAAGTTGGTGGTAGTTTGCAAATCCTTAATGGCATTTTTTGCATATTTTTTGTTTGATACATTGCATTTAAGGAATCGCAAAATTTGCAAATCCTTCAGTGCATTCGCAAAATAAGTAATAGCAAATTTTGCTATTCCTTATTTTGCATCAAACTTGTTTGATACATACCATTTGTCTAATTAGCATTCGCAAAGGCCGAAATTCGCAGAATTTTGACCTTTCCGAATGGTAATTAGCTTGATACATATGGCCCCAAGTGAGGCCTGTCTTGCAACATGGTGCATCTTTTGCATCACTGCTGCATCGGTTTCATGTGGCACGTTTTTTTTACACCATGACACATCTGCCTAAATGCATCAATTTGTAATTTTGTCGCCTCATAGCAAATCTTTTGCACCACCGCTGCATCACAAAAGTGACGCACAGTGGCGCAAAAGAGGCATACACCTATCATAAATCTGTCCCTAGCATTTTAAATGATTAATTCAGGATGACGATAAGGTGTGGCCTATCCAGAGGTTTGTTTAAGGTGAGGCCTACTCAGGATTGCAGATTAAAGTTACGCTTGATGAAGAATACAGAGGAGATAATACATGTAAAGGCCTACCAATGAAGTAAGTAATGTCCACTTCATTGCGCCAGTCATCATAAATGTATCCCTAAGCTTCTTATCTTGTTACAGATGAACCGCCATATGTATCATCAAACTATTTTGCATTTCCTAAATAGCGAATTTTAAGGAATAAATAGCGATTCTTTACCATTCCTAATTTGCAATGAGCAAATTGCTAATTGCAAATTACCCATTCATTTCCATGGGCCAGGAGGCCCATAGGAATGAAGGTGCAATTTGCGATTAGCAATTAGCTCATCGCAAATTAGGAATTTTTCCAAGGGTGCAGGGGTGTCTCAAGAACACCCTGCTGCACCCCTCAAAAAGAAATTTGGGGGCATATGGCGCACATACATGCCCTAAGGGCATGTATGGGCGTCATATGGCACCTTTTGTTTTTTGGAAAAAAAGCTTTTTGAAAAGAATTCGCAAATTAACACCAACTAGAAGTTGGTGGTAATTTGCAAATCCTTAATGGCATTTTTTGCATATTTTTTGTTTGATACATTGCATTTAAAGAATCGCAAAATTTGCAAATCCTTCAGTGCAATCGCAAAATAAGGAATAGCAAATTTTGCTATTCCTCATTTTGCATCAAACTTGGTTGATACATACCATTTGTCTAATTAGCATTCGCAAAGGCTGAAATTCGCAGAATTTAGGCCTTTGCGAATGCTAATTAGCTTGATACATATAGCCCCAAGTGAGGCCTGTCTTGCAACATGGTGCATCTTTTGCATCACTGCTGCATCGGTTTCATGTGGCACGGTTTTTTTACACCATGACACATCTGCCTAAATGCATCAATTTGTAATTTTGTCGCCTCATAGCTTTCTCAACTTTTTTTTTTCTCTTATAAAAAAGCACTTTCTGTTGACCTTTCTTAATATTTTTTAACAAATTGCCAATTATCCTGTTGCGGAACATTCGTTTACGAATGTCCCTAAACTGTTGTTTCCTTCTACTATCATGCACAGAGTTATCTCTTGCTCTAGCAGTAACATTTTTGATTGGCCTTTCCTTTCCGTTTGAATTGCTTCTCTTTTTCTGGACTGAAACATTTTCTGTAGTAATATTTTTTTTACTACAAATATTTCTTATGAATGTTTTTGTACTCTTACCCGGTGCTTTCTTGGTGACTTGACGATTTTTTTTTGTAGAGGACTGCTGCTGTAAATGATGGACCTGCTGTCTTTGACGTTTTGTAGCCTTTCTCATTCTCTCCTTAGTTGGCATTCTCAAAATTTGAAATTATCTGCAGTTGAATCTGTGGTAAAATATAATAAAAAATGTTATTAACCACTATTACCAAACAGTAAATCAATAACAGTCAACAAAAACTTAAAACACTACTTAACATTTTTACATATAATATTTTTTAGTGCTTTGGCAAATTTAGAATACAGAAATAGCAGAAAAGAAATGGAATTCTTCTTCATTTACCTGTCCTGTTTTATATGTGAATCTGATCTAATTTTATGAGCATATTTTAATATTTTATTGAAGACACTACACATAACCTGTTTTTGAAGGTGTGTTTAATTTAAAATTAAACAGTTTACATTTTTACTTTTCATTTATTGTAAATTTTAAAAATAAATGTTTATAGTTCCATAGGCTCAATCAGGTCAGCTTCCCACCCTATGTCATATAATTCGGACAAATCTGCATCCTCATCACGTTCTTCTTCATCCTCAGGATTTAAATCATCCAAGGGATCAACATCCACTGATGTTTCAATTACGAGTTCAATGATGAGGTCGAAATCAACTGATTGCTGATTGTCGCTCATGTTGATGTTGTCTTTATCTTCAAAGAAAGATAACAACAATGAGATGTTGCAGAGTAAGAGACAAATCTCAGAGATTATAATAGTAAAATTGTTTAACAAGAGTAACATTTTGCAGCTATTATTTAGCCATGTCCAGCGATGCTGAGCAGGTGAAGCCTATGTCTAATTTTTAAGTGAACAGGACTCATCTCTTCTTAACCTTGGATAAGCCTCACCGACTCTGTGTCCCCTGCACATACTTAAATGTAAAGGGGCAGATTTATGTTAAATGGCACATCCCCAGGCATGCACCAGTTAACGTGCACCACTGCTCTGCCACCCATGGTGTGCCGCATTTACAATCAGATAGGAAAAAGCTGCGTCAAAACCCTGCGCCTGCTTTAAGCAGGCATAGGTCTTGACACAACATTGTGGAGATGGGGCACCTGAGCCTTGCTGGAGCTGCATCGCACTTGCGATACAACTCCAGCAATGCGCCACCTTTACGGCACAGATGCGTCACGCATCTGTGCCATTTTTGCCCCATGCTGCGCCGCATTGTAAATGCAGCACACCATGGGTGGCGGAACAGTGGCGCAGGATGACTGGCACATCCCTGGTGATGCGCTAGTCATCATAAATCTATCCCTAAGCTTCTTATCTTGTTAGAGATGAACCGCCATATGTATCATCAAACTATTTTGCATTTCCTAAACAGCGAATTTTAAGGGATAAATAGCGATTCTTTACCATTCCTAATTTGCGATGAGCAAATTGCTAATTGCAAATTACCCATTCATTTCCATGGGCCAGGAGGCCCATAGGAATGAAGGTGCAATTTGCGATTAGCAATTAGCTCATCACAAATTAGGAATTTTTCCAAAGGTGCAGGGGTGTCTCAAGAACACCCTGCTGCACCCCTGAAAAAGAAATTTGGGGGCATATGGCGCACATACATGCCCTAAGGGCATGTATGGGCGTCATATGGCACCTTTTGTTTTTTGGAAAAAAAGCTTTTTGAAAAGAATTCGCAAATTACCACCAACTAGAAGTTGGTGGTAGTTTGCAAATCCTTAATGGCATTTTTTGCATATTTTTTGTTTGATACATTGCATTTAAGGAATCGCAAAATTTGCAAATCCTTCAGTGCATTCGCAAAATAAGTAATAGCAAATTTTGCTATTCCTTATTTTGCATCAAACTTGTTTGATACATACCATTTGTCTAATTAGCATTCGCAAAGGCCGAAATTCGCAGAATTTTGACCTTTCCGAATGGTAAT
Source organism: Lissotriton helveticus (assembly GCF_964261635.1). NCBI lineage: Eukaryota > Metazoa > Chordata > Amphibia > Caudata > Salamandridae > Lissotriton > Lissotriton helveticus. The sequence continues at coordinate 266,960,459 of NC_136068.1, read as the reverse complement.
TAGCTTGATACATATGGCCCCAAGTGAGGCCTGTCTTGCAACATGGTGCATCTTTTGCATCACTGCTGCATCGGTTTCATGTGGCACGTTTTTTTTACACCATGACACATCTGCCTAAATGCATCAATTTGTAATTTTGTCGCCTCATAGCAAATCTTTTGCACCACCGCTGCATCACAAAAGTGACGCACAGTGGCGCAAAAGAGGCATACACCTATCATAAATCTGTCCCTAGCATTTTAAATGATTAATTCAGGATGACGATAAGGTGTGGCCTATCCAGAGGTTTGTTTAAGGTGAGGCCTACTCAGGATTGCAGATTAAAGTTACGCTTGATGAAGAATACAGAGGAGATAATACATGTAAAGGCCTACCAATGAAGTAAGTAATGTCCACTTCATTGCGCCAGTCATCATAAATGTATCCCTAAGCTTCTTATCTTGTTACAGATGAACCGCCATATGTATCATCAAACTATTTTGCATTTCCTAAATAGCGAATTTTAAGGAATAAATAGCGATTCTTTACCATTCCTAATTTGCAATGAGCAAATTGCTAATTGCAAATTACCCATTCATTTCCATGGGCCAGGAGGCCCATAGGAATGAAGGTGCAATTTGCGATTAGCAATTAGCTCATCGCAAATTAGGAATTTTTCCAAGGGTGCAGGGGTGTCTCAAGAACACCCTGCTGCACCCCTCAAAAAGAAATTTGGGGGCATATGGCGCACATACATGCCCTAAGGGCATGTATGGGCGTCATATGGCACCTTTTGTTTTTTGGAAAAAAAGCTTTTTGAAAAGAATTCGCAAATTAACACCAACTAGAAGTTGGTGGTAATTTGCAAATCCTTAATGGCATTTTTTGCATATTTTTTGTTTGATACATTGCATTTAAAGAATCGCAAAATTTGCAAATCCTTCAGTGCAATCGCAAAATAAGGAATAGCAAATTTTGCTATTCCTCATTTTGCATCAAACTTGGTTGATACATACCATTTGTCTAATTAGCATTCGCAAAGGCTGAAATTCGCAGAATTTAGGCCTTTGCGAATGCTAATTAGCTTGATACATATAGCCCCAAGTGAGGCCTGTCTTGCAACATGGTGCATCTTTTGCATCACTGCTGCATCGGTTTCATGTGGCACGGTTTTTTTACACCATGACACATCTGCCTAAATGCATCAATTTGTAATTTTGTCGCCTCATAGGAAATCTTTTGCACCGCCGCTGCATCAGAAAAGTGACGCACAGTGTCGCAAAAGAGGCATACACCTATCATAAATCTGTCCCTAGCATTTTAAATGATTAATTCAGGATGACGATAAGGTGTGGCCTATCCAGAGGTTTGTTTAAGGTGAGGCCTACTCAGGATTTCAGATCAAAGTTACACTTGATGAACAATACAGAGGAGATAATACATGTAAAGGCCTACCAATGAAGTAAGTAATGTCCACTTCATTGTGCCAGTCATCATAAATCTATCCCTATGCTTCTTATCTTGTTAGAGATGAACTGCCATATATATCATCAAACTATTTTGCATTTCCTAAATAGCGAATTTTAAGGAATAAATAGCGATTCTTTACCATTCCTAATTTGCAATGAGCAAATTGCTAATTGCAAATTACTCATTCATTTCCATGGGCCAGGAGGCCCATAGGAATGAAGGTGCAATTTGCGATTAGCAATTAGCTCATCGCAAATTAGGAATTTTTCCAAGGGTGCATGGGTGTCTCAAGAACACCCTGCTGCACCCCCTGAAAAAGAAATTTGGGGGCATATGGCGCACATGCATGCCCTAAGGGCATGTATGGGCGTCATATGGCACCTTTTGTTTTTTGGAAAAAAAGCTTTTTGAAAAGAATTCGCAAAATACCACCAACTAGAAGTTGGTGGTAATTTGCAAATCCTTAATGGGATTTTTTGCATATTTTTTGTTTGATACATTGCATTTAAGAAATCACAAAATTTGCAAATCCTTCAGTGCAATCGCAAAATAAAGAATAGCAAATTTTGCTATTCCTTATTTTGCATCAAACTTGTTTGATACATACCATTTGTCTAATTAGCATTCGCAAAGGCCAAAATTCACAGAACTTCGACCTTTGCAAATGCTAATTAGCTTCATACATATGGCCCCAAGTGAGGCCTGTCTTGCAACATGGTGCATCTTTTGCATCACTGCTGCATCAGTTTCATGTGGCACGGTGTTTTTTACACCATGACACATCTGCCTAAATGCATCAATTTGTAATTTTGTCGCCTCATAGCAAATCTTTTGCACCGCCGCTGCATCACAAAAGTGACGCACAGTGGCGCAAAAGAGGCATACACCTATCATAAATCTGTCCCTAGCATTTTAAATGATTAATTCAGGATGACGATAAGGTGTGCCCTATCCAGAGGTTTGTTTAAGGTGAGGCCTACTCAGGATTGCAGATGAAAGTTACGCTTGACGAAGAATACAGAGGAGATAATACATGTAAAGCTCTACCAATGAAGTAAGTGATGTCCACTTCATTGCGCCAGTCTTCATAAATGTATCCCTAAGCTTCTTATCTTGTTAGAGATGAACCGCCATATGTATCATCAAACTATTTTGCATTTCCAAAATAGCGAATTTTAAGGAATAAATAGCGATTCTTTACCATTCCTAATTTGCAATGAGCAAATTGCTAATTGCAAATTACCCATTCATTTCCATGGGCCAGGAGGCCCATAGGAATGAAGGTGCAATTTGCGATTAGCAATTAGCTCATCGCAAATTAGGAATTTTTCCAAGGGTGCAGGGGTGTCTCAAGAACACCCTGCTGCACCCCTCAAAAAGAAATTTGGGGGCATATGGCGCACATACATGCCCTAAGGGAATGTATGGGCGTCATATGGCACCTTTTGTTTTTTGAAAAAAAAGCTTTTTGAAAAGAATTCGCAAATTAACACCAACTAGAAGTTGGTGGTAATTTGCAAATCCTTAATGGCATTTTTTGCATATTTTTTGTTTGATACATTGCATTTAAAGAATCGCAAAATTTGCAAATCCTTCAGTGCAATCGCAAAATAAGGAATAGCAAATTTTGCTATTCCTTATTTTGCATCAAACTTGTTTGATACATACCATTTGTCTAATTAGCATTCGCAAAGGCTGAAATTCGCAGAATTTAGGCCTTTGCGAATGCTAATTAGCTTGATACATATAGCCCCAAGTGAGGCCTGTCTTGCAACATGGTGCATCTTTTGCATCACTGCTGCATCGGTTTCATGTGGCACGTTTTTTTTACACCATGACACATCTGCCTAAATGCATCAATTTGTAATTTTGTCGCCTCATAGGAAATCTTTTGCACCGCCGCTGCATCAGAAAAGTGACGCACAGTGTCGCAAAAGAGGCATACACCTATCATAAATCTGTCCCTAGCATTTTAAATGATTAATTCAGGATGACGATAAGGTGTGGCCTATCCAGAGGTTTGTTTAAGGTGAGGCCTACTCAGGATTTCAGATCAAAGTTACACTTGATGAACAATACAGAGGAGATAATACATGTAAAGGCCTACCAATGAAGTAAGTAATGTCCACTTCATTGTGCCAGTCATCATAAATCTATCCCTATGCTTCTTATCTTGTTAGAGATGAACTGCCATATGTATCATCAAACTATTTTGCATTTCCTAAATAGCGAATTTTAAGGAATAAATAGCGATTCTTTTACCATTCCTAATTTGCAATGAGCAAATTGCTAATTGCAAATTACTCATTCATTTCCATGGGCCAGGAGGCCCATAGGAATGAAGGTGCAATTTGCGATTAGCAATTAGCTCATCGCAAATTAGGAATTTTTCCAAGGGTGCATGGGTGTCTCAAGAACACCCTGCTGCACCCCCTGAAAAAGAAATTTGGGGGCATATGGCGCACATGCATGCCCTAAGGGCATGTATGGGCGTCATATGGCACCTTTTGTTTTTTGGAAAAAAAGCTTTTTGAAAAGAATTCGCAAAATACCACCAACTAGAAGTTGGTGGTAATTTGCAAATCCTTAATGGGATTTTTTGCATATTTTTTGTTTGATACATTGCATTTAAGAAATCACAAAATTTGCAAATCCTTCAGTGCAATCGCAAAATAAAGAATAGCAAATTTTGCTATTCCTTATTTTGCATCAAACTTGTTTGATACATACCATTTGTCTAATTAGCATTCGCAAAGGCCAAAATTCACAGAACTTCGACCTTTGCAAATGCTAATTAGCTTCATACATATGGCCCCAAGTGAGGCCTGTCTTGCAACATGGTGCATCTTTTGCATCACTGCTGCATCAGTTTCATGTGGCACGGTGTTTTTTACACCATGATACATCTGCCTAAATGCATCAATTTGTAATTTTGTCGCCTCATAGCAAATCTTTTGCACCGCCGCTGCATCACAAAAGTGACGCACAGTGGCGCAAAAGAGCCATACACCTATCATAAATCTGTCCCTAGCATTTTAAAAGATTAATTCAGGATGACGATAAGGTGTGCCCTATCCAGAGGTTTGTTTAAGGTGAGGCCTACTCAGGATTGCAGATGAAAGTTACGCTTGACGAAGAATACAGAGGAGATAATACATGTAAAGCTCGACCAATGAAGTAAGTGATGTCCACTTCACTGCGCCAGTCATCATAAATGTATCCCTAAGCTTCTTATCTTGTTAGAGATGAACCGCCATATGTATCATCAAACTATTTTGCATTTCCAAAATAGCGAATTTTAAGGAATAAATAGCGATTCTTTGCCATTCCTAATTTGCAATGAGCAAATTGCTAATTGCAAATTACCCATTCATTTCCATGGGCCAGGAGGCCCATAGGAATGAAGGTGCAATTTGCGATTAGCAATTAGCTCATCGCAAATTAGGAATTTTTCCAAGGGTGCAGGGGTGTCTCAAGAACACCCTGCTGCACCCCTCAAAAAGAAATTTGGGGGCATATGGCGCACATACATGCCCTAAGGGCATGTATGGGCGTCATATGGCACCTTTTGTTTTTTGGAAAAAAAGCTTTTTGAAAAGAATTCGCAAATTAACACCAACTAGAAGTTGGTGGTAATTTGCAAATCCTTAATGGCATTTTTTGCATATTTTTTGTTTGATACATTGCATTTAAAGAATCGCAAAATTTGCAAATCCTTCAGTGCAATCGCAAAATAAGGAATAGCAAATTTTGCTATTCCTTATTTTGCATCAAACTTGTTTGATACATACCATTTGTCTAATTAGCATTCGCAAAGGCTGAAATTCGCAGAATTTAGGCCTTTGCGAATGCTAATTAGCTTGATACATATAGCCCCAAGTGAGGCCTGTCTTGCAACATGGTGCATCTTTTGCATCACTGCTGCATCGGTTTCATGTGGCACGGTTTTTTTACACCATGACACATCTGCCTAAATGCATCAATTTGTAATTTTGTCGCCTCATAGGAAATCTTTTGCACCGCCGCTGCATCAGAAAAGTGACGCACAGTGTCGCAAAAGAGGCATACACCTATCATAAATCTGTCCCTAGCATTTTAAATGATTAATTCAGGATGACGATAAGGTGTGGCCTATCCAGAGGTTTGTTTAAGGTGAGGCCTACTCAGGATTTCAGATCAAAGTTACACTTGATGAACAATACAGAGGAGATAATACATGTAAAGGCCTACCAATGAAGTAAGTAATGTCCACTTCATTGTGCCAGTCATCATAAATCTATCCCTATGCTTCTTATCTTGTTAGAGATGAACTGCCATATATATCATCAAACTATTTTGCATTTCCTAAATAGCGAATTTTAAGGAATAAATAGCGATTCTTTACCATTCCTAATTTGCAATGAGCAAATTGCTAATTGCAAATTACTCATTCATTTCCATGGGCCAGGAGGCCCATAGGAATGAAGGTGCAATTTGCGATTAGCAATTAGCTCATCGCAAATTAGGAATTTTTCCAAGGGTGCATGGGTGTCTCAAGAACACCCTGCTGCACCCCCTGAAAAAGAAATTTGGGGGCATATGGCGCACATGCATGCCCTAAGGGCATGTATGGGCGTCATATGGCACCTTTTGTTTTTTGGAAAAAAAGCTTTTTGAAAAGAATTCGCAAAATACCACCAACTAGAAGTTGGTGGTAATTTGCAAATCCTTAATGGGATTTTTTGCATATTTTTTGTTTGATACATTGCATTTAAGAAATCACAAAATTTGCAAATCCTTCAGTGCAATCGCAAAATAAAGAATAGCAAATTTTGCTATTCCTTATTTTGCATCAAACTTGTTTGATACATACCATTTGTCTAATTAGCATTCGCAAAGGCCAAAATTCACAGAACTTCGACCTTTGCAAATGCTAATTAGCTTCATACATATGGCCCCAAGTGAGGCCTGTCTTGCAACATGGTGCATCTTTTGCATCACTGCTGCATCAGTTTCATGTGGCACGGTGTTTTTTACACCATGACACATCTGCCTAAATGCATCAATTTGTAATTTTGTCGCCTCATAGCAAATCTTTTGCACCGCCGCTGCATCACAAAAGTGACGCACAGTGGCGCAAAAGAGGCATACACCTATCATAAATCTGTCCCTAGCATTTTAAATGATTAATTCAGGATGACGATAAGGTGTGCCCTATCCAGAGGTTTGTTTAAGGTGAGGCCTACTCAGGATTGCAGATGAAAGTTACGCTTGACGAAGAATACAGAGGAGATAATACATGTAAAGCTCTACCAATGAAGTAAGTGATGTCCACTTCATTGCGCCAGTCTTCATAAATGTATCCCTAAGCTTCTTATCTTGTTAGAGATGAACCGCCATATGTATCATCAAACTATTTTGCATTTCCAAAATAGCGAATTTTAAGGAATAAATAGCGATTCTTTACCATTCCTAATTTGCAATGAGCAAATTGCTAATTGCAAATTACCCATTCATTTCCATGGGCCAGGAGGCCCATAGGAATGAAGGTGCAATTTGCGATTAGCAATTAGCTCATCGCAAATTAGGAATTTTTCCAAGGGTGCAGGGGTGTCTCAAGAACACCCTGCTGCACCCCTCAAAAAGAAATTTGGGGGCATATGGCGCACATACATGCCCTAAGGGAATGTATGGGCGTCATATGGCACCTTTTGTTTTTTGAAAAAAAAGCTTTTTGAAAAGAATTCGCAAATTAACACCAACTAGAAGTTGGTGGTAATTTGCAAATCCTTAATGGCATTTTTTGCATATTTTTTGTTTGATACATTGCATTTAAAGAATCGCAAAATTTACAAATCCTTCAGTGCAATCGCAAAATAAGGAATAGCAAATTTTGCTATTCCTTATTTTGCATCAAACTTGTTTGATACATACCATTTGTCTAATTAGCATTCGCAAAGGCTGAAATTCGCAGAATTTAGGCCTTTGCGAATGCTAATTAGCTTGATACATATAGCCCCAAGTGAGGCCTGTCTTGCAACATGGTGCATCTTTTGCATCACTGCTGCATCGGTTTCATGTGGCACGTTTTTTTTACACCATGACACATCTGCCTAAATGCATCAATTTGTAATTTTGTCGCCTCATAGGAAATCTTTTGCACCGCCGCTGCATCAGAAAAGTGACGCACAGTGTCGCAAAAGAGGCATACACCTATCATAAATCTGTCCCTAGCATTTTAAATGATTAATTCAGGATGACGATAAGGTGTGGCCTATCCAGAGGTTTGTTTAAGGTGAGGCCTACTCAGGATTTCAGATCAAAGTTACACTTGATGAACAATACAGAGGAGATAATACATGTAAAGGCCTACCAATGAAGTAAGTAATGTCCACTTCATTGTGCCAGTCATCATAAATCTATCCCTATGCTTCTTATCTTGTTAGAGATGAACTGCCATATGTATCATCAAACTATTTTGCATTTCCTAAATAGCGAATTTTAAGGAATAAATAGCGATTCTTTTACCATTCCTAATTTGCAATGAGCAAATTGCTAATTGCAAATTACTCATTCATTTCCATGGGCCAGGAGGCCCATAGGAATGAAGGTGCAATTTGCGATTAGCAATTAGCTCATCGCAAATTAGGAATTTTTCCAAGGGTGCATGGGTGTCTCAAGAACACCCTGCTGCACCCCCTGAAAAAGAAATTTGGGGGCATATGGCGCACATGCATGCCCTAAGGGCATGTATGGGCGTCATATGGCACCTTTTGTTTTTTGGAAAAAAAGCTTTTTGAAAAGAATTCGCAAAATACCACCAACTAGAAGTTGGTGGTAATTTGCAAATCCTTAATGGGATTTTTTGCATATTTTTTGTTTGATACATTGCATTTAAGAAATCACAAAATTTGCAAATCCTTCAGTGCAATCGCAAAATAAAGAATAGCAAATTTTGCTATTCCTTATTTTGCATCAAACTTGTTTGATACATACCATTTGTCTAATTAGCATTCGCAAAGGCCAAAATTCACAGAACTTCGACCTTTGCAAATGCTAATTAGCTTCATACATATGGCCCCAAGTGAGGCCTGTCTTGCAACATGGTGCATCTTTTGCATCACTGCTGCATCAGTTTCATGTGGCACGGTGTTTTTTACACCATGATACATCTGCCTAAATGCATCAATTTGTAATTTTGTCGCCTCATAGCAAATCTTTTGCACCGCCGCTGCATCACAAAAGTGACGCACAGTGGCGCAAAAGAGCCATACACCTATCATAAATCTGTCCCTAGCATTTTAAAAGATTAATTCAGGATGACGATAAGGTGTGCCCTATCCAGAGGTTTGTTTAAGGTGAGGCCTACTCAGGATTGCAGATGAAAGTTACGCTTGACGAAGAATACAGAGGAGATAATACATGTAAAGCTCTACCAATGAAGTAAGTGATGTCCACTTCACTGCGCCAGTCATCATAAATGTATCCCTAAGCTTCTTATCTTGTTAGAGATGAACCGCCATATGTATCATCAAACTATTTTGCATTTCCAAAATAGCGAATTTTAAGGAATAAATAGCGATTCTTTGCCATTCCTAATTTGCAATGAGCAAATTGCTAATTGCAAATTACCCATTCATTTCCATGGGCCAGGAGGCCCATAGGAATGAAGGTGCAATTTGCGATTAGCAATTAGCTCATCGCAAATTAGGAATTTTTCCAAGGGTGCAGGGGTGTCTCAAGAACACCCTGCTGCACCCCTCAAAAAGAAATTTGGGGGCATATGGCGCACATACATGCCCTAAGGGCATGTATGGGCGTCATATGGCACCTTTTGTTTTTTGGAAAAAAAGCTTTTTGAAAAGAATTCGCAAATTAACACCAACTAGAAGTTGGTGGTAATTTGCAAATCCTTAATGGCATTTTTTGCATATTTTTTGTTTGATACATTGCATTTAAAGAATCGCAAAATTTGCAAATCCTTCAGTGCAATCGCAAAATAAGGAATAGCAAATTTTGCTATTCCTTATTTTGCATCAAACTTGTTTGATACATACCATTTGTCTAATTAGCATTCGCAAAGGCTGAAATTCGCAGAATTTAGGCCTTTGCGAATGCTAATTAGCTTGATACATATAGCCCCAAGTGAGGCCTGTCTTGCAACATGGTGCATCTTTTGCATCACTGCTGCATCGGTTTCATGTGGCACGGTTTTTTTACACCATGACACATCTGCCTAAATGCATCAATTTGTAATTTTGTCGCCTCATAGGAAATCTTTTGCACCGCCGCTGCATCAGAAAAGTGACGCACAGTGTGGCAAAAGAGGCATACACCTATCATAAATCTGTCCCTAGCATTTTAAATGATTAATTCAGGATGACGATAAGGTGTGGCCTATCCAGAGGTTTGTTTAAGGTGAGGCCTACTCAGGATTTCAGATCAAAGTTACACTTGATGAACAATACAGAGGAGATAATACATGTAAAGGCCTACCAATGAAGTAAGTAATGTCCACTTCATTGTGCCAGTCATCATAAATCTATCCCTATGCTTCTTATCTTGTTAGAGATGAACTGCCATATGTATCATCAAACTATTTTGCATTTCCTAAATAGCGAATTTTAAGGAATAAATAGCGATTCTTTACCATTCCTAATTTGCAATGAGCAAATTGCTAATTGCAAATTACTCATTCATTTCCATGGGCCAGGAGGCCCATAGGAATGAAGGTGCAATTTGCGATTAGCAATTAGCTCATCGCAAATTAGGAATTTTTCCAAGGGTGCATGGGTGTCTCAAGAACACCCTGCTGCACCCCCTGAAAAAGAAATTTGGGGGCATATGGCGCACATGCATGCCCTAAGGGCATGTATGGGCGTCATATGGCACCTTTTGTTTTTTGGAAAAAAAGCTTTTTGAAAAGAATTCGCAAAATACCACCAACTAGAAGTTGGTGGTAATTTGCAAATCCTTAATGGGATTTTTTGCATATTTTTTGTTTGATACATTGCATTTAAGAAATCACAAAATTTGCAAATCCTTCAGTGCAATCGCAAAATAAAGAATAGCAAATTTTGCTATTCCTTATTTTGCATCAAACTTGTTTGATACATACCATTTGTCTAATTAGCATTCGCAAAGGCCAAAATTCACAGAACTTCGACCTTTGCAAATGCTAATTAGCTTCATACATATGGCCCCAAGTGAGGCCTGTCTTGCAACATGGTGCATCTTTTGCATCACTGCTGCATCAGTTTCATGTGGCACGGTGTTTTTTACACCATGACACATCTGCCTAAATGCATCAATTTGTAATTTTGTCGCCTCATAGCAAATCTTTTGCACCGCCGCTGCATCACAAAAGTGACGCACAGTGGCGCAAAAGAGGCATACACCTATCATAAATCTGTCCCTAGCATTTTAAATGATTAATTCAGGATGACGATAAGGTGTGCCCTATCCAGAGGTTTGTTTAAGGTGAGGCCTACTCAGGATTGCAGATGAAAGTTACGCTTGACGAAGAATACAGAGGAGATAATACATGTAAAGCTCTACCAATGAAGTAAGTGATGTCCACTTCATTGCGCCAGTCATCATAAATGTATCCCTAAGCTTCTTATCTTGTTAGAGATGAACCGCCATATGTATCATCAAACTATTTTGCATTTCCAAAATAGCGAATTTTAAGGAATAAATAGCGATTCTTTACCATTCCTAATTTGCAATGAGCAAATTGCTAATTGCAAATTACCCATTCATTTCCATGGGCCAGGAGGCCCATAGGAATGAAGGTGCAATTTGCGATTAGCAATTAGCTCATCGCAAATTAGGAATTTTTCCAAAGGTGCAGGGGTGTCTCAAGAACAACCTGCTGCACCCCTGAAAAAGAAATTTGGGGGCATATGGCGCACATAAATTTTAACAACATTCCTTTACGTCAAAAACGATTTTCAAGTCATAATTTGAAAACACTGCACCCGGGGGGAAATGACTTAAAATGTCCTTAAGACACATGAAAGTGTTTTTTTAAAGCCTTTGCAAGTTTTTGGGTCACTTTTAACATGGCTATGTAACTCAAACAGTCAAAATCTAAATTTACCATGCACAGGTGGGACCATATTTACAAGGAATGTGCCCCACGGGGAAAAGTCTTTTAATGTAATATGGGAAAAATGACATCAGAGACACTGAAATGCCTTATAAAGAAGCATACACCATTATATCCCTGTCATAAATTTACAAACAATTCCTTTTCCCCAAAAACGATTTTTAAATCATAATTTGAAAACACTGCACATAGGGAAATGACTTAAAATGTCCTTAAGACACATGAAAGCGTTTTTTGATTGCCTTTCCAGCATGGTTGGGTCACTTTTAACATAGCTATGTAACACAAACATTCAAAATCTAAATTTGCCATGCACAGGTGGGAGCATATTTACAAGGAATGTGCCCCACGGGGAAAGGTCTTTTAATGTAATATGGGAAAAATGACATCAGAGACACTGAAATGCCTTATAAAGAAGCATACACCATTATATCCTTGTCATAAATTTACAAACCATTCCTTTTCCCCAAAAACGATTTTCAAATCATAATTTGAAAACACTGCACATAGGGAAATGACTTAAAATGTCCTTAAGACACATAAAAGCGTTTTTTGATTGCCTTTGCAGCATGGTTGGGTCACTTTTAACATAACTATGTAACACAAACATTCAAAATCTAAATTTGCCATGCACAGGTGGGAGCATATTTACAAGCAATTTGCTCCACAGAGAAAGGTCTTACATTAAAATGGGAAAAATAACATCAGAGACACTCAATTGCCTTATAATGAAGCATACACCATTATGTCCTTGTCATAAATATTATAACCATTCATTTTCCTCAAAAACGATTTTCAAATCATAATTTGAAAAGACTCCACAGCTCCTATGCACAATAACACCCTGTCAGTACTAATACTTCACATTTTCTCCAATTACATTTTCTCAAAGAAACAAAATCTATTTGTAAAACACTTGAGACAAAGCAACATTTGAAGAACACAACTTTCTTCATAATTTTCTCCTTAAAGCACACTCTTCTCTATCTAAATTAAAGAAATCTTTTCTCACCTTAGCAAATACTTTGAGTTTCAAAACAGTATCAGAAACACACCAATTTGTCTTCAGCAGAGCAAAAGGTATGCACTCCAGAGTCTGCAGCTATCAAAAGCACAGAAATGCTGTAATTCTTCACACATATCTCTCATGTCACCCAATCAAAACTCTTCCCTCACTTTTTTTCAAATGAAAACCCTTCCCCCCTCTGCCATTTCATGCCTTTTCTGCATGGCAACCACCTCTTGGAAGACCTCTGGTGTTTGCAAGTTCACACAACAATGTTGCAATTGAACTCTGAACTCTCAGTGCACGTCATATCCAGTGCATTCTTTCATTTAATGATTTTTTCTTGACCACTCAAAATACATCTTTCAAACAACTCATCCATGCACCCTAACTTTCTGTTTTCAGCAATCAAAATCCACCAATCACTGTTACTGCTTCATTAACACAGAAACTCCACAGTTTTTTTCATTTTAAACTCTTATTTTTTCAACTGCCATTTCATTGCCACACTTCATCTGACTGCAGGAGAACCTTCTCTCACCATGTTTTCTGTCTGGATTGTTGGACATAGTTACATCTATTGGGCTCAGAGGTATGCTGAGAACAGGAATTTACCTAACCTCAATTTACAAGATGTGGAAATTAAGTGGTTTGGCCACAGAGGATTAAAATGTCACCAATTGATACCATTGGTGAAAACCTTTATGCATTTGCCAAAACCTGACCTGTTAATTGTGCACTGTGGAGGTAATGATTTGGGCACTTTGACTGGGGTAGGTCTGGAAATGCTTTTAAAGGACAACTTTGAGCAATTGATGGCACTTTTTCCTCAGACTGCCTTGGTATATTCAAATATATGCCAAAGACAGAAATGGAGGTGGTCAAACCAATTTTGTCCACAAATTGAGAAGTCGAGGAAGCATGTAAACAAATCTGTTTCAGCTTACATGAGAGACCATGGAATGGGCTCCCTGTACAACAATAACTTGCGTTACTACATGCAAAATATCTACAGAGGAGATGGAGTTCACTTCTCAGATGAGGGCAACAGAATTTTCATTCTGAATTTAAGACTGTGCATTGGTACCTACTTATAAGTACCTAAATGTACCATAAACCCAAAAGCTCTTCTCAGAGCTACCCTACATCTGATCACTCACAATTATTATTTTACTCTAACATTTTTCACTAATTTTCAACAAAGTACGCTTCCCGGGGCGCTACCCGGTACGCGAACCGGGAGCTAACCTCGCAAAATTTTTTAAAAAATGTTTTTTTTCCCGCACATATGGGCCTCCTCAGCCACCCTCAGAAAACCTAGGGGGTCAAGATAAGTCTACCGTGCCCCCTTCTACCCATTCTGAACATTATTTGCCCTCCATCTTGTATCTTAATTCGACCGAAACACAAAATGGTGGACTCCCATAACGCTTAAGGTTCGCGAACCGGGGCGCTCACCAGTTCGCGTACCGGGTCGCTCCCTGGGAAGCGCACCATCAAAAAAGGTGGGAAAGTAGTTTACAGAAAAGCGACTGGAGACAATTTCACCAAATATAGATTAGCTCATACTACATACCAATGCCTACCATTTTCACAAATTTGATTGAAATTCCATTTAACCATTTAGCCTGTAGACCTCTCTAAATACCCTGAGGTAAATTACTTCACAAAACACATCTGAAGTGTTGGAATTGACAACCAATTAAAATGTTACTTTCATTTTCTACTTTTTTTACCTGACATTTGATTGGCTATGTACCTGAATATATATAAAGGAAGAGAGAGAAACACAGCCATTTTGACTACTACTTCCTGAACTACATTGCAAGATCATTTTCATTCACAACTTAAACTTCTTTTTAGAAGGTGAGATATTATTTTATAAATTTGAAAACATTTTCAGATAGTTATATACTATCTCTCTGTAAGAGTTAGACATTGAGAAAGGCTTCTTTATTATAATTATGGATTGATTTAGGTTTCTGTGGTATAATTATGAATTTACTTAGGCTTCTTCACAGGCACTTTTTAATAGTACTACTTCACGCCTGAAACCATACAGTGCCCATAGATTACTTCTCTGTTATAAACTCACAAGTACCTGTCTGAACTTAAACCCAACAGTGCCCTATCTCTACTGATATATTTATTTTTTATGCAAATTACAGCAATAAAATGGAAGGTGAGCAGAATGTTTCCTTCGAAATTGTTCTGGAGAACAACACAGAAAAAGATATTGAGGACAATGATGACTCAGATTTCATGGATGAATCACGGGACCATGAATTAGTTCAATGTGTAGAATCTGTGGATCATTTACTTCATTATGATGACGGTCAAATGTGGGAACTTATGTTCACTCAACAAGAGGACATATCGGACAGTCAAATGCTAGACGTTCTATTAAATTTTGAAAAACAATCCGAAAAATAAAATTGTATGTAATATTAAAAAATTGTTTGAGTCTTTAATCATTTTTATATGTAATTCATAAACTAGTTAAATGTTAGAAATGTAATATATATATAAATATATATATATATATATATATATTAAGGACCTTACTTCCACATCAACAAGGTCCTAACTATAACTACCTACTGGCGGTCGCCAGTAGGTAGTTATAGTTAGGACCTTGTTACATAGGAAATCTGCAACATTCTATTGGGAATAACTTTGGCGCGGGTTGAGGAATTTGCTTGTAATTTTCCAAAATTTTGCCCAGCTCCGCTGCGCTCCTTCCCTGACAGTCTCGGGTAGATTCGTCAAGCGCGGGCCTAGAAAAAAGGGGGGTCCCAAAACGTGTTTTCCTCATGTTAATTTCCATAGGACCTTTAGACACTAGTCTGGTACGCAGATCACGCTTTTGGTTAAATAGTGTAAATCCCTCCAGTAGTTCCTGAGAAAATGAAAGTTGAAATCAATTATATATCTATAAGCGCGCACAGTGCGCGCACCTTGCCGTGCCCGAGCTTCATGCTGATTGGCTGCCACTGTCTGTCAACACTCCAAAACAGAAATGGATGGCAGCCATCTTGTGCCTCAGTAGACTGAGGCAGAAGAAAGCAGAAAAAAAAGTTTAGAACTCAAAAAGGGGGCAGGGTAGAAGCATTTTGACCCCCTAGGCCTGCTCAGGGGGTCCCACAGGGACCCCCAAGGCGAAAAAAAAATTCGAAAAAACGCGGGGTGCGCGCACCCCATGATTCACCCCCACCCAATTTTTTTTTTTTGCCTTGGGGGTCCTTGTGGGAACCCCTGAGCAGGCCTAGGGGGTCAGGGTGCTTCTACCCTGCCCCCTTTTTGAGTTCTAAAACTTCTCGAGCACGAGCTGCATGCTCATTGGCTTTCAACACTTCAAACCAGGAAGTGTTGGCAGCCATCTTGTGCTCGGTAGACCGAGGAAAGCAGAAAAACAAACGTGTAGAACACAAAAAGGGGGTAGGGTAGAAGGACCCTGACCCCCTAGGCCTGCTCATGGGGTCCCACAAGGACCCCCAAGGACAAAAATGTTTTTTTTAAAAACCCCGGTATGTCTATTTAAAATGTACCCCCCAGGGGGACCAAATTGTGGGGGCATAGTGATAAAGAAGTGTGGGGGGTGCCCAATCCCCCCCACACTGCCCCGGGGACTGCCGCCCTCTGGAGCAAACAACGCAGCCCCCTGGCGCATCCTGGAGGCTCCTGGTGGGCTAGTTGCCTCCCAGGGAATTAGTTCCCCCTCTGCAAACGCGCCCGTGGGCTGCGCTGCAGAGAGGTGTAAAAAAGGGTGTGGCCTCATTACACGTCTCTGCAATGCAGCCCCCTGGGAAATACTGGAGGTTCCTGGTGGGCTAGTTGGCCCCCAGGGACCCCCAGGATGCAAGGGGAATTAGTTTCTCCTCTGCAAATGTGCCAGGGGGCTGCGTTGGTAACTTTTGTGACACAGCAGCAGTGCAAAAGATACACCATGGTGTGTGTTATTTACAACGTGACGCATCTGGGAGATGCGTCACGTTGTATAGCCCTGTGCCTTAAGGAGGCGTTATGATGCAGGGGGGATGTTCCTGCGCAGGAACGCCTGCTAAAAATGGCTGAGTGAAATCTACAAGATTTCACTCAATCACTTTTAGGCCAATGCTATGTCAAAACCCTGCGCCTGATTGAAGCAGGCGTAAGGCTTGACGCAGCATTAGTTGAATGGGCCCCCAGGAGCATTGCTGGAGCTACATCGCGCATGCAACGCAACTCTAGCAATGCGACACCTTTACGGCACAGATGCGTCACACATCTGTTCCGTTTTTGTCCCATGGTGTGCCACATTATAAATGTGGAACATCAGTGGTGGCGCTTGAGTGGTTTTGTTTGTCGTAGGTTACTTGGCGCATCACTGCTGATTTGCAGAGATGCACCATGTAACGTACATCTGCCTCATTGTTTCAGTCACTCTTTTACTTCACTTTCTTCAGTCACTATACTTCCTTTACCTCACTCCTTTGCTCAGTCCCTAGGCAAGGTAGAGACACCCTGACCTCCTAGATCTTCTCAAGGGGTCCCAGAAGAATGTCGACGGGTTGAAAAATAGCGGGGTGCACGCACCCGGTCGCGCACCCCGTCTCAAAATGGCGTTTAACTCGATTTACATAAAAGTTTCAAAACGTGAGAAGGAGGCTTGGTAAACACTCCCTGACCCCCTAGGTATTCTCAGGGGGTCCATTAAGGACCCCCAAGGCCCAAAAAATCCTTTATTTTTTACTAAAAAGTTGCGGGGTGCGCGCACCCGGTTGCGCTCGTCGGAATAAAATGGCGTTTTACCCGATTTACATAAAAGTTTCAAAACGTGAAAAGGAGGAAAGATAGACAGTCCCTGACCCCCTAGAGTTTCTCAGGGGGTCCCAAAACAACTCTGACTGGCAAAAAAACTTTTTTTTTTTAAAAAGAAAAATTTGCGGGGTGCGCGCACCTCACAATTGAAAAAAAAAAAAGTCAAGTCATGTGACTCAAAAACAACATTTTTCATTGGTTCATAGTAGTTTCAGATCTAGAATCTTCAAAACCCTACCCATTTCCCTCACTATTTGCTTTATTCTCCTGGAGCTGGAAGCAGAAAAAAGAACAAGATGGCAGAAAGACAAGAAACATCATCTTCTTCATCTGACCCCCACATGGAATATCGCCAGCCAGCTAAGAAAGGGAAATCTTCTTTTATTTGGAAGTTTTTTACTTTTCCTGAGCATCAAAAAAAGGTAAATGCCCCTTAAGTAACGTGTACCCTTTGTGGTACTGTTCTTTCAAGGGGAAACCCTCTTAAAAAATACTCTTTATCTATCCATACCATGGTAAGACATGTAAAAAATGTGCACCCTGTGCAATATGCCCAAGCAGCCACAAGAGCTCTGGCCCAGCAGATTCCACCAGCTGTGGCCAGCACATCTACAGCTCCACCTCCATTCGCCAGCAACAGCAGAAATGGACATTAGGCCATATTTGGCACATGTGCATATGCGGTGCAACAAATGTTTTGATTTTATTGTTTATGGAGAACAGAGCCTGAATCTAATGGAACGCATGATTCCGAATCATAAATGCTCTGAAAGGAGATACATTTTTTTCTATTTTTCATTTATTTTGTTCCGGTTGAACAGTTTCCTTGTTGCAGTTCCTGAATTTTCTTAAAAAAAAAAAATCTCAAAATTTAAAAAAAAGGAAAAATATATATAAAACAACAAAAGAAAAAAAAACAGTTCTTTTCAGAACTCATTCAATTCTCTAAAAAGAGTTATATTCTTAAACACTGTGTCGTTCATTTTTTTGAATGAAAGCGTAGTGCATAAATGCGTGATTGAAATGACTGAGGGAAGGAAGGGACTGAGGGAAAGAGTGAGAAAAGGGGAGTATGGTGAGTGACAAAAGAGGAGTTGAAGAGTAACTGAAAGAAGGGGACTAAGGGTAGGGGACTGAAAAAACTAAAGGAAGGGCAATAAAGAAAGGAGAAAAAAAACTACTTTCAGTGTTTTGATGTTGTATTTAAATTCACAATAAAAAAAATAATTTTACACATATTTTATTTAGGGGTTAGCATTTAAAAAACCTTGCAAATTCACTAAAAACGTTATAGTTAGGAATTAGCATTTAAAAAACCTTTCAAATTCACTGAAAAAAACCATAGGTTTTACACACGTTATAGTTAAGAATTAGCATTTAAAAAACCTAGCAAATTCATTGAAAAAACCATAGGTTTTATATCAGTTATAGTTAGCTGGACAATTTACTCATACAAAACCATTGAAATTCCCACGTTATAGTTAGTTGTACTCACTATAACTGGCGCGCCCGCAAAGCACTGCTAATGACGTCACATATTACATCACTCATGACATAGTCAGTGACATCACTCATGATCACTGACATGATCACTGATGACATCTCAAATGACATCAGTCGTGGCCTCGAGGCACTTTACTGAGCCACTAAGGCCACGGATTAAAAAGCGGGCTCAGGAGATGGCCCGCTCTCACACCACTCTCCCCTCTCACCTCTCTCCTCTCTCACCACTCTCCCCTCTCACACCACTCTCCCCTCGCACCTCTCTCCTCTCTCACCATTCTCCCTCTCACACCACTCTACACTCACACCTCTCTCCTCTCTCACCACTCTCACACCACTCTCCCCTCTCACCTCTCTCCTCTCTCACCACTCTCCCCTCTCACACCACTCTCCCCTCTCACCTCTCTCACCACTCTCCCCTCTCACCTCTCTCCTCTCTCACCACTCTCCCCTCTCACACTACTCTCCCCTCTCACACCACTCTCCCCTCTCACACCACTCTTCCCTCTCTCACCACTCTGCCCTCTCACACCACTCTGCCCTCTCACACCACTCTCTCCCCTCTCACACCACTCTCTCCCCTCTCACCACTATCCCCTCTCACCACTCTCTCCTCTCATCACTCTCTTCTCTGTCCCCTCTTCCCTCTCTCCCCTCTCCTCTCTCTCCACTCTCCACTCTCCTCTCTCCTCTCTCCTCTCTCTCCCCACTCTCCCGACTCCCCCTTCTCACCACTCTCACCACTCACCGCTCTCCCCACTCACCACTCTCTTCTCTGTCTCCTTTCCCTCTCTCCCCTCTCCTCTCTCTCCACTCTCCTCTCTCCTCTCACTCCTCTCTCCTCTCTCTCCCCACTCTCCCCACTCTTCCGACTCTCCCCTCTCACCACTCAACACTCTCACCACTCACCACTCTCCCCACTCTCCCCACTCTCACCGCTCTCCCCACTCACCACCCTCCCCTCTCCCCTCTCACCACTCGCCCCTCTCACCACTCGCCCCTCTCACCCCTCTCCCCTCTCACCACTCTCCCCTCTTACGACTTTTCCCTCTCTTCTCCTCTCCTTCCTCTCTCTCCTTCCTCTCCCCTCTCCTCACTCTCGCCTCTCCTCTCTACCCTCTCTCCTCTCCCCGTTCTTCGCTCTCCCCTCTCTCCTCCCCTCTCTCCTCATTCTCCCTTCTCTCCCCTTCCCTCTCCCATCTCTCCTTTCTCCTCACTCTCCCTTCTCTCCCCTCTCCTCTCCCATCTCTCCACAAGTGCACACAATTGTCAATGAGCAATTACACTGCACTCTATGCAACATACACTCCAAATACCACTCAGTGCCACATAATTACATGCTACATATTTACACTGCGCTCAACGCAACATACACTCCAAATACCACTAGTCCCACATAAGTACACATCACATAATTACACTGCACTCATTGCAACATACACTCCAAATACCACTCAGCCCCTCGCTACCCCCGCCAGCGAGCCTCGATGCCCTTCTCCCTTAACTTGTACCCTCCTTTCCTCCCCAGATTGATTCTCCACAGGACTGATCGCTGCACCGCTAGATCGGTACATTAACTGCTCATCGGATCCATTTCCTCTACCGGACCCATGCCGGTTTCGTAATTGATCCCCCGATTGCGCCTTCTCTTAGCAAACCTTGGTAAGTCTGCTGCTTCCTCCCACACACACCCCCCCTGTTGTTTCACCCACCTAGCCACTGAGCCTCGCCTGGCTCTCACTCCGTTTCCCTCCTCAGGTACCCTGGAGTCCTCCCCCTAGCCCTCCGACTCTCCCGTGATTGCCGCCCCGGACTCCCTAGATTGACACGGATCTCCTGGTAAGCCCACCTCTCTACCGCCAGCCGCGCATGCCATAGCTCAGTCACAGCGCCCGTGTCCTTCTGCCACACACTGGCCTCTCCTGCCTAGCGCTCTCAGCACCGGCCCGCCGCCGCGAACCCCGTGCTCGGCCCTTCATTAGTCTCAGTCCCTGCCCACTACTGCAGGCCTCCGTTATTAGCCACCACTGCTACCTGTGCCCCCTTGGATGTCCAGTATCTCATATCCCAACCAGTCGGCTACCCCACCTCGTACCTGCCTGCGCAGACCTTCATTGTGCGCCGTTGTGGGCCTTCTTTATTAACCCTTCCCCTTCTGGGTACGGGGCGCTTTACCCTCCACGTGGCACCTCCGCCTGACCCACCTCAGATTCCACCACCTCACGGAGCTACCCTAGATCACACACCACGTGCATACTACTCGCCCAACCACCCTCTCCTGCCAACGCGGCCTCTCCACCTGACCCGCCTCATTTTCTCCACCACACAGACCGAAACCCTAGATTACACACCACGTACATACCACTCACCCAACCGCCCTCTCCTGCCAACGCTAACAGTTCCATGTGCAGGCCTTCACTGCCTTACGACCCAGCATGCGTTACGCTCCAGTAGCCTTTGTCCCCCCAGATACCGCACACCGCACCCGCCCCTTCTTACCTCTTACCCCATTCCTTTGCCCTCTTGTACAGCACTGCAACCAACCCAGTCCTGAAGAAGATCCCGATTCAAGTGGATCGAAACGCCGTCGACCGTTCAGCGCGATCATAGGCGCTTCATACAAAGTGATTTATGAACAAGACAAATAGTACTGCACTCTCCAAGCCACCTGAAATCTTTTGTGGTCATTTAATCACTGTATATATTTCTGCACCAGTCACTTCGTGCCGTCCTTGCTGATCACATTGTCACTTGCGCCGCTACCGTGTTCTTCGCTCACGCACACCTAGCACCAAGTACAATTTGGGTTGTTATCCATTGTTTTAATTACTTAAGTGCAGTGCTGTCACAACTGCCAATTGCCTTGTTTTCCTTCCTTTCTTTATATTCCTACATACAATACTGCCCTGAGCACATGTTATAACCAAATATGAGTCTCCTAATTTCCTTTTGATAATGTTGTATACATATAATTTCTAATTGCCTTTGAATATTACCAGTTGGGATATTATATGTCTGTATATCATACTTTCTACCCCAATCCCAACACGGTTGACGGGTGTATGCACCTGTTGTAGATACAAGATTGTGAGCAGCTGCAGAGCTGTGAGAGTTCGTCCTTTGGACTATACTTTCGTATCAACTCTGTGATCCTTTCTCTACTTGAAACTTTTTAGGTCACTTAGAATGTCTAAGGAGTCTCTTTCCTATTCAGAGGAATATATCCAGAACCTTATGGGTGGTCCCTCTCTTCTCTCTGGACCATCGATCTCCCTTGCTACCACTCCCACTCCCAACAACTCCCGTATCCTTCTTGAAAAACTTGAAAAACTAAGGAAGAAACAAATCCCTACTGAACTACACGCCCGCATGCTGACGGACTACCTAAAATCTGGCGTGATCCCAGTTGGCCTTCAAATTCGCAACACTCCAGCCATCTTCACCCAGGATCCCAAATTTCGAACTAGCTTCAGTCACCTTGCTACCACTTGCTCTCGCCACTGGATGGTTTTGGGTATCGATACAGCTATAGAACACAGCCGACAGGAACTCAAAGAAATGGAAGAGCTAGAGGCACTCATACTAGCTGATTCCTCCATCCCTGATGCGAAAAATCTTCTAGAGAAAATCAACATCACTATCTCCACCTTTAATACCTTCGAGCTAAACAAAAAAGTAACGAAAATACAAAAAGACATTAAATTCTACAAAGTGGAACAAACATACTCGCACCTCAACGAGGAATTTTACAACACCCCATACATTCCACCAAGATCCAGGAAATGGGCCGATTCAGGAACAACCAACGAATCATATTCTCAGACTCCTCCAACACCTTGGCTGAAGAATCGGATCCTGGTGAAGGCTCTAGCTCTACACGAGCGAACACCAGACCGCCACCTCTTCTCCCTCAAGGTTTTTTAGGGCGAGGACGCGGACGCGGCCCACCAGCTCCACGACCAACCAGAGTCCGCCCATACCAACCTCAATTCGCGGGTGAGAGACAGACCCGCAACCGTTTCTATCAATGGGGTCCTCAACAGTGAGCATGGCACCTCCCACAGAGACATTGATGGCCAACTCCAATCTAGACAATATACATATCTTCAACCTCTCAGACCAGAGCCTCACCGAAAACACGCATCCTCTCCCGGGGCCTCAGCTTTGTCCCCACGGAACGCACCAACTATTTGGAACTACAATCAAGTGTTCTGAAATTCTTCTGTAGAATAAGATTGAGACAGTTCTTTATAAATGAACCAGAACCTAGTGAACCCATCACACAACGATTCCATCCGCCTTCCACCTTCAATCCCCCTGCGGCCACCATGCTGCAGGAAATTCTGGCCTTCGAGTGACTGGTTCTAAGAGACATTGACGAACTTCAAGCAACATTCCAGTACATCCCCTACAACATCTCTCTTTCCGAGAAGCAAGCTCTACTGACACTCAAAAACAACACAGACATCATCATCAAACCCGCAGATAAGGGCTGGGGAATTGTCGTAATGAAAGCTGAAAAGTACGATGATGAAATTAAACGCCAACTTAATAACACTGATCATTACCGCCCTCTCAACAGCGACCCTCTCCAAGACATCAGAAAGAAAATAATGAGTGTGACTAAAGAAGCCAAATCCAGAGAAATCATAACACACAAGGAATTTCTCTTCCTCAACAACCAGCACCCCCGCACACCTGTCCTATACATCTTACCTAAGATCCACAAGGATGTCACCAACCCCCCGGGACGTCCCATCGTATCAGGGTGCGGATCTATCCTTGAACCGATTGGCAAGTACATTGACGCCATCCTCAAAGAGTTTGTCCCCTTAACTGATACTTTCATCAGGGACACCACAGATTTAATCAACACCATTGAAGACAAACCCTACAACATCAATACCAATCTCATGGCAGGGCTAGACATTGAATCCCTGTATACGAACATTCCTCACTCTGAAGGCTTACAGGTGATCCATTCACTCCTACCAGAACGACCCATGCAAACCAGGATACCCACCGATTTCATTATGGATCTTCTACGAATCGCACTACAAAACAATTATTTTCTTTACCGGGACACTTTTTATTTACAGATTAAAGGAGTCTCCATGGGCGCTTGCTTTGCCCCTAATTTTGCGATCCTCTTTGTGCACCACATGGAGACAACACTCATTCTGCACAACATTGTACATCAGTGCCAGCTATCTGTGCCTGCCACTACTGCCATGGTACTGAATCAGTCTGACCAAATCAGCCTGCTATTAGGTTAGGTGAGTACTACTACACCCACCAAGGTGCAGTATATTTTCACCCTGTATGCAATGGCTGCTTCACCCAATGACTGATGCAGGTTATATGCTAATGTACTGGTGGTATTTGATGCCTCGTTAACACCCCTACCCACCCACACCCATTATCATACACAATGAAAACATAGCAGCACAGGCTACTTTTCCTATGCAGGGTCCAGCTAGTTGCCACAGCACTGAAAAGTGCAGCAGGTGCCTCAGGGAGAAGGCGAGTATTACATTAAGGGAAATAAGTGCTGACAGGTTGTACTACAGACATTGTGCTTCGTCTGGCTTGTCTTGTTAAAAGCAGAACATGGTGTCCATCACTTGTGCCCCGGCTCAAGATGGCATTGATGGGCTCAACTCGAGAAAGTGTGTAATGCTTTTGTGGTGGTGAAGGATTTTGAGTTTTCCATCCGGGCCTTCCAAAAAGTCCCCGCATAGCATTGCCTATGTTATTTATGGTGCTGTGTCAGGTTCTCTGTGTATCCCATCTACCCACTTTTGTGGAAAGTGTCTCGTAGCTGTAGCTTGGTAGTGTTGTGTACACTGAGTGTTCTTTGTCTAAAAGGTTGCAGTGTGTGGGCCATAAGTATATTCTCGCTTATTGTATTTTAGTGGTGTTGGTTGTAATGTTCAGTCTTGCCACAAATAAAACCTGCAGGCAGAGGTATATTGCAGGGCTCCTGTTGATGTGTGTTTGTTTGGCAGACCACCCACAGCCTCTGCATTGTGAGCTTACCCACCGCCTGCAACCAAGTTAAAAGATGCTGTTGATTCTTGTGGGGGCTCTGACGTCTCCTTGTAGAAAGACCGCCTGCACGATATACAGGACCATAAACACACCAGTGATGAAGAAGAGCATTCGCCAGTCTGCCTTCTGTGATATTTTATATGTAACTATGCACAGCTCTCGTGTCAAAAGTGTGCTACAAAAGCACTTTATTCTGCCAGTGATCCCCATGCTGTCACAGACGTGTAATGTTTAATGCATAATATACATCTGCCTTGACCCTGTGAAACGCCCACACTATTCTTTGCAGCTTCATTTACTTTGTCTTCTTCCTAAAATAGATTTATGCATGCACCTTTTACCATATTCTTCTTGCATTGTTTACTTGAAACCTTACATATACTTATGTGTTAATTTCATTGTTCAGTTTTTTTGGTAAAGCACTACATCAGAGTGCTTATCCGTGAATGGCTCTACTCTGTGCCAAGCCACTGATGTGCAATTTGATATTATTACTCTTTGTAAAATCATAGTATTTGAGGTTTCCCTGAATGAAGAGATTACTAAGGTATATTTTCTGGTGTTAGAGTAACCAGTAGCGTAACATTGGCCCCAGCAGCCCCCAGCTCCAGGTCTCCCACCAACAACTGAGCACTGGTGGCGAGTCCCTGACCTGGGAGCTCCTGATTTGGTCTGGGGGGGGAAGGGTTCCCTCCTCCATGTACTTTGCAGGGGGACCCCTCAAGTTTCGGAATGCCACAGCCATCAATTTAAGATACTCTTTGGAAGAAAATCCACGCATGCCAATACACCCAGTTCAGATGGCAGACTCCCATTTTTACAGCCCAAAATGGCTTAATTTGACCTGCCTTCCACCTAAAATGGCCTCTGCCACAATGTAAGTCAATGTGGAACACATTCACCCAATTTTTATTTTAAAATCGACCACTTTCTAGTTGCAAAATGTTGCATACCCGGTGCCATCGTGTGACACACGATATCGGCTCCTATCACATGGTCTCCCGGTTTCAGAGGCTTTAAACTGCGTCCATTGAGGGGTTAAAACACCCCAGGACATCGGCATCAGCCTCAGCAAGCTTATTAGGTCTCGCCCGATCCAGCGCATGCACTGCTCTGGCGAGACTTTTAGCACGCTAAAGAGCTTTCCTCTCCCTCGCCTGCACGCGCCTCTCTCTGCCTCTCTGTTTTGCTCGTGCAAACTCCCTCCCCCTTCCTCATCACTGAGCGTGTCTTTTCACTTTCATTTGTGAGTGGCGGCACCTCCGGATCGCGCTGAGACTGACTTCCGTGGCATGTGCCCCCATCATGTCTCCCCTGCTGCTGGTTCCCCCCAGCGTTCACCTCAGGTATTTGTGGTGCCGTCTTCTCTCGGGGTCGGCGGGAACTGTCTCATCTGGCTCTCCTTAGCTGTTGTCCTTCCTGTGGGCATGAAATTGGCGCCGCTTTTGGCATTCCAATCAGAGGTTTAAGAGGTTCAAAGTGAAATGAAAAATGTAACCAGTGATTTAATTTCAGAACGCTTGTAAAACATTTGGGAAGGCCACATGTGACTAGTACACGTGCACTTTGTAATCTTCCCACGTGTGTGATGTTTTAGTCTGGGAGTGTGCTCCAATGAGCACTGGCATATACAGTGCTGACACCTCGGGGGGTCTCACTGCAAGAGCTCCATTCACAAGCTCGGTGAAGACAGAAATGTAGGCGCCGTGCATTCTGCCTGTGATTGGTGTCAATGTGTGATGTCAGCGGATTCACTAAAATATTCAGCCGCATGCGTTCAAGCCCATACTTAATCCTGAGAATCGTCAGTGGGAGGGAGTGAAATAGACTTTGAGCAATGTGCGAGTCATCATATTTAACTATCTCAGTCCCCCGCCCCCGACATTTATTTGTTCCTCACCCGGTGGAAAAACTTTTGTTTGTTACAACTCCAGACATCTGGGAGTGTAGTTTGTCCATTCTTCATTCTCTTACGTGGCGAAGAAAACCACGCAAAACGTTTGTGAGCAGCCAGTGTTTTGACGTTTGGGGTTCTTTCATTATAGGATAAAAGCATACTATAAGCACATGTTTTCCTCCGTATAAGTGTGCAAATGTTGATACTGTAACTTCGGCATCCGCCATTCCAGCCTTATATTGAACTTTTTGTGCCTCCAAGTTTTGAGTAGTTGCACAAAGAGTTGGAGTCCGGCCCCAAGTGGATTGCAGCTCTTTTGTCATCAGTGGTATCGGCAGTCTTCCGATGTATCCCACAATCTGTCACAGTTGTGAGATCACATAGATAAGGCCCCATAGCCCATGTTGTCTACCAGTGTGATAACCTTTACCCCTGTTAACCAATATTTGTAGTTGTAAAATGTCCGTTGGCAGCAGGCTGGTGGAATCGGCCTGACGTTTACATTGTTGTTGGACAACCGATGCTCTTCAGTCGAGTGTAAACACAGCCCCAGAGGTGTGTAATGCGCCTGCTCCCCCACCCAGGCACGTCTGCTCATGATGGGGTCCACTGTGGTCCTTCTGCTGTGCGGGTGGTCGCTTTGGCACGGCCTCAGCCTGCAGGAGTGTGCCACGCCCCTCCCCCTGGCATCTCTGCTGGGGGTCCGGAGCATCCATCATGTATCAGACAGGGCCCTGACGCTGTGTAGGGCACGGGGCTGAGATGTCTCGCTATGTTTGGAGCTGCGCCTGCGTCTGGGTATGTAGGGCCGTAGCCCAGCCTATAGATTACCTTGAGGGTGTGGAGGGGGGCACAACCTGGTAGCGACAGCATAACTAAATACTTATACGGTCCCAAAAGTGAGACCTATTGGCTATGCCAAAGCTTGTTTATTTTTTGAGAGGGGGGCTTGTGGGCTGGGTGGGGTTCAAAAGTGCCTGGAAGGTACTTCTTGCATGAGGCCCGCCCCTTTCAAGGCCCCACCCCCCTCTTCACATGGTGAGATTGTTCTACAAATTAGCAGGTATGATGTTGGACTGTATAGAAACTGGTTGCAAGAGTGCTAAGTTGCTGAAGTGGTGCATATATTTACATACAAAGGCAGAAAAACAATTAGGAAAGAGATGAACCATAAAGAGCTACTGAACGAGTCCGGTGTTACCTCAGCACCCTGTGGCTCCGGCCGATTTAGGGCAATTCACTTACAGCCTGATTCATCATTCTCCCGTTTTGCGAGCCCCTAATAGCGATTCATAACGAATCGCTATTAAGGACTTGCAAAACGGGATTCATGTAGGAATTACAATAAATATTGCGATTCCTACATGTTCCTTATTTGCGAGTAGCAAATTGCTAATCGCAAATAAGGAATAACTCCCCATTCATTCCTATGGGCTAAAAGGCCCATAGGAATGAATGGGGAGTATTCCTTATTTGCGATTAGCAATTAGCTAATCTCAAATAAGATAGCGATTTAAAGGGTGCCAGGGGTGTCCAAAGGACACCCTGTAGCACCCCTTAAATGCAAATTGAAACAGGTGTTGCGCACACACATGTCCAAAGGACATGTGTGTGTGCAACATGCAACTTAGAAAAATGCTTTTAAAAGCATTTTTCTAAGTTTTCGCTATTTACCACGAGGTTTGACCTCGCGGTAAATAGCGGGCCGAAATTGCGAATTCGCAATTTTTAAATGGATGATGAATTGCATTTAAGGAATCTCAAATAGAGATTCCTTAAATGTAATTCCTCGCAAAATAGCGAAATCGTTTTTACCGATTTTTGCATTTGGGATGATGAATCCCAAATGCAAAAATAGCGCTCGCAAAGGGCCAGATTCTCAGAATCTGGCCCTTTGCGAGCCGATTTCGGCTTGATGAATCAGGCTGTAAATCTCCCTGTGCCAAAAAAAACAAAAATTCTAACCTTGTGTAAAGAAATCTGTTGTTCATGTAAAGCGCTCTAATGCCTTTGGGACATGTTCACCTTTATAAATATAACATCTTAAAAATAAATCCTCTGACCCACAACAACAACAGAAGGGTTTTATGATACAGGAATCTAGAAACTTTGGCCACATTAAACTCATGTATCCGCATTTGGATTGTAATTTTAATTCTTGCGTTTTCTCGCCTCCTTTTATATATATATATATATATATATGCTAACCACTATGCACCGTTTGTTTACTGCTTGTTTACAAGTGAGAAGCATTTTTCATTTTCAGTGCCTACGTCGCAGCTCTTTCAAACACGTGAGCACGTACGATTCCGGCTTCCCCTGTTGTCTTGGTGACATAGTGCAGGACTCTTTTATCGCGTTTTAAAATGTATAGTGCGGCTTATATTCATTGAATGAAATGTACATCACGTGTGCCGCTCGGTACTTTATGTGCACTAGAGGTTATTTACGGTTGAACTGAACATTAATTATTCAGAATTTTCGCTGTGGAGCGCCTCAGCCACTAAGTATATGTTTATATTTCACTGGAAAACAACTACCTGCCGCTGGAGTAGGCATCCACAGAATAAAAGCAATGAACACTGAAAGGCAATCATACTGTTTTTTAAAAATAAACTCCGAGGCATCTCTATTGGTTTTGCACTTAAGCAATTTTAATTGCTACAGTGCATTGATACAACAGGTAAAAAAATTATGAGTTTGACCATTTTCTATTAAAAAAGGAGCTATATTTAAATATTTTTTTCACCACACATATATATTCCATTTGAATACGTGTTTCGAGATTTCTGACTCTTTGTGTCACACACCAGCCTCAACTACACTGCCCCCACTACCAGGAAGCCCTATACAAGAATGTATTTATTTTTATGTATTTAATGCGATTTTATATGGCGCAAACTTTATCCAAAATTGTCAGAGTGCTTTACAAAAGAACCAGTTACATTACATAAGGACTTCGGAGTACATGAGTTACATAAAAGATACAAACAGAAAAACTCTAAATTCACTTAAGAATGATAGTAAGTACATACATCTACTACAGATACTAGTGGTTAGAATTGCATATATACAAGTTGCAAATTCCCTCAAGAAAAAGATACAAATAGAAAAACTCTAAATTCACGTAAGAATGGTAGTCAGTATATACGTCTACTACAAATTAGAGCGGAAGCATTGTAACAAAAGAAACGACCACAACACAAACGACTGTTGTTTGGAGGACTTGTGTTTTTTGTGTGCTTTTTTATAGCTCAAAATAGATCCACATTTTGCACTAAAATGTAAGTCTAAGTATCTGTTTTTCATTTTGCCTAATTTTACGAATTTTGCATACTTTTTGTGGATTTTTGCTTAATTATGCAAAAGTAAATGACACGAATTTTGCACACTTCTAATTTAAAGTTGAGCAGTCATATAAAATTCACTAATTGTTAGAGGAAATGTTCCATACTGCTGACAGGCCCACTGGCGGACTTTTCTCCGCCATAGGCATTCTCCACTGTATTATAGGCCATTACTTAAATGTACTCTCCTACTGACTCAACAGGTTCTTTCAAAATGTAAGGATCTCCATTGCCACCAATAAAAAAAAAACTAGGCCTGGAGTTATCTTTATTTATTTCATAAGCAAATGATGTATTGTATTGTACCATTTCTATAGCAGTTTCCTACCCATTGACAGGGCCCTAAAACACTGTACAATTATTCTAGTAACTACCTACTACATTTGTTGTGGATGGGGGTTTATAAGCTACTACATATTTCAGGGTCGAGCATACTTCCCTTAAAGAGTAGACAGATTCAGTTTTCTATTTGCTGATGAAGTGTTCCTGGTGGCAAAAATTGGACCACCACCGAAAATTATTGCAATCTTTAAACAGTGGTGTGACATTTAGGGCCTGATTATGACTTTGGCGGTGCACCACTGGTCCGCCCTGCACCGCCAAAGTGGTGGTCAGAGTTTCCTCCTGTCTGATGGTTTTTTTTTAACGTTCCCATGGCAGTGCCCTGAAAATAGGCACCGCAATGGGAACACCAAAAACAGTTTCTGTATGGCATGGACTGAAATATCCATGCCAAACATGAACTGGTGTGTATGCACACAGGGGGATATATGTGGTGGCCCCCTTTGTGCATCCACAGGGTGTGAGGCACCAGGGGGCCCTGTAGGGCCCCTTTGTTTCCTCTCCACCAGGGTTTTCAAGGAGGAGGAACTGCCATGAAAACCCTGGCGGAGAGGAAACTGCTAATATTTTTGGAGGGACCTCGGTTTCCTGCCAAGCATAGTGATGCCTCTACACCACAGCAAGACCACCAGGTAACGGCAGTTCTCTGGTGGCTGCGGCAGGGCAATAGCGGTCCAACCACCCTTATTGTAATAGGGCAGTCAGGAGACCGCCACCGCTACGCCCCCACGAGTCTGGCGGTCCATGGATCACCAGACTCGCAATCAAGCCCTTTATTATTATTATTATTATTATTATTTGAATTTGTTAGGCGCTCAGCTACCCAAAAAGGGTCTCCCGGCACCATAGCGGACATAGAGCAAAAGCCTGAACAATGAACAGTGAGCAGGAGTTATTGGTCAAAGAGCCAGGTCTTATGGGTTTTGCGGAATTGGGTGTAATTAGTTTCTTTACGTATGGTGGAAGGCAAGGTATTCCAGAGGGAAGGACATAGGTAGGAAAAGGATCTCCCAGCCATTCTGGAAAGTTTGATTCTGGGTACTATAAAGTTACCCTTGGTTACAGATCTTAATTGGCGGGATGGAACATAAGGACGGACAAGTGCTTGGAGATATTGAGGGGCAGTGCCTGTCTTGATTTTATACATACAGCTCAGGGCTTTGAACTTGATACGGTTCTCCACCATGAGCCAATGTAGATCCCTCAAATGTCCAGCAATGGGGGAGAACCTGGGGATTCTACAGAGGAGTCTTGCTGCAGAATTCTGGACTAGCTGAAGTCTGTGGATCACGGACTTATTACATACCAGATAAAGGATGTTGCCGTAATCTAGTCGTGAGGTGACGAGGGCGTGAACAACGTTTTTTGGGGTGGATATTGGCAGCATCCATAAGATTTTCTTAAGCCACTTCAAGATGGTAAAGCATAGTGCTGTCAGTTTCACGGTTTGTTGATGCATTGACAATGAATCTTCACTTATGACACCCAGGTTTCGAACATGGCTAGTTGGCTTAGGGAGGTTGCCCATCTCATCGGGCCAGTGGGACGGACACCATAGGTCTTTCTGCTTACCAAGGATTAGAACCTCAGTTTTCTCACCATTCAACTTGAGGTGGTTTTGAGTCATTCAAGTTGAAATGTTCCGGAAGCCTTGTTTTAAGCAGGAGGGTGCCAATGGGTTGGAGCTAGAGAGGGAAAAAACAATCTGGGAATTATCCGCGTATGTAAAGAGACTAAGGCCAGACTGATCTGCGATGTCGGCCAACGGCCTAACATACAAGTTAAAAAGCAAAGTGCTCAGGATTGAGCCCTGAGGCACCCCATGAGGTGATGCGTAGGTTTTTGAACCCGCTGTAGCTGAAAAGATTTGAAAGGTGCGCAAGTCCGGGAAGGAAGTTAGCCACTCCAAGGCAGAGCCACAAATACTCGAAGATTTCAAGGTGTGAATAAGCTGTGTATGAGAGATGGTGTCAAACGCCGCACTCAGAACCAGTAGGATGAGTGCGACTGTCTGACCTTCATCCAGAAGGTGGTGAATCTTCTCATTGACACTCAAAAGTGCTGTCTCTGTGGAGAAGCTAGAGCGGAAACCTGATTGGGAAGGGTGGAGGAGATTGTTAGTGTTGACAAACTGTGAAAGGAGAGAATGGACATGCCTTTCAAGTATTTTGGAACAGGCTGGAAGTAGGGAGATTGGTCTGTAGTTAGCAAGCACTTCGGGGTCAGCCATCGGTTTCTTTAGAAGAGGGGTGACCATTGCGTGTTTCCACTGTGCTGGTACAATGGATTCCCGTAAGGAGGCGTTAAGAGAATTAAGAATCACTGTCAAATGGTGGGTGTCTAATTGTTTTATAATGGCAATGGGCAGGGGATCATTGGGCGAGCCAGATTTTATACTATTTAAGATAGTTTTAAGTTCTTCTATATTAAGAAGTGGCCAGCAATTTAAAAGGACTGGGGAGAAGGGAGTTTTGAGATGGTTTCCAGGTTTGTATCTGTGGTGATCGCTGTTATGTGTGAAGTCGAGGCCGACATACTGGAGTGGATCTGAGGAGGTGCTATTGAGTTCGGGTTCGCCATTTCCCTGTGAATTTTTTGCAATTTTGTCCACGAAAAATTGGGCAAGATTGTCACATTGTTGGCTGCTCAACGGTAGGGGATTAGCAACAATTTTAGAACCTGCCAACTCCTTTACCACACCAAAAAGAGTTTTTGATTGATTGGTGGCTTCGGTGATGGTGTTGGAGATAAAGGTAACTTTCGCCACTTTACATAAGTTTTGATAGTTTTTCCTAGCCTTAACATAAATGTCTTTCCGTTCTGGAGCGAAATTTTTGCGCCATTTGCGCTCGAGGGCTTTACATTTGGGTTTTTCTATTTTAAGCGATGGGGCTGGTGGGCGATGATTATTACATTTAGAATGAGAAAGCGGAAGACAATGATCTATGGCATTAAGAAGCCACTGCTCAGTTTTTATGGCAAGAGTATCAGTTTGAAGGTCCGCAGGTGGGATACCGCGACATAGAGCACTATTCAGCTCAACTAAGTCGAGTTTTTTTCAGTTCCTTTTCAGGGTAGTGAGAGGGGAAGAAGAAGAAGAAAAAGTGGCAATGGCAGGTAAAATGAGAGTGAATTTACAAAGAAAATGATCTGACCAACAGATGGGGGTTGCAGGATAACATATGATATCCGAGAGACTGGAAAAAACTGGGTCCAGCAGATGGCCTGCTTTATGAGTGGGGCCAGAACTATATAAGTTAATATTTAGGGCAGCTAAGTCAGCAATGAAGTTGATGCATGTGGTGTTGGAGAGGTCCTCTAGATGTAGGTTAAGGTCAGCGATAAGGGAGAAATTCTTGGAACCCAAGTGCAAGGGGGTAATGTGGCTAGGGAAAGAGGTAGCCCAAGAAATCGGGTTACCGGGAGGGCGGTAGATAAGAAGTTCAGAGAAAGTGAAATGAGGGTTAAGTGGTAATTTGAAAAGAGCAGCTTCACAGTTTGCAATGTCCACAGGTTCAAATCTGCATTGCAGATGATTTTTAAAAATAACAGCTATGCCACCTCCTGTTTTCAACCTTCTGTCAATATGGGTGATGGTATAGTTGGAGGGCAGGGCTGCCGCAATGTCAGGCCCGGCGCTCTCGTGGAGCCAGGTCTCAGTAAGGAAAAGCGCATCAGGCTGTTCTTCATGAAGGAGGTTGAATATATCAAGTTTATGTTTCGGGAGTGAGCGACAGTTGAGACTAAAAATAAGAAGTTCTCACTGACAGAAGCTGTATTGGAGGAGTGTGAGTTATGACTTTGTGTGCTAGGGAGGTAAGGCAGAAAGCTCTGAAGAGAAAAGTAACAATTTGGGCATTTAAAATTACCTGCGTGCTTGGCAGAAAGTAATGTGCATCCTCTTGAAGTAGGGGACGAAGTGCAAATAAATGCTCAGGAGATAGCACAATTCTATCTGGGGCCCGTTGGGCAGGGGTCGTGGCCCCTGGCCCCGTTCGGGTGCGGACGGGCGCAGACGGGCTTGCCTTTGGCGCGCCTTTGTCACGCCGGAGGCGCGCCCGCTGCGCACGTCCGCTGTGCGGGTTGACAGTCATCTGCTACAAGTAGAGGATGGGCTCTTGGTCACGTGACCGTCGGAGCTCCGCCTCTACTCGAAGACCTATAGCGCGAGGTTTGTGGGGACTGCTTCCGCCCCAGTGGTAACATAGGCAAGTCCAACATTATGATTCTAGGAACATCAGAGAAATGCTGTTGGGGCGCAATGAAGGTAGTTACCACATTCAAATATCTTCTGTTTTGGGTAATATCCATTAGAAGGCCTCAGGCATTGGGTCTTAACCTGTGGTCTGAGGACCCTGGGGGTCCGCAAAACCTTCTCAGAGGGTCCACGATTGCTAAGAAAATTAAATAATATTAACAGATTCATAAAGTCTTCATAAATAAAGAAGCAAATTAAAAATTAAAATTTTCTGTAAATGTGAAGAAATTTGAGATTGGAGGCTGAAAATTAAGCTAGTGTCCTCAGATTGATTTGTGGGAGCTGTGCAAATGAATCATACAGAAGATAGTATGGGAAGTGAGGGGCCTCAATTGAAGTCAAAAAACGTTATCATTTTTATATTTGTGAATTGAATAAAATATTTAATCATTTCTGCATTTGCTTGATGAATTCTATATTGTTTGTACATTGTTTTGCTATGTAAATAATTGAAAATGCTTAGCTAGGGTCCCCACCTTCCAATAATGACTCAGTGGGGTTCCCTGGGTTCCAGTAATCATTAAGTGGGGGTCCACAGAAGTAAAAAGATAAAAATACGTGAGGTGTACCGAGTTCTCGGTCAAGTGTAGAATGTGGAAGGTGGTGGCTCAAGTGAGAACAGGTTCCCCATTGAAAACGACGGTGGCAGTTACAGAGGACAGTTAAGGTGCCAGTCCTCCTACATTGTAGAGACACATAAAATATTATTTTGCATTAAAAAACTTGTCAATCCGCTAGCCTAAATCATCCCTGGAATGAACCATCCGGGTTAGTATACTAATAAATGGTTTATTTCTCTTTCTCCAACAAACATCTGGGTGGTTGCTCAATTGAGATTACAGCTCAAACCTGTGTAGCAAATTCACTCACTGTGGGAATATATGCCAGAGAATTAAGGGATTATGACCCTTATGAAGAACTTCAGGAAACACATCCAGCATGTGGAGAAAAGTATTCCCTGTGATATTGGGCAACTGAAGAAATTAAACTGTTTTAATGCTCAGGGCCAGATTTCCAAAGATTTTACAATGGATGTTTGCTATTTTTTTGACACAGACCTGATGCAAAACGCTTTGTGTGATTTACAAAGCAGCGCAAATTGTTATTTGCTTTGCTTTTAAAAAAAGAAAAGTAATGCAAGACACCACACTGCACTGCATTAATTTCTGTGGGTAGTGTATAGGCGTTCTCATGCAACCACCCATTGATTTTGATGCAAATCCATTTCTACAAAGGCCTGCCACAGACTGACATACCAAGGAGAAATACCCTTCATTTCTCCTTGTTATTATCTCTTTGCATGTGTGTTGCGTTCTGCAGCATACATACAAAGAGAAAATAGCCTCAAAGGATAGGTTTTGTGCAGGAATTAGCCACTTTCTACACAAAAACTATTGTGACCTTAACACAGATTCAGTTGCACTATGGCACAAGGGTGCCTTTATTGGCGGTAGGCAGCCATATGTGCATCATTTCTTTAAAAATATGGTGCAGTGCCATTTACGCAACGCAGCAAAGCAACTTCACTTGCTGCACTGCGTTGCATGAAATCTTTGACTATATGCCATTCAGTGGTTAAAGTTGTACTGATGCTTACTAATTTGAAAAGAGAAAAAAGTATCATTTTTTTCCTGACTGTTCTTTTATAGGTACTTTTTAAAAAAAACATTTTTTAATTGGGATACCAAACGCGCTCCATAATTCAAACAACGTTTCAATGCAAACTAGCACAAAACCCAAGATTTCAAAGGAAATGCTGGCATAGAGGAGAAAAGAAAAGGTCCCAGACCATTTCAAGAGAAATGCCCCGGAGAAGATGTGTGCTTGAATACCCTGGATGCCATTTGTTATGTTGAGTTGTTTTCATTTATATGGAAACTTCTACCATTTAAATGACCGTGAAGCACTACCTGGAGAGCACAATCCTGGCTAGAGTATGATTAGCATGTGCTGGTTTCCTTTCCAATGTCTGTGTTTCTCATCCTTGTGGCAGTTAGTCAGTTATGGTGTCTAGTGACCAGTGTCACTTTTTTTAGGGTCTATGTTGGTCTTCCTATTCTAGCACCAGCATCTCCTTATGTCACTGTCAGCGATCCTGGCTTGCAGAGTGGTTAAAGTCACAGCATATATGTGTTACTGTCAATGGGATGAGGAAGTAGGCCACTTTTATATTCTTGGTTCTGGGAGTTAAGATTAAGGCTCTTATTCAGGATCTTGAAGAAAGCACAAATTTATGGTCAGAGAAGCATTTGTTCTCCTATTCTTATTCCAGAGTGGGTTCTTTAGGTCCTATGCTTTTCATTTTTACCACATCTGTCTGCAGCTAATTTGCTTTAACCATTATTTTATTAAACAGGCGCAGCAACTATTTTTCTAAGATACCATTTTTGAGGCATATCAATCAGTGTCAAATGCTTGCTGCGAATGGGGAGGACAAAGTCGGTTCACCATGCTGATAGCATCTTTCCTATTCCTCCATCTGTGGTGGATTATAATACTTTCAGTGTTTTTCAAGAGACTATGGCAGTGTCAGTAGAAGGGGTGGTACCTCTTTCAACAAACACTGCCTCTTTAAACATCCCAATTCCTAATTCCAAAATGACAACCAAATTTGGTGTTACTTCAATGCTTTCCTCAGAAAAAAGAGTAAAAAAAGACCCGCCTTAACCAGCTATATCTGCTCCAAGTATCGCCATGGAATTAATTCTTGAGGAAATACGAGGGCATAGACCATACATGGAAGAAACTAATCTACGTCTTCAGAATTTGGGTGATAAATGGTCTAATATGGAGAGCAAAATTACACAAATAGAAAGTAGAGTGAACTCTTTTCAATCTGTTGCGAGTCAAGTTACTTCTATGCAACTAAAAATCTCTCATCTTCAGAAACAGGTTGAGAACCTTAAAAATCATACCTGGCGCAATAATTTGCATATATATGGATTGACAGAGGGACTTGAAGCCTCAGCTCCTCTCACCTGTTTTCAATTCTTTCTCCCAAAGATTCTTAGTGTTCAGGATACAACAGTATTACATATTCAAAGAGCTCGTCGATTAGGCCATAGTCCACTAACTCCGGCCTCATCTAGCAAGCCAAGAGGTGTTATCCTGTATTTCTTAGAATACACAGATCTGTTGAAAGTGCTGCAAGCTGTCAAAAGCAGAGGAAACATTTCTTGACAAGGTTCTATTCCTTTATTTTCTCAAGACTACGCTAAAGCGATGGCAGATAGAAGGAAGACGTTTTTGGACAAGAGACCAGAGCTTCGTAGCATTAATGCCAGATTTAGACTTGCCTTTTCACAAGGTACTTATAAAAATAAAACCATGACTTATGAAGATCCTACCTTACTACATTTTCTGGATAGTTGCAAAAAAGAAGACATGTTGTATAATGTGTGTTTTCTTTTGTCAGGTGCTGTTTTTATAGATACTTAATGTGATTCTTCATCCATCTGGATGGTGTGCTTCCTCCTCCATCTCCCCCGGTAGTGTTATTCCCTTATGGGCCCCACCACTCTCAACTTATGTGTTTATTTTTTGGTGTGTCGATTTTTCTCTTTCTATTTTGTATATGGCTTTTGTCTTTTTCTTCCTTATTCTTCTTCGCAGTCACTTTTCTCTTTTCCCCTGTCTTTTTTCTCAGGATTCTTTTATTAACATTATTTCTTTTATCACATCTCTTTCCTATTTTACGCCTTTATTCTAACTTTTTTATTCTATTCTTCTTTCCTATTCATTTTATTCTTTCTTCTTTTTCTGCATTATTTTATTTTTTGTATACTATTTATTTTTCTATGTTATTACATTTTCATGGTTATATCTTATTATACCTCTGCTGCTTTTGCAAGTTAATAGTTATTAAAGAATGCTTTAAGCTTTCAAATAACCTTGGGCAAAGCACTACGCTACGCTCGCGTACTTTGCGAAGTTTGCGCTACTTCGCACTACGCAAAATGGACATAGCACAGTGCAAACACACGTAGCGTAGTGCAGTGGTCATTTTTTGCTTGCTCGCAGTCCTCAATGGCAAGTTGGCGACTGCGAACGAGCAAAATGACATCCCGGCGAGACTTTTTTCTCGTTTTCGATCAGCAACATCAAGTTGCCGATTGCGAGCGTGATTCTCAGCGCGTGGAGGTCCGGTTTCTCATTGCGAGTGGTCATATATGCTCGGGAGCGCTCGCGATGAGAAACTACCAGTCTGCGTTGAGAAAGCTGCCGCTCAAGTAGAAATCTACTCGAGTGGCAGAAAACGGTCACTTGCACTGTGCAAGATGCGGTTTGCACTGATTGCACAGTGCGGACAAGCATCCTGCATTGTGCAATCAGTGCGAACAGCATTTTGCACAGTGCACTATGCAGTTCGCGTAGCTGCGCGTAACTTTTTAATCTGTTGTAGATGGCTTTAAGATTTATTTCACAGAATGTTAAAGGTTTAGGCTCTCCTACAAAACGTCAAACAGTTTTATCACATGTTTCTAGCTTACAGGGGGACATTGTTTTGTTACAAGAAATGTATATCTCAGACGAAGTAGTGACTAAACTCAAAAGACAATGGGTGGGTCATATTTTTGCATCTCCTGGTTCAGGGAAATGCAATGGGGTTCCTATCTTATGTCGTAAACACCTTGATATATAACTCATCACTCAGCACACTGATGATGAGGGTAGATGGGTTTCAGTTTCCCTACTTGTTGATAAAATCCCCTTAATGATTGTTAACTTATATGTACCTACTAATCCAGACAAACATTTTTGGCTTCAAGTGTCTAAATTGATGGCATGTAATGATGATCATTTATTAGTAGGTGGAAATTGTAATACAATTTTTGATCCTATTATACATAGACATTTGAAAGCTCGATTTATTCCTTCACATGTGCATTCCCCGTTTAAATCTACAATACTTCAAAGATCTCATGTTGATGCTTGGAGATTATGTAATCAGACTCTTTAAGAGTATTCTTTCTTTTCTCCTGCTCATTTTTCCTAATCCACATAGATTATCCGTTTATTTCTAAAGCACTTGCTCAACATCTCACACATTCAGATGTAGGATCCATATTAATCTCAGTTCATGCCCCAGTCACCACGGATTTGGATCTCATTCCGCCTATTCCCGGTACTAGAAGATGGAGATTTAATAACTTTCTTCTTATAAATCCCAAGTTTACCCAAGGTTTTGAGCAGTTTGCCAATACATTCTTTATAGAAAATGAAACTCCAGGCATTTCCCCTCAAACTATTTGGCATACTTTTAAAGCTGCTTCTAGAGGTTATTTTTTTTGTCACCCAGAAACACAAATCATCCTCAATTAATTTAAATTCCCTCACGTATTAAGCAATTAGAGCATTCCTTTTATAATACTAACTCCAAATCCTCTCTCGTTGAATTAGTCCAAGCTAAATTTGCATTTCATAAACTTTCAACAGAAATTGCTAATTCATATCTACTTAAATCTAGTTCCAAATATTATGGCAGTCAGAACAAAGCAGGACAACGTCTTGCTAATTATTTTAAGATTAAGAAAGAGCATACTAAAATTGATTCACTTTTAACTTCTACCAATAGTACTGTTTAAACAAAATGAATATATACTTTCTTGAATTTACTAAATTCTTTCAGATTCTTTATACAGAAGAATTTCAACCTAGTCACCAACATTCTCTTAATTATTTATCATCTATTTCTTCTCTTCAATCCTAACATAGATTTTTCCTCACTGGATACTGATATTCAAATTGAAGATATTTCTAATACTATTCATTTGATTAAACATGGTAAGGATCCAGGACCTGATGGTTTTACCATAGAATTTTATTCTTATTTAACTAAATTTCTCTGACCAAATTTACACCAACTTTTTCTCTATTTTAAATTCAGTCAATCCTCTGGCAGTTCTTTTTCAAGAAGCTTTAATATGTTTTCTACCCTAAGATAACAAGGATCATACAGTATGTAAAAATTATCGTTTGATTTCCCTAATTAATCTTATATATATAAAAACGAATGTATGTCTGTCTGTCTGTCTGTCTCTGTTTGTCCTTTATGCATTACTACACCATTCATCCGATCACCATAAAACTTTGGAAAGTTGTTGAGTACACTCCCGCAAAGGTTTCTGGCATAAACATTTTTTAAATATCGGGCCCCCAGGGTCCTCATAATCGAATACTGATGTACGCACCAGACGGAAAAACACCAAATCGTGTATCCACAAGCACTCGAATAAATAAATAGAATTAAAACACCATTCATCCGATCGCCAGGAAACGTTGGGAATTTGTTGAGTACACTCCCGCGAAGGTTTCTAGCATAACATTTTTTAAAATATCCGCCCCCCAGGACCCTCATAATCTTTCAAATACTGATGTACGCACCAGACAGAAAAGCTAAAAATCGTGTATCCACAAGCACTCTAATAAATAAATAGAATTAAAACAACACTTTGAAATGTTTTCCATATTTAAATGAATACGTTTCAATTAAAATGACATAATGTAAATTGAATTCTTGAATTCCCTTTCTTCGGTGATCGCAGCAACGGAAAGAACAATGTGGTTTTATGAAGTATCGGCATCTTTCTGATAACACTAGAATATTTTTTCTGTACTTTATGAGTCTAGATATATACATTTCCTTAACCGGTTGTCTTAGGATGCAGAAAAGGCATTTGATAGTCAGTTGGCCTTTTATTTTTTCTACACTGTACTTGTTTGGTTTTGGCACAAAATGTATTAATTTTGTCCCTTTGCTATATTCTTCCCCTAAATACTCTGTATTAGCCAATGATCTTTCCCCTTTCTAGAGGTGTACAGCAAGGTCGTTATCTTCCCCTTTATTATTTATTCTTGATTCAGAAATTAAAAATAAAAAAATTGTTCAAACTGACATTGTGGGTTTTCTTTATGGTGATAACCAGTTAAAACATTCTGTTTACGCTGATGATATTTTACTTCTTCTAAACCACATACATCTTTACTAGCTTTTTTATTAGAGGTTGATAATGTTGCATCTGTCTCTGGTTATCAATTGAATGCCAACAAGTGTGAAATTCTTCCTCTAAATAGATTACGTTTTCACTGAAATATTGCTTCTTCTTCCTTTCATTGGACTCTTGATAAAATGAAATATCTTGGATTGTGGTTCACTGATTCCATTAAAGATACTATATCTTTAAATTTGAAAACATTGCATACGCTTATACATTCATTTACATCCAGCTGGAGTCATTTATTTTTATCTTAGTGGGGTCGTTTGGATACTATAAAATATGTTGTTAGTTCCTATACTGTTATTTTATCTTTCGAATATGCCTGTGAATATCCCTCATTTCAATATAGGAAATTACACTCCATTTTATCTAAATTCTTCTGGTGCAATAAAAAACCTTGAATGTCTCTTCAAAAGCTCAAAAGACCTAAGCATATTTGAGGGGTTAATTTTCCGGATTTCCATACATATCATTTAGCCTTTTTCCTTAAACAAACTTCTTTTTTTTACAGGACGACGATTCTGTCCACCCTCCCTTATGGACTAATCTTGAAAAAGCCTTTTTGTCATCCTCTTTTCTTATATGGAATTTTTGTCTTTTACGTCTAGGCCTACATCATTATCTCTTCCGATTCTTAAGAATACGTGTAAGGTTTTATAACCTATGTTTATCTCCTATAGGAATACTAAGGATTTTTTATAGTCATCAATTTGGTATAATACTTTTATTATGATTCATCATAAAACAACTTTTTGGAAAGATTGATATATTAAGTGTCTCAAATAGGTGCATCATCTTTTTCAGAACAAGGTTATCATTCCTTTTTAGGTAGCACAATCTTGTTTTTTTCCCCCTGTGATCGTGGGGGTAATGCGGGCCGGAATGACAGGCGTGGAGGCCGTATAAGGTGTGCAATATTTTCGGTGTTTTTATTAAATACAGTACAGAAGAGGGGGGGAGAAATAGAGGTTCCGAAGGTACAGGATTCCGGGGCTTCCTCTCGGAGAATGATCTGGACACCACTTGGTTGGTCTATGTCTTCTTCTCAGTATTTTCCTCGGGTAGTCCGCGGAGGGCGTTGGGAAAACAAAAAAAAGAAAGGAGCGTTAGTCCTGTAGGACTATATAAATGGAGCACCATTCATTGAAACCAGGGTAGTGTGGGGTCTACAGAAGAGACGGTGAGGAGGGAGGGGAATCGACAGAAGGAAGGGAAGGAAGAAAAAGGGGAACTATCCACTCGTGTGAGGGTAACAGTGCTAGGTTCTTTCTTTTCTAATAGGACATGAAGACCCGGGTAATGGAAAGGGTAGTGAGATTCTTCTAGGATGTGCAATACAAAAATTATAGTGAGTAATGTGGAACTCTCTGTGCCGACTACTATGTACAGTGCAACGATCACCTCCCGTCTACCATGTTTTAGTGTCTGCCCTCAGGGTAGTGGATACTCACTGGCTCCGCTGCAACTCTCCTGAGTTGCGGCCGCTCCCCAGCCACCTCCTTTGGACACCACCACTCCTCGCTCCACTCCTCCTCTTCTTCCCCCGTCTCTGCCTCCGCCTCCGCCTCTCGTTCCGTCGCTCCTTCACCTTGGATCTCCTGCCGCTCCCTCACTCCTCCTGCAGTCCTTCCGTCTTCAGGCTTGGTGCTTCCTGCTTTCAACTCCTGGAGGGATTGACTTCCGGGGTCGATCTGGTGTACTTCCGGGAATTCCCCAAAGGGGATTGGGTCCTGGAAAGACAGAGGACAGAGGGGCGGGTTTCTGGTTACTACGGACACTTCAGAGTCTGTACTCGGGGAATGTTGAAAACTGGGGTCACGTCAATAACGGGGGTCAGGTGAGGGGGCCGGATCACACCCCCTCTTTCATATCAATCCAAATACTTATCCTTAATTCAAGT
Organism: Lissotriton helveticus; assembly: GCF_964261635.1. Classification (NCBI taxonomy): domain Eukaryota; kingdom Metazoa; phylum Chordata; class Amphibia; order Caudata; family Salamandridae; genus Lissotriton; species Lissotriton helveticus. Next base: position 266,916,818 of record NC_136068.1, on the reverse strand, counting down.
AATTCAATCTTCATATAATAATTTTCTTCAAATTTCCTCTCCTTCTTCCCCAATATTCAGTATCATCAAAATTCTCTACACATCCCTTTCTGCATGTCAATTATATAAACATTTGATAGCTCCATCAGATATTAGAGATTAAACAGAGGTGGAACATTCTTGGGAAACTGACTAAAAAACTAAATTTTCAATTTAAATTGGCAATACGATCTGGAATAAGATAAGGAAATCTTCTAGAGCAGCTAACGCCACCCAGACTTTATTTTTTATTTATGAAAGGCTCTTAATCACTCCTATTACTCTACATAAGATTGATTCTACTACCCCATTTACATGCTGTTCATGTTCCCCCTCTCCGGCAGACCATACGCATATGTTATTTGAATGTCCACATATTTATCAATTTTGGTCACAAATTTGGCAACAGATCAATACTACTTTTTGTAAAAGTACATTCCATTTACTTTTATCAATATTTTTCTTAGAAGTGTTACAGACAATTCGGCAACTCAATCTAAAACTGCTAACTTTATTGATTTACTTCTTGCAGTTGCTTTCCAGAAAATTGCAAAGCATGGGGAGATGCTTCTAAAGTATTGTTTCAGGCATGGTGGTATGGAGACTGTTATAATCCTAGATTACGTAGAGCATATGTTAACCCAATTACTCTTGCTATTAAAAGAGATCTCTTATGTTTGCCTTTAACAGTTTTCTTTTCATTGTTCTGTTTGTAAGGCATCTCTTCACAATCTTCGAATTGAAGAGGTCCCTAAATCTCCATGAATTTAATTTCATCATTATTATTAGTTCTGTATATTGATACCATTTTCAATTTATGGATCTTTCCATTGTTGTTATATAATTATCAAGTTTTTTTTCACAACTGTATATATACATTGTTTCTCTCTCTTTTTTCTCTCTCTCTCTCCACCTCTCTTCTCTTTTCAGTTTACCTTTTGTACATGTGTTGTATTTAACAGTTTATCGTTATATGCATAATGATTATCTTTTGTATTTCGCTTCCCTATGTATATGCATATCTTTTCAATAAGTTTTACTTCTTCAAACTTAAAAAAAGAGAAGCCGTTGATGTCCAGGCTAATTTAAATGAAGGGGGTGTCTGCTACAGGCTAGGCAAATGACCAGGCCATACCTTAAGAAAAAATACAAACACTCACTTCCTATTAGAAACCACACACACCATTACTAGCTGATAGTTAAATAGTAAATGCTAAGTAGAAGAGGCAATAATTAAATAGTGAAAACATATCATGCTGTGCCAAAGTGTATCTAAAATGTTTTTTAAAAGGTTTGACAAATATATGACAAAAGCACACATCAAATAAAACAAGATATGCCTTCTGGCAAACATTTCCCGAAGAGAAGATGCATTGAGCTATACAGTCTGACTTCAAATAAATGAAGTGTCCTGTATAGCCCCCAAACACCTGGGGGAAGCCTCTGTATGGATTCAGATATAATTTTAAACTGAAAGAACTGTGCTCCACGCCCATTGCAGAAACCAAATACTACTGCACAAGGCCTTGCAGGTCCATAGGATCATTTAACATACCCTGGGTAGGTTGGGGTCCACCTCATGTCCGCACACCCTCAAACACATTCCTAACATACCCATGGCAGGCAGTTTCCCAACTGGAAAGAGGATACATTTAAGATCTACTTGGGACAATCAATCTGAATACAGAGTGTCTACACTCCATAAAAGATACATTTCCATAGTGATTAGAAAAAATTTCCAAATTAGCTAAGTGAATTAAACTTTAAAAACATATATTTAATAATAAACTTCTGTGTGACTATCAGTCATGATTCAGACTGAAAATTCAAGAGGAGTGAACGTTGCTTTTACCATTCTTGTTGCTGAATGTTTTTTCGACATTCAAATTGCTGGTGGCACTGATTGGATATGCTTAATTTCTCACAAGCAGATCTCAACTTTAGTAGAAAGAATCTTCAAGTTCCACTGCCCTTTATCTCTTATGTGGCACACCTTAGTGCTCCATTGTTCAATTTCTTATTTGCAGCAGCTGGGAGAACTAATGCCAGGAGACAATAAAACCTCAATCAACAATATAAAGATGCAATCCAGCTTGTATGTCAAAAACTGGATGGCAGCCTTTCACTAAAACCAAGTCCTAGAAACATTGAATTATTGCTACTGTAAATATGAAGCACCAATGGAAATGTTCGAAAACTGGAAAGTTTTTCAAAGCTTCCTGGATCCTTACTTAAGCTGATAAATCCAGCCAAATTTTCAGTATTCATGAAAAATTGAAGCTGAAGGGCTACATAGCCAACATCAGCAGTGAGGGCATTTACCAGATTCATGTAATCAAAAAGATAAAAGGCCTAATTTAAAAATTTGTTGGTGGCCAGTTTCTGTGCCAGGGCAATGGAGTAAATTCTTCCTCTGCCCTGACGAAGTGCTGCCTGCCAAATTTAGAAATGTACGCTGGCCCGGCGGACATTTCCTGCATTGCCAGGAGCCATCACCATGGAGGTCCCTGTCAATGTATTGTAAGTCTGATGGAAGTACTGTACATTTTTTTTTATTTAAAAAAAAAACAGAATAAAAACACAAAACACTGACCCTCTTGAAATGTAAGTTACCTCCAAGGCGAGGGGGTATTAGACCCTTTTCAATGCCCCATACTGCCTGTGTTTTCCTCGAGGTTATGGGACTTGAAAATTCAACAGTATGTCCACCCGGCTAAATTTGGTGGGAGGATATACAGGTAAACCGCTGACGGACCTTACTCTGTCGGGACCTCAGAAGGGTTTTACCACAGCAAAGGTGGAGTAGTTGCCTTCACCAAACCTATGGGCCACCCAATTCTAAACTGGGTGGGTGACCCATAATGTTGGTGGGGAGGGATCTCCATTGCCATTTGTGACCGAGTACCCTTTCCATGAACATTTGAATCCGCTCATAGTTTTCTATTCTGTAATGAGAATTCCATCATATCTTCCAAGCAGGAATTCTCTGCCATCTAGATGGACAAAATTCCATATTTGTAGAAATCTTTAAATCTTCACTGGCCTGTCAAAGATTGTTTAATTGATCTATGTTGAATAGTAAATAAGGCATGTATGACTCCATAAGCACTCTGCATAAATCTACAAAGCACTCCCATGGAAACTGCGACTATATCCCCACTGAAAACTAAGCACAGTAGGGGACACCAATTGACAAGGAGTAAATCCAGCATGCTATTAAACATTCTTCTTTTCTATCAATTCAAAAAGCCAACATAGGCGTTACTATACATTATCCTTAAATGATGGAGTTCATTTCCAGAAAAATAGACTTTGCCCAGTCTCCTTGGATATCATATGGTGGCGAAAAGGCATGCATTTAAAACTCATTTGCTTGTAGACAAAGAATGATCTGATGAATTTAAAAGTTGTTGACCTCTCTTGGGGTAACTTCCTCCCACCCTCTCTCTTTGGTAACACCCAACAGGCAGTGTTTAATAAATATGCAAGTACATTTTAAGTATAAATGCTTAATATAGCTGTGTCTCCTGGAAGAACATGTGGGCGATAATGAGGTGTACCTGCAGACATTGTGGTTGGAGCAAATATATGTTTCGCAGTGTCACATTATGTGCTTACAGGCCATGAGCAGCACTGTGTGATGATAAAGATATAGGGCCCTCATTTATGAAAAGTGTCTCATTGCTGCGGTAAAATAGCGATGCAACACTTTTCAGCGTGTGCCCTCCTTGCGACACCATGGATGCGCCTTATTTACTGTAGACCACTTCATGTTGCAAGGATTTACAGATACGTTAGCATTCCTGATGTATCTGTAGGAGAAAAATTGGTGCATTGCTGGAGTGTGTCTGAAAACAGAGGCAACTCCAGCAATGTTTCTTTTCACATGGGGCAAGCTCCATGTGAAAAGTCCTGCGTCACTCTTTAAGCCTGCTTCAAGCAGGCGTAAGGATTTGATGTAGTGACACCCTAGAAGTGGGGCAGTGAAATCTCACAGGTTTCACTGCATCACTTCTATGTGGCTTTGCTGTGACCGAACGTCCACCCTGTATACATTTTACCTGATGCAGGTACAATGTAGCACAGGGGTTTACAAAGTGATACATCTGCCTGGGTGCATCACTTTGTAAATGTTGTGCAGTGTGTCGCTTTTTTATGCGGTCGCTGTGTCACAAAAAGAGAGGCAACGGCGGCATAAGGGTCTCATAAATAAGGCCCATACACATCATAGGGCAAATAAATGTGCCATCAAGGTGGATATTCATGATTGTATTGTAGTTGCATTTATCTAGCGCTTCCTACCCCTGACAAGGCGTCAAAGTGCTTTTTCGGTGAGTAGCACGCTATTCCGGAACCCATAAAGGATTAGTGTTGAATCAGTATAGTGAAATATGAAAGTAATTTGAGTGGTGGATAGCCTAGTCAGTTATTTTGATTCAGAAAAATAGAGGATATGTCATTAAAGTAATTTAGTGGGTCCACTGACATAAATGTGTTGCCAGAGAAGTCACTCCTATATGACATACCTCATTCAGTGTGGATTAAGTGCAGACAGGACTGTGACAAAATATTGCAACAGGCTGCTACCTCATGAATTCATTTGTGCACGTAAACAAGAGCGCCACATAACAGGATGTAAATGGAAGTTGTAGAACTGCCTCTGTGTTGAGTGCACTGGAAAATTCCCATACATGCTGCTGGATGCTGATGTGCATTGGGCTACTATGCACTGTGTAGGCATGCCTTAACTTTGAACAACGCAAAAAACACAGTTGATGGACAGAATGTAGAACAATGTCATACATTCACCCCAGTACAAGGATCTGGGCCTAAATCCATCGTTTTTTTGCACTCCACACCACCCTGGGTTAGACACTGGCTATATGCAAATCAGCTCTGACCCTGTGCCTCATGGGAACAGTCCAGTCCGAACTACCAAGCCATGTCTTGGCAGTTCGGGCTGGACTGTTCCCATGAGGCACAGGGTCAGACTGATTTGCATATAGCCATGTCTGAACTGGCGTGGCAGAGTGGGCTAAAGAACGTGATGGATTAAACCCAGATCTTTTGACTGGGTGTGAGTGTTTGATTGATTCAGATGCTCCATCCATCACCACCCCCTTTTGTACCGCTTTTGGCCGCCATAAGTGTGGCAGGGGATGCTCAGACGTGAGTCCCTTGCTCACTTTGCCACTGGATTCAAGCAAGCCGGGCTGAAGACGGCTGGAATGCCAGAAACCGGTCCTCGGAAGCTTGTTTCCGGTCCAGGGAAGACATGGGTTGGCAGTTCGGGCTGGACTGTTCCCATGAGGCACAGGGTCAGACTGATTTGCATATAGCCATGTCTGAACTGGGGTGGCAGAGTGGGCTAAAGAACGGTGATGGATTACACCCAGATCTTTTGACTGGGTGTGAGTGTTTGATTGATTCAGATGCTCCGTCCATCACCACCCCCTTTTGTACCCCCTACATATCCCAGCACCATGTGGCAGGCACTGCACGTCATATGTAACATGTAATTTCATTGTACTGCGGCGGGTGCTGCAGACCGCAGCACCCGCTGCAATGCAATGAATAAACATTGCGACTGCCGTGGTGGCGGTCGCATCGTAATTCGGCGTGTGGGACCGCCGCCTTGTAGGCGGGTGTTCCCCATTCTGTATGGATGGCAGATGGACAGAAGTCCATCCACCATCCTAATGAGGCCCAGAATTGTTGGATTACTGACAGTCAATTGATCTTATCAGTACCTTCTTGCCCATTTCGATTGCTTATTCTCACATAATTGCAACTTTTTGCCTTTTTTGGTTCTGCATTGTTGATAGCCAGAAACCGGTCCTTGGATGCTTGATTCCGGTCTGGGAAAGACATGGCTTGGTAGTTCAGACTGGACTGTTCCCATGAGGCACAGGGTCAGAGCTGATTTGCATATAGCCAGTGTCTAACCCAGGGTGGTGTGGAGTGCAAAGAAACGATGGATTTAGGCCCAGATCTCTGTACTGGGGTGAATGTATGACATGGTTCTACATTCTGTCCATCAACTGTGTTTTTTGCAATTTTCACCCCGAGTGGGCTGGGTATGCTCAGACGTGAGTCCCAGGCTCTCCACACCACTGGAGTCAAGCTATCCAGGCTGATGAAGGCTGATAGCCAGAAACTGATCCTTGGATGCTTGATTCCGGTCTGGGAAAGACATGGCTTGGTAGTTCGGACTGGACTGTTCCCATGAGGCACAAAGTCAGAGCTGATTTGCATATAGCCAGTGTCTAACCCAGGGTGGTGTGGAGTGCAAAAAAAACGATGGATTTAGGCCACGATCTCTGTACTGGGGTGAATGTATGACATTGTTCTACATTCTGTCCAACAACTGTGTTTTTTGCAATTTTAACTTTGAACAACAGCACAATGAATGCTAAACAAACTAACATATACATATCTCCAAAGTACGGTTAAATTCATATTTATTAACTATTACCAAGGCATTGAAGGTCAGTCATATTTAATTCTTAGACACCAACAATAAGTGACATTTACACTAAAATAATAACAGACTCAATAGCCTCAATTATGTGCTGTTTGGAATGGTACCCCTGGAGGGGCTACCACTTCAGGCATCTCTGAGTAGGTTAGTAGTTCCAGACCCACAATTTCAGTGTCCAGAAACATCAGACCATTTATACTGGTTGCCTATTAAATCCCAGACCTTGTATGGGCATGGGGCAGTGATCGCAGCAGAGGCTCAGCCTGGCCCCTGACCATCCGCTCCAGGACTATGCGGAAGGAAGCAGACAATGCTCGCCCCAGAGAGTGCACAGCCTCCCCACCCTTGACAGCACACCTGACCACCACCTAGCATCACCTGATCTGCACAGGACCACAACAGATATTTTCCACCTTCTCAAGTCAGGTGGTAAATATCTGTATTAAACTCCCTGGAATTAGAGAAAATATGTACAAGTGAGCCCAATATTCACAGGTCCAACAGGTTATTCCCTATTGCTGGGAGTTTAACTCATGATTCTTGTTAAATCACATGTAGATCCCAGCTGAAATAATGAATTACAGCCCTGGAACCTCCCCAAGAAATTAATGGGGGCTCCTAATGGAGGCCAATATCTTTTAGAAATAAATTGTTCTCAGTCATGAATGCTAGGCAGGAACAACTAGAACTGCACCAGGGCCCCGAGTGAATCACCTGCAGCTCCATACAGGGTAGGTTTTAGAGTTCTCATTATCTGTAAATCTTGTGTTTTAATCCTTTTAATATTGAAAAACAGGTTAAGGTTTTTAGCTGCTGCTCGAAATGATGTCTTTGAAGTTCTTATTGAATTCTCTAGGGTTTTGCAAAAAATAATCACGGAAACGTTTTTTTCATGAAGTAGGAGGAAGCACAGAGAGTGATACTAGGGGGGATATTCATGAGATTCGTACGCAGCGCTGCGCACCAAGTCTCCTTGCTGTGGTGTGTCAGAAGAAAAAGGCAGAAAGTGCCATATTTAAGCCCACGGCGCTGAGCACCGCACCGACACCCAAGGACCACGCACGCAACCTGGGATTCATCATGGACTCCTCCCTCACGATGACCAAGCAAGTCAATGCCGCCTCATCCTCCTGCTTCAGCACCCTGTGCATGCTCCGGAAAATCTTCAAGTGGATCCCCATCGAAACCAGAAAGAGCGTCACCCAGGCCCTCGTCACCAGCCGACTGGACTACGGAAACGCCTTATACGCAGGAACCACCGCCAAACTTCAGAAACGCATACAGAACACCTCCGCACGACTCATCGTCGACATCCCTCGCCACAGCCACATATCCGCCCACCTAAGAAGCTTGCACTGGCTCCCCGTCAACAAGAGTATCACGTTCAGGCTCCTCACCCACGCACACAAAGCGCTCCCCGACATGGGCCCCGAATACCTCAACAACCGGCTCTCGTTCTACACTCCCACCCGCCAACTCCGCTCCGCCAGCCTCGCCTTGGCCACCGTCCCACGGATCCGCAGAACCACCACCGGAGGAATATCGTTCTCCTACCTGGCAGCCAAAACGTGGAACTCCCTCCCCGCACACCTACGAATGAGCCAGGACCATCTCACCTTCAGGAAACACCTCAAAACCTGGCTTTTCGAGCAGTAGCAGCACCCCTTCAGCGCCTTGAGACCCTCACGAGTGAGCAGCACGCTCTATAAATGTTTTGATTGATTGATTGATTGAATATTACACATTCATGTCCTGCCTCTTTTACTGGCGCAGTTTTGTCAGACTAATGTCAATGCAGGCACCCTTGCACTGTAGTGAAAGGCTGCTGTGTTGTAGGCAGTATTGTTATTGTGCAGGAAGGGGACCTTATAGCACAAAAACAATCCACAGGATTTTTCCTCTTTCTAAGTCTGCATTGACCCTCCACCTTGTATTATTCATGCATTGTTTGCGCAGGTTTGAGATTTTAACCTAGGACGACGGAAGGCTGCACGAGCAAACATTCGGAAGGCGGTAAAACGTATGACAACAAATATTAAAGGATAATACTGACACACGTGGGAGAGAAAAACTAATGAAGACAAGGAACTATTTGGGGAAACCGGGACGGAATTAAAACCGGTTAAAAGATAACACTAACCATACCAATGAAACAGCCCTGAGGAAGTCACGGCCACCTGCCATGGGCGACGAAACTCGTATTGGCTAAAAGAGGCTAAAAAAGAACTAAACAAGCACGTATGAGAATAAACCTAACACATACATACAAAGAAAGACAAGAATTGTTGATATCTGTTATTTATGTTATACATGTTGACATTAGCGTGTGCTGGGAAAACACTTTTTTGTACAAGCTGGGTGATTTTGGGCATCCAACTGGGGATTGGGTGCTGTCTCCACCTCAAAGCACCGCACATAAATAAGTTCATGACAACTTTCAAGTGCACTTCTGTAGAGCGCCACAGAACCTTCTACAAACCTCACCTGTGCTACCGTATCTTACCAGGTTTACCAGGTTTGGTAAATCTGGGAATGAGTAAAAAACGATGGGATTTGCATGGAAACACCCACCTCAATGCCCATGGAACGCCACCGTTGAGCAGAGTAAGGCAATGCAGCGATTTGCGCTGCGTTGCCTTACTCCAGATTTATGAAGCCATTCAAAGCAAAGCAATGTGGCTCTGCGTGGCTCCATAAATCTGCGTTAGAGGCTTGCATCACGCATGTACCACTTTGCGTGGTGCAAATGTGACGAAGCCTCTCATAAATATGCCCTTAAATGTCTGCAATGACCCTCCACCTTGTATTATGCATGGATTGTCTGCGCAGGTTTGAGATTTATAAACTGTGTGGCAGTTAACAACCCCTGCAATTTTCCGAGGTAAATTTCAAGACATGGAAATTATCAATTCTGCATTTCAGTCCTCATTTTTCGTGAGACAATCTTGGAGCAATTAGCCGTGCTTGGTAAGCGCTGCATCCAGGGTGTCAATATTTACTGGGTGCAATAAATTCCTCTCCTCATTGCCACCGATTTCCAATCAGAACTTTAGTGCTGTTGGCAGAAAATTCAGCACTGAGGCCAGCCTTTACCTATGGTCTATTTAGAGAGACGGATTGTGATGGAGAAGCAGGTCTCCTCCAGTCTATCTGAAGCAGTTAGTTGTGAGTGAAATGTTGCCTCCAGCAGTCTCAATACTTCGTCCTGTTCTGATGCTCATAAATTGTGGCTACTAATTGCTCAACCAAATAAATAAAATGTCCATGGACGGAATGAAGCTGTCAAATGGCACCATGTCATTTGATATCTTCATCCAGCCTTGCGTTTTTAGACTGTTGCATTCTGGACCTTGTAGTCTCTCTTTTAACTTATAAGCATGTACTCAAATGAACAAGCATGAGAAGTGTGGTTGGTTAAACAGGGGTCCCCCATGGCACGTGGGAATCATGAAGCTATGTTAGCATGCTATTTTTATAAGTAATTGAGACCATTTCCCCAGAGTACAGGTAAGTACCTGATAGGGCAATAGTTTTCAACAACGGAACATCATATCACAAAACAAGCACTGGGAAAGCCAATTGGTATGTCCTTGGCTGATAACCTTTTTTTTTTAATGTGTTTTGTATTTTGGCATCCACAGTATGACAACAGACATTGGCTTACTGCCAATATATTGTCATATATATCTTATGTAGAAGCACACATTGCACCAGTAGACCCTGGCACTCAAATGTGCAGATGTGTACATTGTGCAAAAGCAGAATGCCGTCACAGTCAGCTAGCTGAATTGCTGAAGTAGGCAGACCATTTTAACATGCAGTATGCTGTGGTGGGCGGGGGAAAATGTGAATGACACTAAACTTGACAATGGAAGAAGAGGGCTCACTAAAAGCCCCTGTAAGCATATATATATATATATATATTTATATATTAACAACAAAAGGTCTTGTCTAACACAAGTCCTCCCTACTGATTCAAAGCAATGATAAACAAAGAGAATCGTGTTTGTTGAACCCACTTGTATTTTTTGTTGCTCAATCAATAAATCAATACCTTTTAAGAATTGTGCACATAGGACTGGTGCACTGTTCAATTTGTTTTGTTCTGCAACCCATTACAGGCCTATTTGAAACCTCTGCAGAAATGAAGGTTTGTGACTACATCGAAAGCAGTTTTCAAGTTCTTTACTAATCAACGTTCTGTGGCTTATTATCACAAATTGCTTTTGGTTTTGAGGAGGGTGGCCGAGGCGGACAAAAGGCAGCTATGGTTGCGCGTCCGCGCAAAAGTTAACTCTGTGGGGGTGACCCAGCGCTCCGTGGACGAACTAAAAAAATGGTGGTATGACCTCAGAGGGAGGTCAAAGGAGAGGATAGCGGAGAGGCTAGGGGAGCGTGTGGCGACAGGTGGAGGCGAGCCCACTGTCCCACCGAATACACCACTGGAGGACCAAGTGGAGAACACAATTAATCCACAGGCATGCGTGGGTGTGACACAGCTTGACTCCTCCCGACCAACACAGGACACACCAGGTAAGTGCCATGCGACTGCGACCCCCTGTCCCCTAACAATGTCCAATACTCCAGAGCCTCCCATATCAAAGCCCAGTCATGCAGCCAAAGCACACCACTAAAGCCCTAATGCATTGTGGGACATGTAGTATGACCACATTTACCATCTTGCCCCATTAAGCCACACATGTGTAGTGAGAGTCAATCCTGCAGCCAGTCAGGGAATGGTAGTCTGCATGCATGTAGGAAGTCTAAATGGGTACGAAACATGTCACTAATCAAGGTCCACTTTACATCACAGGTGGCGCAGAAGTCCCAAGCACTGACAGCGATGGCCTGGTCATGGACATCACGGAGGACACAGAGGGAGACGCAAATCTCTCCCCACAGTCCGGACCATCTGTGCAAGCTCCCGCACCGGCACTCATCACACCACCTGCCCCTGTGGCCAGTGCCACCCCTGTTCCAGCATGCGCTGCAGTAGCACTGCCTGTCACACAGTCGCCAGTGGGACAAGCTACACCAGCTCCAGTTCGCCAACCAACCCGCCGCCCTGCGGCTGTGAGGAGCCAGTCCAGCGGACTGGTGAGGGGTCAGCGCTCCAACATTTCCCATGCTGGTAGGGGGTTAAATCTGCAAGCAGGTGGGCTATCCATCGAGCGCAGGATGCTGCATGTGCATCAGACACAGGCACGTCATCTTGGAGCCATCCACCTGCAACTGGACAAGACTGCCCGAAATGTTGCATTGATGTCTGAGCGGATGACAGCTGCCATGGAGGCCAACACACAGGCCATTAACAGGCAGCGGGAACTCAATCGCCGCAGACACCGCCAACTGCTGACCCGCCTGTCGGCGTACACGCGCTCTAACTACATCATCGGCAACGCTACCTCGCAGCTCTCGCGACGCTCCTTGGCAATGCAGGTCCAAATGGTCCAGTGCTGCCAGGAGGTCGCGACAGCTCGAGAGCATGTGGCTACTGCAGTCCAGGCCATGCAGGCTGCCAACCATGGCCGGGGGTGGGGAGGACGACACAAGTGAGGCTACATCCAGCCAGGGCAGCCAGTCCATCCCTCCGGTGGTAGCACCCCGCCGCAGCAGCAGGCCCTCTGCTGCCTCACGTCCTAATCAGGAGGACGATGGGGAAAGGAGGCTGGGAGCATCTGCCCGGAGGCGCCATTGAACATTGACATTGACTTGAGGGGCCATGCTGCTGGTACAAGCATGCCCTCCTGAAGGACAGGCATATGACGCAATATGTCAGTGATGTACAAGTTAGCTGAATGCCAAGTTAATTGTGATTTAACAAATACAATTGGTTTGACTACCTTAATCTGACTCATGTCATTCTTAATGTCCTCATGCATGAGTCAAGTAATGGGTGTGGGGAGTGGGTGCACTAGAAACAGTTAATAGTGATGTGGTTGCGGCGCCTGTGTCCTTCAGCAGGATTTTCCCCACGTGCATGACGCACATGTGGAGGAGGCCGGTTGTCCCCTTCCAACTCACTGCCAGAGATGTCAACAGGGATCCTGCGGTTGGTAGCAATGTTGTGAAGGATCGCACACACGGCCACGATGCGGCAGCAGACCTCAGGATCGTATTTCATGGCCCCACCTGTCTTGTGCAGTATGCGGAACCTGCTTTTCAACAGGCCAAATGTCCTCTCAATACAGTTCCTTGTGCGAATGTGTGATGCATTAAATCGCCGTTGCTGTGGAGTTGCAGGGTTGAGGTATGGGGTGAGGAGGTACTCACGGAGAGCATAGCCGCTGTCACCTGTATGTAAGGAGCAGAGGGTGAGTGCCTGTTCTGCGCAGCTACATGATCACAAAGTACACATTTGGGGCATGTGTACTTACCTAGTAGGTGTCCTTCCCCAAAGTCTCCCCTGGCCAGTCGTGTCTGGATGCCGCTGTGCCTGAAGATGAAGGAGTCATGTGTGCTCCCCGGGTACTGTGCCACAATGTCCGTGATTATTGTTTTGGCATTGCACACCATCTGAATGTTGAGGGAGTGGTAGCTTTTCCGGTTGCGGTACATGTACTCCGTCTCAGCAGGTGGGCAAATATGGACGTGCGTACAGTCAATACATCCAATGACGTGTGGGAATTGAGCTACATTGTAAAATTGCAGCTTTGTATCATTGAGGTCTTGTTGGCTGGTGGGGAATGTTATATAGTGGTGTAGCCGGGTCAGCATTGCCTCCAGGAAACTCCTTAGGCAGCGGGACATGGTGGGCTGGGATACCCCCCCTGCAACTGCGACCATCCCCTGGAAGCTTCCGGAGGCCAGGAGGTGCAGGCAGCACAATACCTGCACATGTGTGGGCACGGCATTGGTCCTCCTTGTAGGGTGCTGCATCAGGGGGTCTAGGTCCCGGATGAGCTTGATTATCATGGCCCCACTCAGGCGGTACTTGGCATAGATTTGCTCCCTGGTTTGGCCCAGAAGGGTGACCCACTGGCGGAATATTCGCTCCTGTATCCTCCGTCTGTTGCATGCAGCTCGCTGCAGCCTATGCCGCCTCACCAGCATGTAAAGTCCAGGTATTGTGGGAATCCCCAGGCTCCAGCTGCATGTCCTTAAATGTGTTTGGTCAGCCCTGTACCTGTTGGGAGTGACCTGACTGTTTTTAGAAAAAACATTTTTTCAGTACTGGTTACCACCTGATTTGAGTTCTTCTTAATTTGCGCGTCGCAAATAGCGATTTTCTCGTTTTCCGCTTTTAGCGATTTTTCATGAATTCCAATTGCGGCTTTTTTGTGACTTCGCAATTAAATTCGCAGAATCCATGGCTTCTCGCTATTTCCGATTCGCAAATGCCCATCCCCCTGGAATCTGCGAATTTAATAGCGAATTCGCTATTTATAAATTGCGATTTCGCAATTTTGGTTGTTTGGGTTTCTTGAATTTGTCCCGTCAAATTGCGAGCGCAATTGCGAATTCGCAGCTATTGCGGACGCAATTTGGCTTCATGAATATAGCTGCAAGTCTCCATGCTGTGCTGCATCAGAAGAAAAAGGCAGAAAGTGCCATATTTAAGCAATATTACACATTCATGTCCTGCCTCCTTTAATGGCGCAGTTTTGTCAGACTAGTGTCAATGCAGGCACCCTTGCACTGTAGTGAAAGGCTGCTGTGTTGTAGGCAGTATTGTTATTGTGCAGGAAGGGGACCTTACAGCACGAAAACAATCCACAGGATTTTTCCTCTTTCTAAGACCCTCCACTTTGTATTATTCATGCATTGTTTGTGCAGATTTGAGATTTTAACCTGGGACGACAGAAGGCTGCACGAGCAAACATTCGGAAGGCGGTAAAATGTATGACAACTAATATTAAAGGATAATACTGACACACGTGGGAGAGAAAAACTAATGAAGACAAGGAACTATTTGGAGAAACCGGGACGGAATTAAAACCGGTTAAAAGATAACACTAACCATACCAACGAAACAGCCCTGAGGAAGTCACGGCCACCTGCCATGGGCGACGAAACTCGTATTGGCTAAAAGAGACTAAAAAAAGAACTAAACAAGTACGTATGAGAATAAACTTAACACATACATACAAAGAAAGACAAGAATTGTTGGTATCTGTTATTTATGTAATACATGTTGACATTAGCGTGTGCTGGGGAAAGCACTTTTTTGTACAAGCTGGGTGATTTTGGGCATCCAACTGGGGAGTGGGTGATGTCTCCACCTCAAAGCACAAAATAATTGAATGTTCCCTGGGTTCTTGATTACAATGGGGAACTAAGTCATTCACTCATCACAACACATTTTCATTCAGCCTGTTTACCAGTAGTATGCTATAGTGGAACCACAGAGACATAAACTATTTCATGTACATAAACATCAACATTTTATTATAAAAACAGATTTTGTTTAAAAAGTGTTTGGTACATTATAAAACATGAATTCATCACAATGGTTAAAATCAATATCAGTCTACTCAGGTTTCAGTGTTTTTTTTGATCAGATCTATAGACACAAAGATACAAAGATCAACATATTTTTGAGGACATCAATTGCACTAGCACATAATTATAAAATGTACAAAATCAATACATCCCCGTAAAAACACTGAAACCTGAGTAGACTGATATAGCATACTACTGGTAAACAGGCTGAATGAAAATGTGTTGTGATGAGTGAATGACTTAGTTCCCCATTGTAATCAAGAACCCAGGGAACATTCAATTCTTTTTTGCATTTATTACCCTGTTCCTGTGGGTGTTGACTAGAAGGGTACTCTCTTTCTCTTTTAATCCACCTCAAAGCACCGCACATAAATAAGTTCATGACAACTTTCAAGTGCACTTCTGTAGAGCGCCACAGAACCTTCTACAAACCTCACCTGTGCTAGCGTATCTTACCAGGTTTACCAGGTTTGGTAAATCTGGAAATGAGTAAAAAACTATGGGATTTGCATGGAAACACCCACCGCAATGCCTATGGAACGCCACCGTTAAGCGAAGTAAGGCAATGCAGCGATTTGCGCAGCGTTGCCTTCCTCCAGATTTATGAAGCCATTCAAAGCAAAGCAATGTGGCTCTGCGTGGCTCCATAAATCTGCGTTAGAGGCTTGCATCACGCATGTACCACTTTGCGTGGTGCAAATGTGACGAAGCCTCTCATAAATATGCCCTTAAATGTCTGCAATGACCCTCCACCTTGTATTATGCATGTATTGTCTGCGCAGGTTTGAGATTTATAAATTGTGTGGCAGTTAACAACCCCTGCAATTTTACAAGGTAAATTTCAAGACATGGAAATTATCTATTCTGCATTTCAGTCCTCATTTTTCGTGAGACAATCTTGGCGCAATTAGCCGTGCTTGGTAAGCGCTGCCTGCATCCAGGGTGTCAATATTTACTGGGTGCAATAAATTCCTCTCCTCATTGCCACCGATTTACAATCAGAACTTTAGTGCTGTTGGCAGAAAATTCAGCACTGAGGCCAGCCTTTACCTATGGTCTATTTAGATAGACGGATTGTGATGGGAAAGCAGGTCTCCTCCAGTCTATCTGAAGCAGTTAGTTGTGAGTGAAATGTTGCCTCCAGCAGTCTCAATACTTCGTCCTGTTCTGATGCTCATAACTTGTGGCTACTAATTGCTCATCCAAATAAAAAAAATGTCCATGGACGGAATGAAGCTGTCAAATGGCACCATGTCATTTGATATCTTCATCCAGCCTTGCGTTTTTGGACTGTTGCATTCTGGACCTTGTAGTCTCTCTCTTAACTTATAAGCATGAACTCAAATGAACAAGCATGAGAAGTGTGGTTGGTTAAACAGGGGTCCCCCATGGCACTTGGGAATCATGAAGCTATGTTAGCATGCTATTTTTATAAGTAGTTGAGACCATGTCCCCAGAGTACAGGTAAGTACACTGCGTTTTACCTGATATGGCAATAGTTTTCAACAACGGAACATCATATCACAAAACAAGCACTGGGAAAGCCAATAGGTATGTCCTTGGCTGCTGACCTTTTTTTTTTTAATGTGTTTTGTATTTTGGCATCTACAGTATGACAACAGACATTGGCTCACTGCCAATATATTGTCATATATATCTTATGTAGAAGCACACATTGCACCAGTAGACCCTGGCACTCAAATGTGCAGATGTGTACATTGTGCAAAAGCAGAATGCCGTCACAGTCAGCTAGCTGAATTGCTGAAGTAGGCAGACCATTTTAACATGCGGTATGCTGTGGTGGGCGGGGGAAAATGTGAATGACACTAAACTTGACCAATGGAAGAAGAGGGCTCACTAAAAGCCCCTGTAAGCATATATATATATATATATATTTATATATTAACAACAAAAGGTCTTGTCTAACACAAGTCCTCCCTACTGATTCAAAGCAATGATAAACAAAGAGAATCGTGTTTGTTGAACCCACTTGTATTTTTTGTTGCTCAATCAATAAATCAATACCTTTTAAGAATTGTGCACATAGGACTGGTGCACTGTTCAATTTGTTTTGCTCTGCAACCCATTACAGGCCTATTTGAAACCTCTGCAGAAATGAAGGTTTGTGACTACATCGAAAGCCGTTTTCAAGTTCTTTACTAATCAACGTTCTGTGGCTTCCAACCCAATCGTATTATCACAAATTGCTTTTGGTGGAAGTAATTACTAGCAATGCTCACGGGGACCTGGAAACAAGCATTGGCAAAGCCAATAGGTGTCGGCAATGACCGAGCTATTGGCCTTGTGAATGCAAATGTCTTTTATCCATGTTGTCTAGCAGCACATCTGCTGTTCAGCATGGCTGAAAATCACTGAAAAATGCACTATGATGCGACTAACACAGGACACGTCATAATGCTTCTTTTGTGTGTGAGGAGGGGAGGGTTTGTGCTATGGAAAACGGAAAAGACAAAACAAAGTAAAAATAATAGCAGCAGCAATGAGAAAGGTAGTGGGTGGACAGGTCAAGCAGAGAAGCAGGAGGAGATGGGGAGAAGGGCAAGCAATGATGGGCTAGGGCGGAAAGAAGCAACAATGAAGGGGAAAACATTTTTTTTTTAAATACCTTGGTTGAAGCAGGGTAGTGCAAAAAATGTACGTGTCATTGTATAATTAAACTGGTGAGCACTGAAAGCGCTCCAGTACCATCAGATCATGTTTGTGCTATGGCAAACGACAAACTAAAAAAATTAAATAAATGTCTGAAAATAACAAGCAAACAAGTGCGCTATGAGGTAAATTAGAAAGCCACACACACCCCATTTAACTACCTGCAGGTTCTGTCATGTAGTTCCTATAAACTTATATGAGATATGCGTGTTTAGACAACATAGACTGCAGGATTGGTGTCCAGACTGATTCCAGACACCCCCACTGGGTATTTTCGCCTGTATACCAGCTAGCTCACTGTGCGACTGTAAACTTCTCTTACCAAGGAGAGAAATAGTCCTTGGCAACTATCGAACATGACAACCCTGTCCTGTCAGAGATCATGCGAACAGTACTGTACTTTTCGCTCGTGCTCACTTTGTCTCAGAGAGATACACAGAATAAATGGTGTGTAAGTTTTCAATAAGCATTTATTGAGCCATCAGCATTCTAGTGTGAAATATATGTGCTGAAACTACCATAACACAGAAACAGATAGAAATGATTATAAGCACCAATAGAGTAAATGGATGGTAGATTTCTTCCATAGTGCTAAAACAATGAATATAGGCAGGTATATGAATACATGACAATAATAATGCGTATTCCTACGATGCAACCCTAACTAGATGTACCTAAACGTACCTAGCATGTATGTAGGTGTAGATCCAAGAATCCCCCTAGGCTGAAGCAAACCCCATTACCTAGTGTGAGAGAATGAAGGACCCCGTCTTGGTCTCAAGATGGAAACCCCACGAGGGACATTAGACCACTGCGTGCTGGAGAGTCTGCATGCAGGAACCACAGCATCTTGCGTCAGTGTGTCAGTATGGAAGTCTTTCTCCACTGCCTGCCTCAGCAAAGATATGGTGTATATATACACAAAAGGTATCCTCAGGGGTTCTACCTTCCTGTGTCATGTTGGCCAAGGATGAGGGAAGGGATGACCCTTAGACATAGTTTTTATGCAATGGTAGAGAGGTGTGGCGCCGCGGCCAGGGCGACTGACGCTGGAATCTGGGGATCAAGGTTCGATCCCCGTCTCCGGCGGCAGGTTAGCCCAGCACCATGTGACTCTGGGCATTAGCTTGCTTAATCTTCCCGATGGCCCCCAGCGCCTAGAGACCCTAACGGGTGATTGTGCGCTATACAAATGTGGATTATTATTATTATTATTAGTCCTGCTGTGATTCCGAGAATCCTCATGCACAATAAATGAGGCTACTTTTCTGGAAAAACCACACGACAATTATTCAGCACCTTATCAAGGTAAAAGGTCAACACCAAAAAAACATTATGTAGTGCAATGGCACGTAAAATGTTGGTGAAAGGTTAGGTGACTACCCAGGCCTATATTGGGGTACATTACAAAGCGTAACAGACTTTTGCTGCAGCATCATGGGACTATGAGGTCTGGTCTGTTTGTTAACCTTAGTTTATTTTTAAAGTTTTATATAGCACTAGCTTGACCCGTAGGTATCAGAGCGCTTTACATACACACTGTAAAAACAGACGGAAATTGCATTACATAGTAGGCAGGCAGTAAGGAAGCAAACCAGAGATACAACATGAAAAACAAGTAAACAGTGCATCGGAGGGGGAGAGAACAATAAAAAAAAGTTGGTTAACACAGTCCGGTCACCAACTATCCTTGAATGTCAAGAGAGAGGAGTGAACGCGGATATTGAAGTCTAGGTTAGTTGACGTTGGTCAGGAAAGTATTTGTTAAGGAGATGGAGTTTCAGGTCCCTTTTGAAACAGGAGAAGGAGGGGTAGCATGCCTCTTGAAGTACACTCCTTCGAGAGTGGAAACAGAAACAAGACAATGCCACTGTTGTTTGCACGGCCCTCTAAGTACTCTGTATGTTGCATGAATTAAGTATCTGTCAATCTGTAAAGTGGTGAAGAAAACACAGTAGCAAAACGAGAGGGTGAGGAGAACCTGACGCTTAGGGAACCAACAATAAAAAAATGGGAAGAGGGTGGGTGTATGTGCAAGTAAGGAAATAACTAGCAACACTCAAATTCCTTAACGCCACTGCTGCATTTGTTTATGGTTCACCAATAGGCATGGAAACAGAACGAAGTCTGATTCTCATAAGCTGTCTGAAAAGGAGGCTTGACTCGCATTAAAGTTTATCTCAAACTGAGTCTTGAAGCACCTCTGGTCGGGAAAATGAGAAGTCAATTCAGGTCCGTCTGAGTCGTGTACTTGTTTACTTTAAGTTCAGCAGTTGCACGACAGGTAGAAAACAAAATATAACACGTACAAAAAGTATGTGCATTGTTTATTTCTGTAAAATATGACTCGCTTAAGGAAAGAAAAGACACGTGTGGCAAACTTTTTTGTTTTAGAAGTAAAACTTTAGGAAGTATGCATGCAGCAAAGAAAGTTTGGAAAACAGTGTCAGACATTTGATCTTGGTCGTTGAATACACAGCAAATGTAGCGAGATAAGAACAAGATTTACAGGCGTATTTACAGAAAAGGAGCATGTGGAATATTTAGTGCCCCTGTGAAGTGCTTGAAAACAAAGAAAACTTTATTTCCTAAAACGGGAGCAGTGGATGGATAGCATTAATTGGTCCATGTACTTGTACACAGGAAGAAGCATGGTGCATGCTCCCCATGGACACATGGGGAGAAAGAGAATCAAAGCGATGATGGAGGCAGCAAATGGGAAACCTATGGGCAGGCTGAAGCCCACATATTGAATACAATGTGTCTCTTCGAGACAACGCTTGCGCTGTCTAGCTGAGACCTAAAAAATGCACCAAAAAAGGGGAGAAGGCGGGCCAACTTTTAATGCCACAATTAAACCAATTTGAAACGTTGAACACAATCCTAGCCATAAAAGACAATAGAGGCAGATTTCGCACTAATCCAGTAGTACTTTCACCAGCGGTTTCATGGCGCTCCAACAAACAAATCCCCAGAGGGGGAAACAGAAAAAAAAACAAGAAGAGAGCGAAGGCAGCAAGTGACCTAGTTAAAAGATTTAGCAAATAGATGGGCTTTGAGTTTTTTCCGGAATTGAGGGTAAAGAGTTTGAGATTAAAGCTCTAGAGGCAAAGAATTCCACAGGACTGGGGCAAGGGTCGCAAACTTTGATCCTCCCCATTTCTTCCTCCGGAAACGGGAGACTGACAGCAGGGATTGGGTAGATGATCGTAGTTCCCTAGTTGGAACATAGGGAACGATCTCAGAAGTGATGAAGGCCGGAGCCGCGCCCAGTCGTGCTTGAAAGGTGATAGAAGCAAGCTTAAACTGGACGCGTTCACGGACAGGGAGCCAGTGTAAGGATTTAAGAAGGGGTGTTACGTGGTGGGATTTTGGGAGATTGAACACCAACCGTGCCGCCTGGTTCTGGATCAGCTGCAAGCGCTTTAAACAATATGCAGGAATACCTGCATATAAGGCGTTGCCGTAATCCAGGCGGGAAATAACCATCGCCAGGATGATCAGTTTCAAGGCATCAAAAGAAAAAAAACGAGATACCTTGCGGACGGTGCGTAGTGACAAAAAGGAAGAGGACACCACAGAACTAACCTGGGAGTGAAGAGTGAGCTGGGAATTAAGTTTGATACCTAAAGTTTTAACTGAGGTAGAAGGGACCGGGGGAGAACCTAGGGAAGGGGGCCAAAAAAGAGGAGACCAGGGACTGGAGCAACCACCCGTCAACACCAACTCGGTCTTATCCGGGTTAAGTTTCAGGTGGTTGTAGTTCATCCAGTCCCGGATAAAAATCATAATAGACTGAAAGTTTGAAATGGAAGAAGACAGATTGAAAACAAGTTGGAGGTCATCCGCATAATTATACACGCTGACCTCCATTTGCTGTAACGAAAAAATAAGGGGGGCGATATAGAGGTTGAACAAAAGAGGTGAGAGGGAGGAACCTTGGGGGACCCCGCACTGAACTTTCCGGAAGTCCGCAGAAAAATCACCCAGGCAAACAGCCTGGGTGCGGTCCCTCAGGAAGGAGGATAACCATACCAGGGCGGTACCCCCGATCCCCGCCGCCCTGACACGGGAGAGTAAGATGGTATGGTCAACCGTGTCAAAGGCGGCTGAGAGATCGAGGAGGACCAAAGCCTGGGCCTGGTTGGTATCCATTCCCTCCCTGAGGTTGTCAAGGACCGAAAGTACTATGGACTCCGTGGAGTGTGTGGGGC
The DNA here is from genome assembly GCF_964261635.1 of Lissotriton helveticus. Lineage (NCBI taxonomy): Eukaryota > Metazoa > Chordata > Amphibia > Caudata > Salamandridae > Lissotriton > Lissotriton helveticus. The sequence continues at coordinate 266,894,993 of NC_136068.1, read as the reverse complement.
GGAAGCCGGCCTGGCGGGGAGCCAGAACCCCATACTCCTCCACATAGGTGCTCAAAGACTTGGTAAAATGGCGTTCGAGCACCTTAGCCAAAAATGGAAGGAGAGAGATGGGGCGATAATTGGCGGAGACCGAAGGGTCTGCGCCAGGCTTTTTTAAGATGGGAACAATAACAGCTGTTTTCAGTGACTTGGCTACAACTCCCTGGGAAAGAGAACTGTTAAGGAAGTGAAGAGGGGGATCTGGACAAGTTGTATAAATATGGCGAAGGATGTGCGCGGGGCAAGTATCCAGTGGGGAGCCAGATTTGACCAAGGGGATTATCGAGGTCAAGGATTCCTTAGTCAGGGGGGGAAGGACATCGAGTTGTCCCTTAGGTGGAGGACACTGAGGGTCAACAAAAGTCGGGGAGGGGGAGGGAATGTTGGCTTTAATAGTGGCAATCTTCTCAATAAAAAAATTATTTAGGGAGTGACAGAGGTCCTGGGAAGGGGAGGGCTTAAGAGATGTCCTATCGGAGAATGCCAAATTGTGGACTATCGAGAAGATTTCCCTCTGCCGATTCTCAGCTGTAAGAATCTTAGAGGAGAAGTAGGCCGTTTTTGCCACCTGAATGGCCCTCTTGTATTGAGCCAGAAGAGTGGTAAACTCAGATCTGAGTAAGGGGCAATAATTCCTCCTCCAGGCATGCTCGGCTCGGCGTACCGCTAATTTGGTGGTCTTGAGATCCTCGCTAAACCACAAGTTGGTATCCTTCTCCCGCTTTGATGTCACCCGCTTCAGCGGGGCAATGGAATCACAGCCTGAGAGGAGCCCGTGTTCGATAGCAGCGGCCTGAGAAAGAGTAGATAGGCCTTGTAGGGTAGGATAGGAAGAAATTAACAATGCGGATAAATTCTCCGGATCCACTCGGCTCCATGAGCGGACCCAAACATTCTTTGGGAGCGGGGGCCTAACAGTAGGGTTGATGGGAAGGGTAAACGAAATCAAATGATGGTTAGACCAAGTGCAGGGTAGAATGGACAGGGAGTCTACCGGACAGTTCAAGGACCAAATCTGGTCTAAGATATGTCCTTTGACGTGAGTGGGAGAACGAACGTGTGACACAAAATTGAGGGATTGAAGTGTATCTGAAAACTGTTTAGAGGATGGACATTCCGCTGGATCTGAAGGCCAGAAGTTAAAGTCTCCCAATAATAAAATGGAAGAGTTATTGACCGTAAGTGTGGCAAGTACCTCTTGAAAATCAGAGAGAAAAAGTAAAGGTGACTGAGGGGGCCGGTAAGTGAGAAAACAGGTAAGAGGGGGGGTGGTAGATGTAGTACAAATGGCAAGGTACTCTGTTGTGGCGATATCTGGCAAGGATAGAAGTTGGAAGGAGAGGTCGGCCCGGGTAATGACCGCTACTCCACCCCCACTCCTACCAGCAGAACGGTCTGCTCATAGAGCATAGTATGGGGCAGGGAGAGTGGCCAATAGGGCAGGGAGAGAATCATCACTAAACCAAGTCTCGGTTAGGAAAAGAAAATCAGGTGCGTGGAGGTCCAGCAGCACCGACAATTCGTGTGAGTGGGCCACTGCTGACCGGGTATTAAGGTAATAGGCCGAGAGGGTCCTAAGAGAGCCTACATAGAGCTTGAATCAGGTAGTAGTGCAAACTAAACCAGCATTAAAAATGCAATAGGACTTGCCTTTCATTAAGTTAAAGCCATTCGCTTTGCTAAGTTAAAGCCATTTGCTTTGCTATACAATACCATTAGCAAAGCAAATGGCTTTAACTTAATCAAAGGCGAGACCTATTGCATTTTCAATGCTTGTTGTCAATTATACTGTTGTTTTTTTATTTGAAGCTGTACACGAGGACACATTCATTTGTAGTAGGCACGGGGAGATGATGTAATTTGCCCAGAATCACAGGTTGCTGAGCTGACTCCGAGATTAGAACCCGGGTCTCCAGTTTTAAAGTTGGCTGCTCTGCCCTTTATGCCTCCTGGGTGACAGATTGTTAAGGGTCGATTTTGCAGCATGGCCCCCAGGGCCCAAAACCGCCCCGCCCCACCTCCCCCCCCCCACCACCCTTGCGGCGCACCGGGGGATTGCCCGGTGCCCTCAACGGCCAGTCCGGGAAAGCGCTTACAGACGGAAAATAAATGGTTCCCACAGGCAAACAATTTTGCGCTCATTTCAAAGGGGACAGACAGTTCATCCAGACAGCTTAAGCTAGATTAGCTGACATCGTAGACGACATACCAGAATGTACCTGTGCATGTTCCATGCCATGACATACATGACGTCATCAGTCAGCCAGGGTGTAGCTATTGTTAGTGCAGCAGGTGCAGTGCCACCGGGTCATGAGTAGCCCACTGCGTACCAATTGCTGCCGAGTTTTAGAGTGGAAGCACAGGTCATGGGGTCCATTCGCTGCAACTTTGCTATTAAAGCGCGGTAATTCACGGTTTTCGTCCTAACGGCGCTAAAATTGGTAAGATTGCTCAATCTTGTGGTGGGCAAAAGTAAAAGTGTTAGTCTCGAAATACAACGTATGGTTGAGTGAAACACAGCATGAACGTGTCGCAACCGACTTGGCAGTCACGTGAATCCTGGTTAATCGAAACATAGATTTAAAACTTCCCAACTTCTAACAGTGGTTAAAATAGTATCTACTCTCTAAGTGACACACAGCCGGGTGCTAAAATGAAAGCCCTGCGCCATTTTTGGTAAGAATGAGGCTTTACTTTGTAGTTAACAACAGTATAATTGTGGGTAACAGTTTCCATCAAGCTGGTCTTATCTTGGACGCTCTTTTCAAATGCGAACACACAAAGTTGCTAAAGAAAGAAGGGTGCGCGCGCCAAGGAGTCTGTCGCAGTGCGAGCAGTTCCTTTTAGTTTAAATGTACATTTTATTGGCGCGAAAAGTAACAGTTGTCATCAGGCTACCCTTATTATCTAGGACAGTCTTTGACATGCACACACACATAAATACTAAAAGAAATAAGGGTGCATTTACAAAGAAGTCTGTGTGTCAGTGAGATCAGTTTATATGGTTTGTGTTTTATTGTATTGAAGCTAAAAACAAGGAAGCATTCGTTTTTAGTAGGCACGGGAAGATGAAGTTGCCTTCACAGACTCACAGGATGCTGAGCAGACGCCGAGACTGGACAGGTGTAATACACACGACAGGAGACGTGGCCCAATGGCTGAGTTGTGGGCTGTGAACGATGTCCAATCGTGGCTCTTTCGCTTCGCTAAACTGAGTGATCTTGGACACAACACTTCCGCCTCTCCACAATCTGAAGCAGCACTGCCGCTCCAACCCACCGCCTGGTCTGATTTCTTTACTTCTAAACCTATAGGCCCTAATCCCATCCGGATGAAACACCCCTGAAGCACGGCGTCTCCAGAACATGCACAAAATACATTTAATCCAAAATAATTTTACATTTACTAGTAAACCTGTATGTGGACAAGCTAATACGATCTACAAACACGAATTCAACTAGGAAACAGTCAGTTCAGTTTACTGAAGACTGTAGAAAAACGCAGCAACTCCCCACACTTCCCCCCTGAGCATCGATTATAGATTTTCAATACCAGTGAACGCCGAAGCATTAACGTTTCATTTAAGGTAATCCTGGGCTATCGGACTCTCATTAACCTGGGTCTTCATTTACTTCGATCCACTCTGCTGTTCAATATCTCCTTCCTGCCTCCCTCTGTTGTGTCGTGAGATGCTGGGTGGAGAGATGGCGGTGTTATCTGATGCAGGAATACAGTGCTAAGGAAAGCGGGCGGGTACGGGGCAACACAGAGAGAGCTGAATAAAATGGCAGAGGGTGGAAAAGATTAAGGCCAGATGTAGTAGCTAAATACCGATCGGTATTTGGCTGGGAGCAATGTAGGTGACTTTAAACCTACTAGCAAAATAAGGAATCCTTATTTTGCTCTTGCATTTAAGGAATCGCTAATTGAGATTCCTTAGATGCAATGTAGGAAACACAAAAGAAAGTGCACTTTAGGCTTAAAGAATCGATAATTACCACCAACTTCAAGTTGGTGGTAATTAGCGATTTCCTGTAAAAAAGCACTTTTTTGCTTTTTTTAAAGTGCCATGTGGCACACATTCATGCCCTTAGGGCATGTATGTGCGCCATATGTGCACACAAGCACATTTCAGGGGTGCAACAGGGTGTCCTCTTGACACCCTGGCACCCTTGAATTAGCTCCCGCTATTTGCGATTCTTTAATACCGAATCGCAAATAGTGAATATCTTCTCATTAATTTCCTATGGGCCTCCTAGCCCATAGGAATGAATGGGTAGGTATTCCTTATTAACGAATCTCAATTTGCGATTTGTTATTAAGGAATTTTAAGGAATCGCTAATATTTTAGCGATTTCTACCTACATTCAATTTAGCGAGTCCTTAATAGCGATTTGGTAAAAATCTCTATTAAGGACTCGCTAAATTGAATTTACCTACATCTGGCCCAAAGTAACCGAGAGATGAAGGAATGAAGAGCCAACATTTCCGATGTAGAATGAAAGTGAGTGAAAAAGAGTGGGTAAGAGTGAGTTTTTCTGCAGCTGATCCGGGTGTGACCATTGGAGTTAGGGAGGACTGGCCGCCCAGCCGTTGCAGGAGCGCCGGGAGGGGATCCGGGCAGATCTGCAAAGAGTCCTGCGTTGTGCCGCGCGGGCTGCTGGTTTTCCAGTCAATCTCGGTACAGTAGCGGGCAGAGATGACTTCAGCCTTCCACCAGCAGATACCCACATCTCAGCCTGCAGAATGCAACACGAAGAGAGTTCTGGAGGCGAGGGCAGCTGTTAACACCGGGGAGGATGGGGGCCAGTACTGAAAGTGCTCACTGTACAACCGAGAGAACCCAGCTCTGATCCTAGCTTCCTGCTTAAGTGCTTTGTGACACTTGGAAAATGACTTCATGCCACGATGCCCTGGTCTGCAAAGGGTGGGTGGGAGAACTTGAAAAACAAGTGCGGTACCGCAAAGGCAGCCGCGTGTTTATAATTGCATCGCGCTTTCACTTTAAGTGATAGCGCGAAAATAAACAGGCGGCTGACTTTGCCAAAGCCGAATTGAGAAGAAAAACGTGCGTAGGGACTAATAAAAGAGAGAGTGTCACACCGCTGATAAACAATTCAATCCCGGTGGGCAGGGCCAAAAGGAGACAAGGCGGCAACAATGAGGGACCAAAGCCTCCTTTACAATCAAAAGCCAGCGTTTTGCATGTAAGCTGACGCTAGCCAATTACAAAGATGGGCCGGGCTTCAACTCCGCCTCCGAGAGCTTCTGAATCCGTATTGATTCCAAGAAGCTCTCGGATGCCGAGAGCAGCGCATGTGCACTTCTATCTCCAGCCGAGACCTAAAAAGGTAAAAGCAACGGGAACCCTGCTATACAAGTACAAGTTCAGGCATGGCACAGGGCTCATAGAGTAAACAGCAGACTATGTAGCGGATCCCTGATTTGGCAAAATGGTGCATACTGATTGATGTAATAACATTGGAAATGTAGAAGAGTAAAGGAATACATAGCCGTACCGTTTCAACCAAAGGGGTGAATACAAAAACCTTACAGACCTGTCATAAATTCCAGTTACTGCAAAAAGCAATGGTGGAGATACTGACAACTTCTACATTGTACAGCACATTCATTGGGAAGCACACCATCAGGCTTACAAAATCACCCATCCTAACATACATACACACACTACGGGCCCATAGGGTATGGCATCCAGCTTATGCAAAATATGAATAAACTGTACGTTCTGAATGCGCTTGTCATGAGCCAATAGGAATTGAATTATTGTGTAGTCATGGTAAGGGTTTGAAGCAGGCACAACTAAAATCAAGCTATTCTAAGATCTTGCACAGGTAGTACTGGTCTCCTTATGAACTATACATTGCAAAAGTGATCAACCCATCACACTGTTGGAGATGCTTGGTATATAATGGCAACTATTGATCAGAGATATGGGACACATTAAAGACAGAAGCCTTAATAGCGCAGATTGCACTATTAAATAACACGTCTCTACTCATAGTCAATTATAACCAGGGCTACTGGAATTATATGGCAGTGGAAGGTCAAACCATGTGGCAGGGTTGAGTAGATTATGTGACAAGAAAAGCCAAATTATGTGGCATAATGCAGCACATTTTATAATATTATTATGTCATTATTTTGTCATTTTTACACTTGTTAACACTATCTGGGCAATGATTGCCGCCTATTTGTTCCAGTTTAAAACTCAAATATAGCAATAAGCAACCAGAAAGGTGATCATTAAACCTTTGGAAAAAGCCTTTAACTGGGCGGCAATACGTGTCACTGCACTTTAAGTAACTTTTGAACCTTTGGAGCTAATACCAACATTAGTTTTGTTAAAATCTGCAGATTATGAAGCAGATGGTGGATTCTGTGGCAAATGTGGCAGGTCTATAATTATGGCACAAAGGCTGCATCCGCACAATCACATAAATCCAGTGGCCCTAGTTATAACAGACAAAGATGGCTTGCCACAGCTAAACTTGAAATCCCAAGACTATCGAAAACTTCGAAGTTACTGCCTTATAATGTTGGCTGAAAGATATGCATGCTATAGCAAGCTATGAAGAGCTAATTTACAGGCTAGATGAGCAGATCCTAAAATAAAATAAAATGCTGACACTTCTTATCGGGTGACTCGCTATAAGATACTTTAAGATGGGCCTAAAAAGATAGTGGCTGTGGGAAAGAGAGGTGAAAAGAGATAGGGATAAGAAATGGGGAGAGAGGAGTTAGTGGATAATTATTGGTTCAGAAAATAATAATATAACCTAAATATGCAGGAATATGGGGAATGCACTTACCTCCATTGACTGGCTGTATTATTTGTAACTGATTGATTTATAAATGGAGGAATTATAGACATAGAGTTCAACAAAGAATAGCATTACAAAAATAAGATTTGATTCCCAAATAGAGGTTGCAAAGCATGCTTTGACTTTTCGAGATTCAAGTAATATTTTGCAAAGTGACCTATGTACTAGTAGGTTGGTTCACATAAAAGGGACTTGCAGGGGGGTCACAAAATGGCCTGCCTCATTAATATGATTACACAGGTCGCACTTTGTGACTGACCACAATCTCAAGGATGGTATCTCTGAAGTAGTACATGTGACGGAACAAGAGTACACATTCATAACATTTTTATACAGCACTAGATCACACCGAGTTATTTCCTGATATCGAGCAAATATCTGAATAGATTGACAGATACTTAAATTCTCCCATACAGTGTATCGTACCATAACTTAACCAGATTACAACTAGCTGTAGGACTGATTAGGCCACCAACGAGTTACCCCACGAGAAAAAACAACAAAGCTCCTTTCTAGAGGCTTAGCTACAAAATAACAAGGGATGAATCTCCACAGCAGAAACTCCATGGGAAGCAGGCAAAGCATGTGTCAAGTGCATCGAGATGAGGGACTCAACCCTCATTAAGTGCAAAGCTACGGAGTACAGACCTGACTGGAAGGAGAGGGGGAGCAGTTAACACAGACTTCTAATTTACCACAGACCAAGTGACTGAAAATGATGATTGAGAAAAATCAAGAATGAAACACATTGTAGACATCCAAAACTGAACACACACTCACAGAATAAACAAGCATTGGCATAGCCAATAGGTCTCGCCTTTGGGACCTTATAAGTGTTCAACCATGCAACAGTTAATGTTGTTGCATTAAGGATATTGTGCTGCATAACTAAATACTTATAAGGTCCCAAATGCGAGACCTATTGGCTATGCCAATGCTTGTTTTCATAGGAATGTTAATAGTTCCCAGTCATTCATTTATTCTGGCACTTCCGTCAATGTATTGTTGCATTCTGAGACTTTCCACGCTTTGATTTTTGAGTCTGTTCTTACCAAATTCAAAGTAAAACCGCATGCCCCAGAATGCAACATGCTTTCAGGTAAACTGCCAGCGCTGGGTGAAGGTATTACACAGGAAATGGATCTACTTGTCAGCAATGAGTGATTTTGGCTACCTAAAATGAGTAGAGTAATGTCGTTGGGAAACATATTTTACTGCAGTCAGGTGATGAGCATCATATCATATGCGGGTTGCTCCTATGCACTCCAAGTGGGCAGTCAAAAACTACAACCAGTCTTATTTTAAAAAAGCACCAGTCAGAATGTTTAAATTGAATCATAAGGGTTTTAAAGCAATTTAGAGGGTTGCAAACGGGCAGCTTTACACCCTCAGTGATTCAAAGAAAATATGCCTAGTTTGTGTTTTTATGTATTCTATGGTTATGTGTAATTGTCATCATGCCATGTACATTAACATGCTTCAGTCTATAAAACTTGGTAAAAACAGCAGTTCAGACGTTTGTAACACTTTCCTAATTGTAAGCCTATGCCCAACGGTGAAATATTTGACGCAGGAAATGCTACCTGCAAAATAGTTGTGGATTTCCGTAGCACAAGGAGTTAAAAGGACCCAGCCATCCGGGAGCAGGAGGAGCAGAAGTGAACAGCTCGGTGGGGAGAAACATTGCAGAGCGAAGCATTCGAGCTAAGACTGCAAAAGAGAAACAGAGATGGGCTGCAACAGTCACGGAGACGGCATGAAATAAACAAGCAGAAGTGACGTAGCCGCCTGTGAAAGCGAAACTCATCGCAATCATGAACAAAGGGGCGGGGGCGGAAAGAAGGGGAAATGCAAAATTAAACTGATGAGGAGGGAATGCGCGGGGGGAAGGAGAGCAACACGGTGGGTGGAGGGCTGCTAAAATGCAGATTGCTTAAGCACGCGAAGAAAACAAGGAGAAACACGAGAGACGGCCTGCGGCCGTCAAAGTGAAAGTTCCGCCGGTGGAGGGCATTGCTGTGGGGAAGGGGGGGAGGAGAAATGCGACACGGCAGGCAGGGGAGGGGGCGGAGCGGGGGTGTGGGAGGAGTGCGGCTGAGGGAACAGACGGCGATTTCAGGCTGCGATGAGGGTGTGAAGCAGCAGGGGCTGCGGGAGGGAGGCTGGGCTGCCCTTGATGTGTAATGCAAGGCAGGCGGCTGGTGGCATGTGCATGCGCTTTTAATGTCAATGCGCCTGCGCATTGAGCTTGAATTTCACGGGCACTGCAAGGAATCGCCATCGACTTGCAAGTTGGTAAAGCTTATTTAAGCCCCTATATATCGAGCTCCCGCTCAATGCGCATGCGCATTGAGATAGGTCGCTCGACCTAAAAACATACCAAGAAGGGGAGAAGACGAATTACAGCACGGGTGCTGTGCAACATGGCTTAAAGTTTGAAAAAAAACTACTATGATGCAGTCCATGCGCTTTTTGCTTTTTACTTTCAGCCATGCTACCCAGCACTTGCGTTGCTGTACAACATGACTAAAAACAAATTGTGAAAGCTACGCAAGAGCTATTTGACTTTGTCACATTTTCTTTGTATTGCAAGAGTGGTATGTATGGGATGGGGCAAACAACAGTTGGTGGGAGGTGGAAGAAAGTGGCTGGGACAGGGCTAGCAACCATGAATGGGGAGGGAGTGGCGGGAGTGTAGGTGGGTGTCATGGGATAAGCAACAAAGGGAGGTGGGTGACACGGGGAAGCAACTAAAATGGTGCAGCCCACAACGGGCAAGCATTGAATGGGCAAGCAGTGAGGCAGGAGGGACGGCAACAGAATCAGAGAATGATGGAGAACAGGGAACAAGCAACAACATTGACTACGGGGAAGAAGGTCATGAAAAGTACCTCAATCCCAGTGCGAGCAGCAGTAGGACATGAATCAAACAAAAGCAATCAAAACTTGACCCATACTCTTCAAAAGGGAGAAATTAAGAGAAAGTGAACCCGGCACACACTGAACAATCATGTGCCAGCAAAATAAAGTGACAATGAAGCCAACAAATGTTAAGCAATGGGCGGACTCCAGGCCCCCTTTCAGTCAACAAAATGTCTTGTAAGTTTCAGTGCACATTTTGTCTCATGCGACTGCGACACCTAACAACCGATAGTGCATGTTGTGTATGAAGCAAGTCCGAAAATGTACCTGCAAGAGTGAGATAAAGAGCTAGGAAGTTTCTGGTGGTGGATGAAAGAGTCATGAGGTGGGATCAAGAGTAAGCAGGCGTGGTATTCGGTACCATTGACATTCGATATCGCCATTCACGGGCCTCTGAGGAAATCTTTGGTCCCCAGCACTCATTTACAAATTAAGTACTGCACTGCCCCTCAGGCCCAGCACCAAGAGAAAGCACACTGCCTCTTCAAGAACCAACAGAATCCCCCCTTTTACACCAATGCTGAACGGTGTTATGGCTCCTCCCACTCCAGCACTGAGAGGAAGAGTGGCCCATTCCAGCCCAGAGATTTCCTATTGCCCCTCCAGCGCTAAGGAACTGTGTTGCTGTCCACCTTAGTGGGAGATGCCAATGCACCTCCAGTATGAGGTTGCATACTCTGCTCCAGAAAGCAGTAAAAGGCTGCACCCTTCCTTCCCAATGAGATAGGGAAGCCACTTTCCATTTACTTGCGTGTTTCACTATACTAATTCAACACTAATCCTCTATGGGTCCCGGAGTAGCATGCTACTCGCCGAAAAAGCAATTTGACGCCTTGTCAGGGACAGTAAGCACTATATAAATGCACTTACAACAAAACAATACAAACTGTAGTAGGGAACCAACCTTTATAATGTTTTGCAAAGACGAGAAATTTGGAGCAGATTTTCAACTATGATGTCAATTGTTGTAATAACATACCCTGCTCGGTAATTAGTGTCTATAAATCTGCTGGAGGAAACATCAGTGTATTGTATTTTATTGTAATTGCATTTATATAGCGCTTACTATCCTTGACAAGGCGTTGAAGTGCTTGAGTCCACTCATAGTCTGCCTTTTCTAATGGTGTCTGCAGTAAATCTGTTTTTGGTGTGGTGCAATATTCTACAGTGTCATCACAGTCATGCTTAGGCTCTCATCAGACTCACCTATTGCAGGTAATAATGTTGCTAATTTAACAGGTCGGCTTCTTTTAATTGTGATATTAGTATTAGACAACAAGCTGACCTCTTAACTTGTGCGCCTGGAAGCCACAAAGTTTTGCGTTGCTGCAGATGACAACTGGACCAAATGTGGCACATAAACAATACGAGTATAGCCCAACACAATGGAAGCGTTTTTCTCTACCATCACATCAGCTGACTCCCAGCAGTCACAATTTTGTATGTCACAGATCTTTTTCCAGCTGTGTCTGCACACCACCTGTAATGCAATTTTTCTTTGATACATAGAGATAGAAGAACAGTTTCTAGTCAGGCAGCCTCCATGCTGGGGCAGTACATTATGTCTCTTTCAGTTTCTTGAAACAGTTTGCAAGTTCATTAGTCCATATAATGTTGTGCGGAGCATCTTTTAGCATACATTGTCTCAAGATGGCATCATCGGAACTGTACGCAGGGTCCACTGGTGGTAGTAGTTCATAATCCCCGGGAAGGATATTATTCTATTCTTGATGGACTGAGCTGCATGCCTGAATACATTTTTTTCTGTCCGGTGATATGTGGTGTGAACCGTGGGATATCAAATAACCCAGCTAAGTCCCCTCTTTATTTTTTTGCAGCACTTGAATTTTGACAACCCTGTAGGTTGTTCAGTAGAGATACTGTGTCTTTTTAACAGGTCTCAAATGATGTAGATACCACAAGAAGGTCATCAGCGTACTACAAGCCTATGCTAACACCTTCCAGGTGCAGGTGCTGGTGGTGAGGGAAGTGTACTAGGAATCTTTTAGTGTGAAGGCAAAGAGGTCTTCACTCTGTGGATGGACATTAATGCTGAAAAACACTGAAGAGAGAAAAATTATCTGCCTCTATAAGTATAGAAGATAATATAGTATTGGTGTCAGGTATAACAGGCTCTAAGGGAACCACAGGTTTTTTTATGTAGCTTAAATCTTGTGTGCCCTCTATTGCCTTTGGGAAGTGAAATAATAGGACATTACAGGGGCAAGTAGTTTATTTGTTTTAATTATACCATTTAGCAAGAGAGAAGAGTCAATTACACATTTTATTCTCTCCTCTACCTGAGGTGACAGTCTGTATTGACGTGCATAAAGTAACTCATCATTCTCCTTAAGTGGCATTTTATAGGGAGAGTATGTTTTCAACAATTCTCTCTTTTTCAAGTATCGCTTTAGGGAGGGGCATGTTTTCAAAACTCCTACCTCATTTTGTGTTTTTTCCAAACCTCTCTGTTCACTAGTTCTAAAACCTAGATAACAGTTTAATGGTATTCACTTTAACAACCTCAGAAAAGGGGTTTGCCTTGCCACGGTTCCAGCTCTGCTGGCCTACCCTCCAAATGTGTGAACTGAGTGTTATATTGCTGAGCCATCGTCCCCCAACATTACCAGAATGCAAAGAAATAGAAAGCCTGAGCTAGAAGAACCAAATACTCATCCACAGGATCTGAGAAACATTGGATCTCTGTAATAAGATTTACTTGCTTTGTTCACCGTAATGTTGTATGCTTTATCTAGCAGCTGAACTACTATTACAGCGATCTGAAGTTCTGGGAGACTTGTTTTTCTGATGGACGCCGTAAAATGACCAGTCCCAGAATGCACCGTAAAATGACCAGTCCCAGAATGTAATGAAGACAGAACTTGAGGTTCCCTCAAGAGTGCCTATAAAAAAGGCAGATGCTCCCCCTCTTCCCTAGTAATTAATCACCAATATCACAGACATTAGTCATTCCAGGTGGAAAAGTACTCCTGATGACATGATTTTGGAGAATATCCTGCAATCACACCAATTCATATATGTTTTTTTGTCATCACTGGGACACTTCATTTCCTTTCAGCAGGAGAAATGTGTGGCAGAAAACACTGAACAGAATTTGTTTCTGTGCATCTTATAACCTTAAGACACTTGGAATGAAGCTGTCAGGGAACTATTCTACCCTGGAAAGGGAAAGCTTATGTCTAATTTTACATGGGCCAAGACTACAATTCCCAGAATGCATGAGGCTAAACCACAGCTCAGGACTGTGGAGGAGTTGTGTTTTTTGACTAAGCTGCTGATTATGGCACCTAAAGAACCTGGTTCTAAAGTAATCAGACTTTTAGTCAATCTGCGCAAATTATGCTACATCCACTCCCTCCCACCCCCACCCACTCGCCTGAAACCTATATATGCAATTTAATTCATGTAATTTGGTGTCTTTGTATTATGTAAAAAAGCCCTTAAATGTTGTGGCCTGGCAGTTCCAGCTGGACTGCATCCATTTGGACCTGGGACAAGACTGATTTGCATATGGATTGGGTACAAAGTGAGGTAGCAGTGCTCAAAATAACGATTGATTGAAATGTGGCCCCAAGTAATTACCAGTGACTGAGATTAATTCAATCGTTCCTTTCATCACTTTTTTTGTATTATTCAATGCGATGCCCTATATGTGACGGATATGCCCACACATGGATCCCGTGCTCAACGTAATAGTGGAACAAAGCTGCACCTGACTGTCGAGCCCCAGTCAGTCCAAAATTGGTCTTGGGTTGCTTGTCTTCTGGTGGAGGGCAAACCTGCCTGGCTTTGCAGTATGGACTATCCTATTGGAGCAAAGGCAATAGCTGATTAGTATATGGTTAGTTGCAAACTGTGGTGGCATGGTGTGAAAAATAACGATGGACTGGGATGCCACCCTGAGTAATTACCAGAGGCAGAGATTAATTCAAGCATTCTATCCATCCCTTTTTAGTGTACTTCTTCTTGAATTACTTCTGTCATCAAAAAGAGCTCTCTCTTGGAATTCCTCCAATTTTCTAAAATTCATTAACCGTAATCAATTTCATATTCCTTTAACTGTGCAATAAAAAATTATTATATGCACCAATATTTAACAGTGTTTGCAATTCAAGAATCTATTTCCCTTTCCTTAGGAATCATATTGATCTCTTTGGAAAATATTTTTATGTTTCACTGTACAGAAAACTTTTAGAAAATGCTCACTCATACTTTTTCTTCTTGCTAAACCTCTTTTGCTGCATGCCTTGTTTTGAACATTTTTTATTCATTAAAGTGTCTCTGTATTGTACTATTACTGAACAGTTACCTCCACCACCTCTATCGAATGATTTGCATTGTAAATCACAATTCATTTTAATTGTGTTTTGAAAACCTGCAAGCGGTGAGTAAACATGCACTTTGTACTTATAGTCATTGCTTATAAGAAGAAAGGCTGGCAGTAACTGTGCCTCTTTTACTGCCAGCCTTGCTTTATCGTAAGCAAGGACTATAAGTACAAAGTGCGTATTTACACATCGCTTGCAGGTTTTCAAAACACATAAATATAAGGCATTGTCATTTGCAATGCCAAAAGTTCAAACTCACAAATGCGAGGCATATTGCACTGCAAATACTTGTTTTAGCTAATGCCCCCAGGCAACTTTTAGCAGCCTGATTTTGAAAGGCCTATTGTGGACCACAGCAAAAAGTCACCATAGGCTTACAGCCAGCCCTTCACCCACAATTGCTTTGCTCTGTTGTTGCTCTCATTTGCTTACTTCTTATTTAAAGGCTTTCCATTTTTAGATCTCGCATATGCAGCGCGCAAGCGCTGCATCGGAGTGACCTCTTGGAATCACTCCGGGCTTTTGTGGAAACTCATGCATGTTCTGCACTGTTTCCAATGAGCCCTCCTGCATGTATGGTGTTTACCTTGTGGGAGCGAGCAGCGATGTCATCTGTTTGCAATTATCGTGCCTGCTGCTGCTCGCTCCCGCAAGGTAAACGCTTTACATGTACTTGACCCTCAAAGCCACGCCCCGAACAACTTCCGAAATCGTCAGGCATTAAGCAGTTAATTAAGTAATCCCTTGTTAAGCTTTCCTTACTTTCAGATGTACTTCCATCGTCCACTAGGTATTATTGTTCCCACACTTGTTTCTAATGAGCGTTCACTTGCACGGCTTCCGAGCAGTTTCACAAGCATGCTGGTTTCGCTCCCACGCACACTTTGATAATATCACAGGGCTGACCCCTGGTGCGACCCTTAACCCATCACCAGCCTCCTGTTTACTATCGGGGCCTAAGGGAAGGACACAGGGTGCCAACCACAGATGTGAGTAGGGTTCTCGGGACATTGCGTACTTGTGTTCCTGCCTGGGTCCCACTGGCTTGTGAGAGCAGAGGAAGTGGGGCCGGGCCAAGGATATCACAGGACAGGTAGTGATAGCAGCGCCTGCCCCTGGCTACCAGCAGTGATGCTCCCCTGTGCCATGTGATACTATAAATACGGCTTTCTGGTGCTCTTAACCCCATCCACCACACACACACACAACATTCACTAAGGCAGGCCTGCCCACTCAACGCCACACCAGCGCAATGAGAATCATCACCCATCACCCTTAAATGCACAGGGTTCTTGTTTGATTTACTGTTTCATTGGTTAGTCAAGTTTTGGAAATAATTTCATGCAGAGGGTACTGGGACTTGTTTTTCCTGTTGTTTCCTAAAAACTAGAACTTTTGTGGGCCCCCCAACTAGGGCACGTCCCTCATGAACCAGTCCCCTTGTGCCTGGTCAGCCCTCAGGGAGGTGACACTGGAGGGGGCATGTCTGCCTCACATTCAGCCACTCGCAGGGATCTCCAGGTAGCAACCCTCTTGACCCCAAAACCCCCCCTTGCCCCCTCCACTGGGTACAGTAGGTGAATTGCTGAGCAAAGGGTTGTGCCACCAGCCCCTCACTGGCGAGGCAGCATCATGTGGGACCCACACCGGCCCCAGGCTACCCTGAAGTCCTGAGAAAAAGAAGACAGCTAGTGCTTGACAGAGTTCCCTGCTCGAGGCACCACTCTCAGGCCCTGCCATGTGAGAGAGCCTCTTCTTTCTCATTGTAACCGGCACTGCCTCTGCGACCAGGACACAACAAAGTTTAGTTTAGTTTAGTTTAAAGGAGTTTGTAGAGCGCTTGGTAACACCTCCCGGTGTGTCCCCGCGCTATGGAGAGAGAGTGCAACAACAAAGAACAGAAACCAATCACACAGCAAAGAGGCAGGTTTTCAACTTCTTCCTAAACATCAACAAACAACAACAAAGCCTCCTAAACAACTAAATGGTCTTTTAAAGACTTGTGAAGTACTCGGTGTGGGTATGTGTGTGCCCGGGAAGCTGTCTCAGCCCGGGCTGGCACACACAACGGGGGGCTGAAGCCCTTTGAGCCCAATGGACATTGCGCGCCTGGTGGCTGTTGATCCAGCGGCCTATAGGAAATATGTCATAAAGTACGCTACCTAACTTCACCACACACTCTAAAAATCACTACTTAAAAACATGGACCCATTAACAAAACCTGACATATTTTGACCAACTGAATCATGTGGCCTAATTAAACTTATATACAACTTATATACATTTATATACATCCGCGGCAAATAAATGACATTATTTGAACAAATCCTAACTATTTAATTGGCCACAATTGGCGATGGCATCTAGCTAATGATAACCTGCACTCCCGAAATGACAAGACCAGCTTGTTTTCAAAAGTAAGTTTTTATTAGCTATTTATTTGAATTATAAGAATATAGTTTTATTTAAGCATTTTATTAGAATTGTCATAAGCATATTTGTAGGCATCATATAGAATTCAGATTATTTGCAAAGAATTATTAGTTTAGCATTTTCTAGAACCTAAGTCCCTAAATAAGCTAAATAAATGGAAATAAAGTAAAGTCTTTTGGGTTTCTTACGTGCTCCAAGCAAAGTCCGACAGCACGACACCCTCATCCAAAGGTTAGAAAGCAGCAGCGTGACCCATCCACGGGGCATGGATCTTTATACCTTTTTGCGCTAAGCTAATCTAAGTAAAAGTAAAACTTTCCGCAAAAGTCGATGTCCCATTGGCTCATGAGTGACAAGTGACATGTCACCCCATAATTTCAAAACATCAGTTCCGTCACTTTCTTAGACTCCATTGTCTCTACTGTACGTGATCCGAGGCTTCCTTTGCTTGCAACAATTTTGCCATAGTTTTTCACTAGTTTCATTTCACTTCCTCGGATGCCAAGTTATCAAATGTTCTTTCTGCCGGTTCCTGGCCTTGGCCACGTCCGACCAGAATAATGTCAGAGCCTCATCGCAGTTCAACAAATGTTACTTCGATGGAAAACTTTAGAAAGGACATCTCAGTCTTCATGCAGAAATTAAATTCATCTTTTTAGTAAACTCGAGTGAACTAGGCCCAAAGCAGTCAACTTAATTTCTCTAATGTATAAACAAACACAAGAAAATAATTAATGAAAGAAATATTATTCATTCTGTTTCCACCCTTTGTTTGCTAATTATTTAACCCACCCGTTAGTATAATATTACCTAGCACAAAGCAAACAAATAAAGCAGCATTTTATATCTACCTGTCTTCATTAATCCATGAAATTCTTTATGCACCTATAGAGAGTAGAATGACATCACATAGACAAGGAAAGCAAAAAAAGCGCATGTCACTTTTTAAATTCAGCTGCAGTTAGTTATGACATGACAGAACGACAAAATTAATGTATTATTTTTCACGAACAAAAAGATGCAACAGATTTGCACATTTATGAGCACATGTGTTAGTTTTCCCACGTGTAAAAGTTTAATCTAAGTTGATTTAGTACAAATACATCACAAATCATTAACAGGATTATTTTATTTTATGGAAGTATAACTTCACGAGTTGGAATAAAAAGTTATTCTCTATCTCGCTCCATCACTGTCTCTATTGTTTGGGGTAGAAGGGAGGGAGGGTGGGTGGGAAAGAGCGAGAGAGACAAATATGATGAGTAGCCATTGAGAGAAAGTTGGTTGCTTTTACACCATGGGGAAAATGTGGGTTGTACATTTGAACGAATCCGATCTGGACTACCATCTCTGCTAAACCTGCCTAACTCGAACCAAGGGGGCTGAGACTTCACCTCTAACCCCCCTCAACACCCACATCTTTGTTTAAGCCTGAACCTAAACCCATGCACTTACATATTAACACGTAAAATCCTCCCGTCCAACGCCTTCAGCCCAAATCCAAACTCCTAACCATAAATCATTTAAACTAAACCTAAACCCTCACACTTCAACAGGAACGCATGTGGGTTTGCGTGTTTGTGTGTGCCTCTAGTTCAGTGTGGGTTCGTGTGTGCATACCATAAGTGTAGAACAGGGGTATTGTGTGTGTGTGGGGGGAGCACAAAGGCAGAGTGTGAATGTCAACATAAGCTGTGCGTGTGTGTGCGTTAGAGAGAGAGAGATAAGAGAGAATAAACTGAATTGGAGACTGCATGCATTTGTGCTTGCTGCAGGCAACATTTGTGACTATATCAGGGAAATACACAATAAAAACCCACCCAGCAGATAATAAAACAGACCACAATCATACAAAAAAACTGTTTTACACACTCTGACCTGTCAAACTAGCCCTCCGGACACTGCCTGATTGCCCCTTAGGCCAGTCCAACCCTGGGCAGCAGGGAAGGTGTGAACATGGACGGTGTGAGTGAGGACGTACCAGAACATCGTATGTCTGTAAAGAGGAGAGTGTAGATGCGGGCAAACAGGCATTGCCCACACGTCCCTGCAGAATGCCTGTTCTGGTGTGTCCGCACACGAAGCATTGTGCATAGAAGGGTAGTAAATGAGTGCATACAGCGAGTGTGTTTGTACAAGGAAAGTGAGTCTGTGCATATTTAAAGTGTGGGTGCATATATGCAATAAAAGTGACGGTGTACGTGCAGAGTTTGTGTACCTGCATTAAAGAGTGTGTTGTGCGTGTGCTTACTGCCATAGTGTGTGACTGTGTGCGAGTGCATAAAGAGAGCTTTTTGTGGGCATGCAATGGGTGAGTGCATAGAGGGACTTTGCCTATGTGCTTGTCTATGTGTGTAGGAATATTGTGCATGTGTGTAGAAATAAAGCATTCAGACACTGGTGGGTATTTGGGATGTATGTGTGTGTGGGGAGGTTATATGTGTGTGTGTGCATAAACACAAAGGGGCAGATTTATGTTAACTGGCGCATCCCCAGGGAGTGGAGAAGTGTGGCTCAGGGGTTAGAGGCAGCAGACCCGGAAGCTGAGATCGGTCCTGGAGCAGGGTTCAATTTCCCGTCTCGGCGGGGTCTTGGGCTAAAAATTCCACGGACTCGATAATTCTCGCCCCGGTGCCTCCCCGACTCACGGGTTCACACTCTGCGACTCTGGGCAATAGCTTGCTTAATCTCCACAACGGCCCCTCGCGGCGTGATGCCTGACTTTCACCTTGTGGATACCCTGCTATCTCACAGGGGAATACCAGGAAGGGTTCCCTAAGCAAGCGCCGGGAAACCCACTGCGGGTAGCTGTGCGCTATATAAGCTCAACTACATTTACATTTACATTTACAATGTGCGCCACAGTGCGCCACTGCTCCGCCATCCATGGTGCGCCGCATTTACAATGTGGCGCACCATGGTGCAAGGCAGTGAAGATGCGTGACGCATCTCTCGGCGTACGGGCGGCGCATTGCAGGAGTCATGTCGCAAGTGCGACATGACTCCTGCAATGCACAGGGGCCACCTTTTCAATGCATTGTGCGTCACCCTTACGCCTGCTTCAAGCAGGAGTAAGGAATTGACGTAGAAAGTGACTGAGTGAAATCTCATAGATTTCACTCAGCCACTTTTAGGAGGCGTTCCTGAGCAGGAACGCCCCCCCCCTGCGCAGGAACGCCTCCTTATGGCACAGGGATTTCCAACGTGACGCATCTCCTAGATGCGTCACGTCTTAAATTATTATTATTATATGAAATTTGTAATGCGCTCAGCTTACCCGGGGGCATCCCGGCGCAACAGACCAAAGAAGGAGGAACTCGAAAACTCACTACTGTGGAAACAGGTAGGTTTTAAGAAGTTTCCTAAATATTAGGATCTTGTGCTCTGAGCGAATCTTAAGGGGCAGAGAGTTCCACAGAGATGCCACCTGAACCGAGAAACGCCTGCCCCCCGTCCGAGCTCTTCTGACTCTCGCAGATTGCAAAAGATGTTGCTGGTCTGAGCGCAAAAGGCATGGAGGTTTATAGGGACGGGCCATATTAACAAGGATGGGGGGGCCTTTGCCATGTAAAATTTTATGGGCCGTACACAACGCCTTAAATTTCACCCGCTCCTTAACGGGGAGCCAGTGAAGTGCTTTTAGGGCCGGGGCAGCGGACTGCCTTCTAGGGATCTCCATCAAGACTCTAGCAGCTGCATTTTGCACCTGTTGGAGGGTTTTAAAGGTAGCTTCAGGGGCACCAAGAAACAGGGCATTACCAAAGTCAAGCCTAGAAAGGATTAAACCCCGCATCAAAAGCTTCTTAGCTGGATCCGGAAGCAGTGGGAGTACCTTTCGGGCTGACTTCAGTAAACCGAAGCAAACCCCCGCGGTCTTTCTGGCGTGAGTCCTGAAGGACAGATCTTCCTCCAACCATACTCCCAAGGACTTGATCTCCTTCTTGGGAGATGGAGGGTCGCCAAGAGACCGGGGCCAGCAGCTGGCAATGATGGAGGGACTGGAGTTGCCCAAAAACATCAACTCAGTTTTACTTCCATTGAGCTTAAGAGCCGAGTTGGACATCCATTGGTAGACATTAGCCAGGCAGTCATGCAACAAGTTGGGTTGTTCCGCCAGCTGAGTGAGGCCCACCACCAGCTGAGTATCATCAGCATAGCTGATGATCTTCAACCCCGAAGGGGCTACCACTCTTTCAAGTGGAGTCATATATGCATTGAACAAAGTAGGGCTCAACGATGAGCCCTGAGGGACTCCACATTGAAGAGGGAATAGGGAAGACTGCTCTGCCCCTTCCCAGACTTGGTAGAAACGGTTGGAGAGAAAGGATCCCAACCATTTCAAAGCCGTCCCTGAGACACCTACCTCTGACAGGCGTTGGAGGAGCACCTGATGACTCACGGTGTCAAAGGCAGCACTCAAGTCCAGGAGGATCACTGCCACTGATCCTCCGGTGTCAAGAGTGCTCCTTGCTTCCTCCACTACCGCCAGCAGGGCCGTGTCCGTTCCTTGGCCGGGACGGAAACCAGTCTGGGAGTCTCCCAACAGGTGGTTGGACTCAAGATAGTAAGAGAGCTGACGGTTAACCAGCTTCTCGGCGATTTTAGAGAACCCCGGCAGAAGCGAGATAGGCCTGAAGTTGGTCAGATTGGCGGGATCCAAGCCTGGTTTTTTCAGTAAGGCTTTTACTACAGCCCTTTTCCATCTCTGAGGGACTATGCCACGAGAGAGAGAGAGGTTGATAAGGTCAGTGAGCGGAGCTGACAGAGTATTAGCCACAAGTTTAAGATGTTTCATAGGCACTGGATCACTCGGAGATCCACTCTTCATCTCCACCAAGACCTTTGTAACCTCCTCCTCCGAGAAGGGGCCAAAAGAGACAAGTTTGGTCGGGCAGCTTATTGGACCAGTAGCCGGCTCAGAGATGTGAGGCATAGCGGGCAGAGAGGATAGGATTGTATCTATTTTAGAATGGAAGAAACTAGCCAGTTCTTCACATTTGTCTTTAGGATTAACGTGTACGACTGGGGGGACCGGGGCTTTCAAGAGTTCTTTAAAAATTTTAAACGATTCTCTTGGAGAGTTACTTGCCCTCTCAATCTTATCACTAAAGAAAATCTTTTTGACATCCTTCAATGCACTTTTGTATTTTCTCATCTCTCTTTTATAATTAGCCCGGCTTTCTTCCGTCTGCTCTCTCCTCCAGGCACGTTCAAGCCTTTTGCAAGAAGTTCTGCAACTCCTAGGCGCATAAATAGGGCGCATTGTTGCAAAGAGAAGCAAGGCCTTCATAAATCTGCCCCAAAGAATGAGTGTGTGCACAACGAGAGGGCAATCAACAGCTACGCGGCCGTCCAGTCCATGGCAACTTGGACGAAGAAGATAGAACATGGGTCCGGAAGTGGGATATTTATGTATGCTGACAAAACTCAATGAAATACGTTTAGAAAACACAGAGGGCAACTCAACAGATCCTTGTCTGGCGGGTCCTAAACCTATTTTCCTGACAACAGTGTAGCACCTTTTTAGGTCTAGCGCCTAGTGTTGCAGTGCGCAGCAAGACTTCAAGTAGGGCCTTCTGAAAGCTGACTACACGCTTGTGCGTGTGCTTTTGTTTTTGTCGGCTGCAATTGGCCTTGGCGTGCATCTTTTTAACAAAGACAGCACGCAATTGGCCAAAGGTGGGTGCATTGCTCTGCCCATGGCCTATTGGTGTCGGTTACCCAACGGCCCGACATCTGTTTGCAATTATCGTGCACAGTGGTGTGCGTGATAATAGGAAACAGATGTATTGGTGTGGCGCACGCGCGCACTGCTCGTTTACATTGCCTTTGTTCTCCTGTAACACAATTTGCACTTTTCAAGACTCGCGAGTGTCCTTGATTACATCAAATCCCTCTGTCCTCCCGCCCCCCACCCTCTCTTAGTGTGCTGGGCTCTCTCCCTTTACAGTAACGCCGCACCTCCCAGCTCCAACTCAAGAACAAAACGCCGCAGGCTGCATCATCATGTAGCCATGTAACTTAATGTTTTAAACTGAAAGATACATAAAAAAAATGTTTAAAGAGTCTTGTCATTTTTAATGCATCTCAGGTTTCTCTGCTACTCCTGTACCTACACTTCGGCTCTCGCAATGCATTTCAAGAACTACAGGCTGATAGTGTTTTCACTCTCACAGTTGCCGTGTTTTTTTCCCACGCACTTGCTGCCATTCTGTTTCACATGTCAGATACCGCTCAACTCAACGTAGCTGTAAAGGTGTGAGGTGAGGTGGCAGTGGGGGAAAGGTGTAAGGTGAAGCGTTGTTGGCGGACCGGCCGTGCAGCCGCCCACAAGGGCATTCCTGCACTGCCCACACAGCACGACCGAAAGTGAAGCAGGTGTATCAAAGGAGGACCCGTGAGTGCCTCACCCCCGCCATGTTTAGAGCGCAGGTGTCCCAGTCGGAGCAGCGAGTGGTTACCAAAGGAGAGCTCTGGCCTCGACTGTGAGCCGGACGGATCCCCACGACACGCCCCACCATGCCGAGCGGGAGGCCTGGTTTGTCAAGCATTGCCTTTCTTTTAACAACGGAATATAACATAATCAAACTTATTTTTATACAGCCATACCGCAGGAAACGTAGGTTGCAATTAAAGCACAATAGTTCGAAACTGACCCATTAGTTTTCATCGGCAAGCTGCAGGACCATTGACCCACCAAGTTACTGTGCTATCTCTAATGCGTCACAGGCAGATGTGAGTTAACACATTGTCTGGCACATATCGGGTGCAAAGTATGGACAGGACAGCGGCCTGTAGCCATTTTTGTGGTACGTCGAGGCCTGTTTGTTTCAATATACGTAAACCTTTTCAATTTGTTTTATCCAGCACTATTTTTTAATAACAAAAAAGTTATACTCTTCTTTTTATATGTAGAGTAGCTTTTACGTATTTGTTTTTAATTAAACTACCCTAATCAGTTGTCTGTATCATTACATATGCATTGTTTCTTTGTAGTACTGTCGCTGAAGGGCTTGCAACATCTCCTTTTCCAGGGTGGCTTCTGCCTCCGTGTGAGCTCCAGATCGGTGACACAAAGGGCATGAAGAATGTACTGTTTTCCATGTTAGTGGCTTGTCTCGGGGAAGAAGGAGGGGAGGGTCAATGTGCATATGTCTGCAAATTAATCCGTTCCTGGTTCTGTGCGATGGGACGGTGTGGTGTACATCAATAAAACACTGAAAAACACAACATCCTGTTTACCTCATTAGAGCAAAGTTTGCATCACTGGTACATTGATGTTTCATCTTGGTGCTCTCCAACTGCGCCTTCTTTGGGGGATTTGTCGCTTCCTCCCGGAGCATGACCTTAAAACCATGGTCTATTCACTGGTTCTCTCCAGACTGGACTACTGCAATTCTCTTTTTACTGGCCTCCCCAAACCCCACCTGTCCCCCCTGAAGTCTGTTCTCCATTCAGCAGCTCGTTTCATTTATGGGGCCAAAAGAAGCGACCACATCACACCCATGTTATCCATCCTCCGCTGGCTTCCCATCGAGGCAAGATCTATCTACAAGACTGCCTGCATCACCCCCAAAGCCTTGCACTCCTCCTCTCCTCGCTACCTGGTGAATAAACTGAAACTCTCTGAAGGCTCTAGACCATCTTGAAATGCAGAAAATGTACTGCTTGAACCTCCCACTTTCAAGAAGGAAAGATTGATGGGCCAGTCCTTTTCAGGCAATGCGGTGAGAATCTGGAACTCACTTCCGCCTCAACTCCGGACCACCTACTCCTCCCAGGCCTTCAAAACTGACCTCAAAGTTCTCCTCCTTCAAAGACACTTCCAAATCTAATTCTTGCCCTCTCTATTATCTGAAGGAAGACCTTTTATTATAGAAAATCCTATTCTCCAAGACTATGGAAGTGCCTTTGCAGTGTGTTCTTGTGGTTTGAGAGTCTGCCATTTATTGCAGTAATACTCTTTTACCTGTGTTTGGTACTCTTTTGTAACATGCACATGTCACTTTTCTCTTGTAACACACTGTTTGCTACCTCTTACATTGTGTTTGTTTTCAATACTTGCACAAGTGCCACCATTGCCTACGTAACGTTTGTTCTTGTGTTTGAGTGTCTGCCATGTATTGCAGTATTTTACCTCTACTTGTACTTTGTACACTTTTGTAACCTCCACACATGTCACTTTTTCCTACTGTAATGCACCGTTTGCTACCTCTTGTATTTGTTTGCTCACAATTGTCACTTTTGCCTCATGTAACTTAGCGTTTGCTTTTGTAATTTGTTCACTTGTAATGTTCTCATGTATCAGTTCTGTTCCTATTGTGAAGCGCTCTGACACCTTTGGGTAAAGTCCACGCTATATAAAAGCGCATAAATAAATCTCAGTGTTGTAGCTATGATGTGCTTGCTTTGAACTAACTGGGCACCAGACATCCGGTTTTACCAGCCTTCCTAGCCTAGGCCTCACTTAGCAGAGCCCTCCACCTGGGAACAGACTGTGCAGGCTGGGCGTCAGGCAACAGAGGTCTTACAAGCACTTTCTATAGACCGTGCCACCCTCTGTTTACATAGAAGATGGAGGTCAAAGCATCGGGTAAGCTTCCAGGCCTGATGAGTACTAACGCTTGGAAACTCTCGCTACTAAGCTCTGGTCTCAGCTGCTGTCTCAACGGGGGCTCCCAAAGTACAAACTGAGGTCCAAGACACGTGCTACTGTTTCAGTGAAGTGACTGATTGGGCATATCGCAGATTCAGGCAAAGACTAGGGGCCATATGTATCAAGCCTTTTGTGATTCGCAAAGGCCGAAATTCGCAATCGCGAATCGCAAACGGCCTTTTTGCATGTTTTGGGATGTATGAAACATTCCCAAAATAAGGAATTGCAAACTTGTGCGATTCCTTATTTTTCCATAGCATTTAGGGAATCTCAATTTTGCGATTCCTTAAATGCTATGTATGTAGCATTTTTGGCTTGCGAATTTTGGTTAAGAATTCGCAAATTACCACCAACTTGTAGTTGATGGTAACTTGCGAATTCTTCCAAAAATGCACAATTTGGCATTTTTAAAGGTGGCATGTGATGCACACACATGCCCATAGGGCATGTATGTGCGCCATATGCACACACATGTACTTTTCAGGGGTGCAGCAGAGTGTCTTTGAGACACCCCTGCACCCTTGCAATAATTCTCAAATTGCGATTAGCAAATTGCGAATTCGCACTTTGAGAATTATTTTGCATTCATTCCTATGGGCCTCCTGGCCCATAGGAATGCATTGGAAATTATTCCTTAATTGCGAATTCGAAGCTTAAGGAATCGCAAATAAAAAGCGATTTTTTTCATACATACCATTTTGCAATTCCTAAATAGCGATTCCTTAAAATTCGCTATTTAGGAAATGCAAAATAGTTTGGTGATACATATGGCCCTAGCTCCTCATCACACTGAGTGCAGTAAGGAGCTTGTTTTCTGTGGCACTTCCAAAATACTCTGTCTCATTCATTGCAGTAGAAACATATATTTGCCCCCCCCCACCTTTCAAATGTAAATGCTTGTCTCTTTGCAAAGCTAGCAAACCCCATTTGCACACTACTTATAGTGGGGTTTGCTTCTGACCATAGCATTGTACCTAGAAATCAACCCCATAAGAGTCGGGCCCTCCGAGAGCCACACTCCATGGCAGGGCAACGTGCGCGCTCATAAGCGCACAAAACAAAAAGTGACATTGTAGTTCCAGGCTAGGGTGAGCTTTGCGCTCCCCACAGAAGAACAAGCATTGGCATAGCCAATAGGTCTCGCCTTTGGGACCTTATAAGTGCTTAGCCATGCCACAGTTGATGTTGTTGCATTGGTATTGTGCTGCATAACTAAATACTTAAAAGGTCTCAAAAGTGAGAACTATTGACTATACCAATGCTTGTTCTTCTTCTGCGTGTCCATCCCTGTCGCATAGCTTCTTTGCCATCCTTGTGACTGGATGACTTTACTATTTCCAGTGCTTACTTTCAGGGAACTACTTTTTTCTTTTTTGTTAAGCACTCCTTGAGAATACATTTGTTTCCTTGCTCTCTCCCTTATTTGATGCTCCCCCGAAATACTTGCCCCTCACACTGCATGTTGCTCCCTCCTCCCGCCACCCTCCACCCAGAGTTTGTCCTTGCTTCCATTTGCTTTCGCTGTCCAGTACTGCATCCACAAACTCCATTTTGCCCCCTCCTGCCCCACCACAGCCATTGCTTCACTCATCCCTCCGGCTCAAGCTCGTCTGTTGTTCCCTTCACCCACTCCTCATTGTCCATTGTTTTCCATCAAACACTCCTCCAATGCTCTCCCACAAACTCTTGGTCATTAATAAAAAATTAAAAATGTAATTTCATCATGATGCATATGCATGTGTTTGTATCGGTTGCTCCTTTTTTACCCGATGATGTATGGCTTTACCAAAAAGCATTGGCAAAGTCAATTTGTCAAAAGGTGAAACCTATTTATTGGCTTTGCCTTTGCTTGTTTATGTAGCTCTCACTCTGGCATTTTGCCGCCTCTAAGTGTCATGTTTACCTAATTTATGAGTTCTCAATGCATCGACTTCGGAAAAATGAAAGGTGTAGCTGACCATGCTGGGGTCTGAAGTGTGACCTGTGGCAGAGGGGATGTGGCGGAGTGACCAGAGCTGCCGATTCGGGAGCTGGAGACCCGAGTTTAAGTCTCGGTCGGCGTCGGTACAACATCCTGTGAATCTGGGCAAATCATCGAATCTCTCCGTGCCAATGGACAGCGCCTGCATACCCTCAGGGGTGATACTCTGCGCTATATACATTTACAAATTTAATTGTTTAGTTCACTGGGCTATCTCAGCGCACAGACATCAATGTGACAATCAGTTCATATTAAACAATATAAAGTTTCTACTAAGAAAAAACACACAGACTTCCTGACACACTTGCATATATCTCGAATACAGACCTTGGCATGTTATTATTATGTTTGGTGACCCCAACTTATAGTTGACTAAGAGAAGGAAATTCCTTTTTATACATTTACTGAGCTGGAACTATCATTCTAAATAAACTTGTTATTCACGCGTATTTCTTACCATGACTATTAATTTATTATGAAAGAGTTCTTCATACCCCCTGCTTGTAGTTAAAGGGAGGCCCTGTGTCCCTTCCTGCGGATTGGTCTGGGATGGCACAGCAAACATGTGAAGTAGAACACCGGCTTGCTAATTGGTGTCTAGACAGTTTATGGCCGCCATAAGATAAAAAAAAACACGGAAGGCTGGGGTTTGTGGTATGATACATTCAGACTAAACAATAGTTTTATTGCACTTACAGGGAGCTTGATTTATAAGTGAGTCATTTGGGCAGTAAATCCTATCACTGTTGATGTAAGGTATTCCTTTGTAAATACCGATTCATCTGGGGACTCGCAGTTATTCATGGTAATGACAAATACGCAACCACTTTACAGGCTGCCCAATCGTGGAGTTTTGTAGTATGTCTCAATTAACCAATTGGAGACGTTAAAAAAAACATGGTGCCAGCAAGTTTTTTTTTCCTCCAGTGCGTCAATCAATGGAAAAATATGTTCAAAGAAGAATGTACGTGATTGTCCCACCGAGTAAACGTTAAGAGACACGAAATCTGTGGCTGTTGGCACAAATACGGACAGCAGATAGCATTTGCTACCTCGCACCAACCGTATGCTGTGCCAAAATGGCTTGGGTTGGGAGTAGAAAGGCCTAAGTAACTATATAAAACAGTCGTTCTTAAACTGTGGTGCGAGAACCCTGGGGGTCCCAAAGGCCTACTCACGAAATCCACAAGTATTTTACAAAATTAAATAATATTAACATGAATAAATTAAAATTAATAACGTTTAGGCAAATAAAGAAGCAACATCGATAATGTGAAAACCTTTTCTACATTTGATTGCAAATTAAAGAATGTTTGTGAATATTTGAACATTTGTTTGGCATATATTTGTTTTTGTAATTGTGTGAATTGTTTAAGGGTCAAATGATTGAGATTTCTTAGACTGGGTGTGTCCGGCTTTCAAAAATGGCTCTACAGGGGTGCCCGGATTCCAATAATGATACAGTGGGGACCCACAGAAGTTCAAAAGATCTAAAAGATCAATGTGGAGATCCTTGTCAGCTAGTAGCTATACAGTAGGAAATGATAAAATTATGCACTTGTAACACTGGTCCAAATGTTGCTGGATCTAAAGAAAATTTTGATGAGGGCAGTTTTCTCTGAATGGACATCTTCAAAAAATGTAATTGCAAAAAGGGCATTTATGAGCACATTAGGCCATTAACATTGGTCAAATATATGTAAGGCTTAAAGATTGCACAAGAGAGACACAAACAATGTCCTGTAGCTGTATAGCGAGCATTTAGCATGCAGTACACAGGTTGGTGTAGCAGGGGTGCATTGGGGCCTAAAAAATGAAAATAAAATAAAATTGCCTACGTTGAATTAAGACTGAGTTACAAAAAAGGGCTTATTTAGTACTCAATGGGCCTCTCAAACCTCGCAACTAGGTGCCACTTAACCTCCTACATGGTGTAATACTTAGATATTTAATTTTTGCTATTGAACTGCACATCAACTTCAAAATATTGATCAGCGCAATATAATCAAGGTAAGTAGAGTGGGGTTAGAATAGTAAATATATACATGCTTACCCATGCTTATGTTGATCATATATTGGCAGTCAATATTTTGGAGTAAATAAATGTGTATGTTGAATATTTTTATCCTCCATAATTTGATACTGCACTAATGGCAGCTAACAATATGAGTACACTTGTTAGGAGCAGGACACGCCCAGCATGCAGTACAGCACTGCACCTCCATTTTACAAATGCAGTCTGAAAATGTTCCAGCCCCTTGAAAGTGTGGAGAGAAGCTAAACTCCTGTCCATTCCTCTCGCAATGACACTGCAAATGTGTTATACATTGATTACAATACACAACTCCCCTGAGAGTCATATATGTATTTAAACTTTCAACAGTAGGCTTACACCTATTTCCTATATTTTGCTGAGTGCCAACTGGTTGGTTACTTGTGGAAAATTCAATGACATAGTAGACGTAGACCTTAGATAGATTTGCACCCCTTTCCCCCCCTCTCTCTTTGTATATGTCACTGTCACTCACACCCTGCAGTAGCTACAACTTGTTTCCAAACCATGCAAGTTGTTGTCTAAAATTAGGTAATTTCATATGTCATCAGTGATGTTATCGATGCTGTCATTGAACAATTCATGAGTGATGTAATATGTGAGGGTATAAGCAGTGCATTGCGAGAGAGCGAGTTACAGTAATTCAGGGTGACAGTTATAGTTACTTCACTTACCCACAACTGGTGAATTTCTGTATTTTTTTTGTTTAAAATCTTATTTTGTTACTGACCTTTTCACCTAACTATAACATCATTTTAATCTTTGATTTTTCAATCAATTTCTATGTTTTTTTTAATGTAAGTCACTGTAAATATATAAAAGGCAGGCTTATTGGTTTTGTCAAGGAGTGACTGTATCAATATATAAAGCAAACCCATTGGAATGTATATCAATACACATTTAAATAAGGCATTTATAGTCAAAAAAGCATTAAACATGTGTTAGAGTATGTGTTAGAGCTCTCCTTTTACACTCCTCAAAGCACATAATCAACCAGAAGAACAACCACAAGTAATTCCTGCTTTTCCAAGCTGAAGAGCAAAAGCTCCTGCTCTGGGAATGCTTAAAAATATCATAAACGTTTCATGGGATTATGTTCTATAGACCCTAGAATACAAAGGGTTGTATTGTAAGTATTTCTGGGGGGCTGCTGTACTCCCTGCTGCCCCCTACAACACTTAAAACTTGCTGGTGGTGCCCTGCCCAGATTGGAGCACCACCATGCAGTCAAATGTATGTAAATTAGTTCATGAAGGGCATTTGGTTCATTTGTAGGAGGAGGTCAATTTTAAATGAAGAGGCAGTGGGCTGAAACAGTTGTCCCACCAAAGTAGAAGAAAAGGAAGAATAGGATCTGCTTGACATTGGTGACTGGAGGTTGGTTCAGCAGAATAGAAGGAGTGAAGGAGACTGAATGACATGAGGTTAAGGGATGACTTTGAGAGTAAATGTTCGTCCTCCCTCTGACAAAAGCAGCGAATGAACAGCACGTTGAGGTCATGGACTACTGTGTCAAAAAGATATTGCAAATAATTTTCAGTCATCGTAGCGTCAGTGAACCTGGTCACTCGTCGTCAGAATGTTGAGACAATAAACTCCCAGAGACACGAACTTCAGATAATGAAATTAATTTCACGAAGCCCAAAGAGCAGTAACAGCTGTCAACAGCTCATCATGAGTAAACTGTCGCCACGATTCAAAACTCAAACATTCTAACATTACAGACTGCGCACAGACAGTAAAGCTCGACACGGGCACGGTTGCAGCAGTCTTGTGGAAGCCACAAAACCTAAGACACAATAGACTCCACGGCCAGCACAAATGTCATTTGTGGCAAGAGGCATCCATGTTGCTTGACACTGAATGGACCAGCTAGTGCTCTTTTATTTTTTACCCTTGCCATCTGGAGAGTGCAAAATAAATTCAGCAATGCCAAGAACTAGACCCCAAATTTTCTGTGTTGCAGTGTGTTCTAAATGAAGCCCCAGCTGATGGTGTTGAAGCTCTTTTCTGTGTACACAGCCATCTCTGTGGGTTCTGGTACATTGTCAGGAATATCTCTAAAGATATGGAAAGGCCACCTACGGATAAGAGAAATGGTTCTTTTGGTGATAGATCCTGACTAGTCGATGTCAAGGGGAAACAACCATTACAACGCAACTTTTACAACGCACTACCATTACAACGAAACTTTTACAACGCAAAAACCATTACAACGCATGTATTTACAACGCATGTTTTTACAACGCAGGTACCTTTACAACGCATACCATTACAACATAAGTATTGGTAAGTATATAATTATATTTAAAATTTTATATGTTTGGGTTTTTTTTAAGGGGTATTTTTAGGGTTGAGGGTCAGTTTTTAGTTTTTGGGTAAAGGGGTATTTTTAGGGTTCAGGGTCAGTTTTTAGTTTTTGTGTAAAGGGGTATTTTTAGGGTTCAGGGTCAGTTTTCAGTTTTTGGGTAAAGGGGTATTTTTAGGGTTCAGGGTCAGTTTTCAGTTTTTGGGTAAAGGGGCATTTTTAGGGTTCAGGGTCAGTTTTCAGTTTTTGGGTAAAGGGGTATTTTTAGGGTTCAGGGTCAGTTTTCAGTTTTTGGGTAAAGGGGTATTTTTAGGGTTCAGGGTCAGTTTTCAGTTTTTGGGTAAAGGGGCATTTTTAGGGTTCAGGGTCAGTTTTCAGTTTTTGGGTAAAGGGTATTTTTCAGGGTTCAGGGTCAGTTTTCAGTTTTTGGGTAAAGGGGTATTTTTAGGGTTCAGGGTCAGTTTTCAGTTTTTGGGTAAAGGGGTATTTTTAGGGTTCAGGGTCAGTTTTCAGTTTTTGGGTAAAGGGGTATTTTTAGGGTTCAGGGTTAGTTTTCAGTTTTTGGGTAAAGGGGTATTTTTAGGGTTCAGGGTCATTTTTGGGTTTTTGGGGTACAGGGGTATTTTTAGGGTTCAGGGTCAGTTTTGAGTTTTTGGGTAAAGGGTTATTTTTAGGGTTCAGGGTGAGTTTTGGGTTTTTGGGGTACAGGGGTATTTTTAGGGTTCAGGGTGAGTTTTGGGTTTTTGGGGTACAGGGGTATTTTTAGGGTTCAGGGTCAGTTTTGGGTTTTTGGGGTACAGGGGTATAAGATAAAAATAAAATAAAATTAATTTTAAATGAAATCAATTAAATAAAATAAAATTAAATTAAATTAAATTAAATTGTATTATTTTCAATTATTTTAAATTAAAAAAAATAATATATACTTACCAATACTTACGTTGTAATGGTATGCGTTGTAAAGGTACCTGCGTTGTAAAAACATGCGTTGTAAATACATGCGTTGTAAAAGTTTTTGCGTTGTAAAAAATTCGTTGTAATGGCATGCGTTGTAAAAGTATGAGTTGTAACGTCATACATCCATGTCAAGTGTACCAGTTCCAGAAGGACCATCATATTTTTCCTGGTATTCTATAATCTGTGTTCCACAGTGAAAGCTGGCGGTGAAATGTAATGTCCAATTTCTCCATATCTGTTTTGGGGAGGAACACTATAAGTGTTCATGAGGAAAGTACACACTTTACTTTGAAGGTGTTATGTGTATGTAGCATCTGTGGCACTAATAGGGTTGTGTATATAACATAAAACTTAGTAGGCCATCTGTGCCAGATGTCTAACCCCTTGGCAATTATCCAATGGTGTTTTTGATTTTGTCCACTGAGTGAGGGTTCTCCAGTGACTCTGTCAGCTGCTGTGAAGGTCGGGAGCGGGACACTCTCAATTAATCTTTTTATTTCATCAACCCCTCTAAGTAGTTAGAGTATAACAGTGAGTAATAGTCACTAGTGATTCCATTAACCACTTGTTATATTACTTCCACTGCATTGAGTATTGCCGTCAGTGGGAGGGGAGGGTGGGGGGCGAATTGGTGTTTCTTCAGGTTGACTTTCCGTATTAGCGCTAGAATGTGACCTTTCATCTTCCAAGTGTATCGTAAGTGTGGGCTCACAAAAGTAAATACTTTGCAGTCTTTCTAGTG
Organism: Lissotriton helveticus; assembly: GCF_964261635.1. Classification (NCBI taxonomy): domain Eukaryota; kingdom Metazoa; phylum Chordata; class Amphibia; order Caudata; family Salamandridae; genus Lissotriton; species Lissotriton helveticus. The sequence goes on along the minus strand of NC_136068.1, from coordinate 266,861,711 downwards.
GCTGAGCATGTTTTCCTTAGTTATCAACAGATCTGTATTACAGGTGGTATCTTGGGCCATCTGATTTTCCTCTTTTCTTAGGGTAGTCTCCAGTGTGCCAAAATCCCTATTTTAATGATGCCCCTGACATCATAGAGCATTCTGTCATTATGCACATTCCCCTTAATGCCACTTTTAAGGCCACTTAGAGTACATGACTGTTGAAGTGCTCCGATTTCTTTAAAAAATTGTGTATTATCTCTCCCTGTAGGGAGCTACGAAACAGTGACTCAAGAAGCGCTCGCAGCTGCAGGTGCTATGTGGGTAAGGCAGGAGGTAACCTCCCCAAGTGAATGTTTACAGTTGCAGGTAGTGCTATGATAGTGTCCTAGTTAGACATTCTGTGTTCAAGGTCAGCCCTGTGAATTGTTCAGAGACAAACACCATTTTGAGTCTGGTGTGTAATGTGTGTAGAGAGTAGTAGTAGGAATACTTCTTGATCTTCTAAGAAGCGCGTCTCTCTCCATATTCCATTGACCTGGCTTCTCCAGCGAATAGGTTATAGGATCTGTCTGGGTCTGTTTCACCACACAATTGAGGGCTCTTCCACACAGGAGTGGTGCATGTGTATCTAACGGTAGCTGCGACCACAGTGCAGGGACAATGCTCCAAGCATGTAGAATCATAAGTATTATTAAATCCAGTATTTCTTAAACCTTCTAATACAAACCCTCTTGAGCTAATGAGTCATTACTGTAGACAAAAGGGAGTCTTGTATTTGAGGGCAGGGTTTTCATACAACAGTCTGGAGTCTTCCAGATAAAAGGTAAGTTATTTCATGAAAGGCATTTAGGTTACAGCCACAGTCTGCTAGGTCCTCTTAGGGCTCTATTCTATTTCCAGCTGTTGCCTACTCACAGGCTTCAGCTAGCACAGACCTCAAGATTCCATGCATCGTCACATTCTCACAACATGCACACTTAACATTCTGCGGCATACCTACTTACCCTCACATACACAGACATCACAAATCTACATTTCCCATTTCCTTATTCACAGGACAAAGCCGGCATGGCAGGTTACTGCATCATCCTCTGTGCTTGCACCCAGGACAAATGTCAAACCAATGCAAAAAGAACTCTGAACCAGTAACACAAACTCACACACATTTTCCACCTTACACAAGCAACAGTTACATCCTTACAAGGACAGTACACTCCATCAATCTCTCTTGCTCACAGAAAAGTTCAGAAAGCATTCCACCATGGCCAAAATTGTCACTCTCGCTGGCCAAACCATCATGTTCACATGCTAGATTGAAGACAGCACCCCAATCTGCACCCAGCACTACATCCTCTGTGAGCTGCTCAAACATCAGACAGAACTTCTTTCACACTCAATTGTAACAACCTCCAGGGAAACACTATAACTCACATTGATGTACTCAGCCTCTGATATCATGGTCATGTTGAAACTTCCCATCCTTAAACAGTGACCACTGTTCCCAGAGTACACTCAAGCAGAACTTGTGGCTTCCAGCCACGCCACATGGGGTATGCCCCATGCATCCTCACACATGGTACTATTCTTCCCCAATTTCACATATCACAGAGTACTTCCCCACAATTGCTGAAGAGACTGTGACCTATTTTTCATCAATTTCCACATCTTTATACTCAAGTGATCTACACTTGTGTCTCTTGCGACAGGGTGGGTTGTTCTCTTCACTACTTTAGTAGTAACAAAATTGGAAACTATTATCCCCACTTCTGAAACAGGTAACCCCTCAGTCATCCCATAACGACAGGGCCTCTTATGAATCATACTCAAATCTGCCCACCGGCACTAATTTACAAAATATTCCCGTACCACAAAGTACGACAACATCCTGCCATCTGACTCTGGGATTATCCAGAACAAAAACAGGCTCCTTACCATACTGGCAGCAGCAAAACTAATTTTCAACTAAAGAAATAAAATCATCAACACAATATTACCACATTCCAATGAGTTTCTCTAAAATGCAATTAAAATAAATTATGTACTCAAAATATTTTTTCATGGATACCAAGTGGAAGAAATACACATATGTTTTTTTATGTTCAGAGATGTGTCATATAACTTGTGTATTCAATACTCATACAAATAAAAAAAAATCCTCTCAGTAACTCTCACTTTGCACATATCAGAATTCCCCTAGTGTCTGCTGAAATATTTAGTGGCATACATTGGGCTCTGCCATCTCTTTAGTAGCCTGCGTCCTTCAGCTGCTGCAAAGTGGGTTCCTTGAGAATGGTTTGATGTACCCCATATCTTTTCAAGTATGAATGGATTCTGTGGTATTTTGCCGCTTGCCATCTCTCTGACATTCCATAATATTATGATATATGTATTAGTTGTCTCCATTGCGTGTTAGTACTAGGGGGCATCCCCCTTATGTCAGGTACTAATTGACGGCCTGCAGAGGGGATTAGACAGGGATGTGGGTACAATCCATATGGGGTAAGGGGACTAGGTAACTTCTGTATCAAGCATAACCCCACCCTGTCCATCTGATACCAGTCTGAAATTGTGAGATATACTCCTAAAAAGTAAAACATATAATGTGTTGCAAGTAACGTTCTCTTGTGTGTGAGAAGTAACAATGAGAGGAGCAGTGAGAGAGAGAAAATGCCTTGTCACTTCTCTGATGTCCTTGGTTTGTGCTGGCCCATATCTGTAACTAGTAATCTCTGTGGTCGTTAGGCACACCTGTGATAGTTTGTTTTGTGTTATCAGTCCAACATGGTGCGACAGTGTGCGTTGATCCCCAAGTGGCAATCATATGTTACAGAAAAGAGCCCATGATTATCCGTGCAATCTCCAGTCCAATTTCTATGGGTTTGTGTGTGTCCTCATTTTCTTCCCCCAACAGTCGATAGCTCCTTGATCATTTTGCTCAATTGCAGTGATTTGTCAAGGTATTTGATCTTTGCTGCTGCGGTTACTGCCACCACTCCCATTCAATCCACCATGCTTTGATTTCTGTAGGGACTCTTGGAGTCTCCGTTCCTTTTACTGGGAAGGGCGATGTCCCCGTACAGGAGGATAATTTCAACATAGTTCATCTTCTGCAGGTCTTAAGGTATTGCTCCAGTCCCATACTTCAATAGGTCTTTGAAGATGTAGGATTTACCATTCTTAAGTACTTGCAGAGCATGTTTTTGAGGTGGTGATTGCATAGCTTACATTTTAGTTCTATAAATGTACCCCTATGTTGTTGCGCTGCTGCTGTGTAATCCTGGATTATTGATACACTTGCACCTTGAAATTACAATTTAGTAGTTTCGTAATCATGGTCCTTGGAGAGGCACCTGGAGGCAGCGGAGGGACCGGAGACCAGTGTGCCTATGTTTGAAGCTTGCATTACATGTTGGAATAATCTCTTCACTCCAGCAGTCCAGTGAGGCATATGATGCTCTACCCATTGTTAGTGCTGTATTCCAGGTGGTGGGTCCTTTCTAATAGGTCTTCCAGTTCTCTGTTGAGGCCAGTAGCTTCAGGCTCCACCACACCCATTTTAACTTCCATTGCCAAACTGAATGCTTTCTGTGATCCCCGCGTAGGAGGATGATGTCTCCCCAGTGTGGGAAGAGCCGACCTGTATTCTCAATGTGCTTAGCAAACTCACTCACCAATTTAGGCAACATGTATGACCAATGTGGATCATTCCAGTTTGATGGATTGATCTTTATAAAACGTACACTTCACAAACCTCGATCTGTGATGGTAGTTGTAGTGCTTGGTCAGCCCCAGTCGGGTGTGCCCACGCCTCCCTACCCTTAGCATGCAGATGCAACAGATGTTGTCTTAACAACAGGCAATATTGCTTCCCTGCTGTCAATTATCTATATCAGTGTGCTGATAGGTCTATGTGTGCATCAAACTATTGAGCCTCTCCACAGGGCAGGCGGCATTGTCTTGCTGGCAGCAGTCTGTGGCAGGGGCAGGCACAGAGTTACCTGTCACTCTTCCTTACAAGCAGTCTGCAGCTTATCTTACCACAGGTCTTCAGCTCCCTGGCCAAAGCAACTGCCATGCTTGGGGCCCCACAGGAGTCAGGTTCTTGGTGTCTTGTGGGTTAGAGCCTTGGTTGTAGCCACAGCAGGGAGGAGCTGGATCCTTCCTTGTGTCCCCAGTGTGGTATTGGCACTTCAAGCTGACCCGGGGCCCTGAAATAAGATGGACACAATCAAATAGGGGACTAGAGCTAGAGGCATCCATGCCCTGCCTCACTCACCTCATTAATAATCCCTTGGTGCCGAGCTTGTGGGTGCCTACATCACCAGTGTATTGTGATACAATGCATTCCTCCACAACTTTCTCTTCCTGTCAACTCACATTTTTTTAACAATCACATAGTCAGCAACTAGCACTATAGTTCAAGCCTCAGAACTTTGTGAAAGTTAGCACACATAATCTTTCAACATGTTTGGTTGCCAAATGTGTGGTCTCAGATGATATAGATGCCCCCGGATGTGGAGGCTTGTTCAACTTGCACCCAAGCTCTCTCTGGGTACATCTGAACTCAGTGGGTCCTTAGTTGGGCCAGTTCTGGGCATGCCAAGGGATCAGTTTTCCAAGTGTGATCCAGGTCACTTGCCCACTCGTCTTCCATGATGGTTGAACTTCGATCAACATTTCTTCCCCCGTGGTCATCTCACCATTTCCGAAAGGCATATATGTACATTACCCCTTTTAACACTAATCATTGTCCCCTGTTTTTTGATCATTAGGAGTGGGTGTATCTCAGAGGGGATGCAAAACGTGCCACCTCTGTTTCCATTGAGAACTAATTCCCAGTCACCAACAGCAATGTTAGATGCACGCACAAGATGGGCCTGGTTCACACAGGTATTGTTCCTTGCCCTGTCGTTGGCTGGCTAGCAAGTCCTGTGGTATTTGCTCATCTAAAAATTACTTCAGCAAGTGCTCGATGAGGGGTGCTGTGTGATGTTCACCTGCGGGTTCCTAGAAAAATACGAAGCAGTTCCTCAATAGCCTCCTGCTGTTGAACACCAATTTTGATTGCACTAATTAATGTTATCATGAGTCTCTCAACTTTCCCATTAGCCTGGGGTCACCTGGGTGTGATTCTCTGATGTGTAATAACTAGGGTTCTAGGTATTCTGTGAAATAGGATTGGGTGGTAAAATACCGACTCTTAAGGGCCTGTGGCACTCTCAGGAGTGTCACCTACATGTGGAATTACCGAATCGGTAAAATTACCAATTCGGTATTTTACAGAATCGGTAAATTTACCGAATCGGTAAATTTACTGATTCTGTAAAATGCTGGCCCCTACATGCCGATTCCTAAATACCAGTCGGTAACGGCCGAAATCGGCCGTATAGTCTTTTCATTGGTTGGAGCCCACAGAACCAATGCCCGCTTCAAGCTCACTGAAGACAGATGTCGTTCCTCATTGACTCTGCAATTTCAGCTACTCTGCTTGTTTTAGAGCAATTTATCAAGGCAATCCACTCTATGTATTCATCTGCTCTAGCACCCTTGCCTTTTGCCACAGAACCCAGCATCTGAGGTTGTGTGGAGAGATAGAGGGTTTGGTGCAACCTTGTTTGTAACCAAGTGTGAATTGATGTTTTTGAAATTGAAGAACTCACTTCTTAGTTTGTGTCAGGGAACGTGGTGATGTCCCTGACAACAGAGAAATTAAGGGTTTGTGATCTGTTGTGACCTTAAAAGACTGCCTCTACAGGTAGAGATGAAGATGGGGGCAGCTGCAATAAACTGCTAGTGCTTTCTATGTGGGCAAATTGCTTTTCTGTATATATGAGGGTAATACTTGCGCAGGCAATCAGCAGCCACTTGTCTGCTCCAATGCATTGCATTAGGATGGCTTCAGGCCTGATAGGATTGGCGTCAATGATTAGTTCCAACTCATGAGCTGGTCTAAAGTATGTCATTATGGTATCTTGCTGGAAGGCATGTTTTATACCCTCAAAGGGGTCTTTTTCCTGCTTTCTCCAAGCCAAATGTGTTAATGCTTTTGTGAGGTCACAGAGTGGGCCGGCTGGTGTGGGATGAATACAGTTCGTGGCTAGGACTAAGAAGTTTCTGACTTCTCTGGGGGATTGCAGGGTTTTAGCATCTTTAATCTCTGCCCCTTTTGTTAGATCCACCCTAATCCCTTTTTCAGAGAAAATCTAAACATCAAATTCTACTTCCGGGTGCAGGAATTGTGATTTGGATTTGTTGACGATGAGCTCCATGTCACCAATTCTCTGGAGGATGGCTTTAAGTCTTTTTCTATGAGCCAAGATGGTGGGTGCATGAAGCAGAATGTCATCACTGACATTTATGACGCCTTCTAGCTTGGATAGGACTTCGCGAATAGCATTTTGGAAGACTTTTGCAGCTGATGAGATGGCAAAAACTGACACAGCAAGATCATAGGAGGCCAACATGGTTGTTGAAGATGGTTAGGTAGTGGCAGTCTTTACTGAGCTCTAGCTGGTGATAGCCTGAATTCAGATCAAATTTGGAGAACCAGCAAGCTCTGTTGAGATCATTGATGAGATCGTCTACTGTCGGAGTGATGTGCTGCTCCCTATAATTGCTCGGTTGGGTAGATGCATATCAATGCAGATTCTGATGTTGAGGGTTGCTTGGGCTTTCTACTGACTACCATTTGGGAGACCCAGGGGGGCGAGGCCAGAGACTTTTTCGATTATAAATCAATTATTTGCGGTTCTGCTTCCACTCCTGGATGAAGGTGGAAAGGGATCCTGCATTGTCGAGGGGCAACAGGTTTGATTGCCTCTTTCAAAGTGGAGTGACACAGAAGGTGTTCACAGTCTGCCAAGACCCTCTAGGAGATGTTGGAGTGTCATTATTACTTCATCTACGCTTCTCTTGTGTGTGGCAGTGGCAGAGTGGACAAGTTTGGGATCCTCAGTGGTGAACCAACTGACTAAGTTTTCCTTCCATCACATGGCATTGCACGTTGTATCAGCCTGAAATTCAAGCATTTGAAGATGTCTTCTAAGGAAAGGGGTGCAAGCCCTCCACACACAAACATTTTGATTTGAGTGGGTAGTAGTGCTCACTGGGGTTGCAGTGCCTCAAACTGCTGCTTGCTGATTATGTTGACTAAGGCACCGGATACAACTAGTGATGTTACTGTTGTTGTTGTCCTGGCTATCTGGGTTCGCCATGTTGATCATGATTTCATCAATTGTTTTTGGTTCTCTACCATGCAAGAGATGAGAAATATATTCTCTTCATCTTCGTTGTCTATGTTGGTGCCTAGTGAGGGTCCCATGCTGGTGCCGATGGTAGTCATGAGCACATGTACTTCATGGCACAGGGTAACACCTCTTGCGCTTGGTGTAATCGAGAAGCGGTCCCATTATAAGACCTTTGCAAAATCATACCTATGTTGACAATTGGAGCTCATGTTGTCCCTTGTGGAGCATTTCTAGGGGGTGTATGTTAATAATCCACAGCACCAGCATGACTTTCCTTTAAAAGTGTTGGTGGTCATCAGTCTGGGTGATGCACGTGGTACCTGTCCCCTTGTAACATTGGAGACAACATCTGTCTCTGTTGACTTTGAGTCACTCACTTCATGCTTTGTGGTTTAGTTGATAAAGGCTAGCTCCATTTGCTTCACTTGGTTGTTTGACAGTTCATGTGAGCGTGTGTGACGATTTCCCCTAGGGTCATGTCAGCATTTCTGAGGATGTGGTGATTTAGAGCAACCAACCTGCAATCCTGTGTTACTTGTGAAGCATTTCATTTTGGGGGCCGTCGTCTGTACAGGTGCTAGGAAGTTCACAAGGTTTAACATAGAACTCATCAATAGACTCCCATTTTTCTAGGCGTTGTTAGCGAAGCTTGAAGCACTGGAAGTCTGTATTCGTTGGGGAAGGGGGTCAAAATTTGTATTTAGGGCTGTGATTGCACCTTCATAGTCATCATCACTACCTATGAGTGGCAGGGTCTTGAGGAATTTCAATATTTCTTCCCCAATATAGTGTAATAGCAGGGATTTTTTGGAGTTCTCTGTACATTTCCATTGTAGCCTTGAAGTAAATGTTAAGACAAGTGACCCATATGTTCCGCAGGGTCACTTAGCTCACTGAATGGCAGAAGGAGATTTGTGGCTTTGCCTGTTGGGTATGATTGTGTACCCCTTTGTTAATTGTCTGCAGGATGCTATCCAGTGATTTTCACTAAGAGTGCATTTTGGGTAACCCTGGCTGCATTCTGGGTCATTAGGTCTGGGAGTAAGACTAGCACGTTGCTACTCTACTTTGCTGAATGTTATAGAGTACAAGCTGTGCAATGTGTTCTGCCAAATGGGCCGTACTTGTATACTCTGTAGTTTGGATGTTGCTAGAGACAGGTATGACATCTCAAGCATGGTGGCTACGCTGGTGCAGTTAGATTGCTAGTTCTCGGGTTAGAGTTCAGTTTAGTTTGGGTGTTGTCCCTGTTGATTACTTGTTTTGGTTCTTCAGGGGGATGGAGAAATGGCTAGGTACTTGGGGTGTCGTTGCAGACAGTTGCGGATGTGCATAGCACTCTTATGGTGCGATTGTTCTACCACACAGTTGAGCATTTGCAAGCTGGTACTGCCAAGCACTGTCGGCACCCTGCTGCACACCTTTAGGGTCCGGACAGCAGGTAGACGGTCCGGTGTTCCTGAACGCTTAGTATTGCTGCTGCCTTCCTTTTTTATGTCGAACGTGCCAGCACGCGCTTTGATGGTAAGCATGCATTGTTAGTTAAGATGGCGGGTGCCCTGGCTAGGTTCTCGCAGGCGGTGCTTTGTAGCCATCCATGTTGCTAATGTGGTTTCATTGTCCCGAGGCTGGCCCATGGCCCTGAAATAAGACTGACACAGGCAAATCGGGGAAAAGATATGCGTGCACTGCATTTCTCAGCTCTTTAATAATTCCTGATGTCAAGCCCGGTGTCTGAATGTCAGGCATGCACGTATGCATTCTTATATCACAAGTGTGTCATGTGCCATACTACACCGAAATTACAAGCAATAATATTGCTCAGATAAACATCCCAGCAACACTGATATCATGGAGGATTGCTGTATTGTAGTTGATTACCTTTTGAAGACCAAAATATTACGTATTGTAGGCTATCTTCTTAGGCACATCTTCCCCATGTGAATGCAGTTGCTTGGCATGTGTGCTGAGTCCCAAAATACATGTATACATGTTCAAGTTTGCAGTATACATGTGCGACATTTTACTGATTATGCATTACACTTTGAGTGGCACATTTATCAAACTCGGTGATCTCTGCGTGAGGAATTACCTCCCTTACCGGGAATTAATCTATCTAAATTCAGTGGTTGTGGGAATAGTTTTTACTCAAGGGGGTGGCAGTTTACACTAAGAAGCAGAGTCCTAGTTTGAGTGGCAAAGTTTAAGCTCAAACTGTATCACTTAGGAAACTGGGGCCCTTTTGACATGTGACTCAAAGTTCTAGATTCTTCGCTTTTTAAAAACATTCAATCCCTTCACTCCTATCTGGTGTGAAAAGTCCAGAGCAAAGCCCCCATGCTCAACATATGGCTTACAATGCTTTGACAGATGCATTTAGCATTTCTGGGGGAAATCAGGCTCTTACACAAACTGACCTTTTTGCTACATTCAGCAGCAAGGCTTCAAAAAAATCAATTATCAATGCAAAAATGAACTCCATGTTCCTGCAGCACTCACTTTCACAGTCTACCTCACATGTCAGATACTACACCTCTAAACTCCCAATACCAAAAGATGTGCAAACCATTCTCATGCTTCTTCACCTCCAAAATTCATCTGCCCCAAGCAAAATTGATAAAGCCCTATCTCTTGATCACCCTCGGTGCCCACAAGCATTCTTTCAAAATATGACTTTTCAAGCTTCCAACCAGTCACCTTCATCAACCAACCAAACAGAAGGAGACCGAAGAGTCTCAGCCCGGAGGTGCAGCAGATTGCTGAGGTAAACGGTGGTACACAGTCTGGCACTTGGGACACTATTGCCCATATGCATTTTGGACTTGCTGAAAGGAGCAACTACGATTGCTTCTCAATGCCACCATAGGCATGCTGCATGCAGTGCAGCCTCCTAATTTGGTTAGAATTTGGAGTTTGCTTATAGATCAAACAGGGACACCTTCCTACACATAAAAAATCCTCCCCTGCACACAGACACCCTTGCACTCTGGTGCAAGGGTGCTTGCTTTGGCACTAAGTTGTTAAACTTAGCGCCATCGCAGGGGGAAATGCAAGGTTGCACCACATTTTTGTAAATATGGTGCAGCCTTGCGTTTCCAAAGTGGCGGAGCGTGTCGTTAAGCCCAGGACGCTAACGACATGCTCCGCCACTTCATTGTACATATCCCCCCAATTTCTAACATTTCCCTATACTAATCTACCACTAATCCTTTTTGGGTTCCAGAGTAGTGTGCTACCCCCAAAAAGCTCTTTGATTTCTTTTCAAGGGTGTTAAGCACTATATGAATACAATGACAATTACATTCATGGGGCAGGTCTTGCTAGGACCAGTGAACAATAAATGAGCAGCTCTGGCTGCTCATTTTTTATTCTTTACCTTGTGTTTTTTTTGTGGGTGTCCCGGTCCCACCTGGGACACCCACAGTTTTCTTTTTTCTTAGGAGTTGCGGGGGAACACCAGGGACCCTGCAGCCACACCAGCTCCTGAAAAGTAGTCCCATTCTGTGGGTCTATGCTGGTAGGGTGAAATATTTCAGCTCCTATCTGGTTGGAGCCTTTTTGCTCCCGGAGGGTCGGAGCTCTGAAGTCTTCACTGCCAATGCTATAGCAGGCAGGGAACAGTGTCCTGGGGCTGTGGTTCTCTGGGACTCTAAGATGTGAGCTGGCGCCAGGGAGCGGGGTCCCCGGGGCCCTGCCCTGGCTCGAGGAGGGAGGGCCCATGCCCCTCTCCCAAAAAAAACATACAGTTGAGCCCAAGTGATGGGGTCCCCAGGGTCTTCAAATGGCTCAGGGAGTCGGCCACTATGCCACCCTCCATATAAATAAACTCCACAGATCACCCTGGCCCTGGCCCACTCTGGGGACTTTTATTTCAAAAGGCCAGGAGTTCACTTTTAAAGTTTTTTTTCACTGCAGATCCTCTGCAGATCTGTGGTACAGTTAAAAAGAAAATATGTTTTTGGGCCCCTGGGGGTCGTTTTTCAGGAAAAGAGACTGAGTCCCAAAATAGCTGCCACAACATCTTTGTTGATATTGTGACAGCCAATCAGATATTATCTTTTGATCTGCCAGGTACGTGGACCCTCAAGAGGAGTAAAATATACATAAATGTTGAATCCTAATTTCTCAAAAACGACTGAATGGACTTGCACCAAATCAGAAAAAGAATGCTTTCAGGATCAAGATCAAGCTATCTGCCAAATTTGGTGTGAGTAGCTGTGTCTAATTTTCCTATGGAATATTTCACGGGGAAAATTTATTTTGGGACCCCTCCCCTTTTCTGTGCCCCTGCTAGACAGATCACCTGAAATTTTCAGGAAAAAACAGAGGTGAATGAGACTTTGTTTTGGAAAATGTGACGATTCATCGAATGAGGCCAAAGTTATTAGAAAATCAAAAAGTCCATTGCCTATGGAAACATGGTCCTAACTATAACTACACAGAGGCAACCGCCACTGGGTAATGTATTTATAGATTATATATATGTACATCTACCCCATATCTCTCTCTATAAAATATAGATAGATAGACAGATAGATAGATAGATAGATAGATAGATAGATAGATAGATAGATAGATAGATAGATAGATAGATAGATAGATAGATAGATAGATAGATAGATAGATAGATAGATAGATAGATCTTTCTCTCTTTATTGCATTCTGGAAAAAGCAGATAGGATGCCATAAACTTTGAACAGACACACTAGTTTTTTAAAATTCCAAATAAATATCAATTGTTGAACTTCTGAGGCAAGATGCCTGCAGTAAAACAAAAAAGGCTGCATAGATGTACAAAGGCTAGAGGGAATATTTTGAGGATTTTTCAAAAATAAAAAAAACGAAGGAATTGCTTTTTCAATATCTGCACTTGGGCTTTTTTGTATTCCTTTAGTGACAAGGGTCATTGGTTTTGTGAATGGTAAATCAACCGAGAATCAGATCGTTTGCATGTTATTATGTTATGATTAACCTTGATATGTATGCCAGAAGAATAATACATTTATTTTAAATATGCTAAAACCCTTGGTAAATGTAAATTTTCACTGCTGGTATTACAGACCAACCATTACTGGGGCATGACATTTGATGATAGTATTGGAGCAGTGATGTCATCTGCAGGTCAGTTTCCATGGTAAGTGTTTCATGGAAATGACCCATTCCATGATGTAAACTGCAGTCTTCATCAGATTATGAAGATTATTGGGATGTTGCAAAGACTAAAGGTTGGCAGTAACAAGACACCCTCAAAACATTGTCAGATGTCCCTTGTGCTAACTTCTCCGATCTTTCTCCTCATTGAGGTCAGAGGATAGCAGTTCTCCAGACAGGGTAACTCGTACCTAATCTGTCATTGGGAGAACAGTTAAAGTGGAGCAAACAAAACACGATTTTGGGTTTTAGGATCAGAAAGTGGAATATTTATATTGGCCTGGGTTCTGATGCAGAATGTTCCTTCTACAAACCCAATAAGATATTCTGCCAGGTGCACTTTACCCTCTGACCACTCCCTGAGTTGTCTCTCTGGCTAGTAGAACGTCAGGGATCATCGTATTATGTTAGTCATTGACAGATGTTATCATTGCCTTCACCTCTGCTTGCTGGGTCGAAACATAGGTATATGATGGTTATGTTTAAGCCACATCATTGTGCATTGAATATTTTTGCTGTTCACCTTTCCTTTAATTTTACTCACCATCTTGTTTTTCACTCTCCGGTATTGTTTGCCTGTAATAGTAGTTTATTTCTATTTAAAAGTTCTTTCAAATGGAACTTTTAGTTTTAGATTGATTTTAGGCACTCAGAGAGTTTCTAATCATACAGAAAGTGTTTCAATTGCCTCTAACCTTTCTTGACCCCCCCCCGTCCAAAGTCCTTACAGACACTAATCATGCTGCCTCTCAATACACCACACATCCGCCCAGAGACTCGCCCCATGTCACTAAGTGAATCCCCACTATTTCACAGGGCCAAGCTGCTTTGGCAAGGTCGAATTAGCTCACTACATCCAAATCAGCATGTCCAGATAATGTTTTTTTTTTTACTTCACTTCACTGAAGTGTCCCATTGCTCGCACTCAAGGATCTTCACTTCCTGAAAGGCTTACATATGCCCCTCAAAATTCCATACTGACGTTTAAAGGCCTCGACTGACATCAAGCATAGCACCCTGTGCTCTTTAACTCTCTGGATTGTCCTTGCCTTGGGAGAGTCTCCAGCTAGACCTGCTATTTCCTTCAAAGCATCTTGAGACTTGCAGCTTTACTTGTTCTTTATAAGTAGGTGCCTCTAGATCCCAGCATCCTTTGTGCTGTAGTTGGGGATTAGGTATGCTGAACTAGTTCACGCACAGTGGTCATCTGGAGTTTTTAGGGTGTTTTTTAAAATGTATGGACTGTGTTTTCTGTAACTTCACATGTTTGCCAACCAAACAAGCATTGGCATAGCCAATAGGTCTCGCTTGTGGGACCTTAGAAGTATTTAGTTTTGCAGCACAATATCCTTGTTGCATAATCGGATATTGTGCTGCAAAACTAAATCCTTATAAGGTCCCACAAGCGAGACCTATTGGCAATGCCAATGCTTGTTATTTGTGGCGTTACAATATACGGAAAATATGTCAAGACGATGCAATTGCCACATAAAACCACCAGGTGTCGACCTTAGGCCGATCAAAGATTAAAAGACCCTTCTTTCCTTCCAACTTTTCGTAGTCAGTTTTGTCAACAAAAAAGCGATGTTGCTCAGTGCGGTTGTGACAGAGTGGATGGGTGTGAGGCTGTAATTAACAGAAGTAGTTGGGGTAATCTGACATTGATGCAGGCGCGTTGTCACGTAAGCAGTTATTGCAAGGAAAGCAAGCGTGCCGCCAATCTCGGACGGCTGGTGTGTGTGTGTCGAGATCAATGTCGTCTCAATTCCACAAATCACCTTGTGTAGAAAACACCAGGAAGTGGATGTAAACACCAAGCTTCTGCTGGAAGGGGTGGATGGTTGGGGGGAGCAGACAGAGCTACGATGGAGGAGGGGGGGGAGGGGCGGGGAGAAAGAGTTCAGAAAATAAGCATGTATTGCTGAACGCATCCGGTCTCTTCAGCCAAAAAGCACACATCAACTCAAGAACTGGTAATAAGAAACCCCAAAAAAGGTATGCATATTATATAGTTTTTTTAATGGCATAATAATAATTCTAGGCGAAACCGAATATATTGCATATAACTTCAGAACCCCGAGAGAGTATTATTTACATGTGTATTGAGCGCTGTCCCACGAACAGTGTATTATACTGTAACTCAGTAACTGTACTAATGCTTATACATCCCATGGGTTGAAGTCCATATAATTCACTTAGATGTTATAATTCCTGCAAATTACAAACAAGAGGTAGCAAATGATATGTTACTAGAGGAAACAAGCTTCTCAGCATTGCTGGGTCGGAGCAGCAGGCAGATGCGAGTGGAGCGCGCACTGTAGAGGGAGGGGGTGGGAGGACTAGGCAGCGGGAGAGAGGGAGAAAGGAGCGCGAGAGCCCAAGGCAATGGCGGCAGCAGAAGAGCGAGGGAGGCGTTTTTATATAGTGCGGACAACAGTAGTGATACATGAAGCAAAAATTACAAGTGAGCATGTTACAAAAGCAAACGTTACGTTACATGAGACAATAGTGACAGTTGTGCAAGTATCAAGAGCAACAAAATACAAGAGGTAGCAAACGATATGCAATAGCATATCTGAGGGAACACGGCCTGGGAGAAGCTGGCTGGGGAGGGGGAGGAGAAATGAAAGGAAGGCTGTGTGCGGCGTAATTAGGGGAGGAGAAGCCGCAGAGCGCACGCTGGGCGAAGCCCTTTGATGTGCTGTGCGGCAAATGGAGGGAGGCTGATGCGCGTTCATGTTTGAACACGTGGTTCACATGAACTTCATGAAAATGCCAGCAAAAAGCTGGTGGTTTCATGATGTTTTCGCCGCTTGAATTCTCGCTCCGCTCGATGCGCATGCGCGCATCGATAGGTCGCGAGACCTAAAAATGATATTTTTACCTTTCACCGGATGTACTAGAGATATTAATTTTTATGCATTGATCTAAATTTAGAATGCATTACACAGCATATGCAATGCGGCCTATATAAACTTGATTTATATTCTGCGCAAGCGCACACTGTTTTTGGAAAAGGGCAATGGTTTTATTCTTGTTTTGTAGATTATAATCATTATTTTTATATTATTGTAGGGCTTAACCTGTTTTGTATTCATTATGAACTAGATAGTTTCATTGCGAATGATGAATATTCTTTTAATGTTCCTTACTATTTATAATGTATTACATTGTTAACGCCTTTATCTCAGTGCTGAATGGTATTAATTAATCATTCATTAAATAAATTATATATATATAGGTCTATTGTAACCCAGTTCTTTAAATGTTCCTGGGTGAGGGTTGTATAACTCTTGCTGAAAATATTTTCCTCTTAAAATGCTAAACAGGAATAAACAGAAATACATGGGAAAATGACACTGAGATGTCCTTCTACCTCCACACAACCCCTCCCACAGCAGTTCCTTGCTTAAAATGGGATGGATGGTAAAATTGTTTGAACGTCCTGTGGAAATGTAATTATGAAGGTTTCACATATGATCATATTGATAAGGGCTAAATAAACCTGCCTCGACGTGCACAGTGATGTGAGCAGGGGACAAAACAGGATGGGGACAGCCAAGAAGCAGAGGCAGCCCACCTGCGACCTGGTCACTTGCAACAGCTGCCAATTTATCTTTGCCATAAACGAACACTAAAAATTCGGTTTAAGATTCGCGTGTTTCGCACTTTGGAAAGCTAAATTAAAAAAAAAAAACATCGTCTAATTGAGAGCAACTTTAAACACCTATACTGTAGCATTCAATGCATCTTACAAGCTGCTGTCAAAATCCTTTAGTGATTAGCTTTTATTTGCCTTATTTTTATTTATACTTTACAGATTTACAATCTGAGTTCTTTTTCAAACTGGGTAATTTATTTTTGTTCAAACTCACCCGAAAACCTCCAGTCTCATGTCACAATTAAAAAAAAATGTTTTATCAAACCTTAAATGGCGTCGAAGTTCAGCATTCGTTTGCTGCCCTCAAATCAAACAAACACCGAGTTAATTGGATAAACAGCCTTGTGCAATCAGTGGCTGGGGGAGGGGCGACAGGAGATACTTGGAATTGCAGAGTGCACGCTCACGTTTTATTAATCAAGGAATCTCCGGCGAACAGAATTACCCTGGGGTGCAAACATCTCAGTTTTGCAGCAAACAGAGAAAATACCATGTAATCAGCTCGTGGCATACCCGCCTCTGCAGAGCTGGGCGTGGGCCTATCTGTCTTAGGCAACCTGTCACGTTTTCAATAATGGATACATGTCGAGCCAGTTCCGTGATACCAGAGTCCCCGTCAGCATTTCAAATATTTAGTTGATATCTAACTTTGTAACCGAAGAACTGCTGATAACATCTCATTGAAAGACCAGAACGCTCGGCAGAGTTGCGTAAAAATTGCATGCCTTCCAAAGTCTTCCATTGTATGTTAAATTAAATTGGCCGCTTTGCTAATCCCCTGTCCCAGGCCCCTTTGTTTGACTGTTTATCTTCTGCCCACTGTATATGCGTGGTATAGATAGGAAAAGCCCGTATCATTTTACTGCTCAGTCACAATGAGCAGCTGGGATGTTTAGATGGGTACAGTCGGTGCAGTGCAATACATTGTATTTTTATTTACCCACAATGATTGATTTTAAATACATACCAATATTCGGAAATATTTTTAGCC
Source organism: Lissotriton helveticus (assembly GCF_964261635.1). Taxonomy (NCBI): domain Eukaryota; kingdom Metazoa; phylum Chordata; class Amphibia; order Caudata; family Salamandridae; genus Lissotriton; species Lissotriton helveticus. The sequence continues at coordinate 266,844,679 of NC_136068.1, read as the reverse complement.
GTTTTCTCGTATGGGGACGATTTTTGTTTAACAGTTACCTTCAAATGTATTTATTTACACAGGGGTCACTCAGACATTCTATTACAAAATGGCCGACTGGACGCCAGTGTTATTTGCTCTTTAAATTGCCGCCATTATTTGACTTTAACCCGTGGCATTGAAGCGCCCCAGGGTAGATATCTTATCTGTTGTCACCAAGGAACAGAAAGAACAGCCTCAACATCACCAACTGTGCTTTTTAAAGAAGAAATTAGAATGAATGCCACAGCCTGTTGTGTTCCTGTATTTAAAAGTAACTTTGCATGGGACACATTTTCGGGTGGGTAATTGGCCTGGCTTACATGCAATTCTATAAAACTGGTTTTGTATTTTTTATTTAGTTTTTTCATAGGCATTCTTATTCAGAAACAAAAAAAACGATGTGCCTAGTCCTTCCTGAGAAACATTACATCCCCTAAGTGTCCTATGAAGTGCTTCCTGTTAATTTCCTCATGTTTTTAACCAAAACCAAAGAATATAAGCAAGATGTGCCTAGAGCCACAAACTTCTGCGTTGGGACTTGAAATGCAAGTTATGGTTTTAGTTTGAGTGAATCAGTCTTGCTAACATAAAGTATTTGTGGTAGAAGGGATGATCCTATATATAGTATAAATACAATTGCATGCTTTAATAGCTGAAGCTCAAAATAAGTTAGGAACAATTATCGGTAAAATCATTAGGTCTGGTGTTGGCTGCCAGCCTTTTGTCTTTGTCAATGCTTATTTTGTTTTGTCATGGTGTCTGCAAACTTTTATTGTTGGGAAAGTTGCTGGGTGATGGATGACATTAAAAAAAAAAACACTGGCTAAAAGCAGAAAATATTTTTCTGGTCTTTGGAAACTCACTCATTACTATAGGTACACAGGTCAGTTGGCAAAATATCACGCTGATCGCAAAAATACTGTTCCCAAATTGGGACCAATATTTTGCGACTAGTGTTTAGTAATCTGGTCCTAAATTATGTTTGGAAACAATCTTAAATAGTATAATGTATGGGTTCTGTGTTTAACTTGAAAGGCCATAGAATTAAATATGTGTTGTACATTTCTGGATTATGTTTTCATGAGGAAACTGAAAGGATCTGCTTCACTTTAAAAGATTATTTAAATGTTTATCATGCACCTATTATGTTTAAGGGAGTTGTATGTGTTATGGGAATGAACTATTAGTGCAACCAATATAATTCTGATGAATGTGTGTATTAGAGTTTTAAGAAAAGGCAACATTGAGAGGCATATTTAACAAATAGTCGTACAGTGCAGCAAGTCACCTTGCTGTGCTGCGTGATAGGGAAAGGGTAGGAATGTGCTGTACTTAACAATATACAGCGCATTCTAGTCACTTCCCAGCGATGCCTCACAATGTGCTGCCTGGCACCAACACAGGCGCCCTTGCTCTGTGGTGCAAGGGTGCCTATGTTGGAAGCAGGATTGATTTTTAGCAATAAGGTACAACTTCCTGCACAAAAACAATCCCCTGACGTATTTTCCTCTATGTGTGCTGCACAATGAAAAACACATAGAAAGAGGAAAAAAGGAGGAGAAATATTTCTCCTCATTATGCTTCCCCCGTGAAGGCATTCCATTTTGACGAATTCCTAGGTTTACCATTGTTGGTAAATCTGGGAATGGGCAAAATCCATGGGTGGGCCCGTGGGAACACCTGTGCTCCTCCCATCGAATGCCTCCATGGGGCAAAGTAACATAACACCGCGATTTGCGCTGCATTGCGTTACTCTGGATTTATCAAGCTATGCAGGGCATCGCAAAAACACATTTCATGGCTTCATAAATCGGACTTAGGCTTTGCATCGCCCTCGCACCCACTTGCGTAGCGCAAGGGTGATGCAAAACCTTCATAAATATGCCCTGGAATGTATATCATAAACAAACACTTACATACATATAAGAGTAACCTGATTATGTCAAACATTGAATACATTGATTAGCTAAGAATGTATTTAGTCTCAGTTCCAGGAATGTCAGTGTTCCATTGGAACACAGAGTGCCTAACACATAGAGACATTCTGAAGGTATAACATTTTCCCAACAAATGATAGATGACTCAATTCAACAAAAGTTACATAAGATGCATAATATATGAATCTTATCTTTAGATATTAACTACCACCTGTAGACGTCAGTATCCAGTGGATTGAAGCCTCGGGTGAGGTGATATCCAGTGTCACTATTTTGTCTTGTATCACATTCTGCTTTTCCCAAATCTACTATTAACTGATATATTGCTATAGTACATGATGGGCAGTGGATATGCAGAAGTACGGATGAGCTCATTGTTCCTTTCAGAATTTAGTGCATTCTCCCAAGCAGTTTTTTGAGTGGGCTCTACGTTTGCTTGTCCGCGCTTTGCCAAACTTTTGTGTTTTACTGAAACAAATTCTCAGAGCAGAAATTTTCTATAGAAGAACAAAAAACTCAATGCCGCTGATATGCAGAGAGTTTCACCCAAAATGTCAGGACCATGACCTGACTGGAACTTCCATGCCTTGTTTGGCAAACCCAGTCAAGGAAACCAAGTGATGGTTGCCCCCCTCTATGCAGCTTAGTATTTGGTGCCCAAAAACCTTCGTTTCTAAAAGCTGACATATTAATGACATCAGTATCTAATAGCTGTAGGATCATGGATAATATATGTTTACCTCTGCCAGAGTTCAGTAGTTTGTGTTAGAGATTGGCCTGACAGGCCCAATCCCCATTCACCCCCCCACTCCACACCGTCCCTATACCTCAACCAATATTTTTCCCACCAAGTCAACCATCCTAGACATCAATAACACAATGGACTCCCCCCTCACTTTGAAGTTCAATGATGGTGGTTATCTGACTGTGTCAACCCCCTGCGTCTCTCTCCTCTCACTGGATACATAAGTATTTTGCCTTTGCTTATATCTTTATGCATCCTCATGTGCTGCGATGTTATGCACTCTTTCTTTCCCTTTGTGTATGTAAAGCGCTCTGATACCTACGGGTCTAGCTAGCACTGTATAAAACTTTATAAGTAAATAAATGAAATATAAATAAATATATCCTTCAGCTAAGCACAGCCTGAGTTGGCTGTAGGGCCTCGCCTTTCTTCCCAGCTTGTTGTCCATCAGGTTGTGTGCCTGCCCATGCTACAGAGGCCCTTTGGCCCTGCACAGCATGGGGTTGGTGACTGTCCTATGGCCAAGCTTTGTATCCAGCTGCCTTTCTGATTAATTACAGGTGAGTAGGGCCTTCAGCTGTGTGTGAGTGGTTTGGTTGTAGAATGCAGTCTGTGCAGAAGTACGTCACAACACAGTATGACATGTAAAAGGTTTGTAATCTGTTTGGGTCCATGACCTCTTTTTATGGACTGTGACCACTGGATGTGTCATAGTCTACTGTTCTTCTTTGAGTCCTGGAGTCTGTGAGCATGTCTGAGGGCCCATACACCATTTAAAAAAATTGGCTTTATTTGAGGTGAGGGGCTACTGTATCAATTTACCTCCCTACACACACTCTCTTGTGACCAGGGGATATTCCCCCAGCCCTCATTTGTGCAACCGTTCAATTTTCTGCCAACATGGAAACCAAGCTCCCCACTGAGGATTGGCAATGACACACTTTCAGCAAACTGTCAGCCAATCAAACCACATGGGTTCACAGACTCTAGCTAAGGTGCACGAACCCCTACCCCAGGAATTTCCCATAACTTCACATGGATATCTTGGCTGGTTTTAGCATCTAAAGTCAGCGTGTGAATCACCACATCTTGCAATCCTGACAGGGCAAGTAAACTACTGTGATTACAGAGACACTCAAAGTGAGGGCCTCAATGGCTTTCCACAACTGGATCCATAAGGTAGAAACAACTAAACCAATCTACAAGGGCTAGAGTGGCAGGCATAGGACAGAATGGACTGGTATTCCTTTCCAGAGATGCACACATGTTCCTTTGAAGATAAAAGCAGCCACATTAATCTTAAATCGTCTCAGGGCGTTTGTCGATTAAGGAAAGCCATTGCTTTTCAAATCTTCTAACTACCTCCCTCCTTTATCCAATACTTCCAAATAACAGGTGGACGTGCCCACCACTCCCAATAACACCTCACATATTCCCCTTTCTCATCCACTTCAATCTGTCTCTTTCAAAATAATACAGTACATGTATGAGATCGCAAGAGCACAAACAACACATTTACAACAACGAACCCACAAGGAAACGAAATAAAAAATAAAGCACATTTACTATCCTACTACCATTTCACCTCTAACCTTGGGTTCTGGAGAAGAGTGCTACTAGCCCTAAAGCACTTCAATTCCTCAGCAGGTTTAGTAAGTGCTATCTAAATATAATTTCCAATTATAATGAAAATACAAATTACCTCACTTGGCCTAATTTTTTCCACCACTGTAAAGGCATATGTTAACAAAGTATTTACCATGAAATTTACTGAAGCGAATATAGTGCGTAAAATATGATTTCAAAGTGCACATATACTAGGCAATATTCCCACACGTTACCACTATTTAGAGCATGGCTGATATTATATAGGCAGAGCACACATGCGAAAGACGGACGGCACCCTGCTATATTGGAATTGATCCCTGACCCAATTAGTTGGCACCCAAGTGCCAACTTCATTCAGGTCTACTTGCTTATGATACATTTTTATTAAAACCGAATATTATTCGACCATGCTTACTTAATCTTGCCTATAAACGGTATCACTAATTAATTGTCTACAGCATACTATCTTGATGAAGAACCCCAAATGGGCTCATAAGGGATTCGAAATACCAATACATTTCATTTACTCTTCTTGTCATTGGTAAATCAGTATTACAACTAAGACCAAATCTTCTATTGCTGCTATATATGAAAAATATTGTTTCCGTTGAAACATATACACACTTCTCTTTTGCACTTACACTTTCCTTACAGGATTGTACTCACCCTTGGAAGTCCTAGCCCTTCACTGTCACTATATTTCGCTGTTGTTAACACCCTTGATGGTTTTGCCATGCCTTTATCTTTAATATCTAGATTTATGAACTGCGACTCGACTTAGGCAAGCAAACTTTTTCTGATATATCTTCTGATGTCATTAGCTCGGTGTCCAGGAATTTCCCACTATTATTATTAAGTGTTAATGAGTCATGGACAAGTAAGAGACATCTCTCTAAGCAAAGAGGAGTGTTTTTCTTGCTCCAAACACCCTCATAAATTAAAATGTTAAGATGTAAACATCACATTTGGCAACCCAAAAATATAGAATAAAAGTTCAGACAAGGCGCAGCATGTCCTATTACCCATGGCCAGTATTTTTCTGAATCATTTACCATACCAGAGCACATAATTGTAATTGTAGGATCCAAGTGTTAAATATGAATTGTAAAGTACTTTATCCCACTTGTCCCTTTGACACTTACTTATTTCCCGAAGTGTTTTTAACTAGTATGTTGTTCGTGTAGGTTTGGTGTTCGATTAACTGAGTTCTTAAAAAAAAAAAGCTTATTTTTATCTTCCACCCCTGGGAAGACTTTTAATTACCTCCATGAGAATGTTGACTGAGTCTGGCTAACATCTGTGGAAGGCGTTCTGAATCAGACCACAATGACATCTGTCAACTGAGAAAGTGATGCATTGCCACTTATCAAGCAAATCCAATTTTCAATGTGAGAAGAAAAAATAAACATAATGTCCAAATCCATTGTCCCTTTGGTACAAACAGGTAAATAAACATGTGGCTATCCATGCTGTATGACACGAGAATGCACTTCATTAGGTATTTGTGTTTCTGTCCCAGCAAAATGCAGAAAGAGTATCATGTAACTGAGAGTTTATTTTATACCGTAACAATTTGAGGAGCTTTTAGGTGGGAGAGTATTTTGGTAGTTTTTTTTAACAGTAGGGGCAACAGTTGCATTATCGAACTTTGCTCTCTTTTTATCTATGGTCTTGGGCACCAAAATACTTTAGCAGCTCTTCAAATGCCAGATTTCCAGTGGGTTTGCGATTAGAACTATAACTGTGAAACAACAAAAGTCCATGAAAAGTGTGGCAATCCCATTGAACGAACAGAATTTATGTAAAACTGTACTTGTCATAAAACGTTCCCCAAATGGGTTTTATCATTGTGCACGTTTACTTTTATATTATTAATGTGTTGCTCTATCTTTTTTCAGGTTTAAGAATCAAAAAGATTTAATGATTTATTGAAGTCCTGTCACACATTTCAGTATGATATAAATTGTGCATCACACCTGTTTCCTATATCTGACCAAAACTTCCAGAAGACCGAACTAGACCACAAAGGGTGCCTGATCACAATACAGCAAGCGGATTCAAAATTGCAATAAAAGGAAAAGCTGTTCACAGCGCCATTGTGAGTCCTGTTTTGTGGGTACCGGGGTAGTCAATGGTTACTCTGTTCAGTGTGTGCAGTGAGTACCATCATTCGCCATTAGCATTGCAGGACGGATACAATCAATCAATCAGGATTACAATGCGTGGCTAATCACCCGATAGAGTATCCAGGCGCTTGCGGTTCCTGGAGGCTGATTCGAACAGCCAGGTCTTGAGGACCATTCGGAATTCTGGAGGTGAGGTGATGGTCCGAAGGTGCGTGGGGGTGCACTGTTCCAGGCCTTTGCTGCGATGTGGGAGAAGGAGCATCCTCCACTTCTGCTTAGGTCGATGCGGGAGTATGGGCAAGTGAAATGGAGGTAGAGCATAGACTTTTCGGCGGTTGGTAGAAGTAAAGGCAGTGGTTAATGTATGTGGGTCCTTGGTTGTGTAGAGTCTTGTGTATGTGGGTCAGCACCTTAAATTGACATCTCTTTTGTACGAGGAGCCAATGGAGTTGTCTGAAGTGGGGTGTGATGTGGGTTTGTCAAAGAAGGCCGATGATGAGTCTGGCTGCAACGTTCTTTATAGTCTGAAATCTCTGTAGGAGGTGTGCACCGATTCCTATGTAGAGGACGTTGTCGTAGTTCAGTTGGCTGGTGATAAGGGCCTGTGTCATGGTGCATCTCGTATGTAGGAGTAGCCACCTGAAGATCTTATGTAGCATGTGCAGAGTGAGGAAGCAGGAGGAGGAGGCAGCATTGATCTGTGATTTCATGGGGAGCTTGTTGTCAATGAGGATTCAGAGGTTCCTGGCATGGTCAGAGGGAGTGGGTGTGGGTCCTAGGTGTAATGGCCACCAGGAGTTGTTCCATTTTTTGCTGGTGTTGCCACTAACACTAAATTACCGTAGCCCTCTAAAGGGTGTGGGCATGTCTGACATAGCAGAATGGTGACTGCTGCCAGTACACATGTCAGATAGGCCGGCTGTTTACAGCTGTAGACCCAGCAATCCAAGGGCTGTGAAACAGCTGGAGGATTGCTGACACAGTCTCCCAGCCTCAAAATGAGCACTGGGTAGCCTGCTCCAACCAAATCCTGGAGCTGCACTCATGCTGAAAACATCATATGAGCAGCTCCCGGATTGGTTTTTGGCACAACAGGAAGTCATGAACCACCTTTCTGTTCACACGCGGGACTCGGAGGAGGAGAGACACACAGCATGGATGAGTCTTTTCGGCATTGCGCAGCGACCCACCCCACCATTTTAAAACAATAGTAGCAGCCAATGCAAACAATCCTTTATACTCCACGTACATGCTGTCTCCATGTAAGCTTTACAACACGTCTTCTAAGAGAGATCTTTTGTTTTCTCCCTCATTGTAAAAATTCCCCTGGTGCTTGCATTGAACTTTTGCAACGATAGCTTGCACAGACATGCCAAGAAATCACTAACAAAATCTTAAACTATCAAAACTATACTGCCTGTCTTCTGTTCATTCTATAATGCCACAAATATAACACATGAATGCTAATGTCTCTATGCCCTCTCCCAATTAAAAGAAAGATTCCACATTAGGACTTTTTGGGCCCAATTACAAGTGACCGGTTATATTGCGATCCTGCGCCTTTTTGCACAGAAATCGTAATTATAAGTGGTGTGATGTTTATAGCATGCAGCAATTACCTTGTACTATAAAGTGTATTCCCTTTATTAAATTTCTGCAGGTCTGGGGAAAAAAGTCCTACCCCCACATGCATCAAAGGAAAAACCGGTCACAAACGGGCCGATTCTCAGAATCTGCCCCTTTGCAACCAGTATTTTTGCATTTGGGATGCATCATCCCACATGCAAAAATTAATACTTAAGGAATCGCAAAATTGCGATTATTTTAATTGCCATTGCATTTAAGGAATAGCAATTTGCAATTCCTTAAATGCAATGCATTAAAGTTTAAAAAATTGCGATTTCCCAATTAAGAATCGCAAATTACCATCAATTGAAAGGTGATGGTAATTTGCGATTTCTTTGAAAAATGCACCAAAGTGCATTTTTCAAAGTCCCATGTTACATACACACATGCCCTTGGGGCATGTGTATGCACAACATGGGTGCACATTACAATTTCAGGGGTGCAACAGGGTGTCCTTTTCCGCACCCTTGCAACCTTGAAATTGCATGCGCAATTTGCGAGTACCTAATGGGTACTCGCAAATTGCGCATGGCATTCCCATTCATTCCTATGGGCGTGTAGGCCAATAGGAATGAATAGGAAGCCATTCCTTAATTGCGACTCACAATTTGCGAGTCGCAATTAAGGAATGTGTAGGAATCGCTACTTTTTTAGTGATTCCTACATGCATAGGGTTTTGTAATTCCTTAATTGCGATTCCTTAATAATCGCAATTAAGGAATCGCAAAAGCCAACATTGATGCATGTCGGGGCTAGTGTTTACCCCGAAGTGTGGACTTCGGTGCACTAAGAAGCAATATCTGCATGTTTTTCCCTCATTGTCAGCAAATATCATAGAATCCAATAAATTCGGAACACCTCAGTGTCAGATTTTATCAGGTTAGATAATCGTTGAAACTGACTAGGGGCACTTCTAATCAGGTCCTTTTTCTTGTTAATAAGGGTTCACCTGGGTCCTGAATGGGATGACTTGCAAAGTTCTGTGTTCCATATCAGTTACCCAGCAGCGTATCGTTCGCAAACTTCAACATAATCTCCATACAACTGACCATATGCAAGAAATTCAGCAGAAGATCTCTCTGTACACAAAGGTTCTCATTGTGGAATACCTGAAGTTTTATCTAATCTTGGAAATATCTCTCAATTTCCAGAGGAGCTCAGAAGCACACCTTTTCACCAAGGCCAGTGGCTTGATTGCTCCACTACAATCCGTGTCTTCAGCCAGGTGACCATTGAATGATATTACTTACCCTGCTGATCAGATGAGTAAATAACGTTTTACTAGGCTACTTGATAGTACTCAGCAGTTCCTCCACAGCAAAGGCTTTCACGTAGTTCGGCAATGCATAGTGGCCCCCATTCGTGAAAAAAGTTGTTACTGTGTGGACAGTGATTCACAACTCTGCCAAAATATATTTTTACAATTTATTCCTATTCACAAACATTCCCATGACTTGAAACCTGCGACTGGTGCAGTTCAGTTTAGTTCAATAACTTTATTCCAATACCAAAAGTATCCATAAAAGTTGAAAACCTACAATAAAATACATGCAATGCATGATAAAAAAAAACACAATTCGATCAAAAAAGTGAGTTAAAATTCATATCACATAACAAAAATGTGCAAAGCAATGCAACAATCATCTCTGTGAGCTTATTCAGTATTCATGGTTCCAGGAGCTCATACCACAACTCTAAAAAAAAAAACCCTACATAGGCGATTACCTCCTCATCTATAAATTGAAAGAAAATACTGAGAGCTACCCTAAAGTTGAAAATATTGAGCCTTTTTACAAGAGGATGCAAAAAATGTCTTGAATACATAGAATAATAACAACAAAAATATTTAAAAGGCAGCATTGATTGTTCACACTTGCAGTCACAAGGGCAGGGCAAAGAATCGGAATTAGCATTAAAACCCAGGGGAAAACACAACTGCTAATTTATTGTGCCAGCTCTGTAACAGAAAAATAGGCTTAGCTTCCAATGACTCATTGATCTTGTCAAATACGTTGTGGTCGGGCTGACCGTTATGGAGTTCCAGTATCTAACCATCTAACCACGCTCGTCTTCCCCCTCTCTATGGTCATTCTTTCAGTATTGGCTAGATTGTACAGAAATTGCTATAACTGTTTTATATTAATGCTTAGTTTTCCCTCAGAGTCAGTAAAAACTTGTAGAAAACCACTCTTAACCAGGCTCGATCACACTGGCTAGCCAGGGAATCTCAGAGCCTTTGTCACAGCTGAGGCAATCTGCAATGATATCTCTTGTAAGAGTCGCCTCCTTATTTTTCCATACTGCTAACCATAGTAATGGAGAGCAAGCTCTAATGTAATGTATTCTTCTATATATGGCAGATTAAGTGTGAGGCAGAGATGGGAGCCACTAGGACTTTTCTACAGAATCTATTTTCTTCGAACTGGATGTTGTCACATTTATAGATGCCCCATACTTCTGCTCCGTATGGTGCTGTTGTATTACACTGTGATTTATACATTTGCAAAAGGGTAATAATTGCACCCCAACCTTTAGTTTGTGGTAGGCTAAATAAAGTGTCAGTAGCCTTTGTTAATTTGGTCTTACAGTGTGCAATGTGCGGAGCCCAAGATCCAGCTGCAGCAAAAGTTAAACTTAGAAATGAAAAAGTACTGGTGCATTTCAGGCTATTATTGCCAACTCTATGGGTGGACAACCAGTATTTCGTTGAGCCACAGGCCATAATGTAAAATTGGTCTGCAAATCTAATGCGCCTATGAATTCAACAAAACCATGGACTACGAGGTGCAGGGCTCTTGGCGTCTTTGCCATTAGCACTGCGTCATCCGCGTACAGGAGTGAGGGTAGCGCAGAGACTTTAATTTTTAGGACATCTGGTGTGATGTTCATTAAAAAAGGATGCAAGATGTTAGTATATAAAATTAATTAATGTGGGGCTAAAACACATCCTTGTCTCACTCCGTGAAAACCTACCATGTCTTTTGTGATTCATCCATCCAGTAGGCCAAAAGAGCTGACCACAGCTTTGAGCGATTAATGCAATCAAACTCTGAGGTCAAATCCATGAAAGCTAAATATGAGGTAGATTGTTTAGGTATGGTATATTTGCCAATAATCAAGCAGAAGTGTAAACATTGCTCAATAGTGTCAACTCGATTCATGAATCCATATTGGCAAGAGTGCAAAATAGACTTTTTCAACTTTGGGAATTCTCTGGAGTGGAAAACTCTACAGAGGGGCAAAGGAGCCTCCTGTGCATTTGTAAGTTTGTGTTACGATCCAAATTTTGAAATACTCACTCCCCACCCATTCCATGGGTGTACTAATGCAGATTTCTGCATACGAATAGCAGAAAATAGATACAAATAAAAGCTTTTAGGACCACCAGAAATCCTTTCTTGGATTCCTGGCACAAATAAAAATGGTACATTTGGTCATAAACTCATGTTTACGACTGTATGTACCGTTGTGAATAAAGCCTGTGTAGTCTAACAGTACACATCAACATTTTAACTGGACTATTGATTGATATCAGAACACTGTCTTGTATGTAACCCTAAGAGGAGGTGCACGGAAGATCCCAAACTATAATTTGTAACTCTTTATAAAAGGGGGCATCTGGGGACTAAACAAGGACAATATATAACTGTAGACATGTGTATAATAAGGTAACGGAGCTTGTAAAAAAAATTATTGGGAAAGGAGCTTACCCGTACTTGGATGTATTGAAATGGCGCATCCAACCTATAATTGTGGAGGCACTGGTTTAGTTTAGTGAATTCGTAAGGTTAATATGTGATTATGGTGCTCACCCTGTGATTTTTAAACGAATATAGGGATAAAGCTTTATCCCTATATTCGTTTAAAAATCGCAAGTTATATATTGTCCTTGTTTAGTCCCCAGATACACTGTCCTAATGAGACCCAGTATCTAGAGAGGGTCGAAACGCCGTCGATGAAATTAGGAAAAGTGACAACTTTAAAAAACAAAAATTCTTTATCCTTGTACTTATAATTTGTCCTTTTCTTAAACCTATTGATAACCGTTTTATGTTTGAATATGTCACTTAATGTTCACTGTAAATATGGTTATGGCCACTACACTTGGGGTCACGAAAATAGTTTTTATGTGAAAAAATATTAAGGAAATCATGAAATTGTATCTACTCTTTTGTATAAATAAATGTGCCTACTTCAGCTGAAGTGAGGTATAATTATTTGAAAATACTGTGAGCTTGTCGAAAAGTATTTATATGATTTGTCTGATTGATGCAGAGATATATAGTAGAGTGAACTAGTATATATATAATTTCTTTGTGATTAAGCATAGCAGTTATTCTAATTGCAAAAATTGTCATTGATATCTAAAATGAGTTCCTTGTGAACATTGTTTTTTGGTACACAATGCAAATATGAAGCACTGACTGTGGTAATAATGACTTGCATTGCAGGAAGCCAGAAAAGATTCAAAGGTTTGAAACCTTTTAAAATCAACTATTTTGCTAATATTCCTGCATTGACGGAATAGGAGGGACCAAATGATACAAAAGATATGGATTGGTATGTTACAGTCCGGCTATATCTCAAACTGGAGTTTAGCTTTTGCTAGATAGAGCTGAAAACAGGGGTCCGAGGTAGCCAAAACTAGTTCAGCCAAAGAATTGCATGCACTACACAGGCAGGACAACAAATCAGCCTGTAAATTAAATCTGATGCATCAGCATTCAATGTACTTTTGGAACCTATACAACTTTGCTTATAATTTGATTAAATCTGCCACAAGGTAAATCATGTTTTCATATGCACTGTCATCAGTTAGTACAATAAATGTTTTACAATAAAATTGAAGATTTATGTGTGAAATTTGATAATTAGAATCTGTGGTTTGTCTTGGAGATCTTGAATGACCTATGTTTGAAAATTGTCATGTTGTGTTAAGAACTTCAGGGCACAACATGCATGTACATTGTGTGCTTTAGGTCTTTAGCAGTAGCTGTGGTCCAAGCAGAAACAAACATACATGAATATGCCCTGTACTTGAGTAAGAGTCTACATTCAAGTCAACAAAGGAATTAATGTCGCTTTGAGGGGAATTATCCTTCTCGAATCTTACCTGGGATAAGATTGCCTTGAATGAAATGGGATACTTAAAGCACAGGGTGGGTTCAGACAGGTAGATTTTAGTGGTTATGGATCACCTAGTTTAGAGGCCTGAGGAGAATGTGGTTGAGAAGGTGAACAATGGAAGATCATCGTATTTTGGAGGAAAGAAGTCCCGAAATGCACTGGAGCAAGATAGAGCGAGGTTTATCTAAAACAATGAAAGATTTGCGACATAGTTTAAGAAATGACTTACATTGAGACAATTTTTGGAATGGCTGAGTGTTAAAGAGCTCTTTACAATTCACTATAAAAAGTGAACATGGAAAGAGTAGCTTATGAAACACTATCCTTTCAGAGGGTATAGTTTAATCCACTTTGCATCTTACACAAGATTTTGTACGGTCTTGATAACATTTGTTTTCCGGACAGATTCCTTAGACATGTCACATCTCATTGATTCAATCAAATTCTCTACTGTTCCATTTGGGTCTGAAGTTCAAACTTTCATACATAGGAAGTCGCTCTCTCCACTATCTGGGACCAAAACTCTGGAATAACCTGCCCCTCAATTTACGAAATTTGCCCAACAATCCTGTTTTTTTAACTCCATTCAAACACCCCTATTTTCTCTTTGCTGCTAGACTTCTCACCGGTATTGCTCTTCTGTTAATATTTTCCTGTTTTTCCCATGGCTGGTTCTATTCAGTGTTTTGATAATGTTTAGTTAATGCGTGCTTTATAAATAAAGAATTAAATGCTTTGGGCATCATTGTGGTTGATCCATCTTTTCATGCTTCATATTAATGAGCAATGGCAGCAGTGATATGATGAATTTTAAGTTCTAAATGGTAAGGAAATTTGGGAGCGTGGAGTTGATATTGAAATCAATTATGTAGAAAGTGCAGTGGTGCAAACGAAGGAGCTTATTTACAAGGCCATTTCGCTGCCGGCACATCACATTTATTGTTGCACCGGTAGCACAATGGGCTTCCCTATATTTACAAGGCCATGTAAAGTCACCCTGTGTGACGTTTCATGGCCTTGTAAATATATTTCCCTTTCATGCATAACTCTGCCTGAACTGAATGTTTCATGAGTGTTGCTGTGGGTGAAGAACTGTCCTTGTGCACTGCTGGGGCATTGGAGAAATGGTACACGCTGCTGCACTGCACCGGCCAGACCTTTGTCATTTCATCGTGCAGTGGGGCTGTCTCCATGCTACAGGTTATGGATTTTCCTTAATTTCACCACAAGTGCCCCGTAGAGAGTGGTTAATGTTAGTATCAGTGGCGGCTGGCATCTACAGGGAGACGGTGGGTGGGCGCGCGAACAATAGATATATAATTTTTTTTTAAAGCGTGCAAATAATATATTAAAAGAAAAACTCTTCCCTTCCAGTACACTACGTCCTTCAGTCCGGACCTTTTTTCACTGGAACTGTATGCAAAATCTCCCTTGGCCACTCCTGGCGCTGCTCTCACCAGTATGACAACAGCGATGCGATTGGTGGGAGCGGCCTCACTCTGCGCTCCACAGTGTTCTGGAGGCATTTTGCAGTAGTTAAACAGCTGGACTAGAGATGTTTGAAGTGCATATATCTGGTTGGCTGTCCAAAGACAGAATGCCACCTTAAACAGTGCAATGCACTTTAAACAGTGCACAGCCAGCCCACCTGCCTTTCTGCTGAGCAAGATGCTGCTGTCATTCAGCAGCGGCCCCGCCTCCCTCTGGCGCTCTGTTTTGGCAGGAGCATAAAAAATGAAATAATAAATTATTGTTTTCTTTTTCCTCTCTGGGGCAATAGGGGTGCTTTTAAGTGGGGGCAATGCCCCTCCACTCCAACAGAGGAGCTGGCTCCCCTCTGGTCAGTATATCTGTGGGTTCTACAGGGACTGGTAATCCTTGGTGTATTGAGCGACCTAGCCATGTATTCTACGTCATTGCACCTTTGTTTATTTTAATTTATTTTGGAGTTTTTAACTACACTAGGGGAGAGGAGTTGGCCTAAAGGCTAGGGCGGTCGACCTTGAATCTGAGGAACTGGGTACGAGTCTCAGCAACGGCGCTGAACATCCTGAGATTCTGGGCAAATCACTTAATCTCCCCGTGCCTAACAAATAAATGAATGTGTCCTCATGTAACGCAACTGGTGCTATGTAAAGCGCTCTGATACCCGATACCTTCGGGTCAAGTTTGCGCTATATAAAACTCTGTAAAATAAAAATTAAAAAAACATGGAGAAATACTTTTATTTCTCCTCGTGTTTTCCTCTTTCTATGCGTGCTGTATTCTGCAACACACATTGAAAGAGGAAAATGCCTTTAATTACTGTTTTTGTGCAGGAATGTGTCCCTTTTATTTTGATGTACGGCAGTGCAGCAGGAAGACTTGCTGAGTTGACGTTCATCAAAGTAGTACAAATGTGGCACGAAGTGCGGGTGGTATCATGATGATAAGATTAAAGCTAAGGAGTGCAATGTGATTGTAAGATGTTGAGTTAGATTGATGTAGGGATCAAGGGAGGGAGGAAAGGTTCTGAATTCTCTGATCCTTTTGAAATGGTGGAAACTGGAAGTGATTCAATCAATATAATTGTTGGAAGAGTGTAAACTTTCAGTACGGAAGCTCTGTACATAAATATAAGTGATAAAATGAGGAGGGGCGTGTTTGTAGATTTGGATTACCGAATGTTACAGGGATATGTTGAATAGGTATTTAGGGAGGATAGGGGATTAGAAAACAGAGTGTGTTGAGGATGTGAGAGGTGGACAGATAGCACACGTCGAGGAGCTGCAACATAATTTAGATCTTGGTGAAAAAAGAAACAATGATAAGGTATTGCTATATCTGTACCAAGACCTTATCAGAGATTACATGCATACAGTAGAAGCCTGTACGCTTGTTGCACAGACTGATAGCATGTTGCTGAATGCTGCACTCACAGCTTGTTTAAGCATCCTCTCTGCCTACACTACAGGCAATGTCCTGTCTCTAGTGTGATATTTTATGACTGGACCTTTTTGGCTCGGACTCCATAGAGGTGTGACATAGGTGTCAGAGGGCACTGCCATGAAAGCTTGTTTTAGCATGTTGGGTTTGCAGTTTCACGCAGCCGAATAACGGCGTGTACTACTAAGCCCTCTGTATGGCATAGTCATTGGCGAGTCCCCAGGCTGGGGAAGATGCTGCAAATGGCAATGAGATAGGGGATAAAGAACCTAAAGAATTACCATGCTCTCCCAGAGAGTTTGCTGTGGTCCATGCAAGCTGCTTGTGCATGCCATGTGTGTCGCTGTCAAAGAATGGAATCAATACTTCATGCATGTGGAGTCAAAGCACAACTCCAGCCTCTGTAAAGCAGGTGAAGACAACAGAAGAGTTTCAAAAAATCTGCACATCAATGGTCAAGGACCAGTTGGCCAGGCCAGACATAAAGGTACCGTCCTGCAGCACAATCTAAAGTTGTACATAATGAGGAGTGTTAACAATGTAAGCACATTCCACCTGGTTTAAGAAGCGCAGCTGCTGACAATCCTAACTTGCAAACAAACGCTGTGCACAGAAGCTCTGCAAGGCGGAGATCAATCAGGTGTTAGAAAATTTAAATTTACATTTAGAGGAAAGGAAATACATGACTTACTGAATACACTAAAGAGTTTCATCGTTCTACAACACTCTGTGAAGTTGGCTCAAGGAAAAGTGTTCAGAGTTGTGCTTACGGAGCTGTCCATACCCGAAGTGGTTCGTTCACAAAGTTGCAGAGTAGGGCTCAGAACAACTTCACAGGTCTTTGAAAAATAAGGAGCAGAAAGCAACTCTTGGAATAGTGACATTTTTCAGATGAATACAAAGAAAGTCATGTTTCCAGCTATCATTAAAGATGTGTCAGTGGCCAGCAAGTTGCAGATTGTCACAGATGAGGTGCCATAAGCAAGTCACATGGATCCACCTGTTGCATCAGTAAGTTCCACACTGGTCTACAACGCTGCTGCATTCCTGAATCCACCACCACCTTTTGATACTGCCAAAAAGAAAAATATTGGCGAATGATGGACTGCTTGGATACAGACATTTGATGATTATATTGATGCACTCGAAGAGACTGATAAAAAAGAATATCAAGTATCTCAAGAATCTTGCTGGTGATGGTGTGAAAAAAGTCATTAAAAAAATGCTGCAAACTGACAAAAAAATTACATATTGTCAGATTAAAGAAATGCTGAATCCCAAAGTCAATCCAGTACCAAACGTTGATTACGAAAGATACATTTTCAATCAAGAAAGCCAAAAAGTTGTTGAAACCATTGATGAATTTGTGGAGAGACTCAATACGCTAATAAAACACTGTAAGTTCAATTAATATAATGATGAGGAAGGTATGCGACTAATTGCGATTGATAGATGCTTGTCAGATTCATTCAGATGACGAATGCTGAGAGAAACCCTTAGTCTGGAGTGGGAGTTGATGGCTACTAGAGCTGAGGAGCATGCTGAAAGACATGCTGCTGACATGGAGGCCACAGGTGCCCAGAGTGAATCAGTCATAAGTATAAAAAGTAAGCCATAGCAAGAGACTGAAGGACACTAAGTGATGTCTACACATAAAAAGAAGTTATGTTTTTGATATGGATTTTCATTTCCACACAAAGGTAAATGTTTCGCCATTGAGAATATATGTAAAGGCTATGGGAAAGAGAACCATTTTGTGACGGTTAACACAGTGAAGAAAAAGTGAGTGCATGCGAAGACAAAATGGTCTCCATAACATTTCAGAAGAAACGTTTGACACACACCTATCAAGAGGCAATATCAATGGATTCAAATTGACACTGAACCCAGTCGATCGTCTTCTAAATCATCAATAAAGAGTTTGTCTGGCTCAATATCAAGTGAAAGTAAGGCAGATGGTTGCACCATGTTGATGTTTACCTCAGAGCTCAGAGAAACGTGCGTTTGTTGGACTAGCTACATGTGAGGCAGTGCAAGAAAAGTTGACATTCCAAGGCACCAAATTCATACCAACACTGTACGAAAATTAAATTGAAAATAAATGATTGCTCAATAGCGTTCATTATCAACAGTGGTCCATCAATAAACAAAATGCCTAAAGAGAAATGCAATGAATTATCTCCATTGCTCCAATGTACGCAATCCAACAACTGAAGTGTACACATTGTTACATTTACACCCATGAAAAATGTTAAGGTTCATTTGTCGCGACCATGAAACACAAGAAAACAAATGTGAAAGCACCTATAAATGTGCTGCAAGACACAGCTGCAAGTGCTTGTCTGCTCAGTTTCAATACTGCTGCTGACATGGGACTGATTTCTGTGAATTACAAAATGAATGCTCATCACAAAATATTAAGTCAATTTCCACATTGTTTCATGGTTTGGGAAAGCTTAAGACTATGAAAGTTAAATTGCATAATAATGAAGATGTTCATCCTTTTGCTTAGATACACAGATGAGTTGCTTTTCATTTACAAGATGCTGTTGTAAAAGAACTTGAATCGTTACATAAGCATGACATTATTGAGCGTTCAACTTTTCTGACAGGACGAGCATCTCGCATAGTGGAAGTGCCCAAAAAGGATAGTGAAGGAGCTGTACGCATATACGGTCGTTGAGCAAGAACGACACCCAGATCCACACATTGCTGACATGATAACACAAATAAATGGTACAACAATTTTTGCTTGTCATGATTTAAATAAAGTTTATCATAAGTTGAAACTCAAAGACATTACAGGCATATTACAAGCTTTTCTCATCATCATCATCATCAGCTTTATTCATTTTTTACCCATAAAAGCACAGAAAAGACAATGCATAACATACAGAATAAATATATACACTACCACAAAAACATGCAGATTATTATAAAATCCACAAAATTAAAAACGGTTTCTAAACATTTTGGTCTGTTTCAATATAAGAGACTCTGTTTTAGTGTGTCATCAAGTGCATAGCTTTTCCAAGATTTCATTTGACGTGTCATACAGCCTGTTGTGAATGCAATAAATTATAGCAATGACACATTGATTTTCAGAGCTACACAGAAGGAGTATGATAAAGCTCTCACCAAGTATGCTGCTTACTTACTGATGCAGGCCTGACTTTGAATGCAACAAGTGTTAGATCCACAAAACAATGTCAGTAGCCTTTGTTAATTTGGTCTTACGGTGTGCAATGTGCGGAGCCCAAGATCCAGCTGCAGCAAAAGTTAAACTTAGAAATGAAAAAGTGCTGGTGCATTTCAGGCTATTATTGCCAACTCTATGGGTGGACAACAGTATTTCGTTGTGCCACAGGCCATAATGTAAAATTGGTCTGCAAATCTAATGCGCCTATAAATTCAACAAAACCATGGACTACGAGGTGCAGGGCTCTTGGCGTCTTTGCCATTAGCACTGCGTCATCCGCATACAGGAGTGAGGGTAGCGCAGAGACTTTAATTTTTAGGACATCTGGTGTGATGTTCATTAAAAAAGGATGCAAGATGTTAGTATATAAAATTAATTAATGTGGGGCTAAAACACATCCTTGTCTCAGTCCGTGAAAACCTACCATATCTTTTGTGATTCATCCATCCAGTAGGCCAAAAGAGTTGACCAGAGCTTTGAGCGATTAATGCAATCAAACTCTGAGGTCAAATCCATGAAAGCTAAATATGAGGTAGATTGTTTAGGTATGGTATATTTGCCAATAATCAAGCAGAAGTGTAAACATTGCTCAATAGTGTCAACTCGATTCATGAATCCATATTGGCAAGAGTGCAAAATAGACTTTTTCAACTTTGGGAATTCTCTGGAGTGGAAAACTCTACAGAGGGGCAAAGGAGCCTCCTGTGCATTTGTAAGTTTGTGTTACGATCCAAATTTTGAAATACTCACTCCCCACCCATTCTATGGGTGTACAAATGCAAATTTCTGCATACGAATAGCAGAAAAATAGATACAAATAAAAGCTTTTAGGACCACCAGAAATCCTTTCTTGGATTCCTGGCACACATAAAAATGGTACATTTGGTCATAAACTCATGTTTACGACTGTATGTACCATTGTGAATAAAGCCTGTGTATTCTAACAGTACACATCAACATTTTAACTGGACTATTGATTGATATCATAACACTGTCTTGTATGTAACCCTAAGAGGAGGTGCACGGAAGATCCCAAACTGTAATTTGTAACTCTTTATAAAAGGGGGCATCTGGGGACTAAACAAGGACAATATATAACTGTAGACATGTGTATAATAAGGTAACGGAGCTTGTAAAAAAAAATATTGGGAAAGGAGCTTACCCGTACTTGGATGTATTGAAATGGCGCATCCAACCTATAATTGTGGAGGCACTGGTTTAGTTTAGTGAATTCATAAGGTTAATATGTGATTATGGTGCTCACCCTGTGATTTTTAAACGAATATAGGGATAAAGCTTTATCCCTATATTCGTTTAAAAATCGCAGGTCATATATTGTCCTTGTTTAGTCCCCAGATACACTGTCCTGATGAGACCCGGTATCTAGAGAGGGTCGAAACGCCGTCGACGAAATTAGGAAAAGTGACAACTTTAAAAAACAAAAATTCTTTATCCTTGTACTTATAATTTGTCCTTTTCTTAAACCTATTGATAACCGTTTAATGTTTGAATATGTCACTTAATGTTCACTGTAAATATGGTTATGGTCACTACACTTGGGGTCACGAAAACAGTTTTTATGTGAAAAAATATTAAGGAAATCATTAAATTGTATCTACTCTTTTGTATAAATAAATGTGCCTACTTCAGCTGAAGTGAGGTATAATTATTTGAAAATACTGTGAGCTTGTCGAAAAGTATTTATATGATTTGTCTGATTGATGCAGAGATATATAGTAGAGTGAACTAGTATATATATAATTTCTTTGTGATTAAGCATAACAGTTATTCTAATTGCAAAAATTGTCATTGATATCTAAAATGAGTTCCTTGTGATCATTGTTTTTTGGTACACAATGCAAATATGAAGCACTGACTGTGGTAATAATGACTTGCATGGCAGGAAGCCAGAAAAGATTCAAAGGTTTGAAACCTTTTAAAATCAACTATTTTGCTAATATTCCTGCATTGATGGAATAGGAGGGACCAAATGATACAAAAGATATGGATTGGTATGTTACAGTCCGGCTATATCTCAAACTGGAGTTTAGCTTTTGCTAGATAGAGCGGAAAACAGGGGTCCGAGGTAGCCAAAACTAGTTCAGCCAAAGAATTGCATGCACTACACAGGCAGGACAACAAATCAGCCTGTAAATTAAATCTGATGCATCAGCATTCAATGTACTTTTGGAACCTCTACAACTTTGCTTATAATTTGATTACATCTGCCACAAGGTTAATCATGTTTTCATATGCACTGTCATCAGCTAGTACAATAAATGTTTTACAATAAAATTGAAGATTTTTGTGTGAAATTTGATAATTAGAATCTGTGGTTTGTCTTGGAGATCTTGAATAACCTATGTTTGAAAATTGTCATGTTGTGTTAAGAACTTCAGGGCACAACATGCATGTACATTGTGTGCTTTAGGTCTTTAGCAGTAGCTGTGGTCCAAGCAGAAACAAACATACATGAATATGCCCTGTACTTGAGTAAGAGTCTACATTCAAGTCAACAAAGGAATTAATGTCGCTTTGAGGGGAATTATCCTTCTCGAATCTTACCTGGGATAAGATTGCCTTGAATGAAATGGGATACTTAAAGCACAGGGTGGGTTTAGACAGGTAGATTTTAGTGCTTATGGATCACCTAGTTTAGAGGCCTGAGGAGAATGTGGTTGAGAAGTTGAACAATGGAAGATCATCGTATTTTGGAGGAAAGAAGTCCCGAAATGCACTGGAGCAAGATAGAGCGAGGTTTATCTAAAACAATGAAAGATTTGCGTCATAGTTTAAGAAATGACTTACATTGAGACAATTTTTGGAATGGCTGAGTGTTAAAGAGCTCTTTACAATTCACTATAAAAAGTGAACATGGAAAGAGTAGCTTATGAAACACTATCCTTTCTGAGTGTATAGTTTAATCCACTTTGCATCTTACACAAGATTTTGTACGGACTTGATAACATTTGTTTTCCGGACAGATTCCTTAGACATGTCACATCTCATTGATTCAATCAAATTCTCTACTGTTCCATTTGGGTCTGAAGTTCAAACTTTCATACATACGAAGTCGCTCTCTCCACTATCTAGGACCAAATCTCTGGAATAACCTGCCCCTCAATTTACGAAATTTGCCCAACAATCCTGTTTTTTTAACTCCATTCAAACACCCCTATTTTCTCTTTGCTGCTAGACTTCTCACCGGTATTGCTCTTCTGTTAATATTTTCCTGTTTTTCCCATGGCTGGTTCTATTCAGTGTTTTGATAATGTTTAGTTAATGCGTGCTTTATAAATAAAGAATTAAATGCTTTGGGCATCATTTTGGTTGATCCATCTTTTCATGCTTCATATTAATGAGCAATGGCAGCAGTGGTATGATGAATTTTAAGTTCTAAATGGTAAGTAAATTTGGGAGCGTGGAGTTGGTATTGAAATCAATTATGTAGAAAGTGCAGTGGTGCAAACGAAGGAGCTTATTTACAAGGCCATTTCGCTGCCGGCACATCACATTTATTGTTGCACCGGTAGCACAATGGGCTTCCCTATATTTACAAGGCCATGTAAAGTCACCCTGTGTGACGTTTCATGGCCTTGTAAATATATTTCCCTTTCATGCATAACTCCTCCTGAACTGAATGTTTCATGAGTGTTGCTGTGGGTGAAGAACTGTCCTCGTGCACTGCTGGGGCATTGGAGAAATGGTACACGCTGCTGCACTGCACCGGCCAGACCTTTGTCATTTCATCGTGCAGTGGGGCTGTCTCCATGCTACAGGTTATGGATTTTCCTTAATTTCACCACAAGTGCCCCGTAGAGAGTGGTTAATGTTAGTATCAGTGGCGGCTGGCATCTACAGGGAGACGGTGGGTGGGCGCGCGAACAATAGATATGTAATTTTTTTAAAGCGTGCAAATAATATATTAAAAGAAAAACTCTTCCCTTCCAGTACACTACGTCCTTCAGTCCGGACCTTTTTTCACTGGAACTGTATGCAAAATCTCCCTTGGCCACTCCTGGCGCTGCTCTCACCAGTATGACAACAGCGATGCGATTGGTGGGAGTGGCCTCACTCTGCGCTCCACAGTGTTCTGGAGGCATTTTGCAGTAGTTAAACAGCTGGACTAGAGATGTTTGAAGTGCATATATCTGGTTGGCTGTCCAAAGACAGAATGCCACCTTAAACAGTGCAATGCACTTTAAACAGTGCACAGCCAGCCCACCTGCCTTTCTGCTGAGCAAGATTCTGCTGTCATTCAGCAGCGGCCCGCCTCCCTCTGGCGCTCTGTTTTGGCAGGAGCATAAAAAATGAAATAATAAATTATTGTTTTCTTTTTCCTCTCTGGGGCAATAGGGGTGCTTTTAAGTGGGGGCAATGCCCCTCCACTCCAACAGAGGAGCTGGCTCCGCTCTGGTCAGTATATCTGTGGGTTCTACAGGGACTGGTAATCCTTGGTGTATTGAGCGACCTAGCCATGTATTCTACGTCATTGCACCTTTGTTTATTTTAATTTATTTTGGAGTTTTTAACTACACTAGGGGAGAGGAGTTGGCCTAAAGGCTAGGGCGGTCAACCTTGAATCTGAGGAACTGGGTTCGAGTCTCAGCAACGACGCTGAACATCCTGAGATTCTGGGCAAATCACTTAATCTCCCCGTGCCTAACAAATAAATGAATGTGTCCTCATGTAACGCAACTGGTGCTATGTAAAGCGCTCTGATACCCGATACCTTCGGGTTAAGTTTGCGCTATATAAAACTCTGTAAAATAAAAATTTAAAAAACATGGAGAAATACTTTTATTTCTCCTCGTGTTTTCCTCTTTCTATGCGTGCTGTATTCTGCAACACACATTGAAAGAGGAAAATGCCTTTAATTACTGTTTTTGTGCAGGAATGTGTCCCTTTTATTTTGATGTACGGCAGTGCAGCAGGAAGACTTGCTGAGCTGACGTTCATCAAAGTAGTACAAATGTGGCACGAAGTGCGGGTGGTATCATGATGATAAGATTAAAGCTAAGGAGTGCAATGTGATTGTAAGATGTTGAGTTAGATTGATGTAGGGATCAAGGGAGGGAGGAAAGGTTCTGAATTCTCTGATCCTTTTGAAATGGTGGAAACTGGAAGTGATTCAATCAATATAATTGTTGGAAGAGTGTAAACTTTCAGTACGGAAGCTCTGTACATAAATATAAGTGATAAA
Organism: Lissotriton helveticus; assembly: GCF_964261635.1. NCBI lineage: Eukaryota > Metazoa > Chordata > Amphibia > Caudata > Salamandridae > Lissotriton > Lissotriton helveticus. Next base: position 266,820,162 of record NC_136068.1, on the reverse strand, counting down.
ATGAGGAGGGGCGTGTTTGTAGATTTGGATTACCGAATGTTACAGGGTTATGTTGAAGAGGTATTTAGGGAGGATAGGGGGATTAGAAAACAGAGTGTGTTGAGGATGTGAGAGGTGGACAGATAGCACACGTCGAGGAGCTGCAACATAATTTAGATCTTGGTGAAAAAAGAAACAATGGTAAGGTATTGCTATATCTGTACCAAGAGCTTATCAGAGATTACATGCATACAGTAGAAGCCTGTACGCTTGTTGCACAGACTGATAGCATGTTGCTGAATGCTGCACTCACAGCTTGTTTAAGCATCCTCTCTGCCTACACTACAGACAATGTCCTGTCTCTAGTGTGATATTTTATGACTGGACCTTTTTGGCTCGGACTCCATAGAGGTGTGACATAGGTGTCAGAGGGCACTGCCATGAAAGCTTGTTTTAGCATGTTGGGTTTGCAGTTTCACGCAGCCGAATAACGGCGTGTACTACTAAGCCCTCTGTATGGCATAGTCATTGGCAAGTCCCCAGGCTGGGGAAGACGCTGCAAATGGCAATAAGATAGGGGATAAAGAACCTAAAGAATTACCATGCTCTCCCAGAGAGTTTGCTGTGGTCCATGCAAGCTGCTTGTGCATGCCATGTGTGTCGCTGTCAAAGAATGGAATCAATACTTCATGCATGTGGAGTCAAAGCACAACTCCAGCCTCTGTAAAGCAGGTGAAGACAACAGAAGAGTTTCAAAAAATCTGCACATCAATGGTCAAGGACCTGTTGGCCAGGCCAGACATAAAGGTATCGTCCTTCAGCACAATCTAAAGTTGTACATTATGAGGAGTGTTAACAATGTAAGCAGATTCCACCTGGTTTAAGAAGCGCAGCTGCTGATAATCCTAACTTGCAAACGAACGCTGTGCACAGAAGCTCTGCAAGGCGGAGATCAATCAGGTGTTAAAAAATTTAAATTTACATTTAGAGGAAAGGAAATACATGACTTACTGAATACACTAAAGAGTTTCATCGTTCTACAACACTCTGTGAAGTTGGCTCAAGGAAAAGTGTTCAGAGTTGTGCTTACGGAGCTGTCCATACCCGAAGTGGTTCGTTCACAAAGTTGCAGAGTAGGGCTCAGAACAACTTCACAGGTCTTTGAAAAATAAGGAGCAGAGAGCAACTCTTGGAATAGTGACATTTTTCAGATGAATACAAAGAAAGTCATGTTTCCAGCTATCATTAAAGATGTGTCAGTGGCCAGCAAGTTGCAGATTGTCACAGATGAGGTGCCAAAAGCAAGTCACATGGATCCACCTGTTGCATCAGTAAGTTCCACACTGGTCTACAACGCTGCTGCATTCCTGAATCCACCACCATCTTTCGATACTGCCAAAAAGCAAAATATTGGCGAATGATGGACTGCTTGGATACAGACATTTGATGATTATATTGATGCACTCGAAGAGACTGATAAAAAAGAATATCAAGTATCTCAAGAATCTTGCTGGTGATGGTGTGAAAAAAGTCATTAAAAAAATGCTGCAAACTGACAAAAAAATTACATATTGTCAGATTAAAGAAATGCTGAATCCCAAAGTCAATCCAGTACCAAACTTTGATTACGAAAGATACATTTTCAATCAAGAAAGCCAAAAAGTTGGTGAAACCATTGATGAATTTGTGGAGAGACTCAATACGCTAATAAAGCACTGTAAGTTCAATTAATATAATGATGAGGAAGGTATGCGACTAATTGCGATTGATAGATGCTTGTCAGATTCATTCAGATGACGAATGCTGAGAGAAACCCTTAGTCTGGAGTGGGAGTTGATGGCTACTAGAGCTGAGGAGCATGCTGAAAGACATGCTGCTGACATGGAGGCCACAGGTGCCCAGAGTGAATCAGTCATAAGTATAAAAAGTAAGCCATAGCAAGAGACTGAAGGACACAAAGTGATGTCTACACATAAAAAGAAGTTATGTTTTTGATGTGGATTTTCATTTCCACACAAAGGTAAATGTTTCGCCATTGAGAATATATGTAAAGGCTATGGGAAAGAGAACCATTTTGTGACGGTTAACACAGTGAAGAAAAAGTGAGTGCATGCGAAGACAAAATGGTCTCCATAACATTTCAGAAGAAACATTTGACACACACCTATCAAGAGGCAATATCAATTGATTCAAATTGACACTGAACCCAGTCGATCGTCTTCTAAATCATCAATAAAGAGTTTGTCTGGCTCAATATCAAGTGAAAGTAAGGCAGATGGTTGCACCATGTTGATGTTTACCTCAGAGCTCAGAGAAACGTGCGTTTGTCGGACTAGCTACATGTGAGGCAGTGCAAGAAAAGTCGACATTCCAAGGCACCAAATTCATACCAACACTGTACGAAAATTAAATTGAAAATAAATGATTGCTCTATAGCGTTCATTATCAACAGTGGTCCATCAATAAACAAAATGCCTAAAGAGAAATGCAATGAATTATCTCCATTGCTCCAATGTACGCAATCCAAAAACTGAAGTGTACATATTGTTACATTTACACCCCTGAAAAATGTTAAGGTTCATTTGTTGGGACCATGAAACACAAGAAAACAAATGTGAAAGCACCTATAAATGTGCTGCAAGACACAGCTGCAAGTGCTTGTCTGCTCAGTTTCAATACTGCTGCTGACATGGGACTGATTTCTGAGAATTACAAAATGAATGCTCATCACAAAATATTAAGTCAATTTCCACATTGTTTCATGGTTTGGGAAAGCTTAAGACTATGAAAGTTAAATTGCATAATAATGAAGATGTTCATCCTTTTGCTTAGATACACAGATGAGTTGCTTTTCATTTACAAGATGCTGTTGTAAAAGAACTTGAATCGTTACATAAGCATGACATTATTGAGCGTTCAACTTTTCTGACAGCACAAGCATCTCGCATAGTGGAAGTGCCCAAAAAGGATAGTGAAGGAGCTGTACGCATATACGGTCGTTGAGCAAGAACGACACCCAGATCCACACATTGCTGACATGATAACACAATTAAATGGTACAACAAATTTTGCTTGTCATGATTTAAATAAAGTTTATCATAAGTTGAAACTCAAAGAGATTACAGGCATATTACAACCTTTTCTCATCATCATCATCATCATCAGCTTTATTCATTTTTTTACCCATAAAAGCACAGAAAAGACAATGCATAACATACAGAATAAATATATACACTACCACAAAAACAAGCAGATTATTATAAAATCCACAAAATTAAAAACGGTTTCTAAACATTTTGGTCTGTTTCAATATAAGAGACTCTGTTTTAGTGTGTCATCAAGTGCATAGCTTTTCCAAGATTTCATTTGACGTGTCATACAGCCTGTTGTGAATGCAATAAATTATAGCAATGACACATTGATTTTCAGAGCTACACAGAAGGAGTATGATAAAGCTCTAACCAAGTATGCTGCTTACTTACTGATGCAGGCCTGACTTTGTGGCAGGGTATACTCAGACATGAGTCCCTTGCTCACTGCTCCATCAGGATTCAAGCAAACCGGGCCGACGACGGCTGAAATGCCAGAAACCGGTCCCCGGAAGCTTGTCTCCTTTCTGGTGAAGAATTGGCTTGGTAGTTTGGTCTGCCCTGTTCCCATGATGCACTGGACCAGGGACAGACTAATTTGCATATAGCCAGGTTCTGAGCTGGGATGGGGCAGTGAGCTAAATAACGGTGATGGATCAAGCCCTGATCTTTGGACTGGGTAAGAGTGGTCTGCTTAATTCAGACACTCTGTTCATCACCACCCCCTTTTCTGAATCATTTTTGGCCACTATAGGTGTGGCAGGGTATACTCAGACATGAGTCCCTTGCTCACTGCTCCATCAGGATTCAAGCAAACCGGGCCGACGACGGCTGAAATGCCAGAAACCGGTCCCCGGAAGCTTGTCTCCTTTCTGGTGAAGAATTGGCTTGGTAGTTTGGTCTGCCCTGTTCCCATGATGCACTGGGCCAGGGACAGACTAATTTGCATATAGCCAGGTTCTGAGCTGGGATGGGGCAGTGAGCTAAATAACGGTGATGGATCAAGCCCTGATCTTTGGACTGGGTAAGAGTGGTATGCTTAATTCAGACACTCTGTTCATCACCACCCCCTTTTCTGAATCATTTTTGGCCACTATAGGTGTGGCAGGGTATACTCAGACATGAGTCCCTTGCTCACTGCTCTATCAGGATTCAAGCAAACCGGGCCGACGACGGCTGAAATGCCAGAAACCGGTCCCCGGAAGCTTGTCTCCTTTCTGGTGAAGAATTGGCTTGGTAGTTTGGTCTGCCCTGTTCCCATGATGCACTGGGCCAGGGACAGACTAATTTGCATATAGCCAGGTTCTGAGCTGGGATGGGGCAGTGAGCTAAATAACGGTGATGGATCAAGCCCTGATCTTTGGACTGGGTAAGAGTGGTCTGCTTAATTCAGACACTCTGTTCATCACCACCCCCTTTTCTGAATCATTTTTGGCCACTATAGATGTGGCAGGGTATACTCAGACATGAGTCCCTTGCTCACTGCTCCATCAGGATTCAAGCAAACCGGGCCGACGACGGCTGAAATGCCAGAAACCGGTCCCCGGAAGCTTGCCTCCTTTCTGGTGAAGAATTGGCTTGGTAGTTTGGTCTGCCCTGTTCCCATGATGCACTGGACCAGGGACAGACTAATTTGCATATAGCCAGGTTCTGAGCTGGGATGGGACAGTGAGCTAAATAACGGTGATGGATCAAGCCCTGATCTTTGGACTGGGTAAGAGTGGTCTGCTTAATTCAGACACTCTGTTCATCACCACCCCCTTTTCTGAATCATTTTTGGCCACTATAGGTGTGGCAGGGTATACTCGACCATGAGTCCCTTGCTCACTGCTCCATCAGGATTCAAGCAAACCGGGCCGACGACGGCTGAAATGCCAGAAACCGGTCCCCGGAAGCTTGTCTCCTTTCTGGTGAAGAATTGGCTTGGTAGTTTGGTCTGCCCTGTTCCCATGATGCACTGGGCCAGGGACAGACTAATTTGCATATAGCCAGGTTCTGAGCTGGGATGGGGCAGTGAGCTAAATAACGGTGATGGATCAAGCCCTGATCTTTGGACTGGGTAAGAGTGGTCTGCTTAATTCAGACACTCTGTTCATCACCACCCCCTTTTCTGAATCATTTTTGGCCACTATAGGTGTGGCAGGGTATACTCAGACATGAGTCCCTTGCTCACTGCTCTATCAGGATTCAAGCAAACCGGGCCGACGACGGCTGAAATGCCAGAAACCGGTCCCCGGAAGCTTGTCTCCTTTCTGGTGAAGAATTGGCTTGGTAGTTTGGTCTGCCCTGTTCCCATGATGCACTGGGCCAGGGACAGACTAATTTGCATATAGCCAGGTTCTGAGCTGGGATGGGGCAGTGAGCTAAATAACGGTGATGGATCAAGCCCTGATCTTTGGACTGGGTAAGAGTGGTCTGCTTAATTCAGACACTCTGTTCATCACCACCCCCTTTTCTGAATCATTTTTGCCCACTATAGATGTGGCAGGGTATACTCAGACATGAGTCCCTTGCTCACTGCTCCATCAGGATTCAAGCAAACCGGGCCGACGACGGCTGAAATGCCAGAAACCGGTCCCCGGAAGCTTGTCTCCTTTCTGGTGAAGAATTGGCTTGGTAGTTTGGTCTGCCCTGTTCCCATGATGCACTGGGCCAGGGACAGACTAATTTGCATATAGCCAGGTTCTGAGCTGGGATGGGGCAGTGAGCTAAATAACGGTGATGGATCAAGCCCTGATCTTTGGACTGGGTAAGAGTGGTCTGCTTAATTCAGACACTCTGTTCATCACCACCCCCTTTTCTGAATCATTTTTGGCCACTATAGGTGTGGCAGGGTATACTCAGACATGAGTCCCTTGCTCACTGCTCCATCAGGATTCAAGCAAACCGGGCCGACGACGGCTGAAATGCCAGAAACCGGTCCCCGGAAGCTTGTCTCCTTTCTGGTGAAGAATTGGCTTGGTAGTTTGGTCTGCCCTGTTCCCATGATGCACTGGACCAGGGACAGACTAATTTGCATATAGCCAGGTTCTGAGCTGGGATGGGGCAGTGAGCTAAATAACGGTGATGGATCAAGCCCTGATCTTTGGACTGGGTAAGAGTGGTCTGCTTAATTCAGACACTCTGTTCATCACCACCCCCTTTTCTGAATCATTTTTGGCCACTATAGGTGTGGCAGGGTATACTCAGACATGAGTCCCTTGCTCACTGCTCCATCAGGATTCAAGCAAACTGGGCCGACGACGGCTGAAATGCCAGAAACCGGTCCCCGGAAGCTTGTCTCCTTTCTGGTGAAGAATTGGCTTGGTAGTTTGGTCTGCCCTGTTCCCATGATGCACTGGGCCAGGGACAGACTAATTTGCATATAGCCAGGTTCTGAGCTGGGATGGGGCAGTGAGCTAAATACCGGTGATGGATCAAGCCCTGATCTTTGGACTGGGTAAGAGTGGTCTGCTTAATTCAGACACTCTGTTCATCACCACCCCCTTTTCTGAATCATTTTTGGCCACTATAGGTGTGGCAGGGTATACTCAGACATGAGTCCCTTGCTCACTGATCCATCAGGATTCAAGCAAACCGGGCCGACGACGGCTGAAATGCCAGAAACCGGTCCCCGGAAGCTTGTCTCCTTTCTGGTGAAGAATTGGCTTGGTAGTTTGGTCTGCCCTGTTCCCATGATGCACTGGGCCAGGGACAGACTAATTTGCATATAGCCAGGTTCTGAGCTGGGATGGGGCAGTGAGCTAAATAACGGTGTTGGATCAAGCCCTGATCTTTGGACTGGGTAAGAGTGGTCTGCTTAATTCAGACACTCTGTTCATCACCACCCCCTTTTCTGAATCATTTTTGGCCACTATAGGTGTGGCAGGGTATACTCAGACATGAGTCCCTTGCTCACTGCTCCATCAGGATTCAAGCAAACCGGGCCGACGACGGCTGAAATGCCAGAAACCGGTCCCCGGAAGCTTGTCTCCTTTCTGGTGAAGAATTGGCTTGGTAGTTTGGTCTGCCCTGTTCCCATGATGCACTGGGCCAGGGACAGACTAATTTGCATATAGCCAGGTTCTGAGCTGGGATGGGGCAGTGAGCTAAAAAACGGTGATGGATCAAGCCCTGATCTTTGGACTGGGTAAGAGTGGTCTGCTTAATTCAGACACTCTGTTCATCACCACCCCCTTTTCTGAATCATTTTTGGCCACTATAGGTGTGGCAGGGTATACTCAGACATGAGTCCCTTGCTCACTGCTCCATCAGGATTCAAGCAAACCGGGCCGACGATGGCTGAAATGCCAGAAACCGGTCCCCGGAAGCTTGTCTCCTTTCTGGTGAAGAATTGGCTTGGTAGTTTGGTCTGCCCTGTTCCCATGATGCACTGGGCCAGGGACAGACTAATTTGCATATAGCCAGGTTCTGAGCTGGGATGGGGCAGTGAGCTAAATAACGGTGATGGATCAAGCCCTGATCTTTGGACTGGGTAAGAGTGGTCTGCTTAATTCAGACACTCTGTTCATCACCACCCCCTTTTCTGAATCATTTTTGGCCACTATAGGTGTGGCAGGGTATACTCAGACATGAGTCCCTTGCTCACTGCTCCATCAGGATTCAAGCAAACCGGGCCGACGACGGCTGAAATGCCAGAAACCGGTCCCCGGAAGCTTGTCTCCTTTCGGGTGAAGAATTGGCTTGGTAGTTTGGTCTGCCCTGTTCCCATGATGCACTGGGCCAGGGACAGACTAATTTGCATATAGCCAGGTTCTGAGCTTGGATGGGACAGTGAGCTAAATAACGGTGATGGATCAAGCCCTGATCTTTGGACTGGGTAAGAGTGGTCTGCTTAATTCAGACACTCTGTTCATCACCACCCCCTTTTCTGAATCATTTTTGGCCACTATAGGTGTGGCAGGGTATACTCAGACATGAGTCCCTTGCTCACTGCTCCATCAGGATTCAAGCAAACCGGGCCGACGACGGCTGAAATGCCAGAAACCGGTCCCCGGAAGCTTGTCTCCTTTCTGGTGAAGAATTGGCTTGGTAGTTTGGTCTGCCCTGTTCCCATGATGCACTGGGCCAGGGACAGACTAATTTGCATATAGCCAGGTTCTGAGCTTGGATGGGACAGTGAGCTAAATAACGGTGATGGATCAAGCCCTGATCTTTGGACTGGGTAAGAGTGGTCTGCTTAATTCAGACACTCTGTTCATCACCACCCCCTTTTCTGAATCATTTTTGGCCACTATAGGTGTGGCAGGGTATACTCAGACATGAGTCCCTTGCTCACTGCTCCATCAGGATTCAAGCAAACCGGGCCGACGACGGCTGAAATGCCAGAAACCGGTCCCCGGTAGCTTGTCTCCTTTCTGGTGAAGAATTGGCTTGGTAGTTTGGTCTGCCCTGTTCTCATGATGCACTGGGCCAGGGACAGACTAATTTGCATATAGCCAGGTTCTGAGCTGGGATGGGGCAGTGAGCTAAATAACGGTGAAGGATCAAGCCCTGATCTTTGGACTGGGTAAGAGTGGTCTGCTTAATTCAGACACTCTGTTCATCACCACCCCCTTATCTGAATTATTACTTACTGATGCAGGCCTGACTTTGAATGCAACAAGTGTTAGATCCACAAAACAACGTTAAAGTTCTTTGGCCATAACTTTTTAGATGGGGGTATGATACTCGATCCTGCCCTGTTAAATGCTGGTCTCCATGAGATGTTTATATAATAACATTCATTTCATGGCATGGCCAGTTACTGTTCAAGATACATACAAGACATTGCTACTATAAATGCTCCCTTACAAGAGTTAACAAAGAAAAATGTTTCATTCAAGTAGTCACAAGAATGTGAGAGAAGATTCTAGAAAATAAAACAAGCCATTGAAACTGCAACTGAAATGGCCTACTTCAATCCAAATCTACCCAAGTCGGGTTCTGTGCAATCCTTGCACATCAAAAAGGGATATGCACATACTCAAAGGCATATTGTGGCTTATGCCAGTACAAGTTCTTATTCACAACCCAAAAAAGATAGTTCCCCCTGGGACACTGCTATTTGCTATGACAGGGCGGGAGCCGTGCGGCTCCCGTCCTACCATAGCAAACTCTGCTTTGGATTTAGGAAGCGAAAGCAGGTTTCCTGCTCTCGCTTCCCAAATCCAAAACAGATTACTTTCCCACAAGGGTGTGGAGAGGCAATGCTGGCTCCTGCAGGAGGCGGGGAGCAGGCGGGACCGTGGGGGGCCCCCTCCTGGAGCCCTCGATGGCCCTGGGGACAGCCACCCCCCAGGGCCGGCTCCTGCAGTGTCTCGAGGTGCCCACCCTGGGACACTGCTGTTTGCTATGACAGGGCGGGAGCAGAGCAGCTCCCGCCCTGCCATAGCAAACTCTCCTTTGGATTTAGGAAGCGAGAACAGATTTCCTGCTCTCGCTTCCAAAGTCCAAAGCAGATTGCATTTCCTCAACGGGAGCTGCATGTTAGCAGCTCCCCGTGTGGAAAAGCAATGCTGGCTCCCGCAGGAGGCATGGAGCTGGTGGGACCATGTGGGGCATTGGGGCTCCCCCCACGGTCCCCAACGTAGTGGCCAGGCCCCGTGAGATGGGGTCCCTGGGGCCAGAAGTGGCATGAGGAGTGGGGCCATGCGGCTCCCCTCCCCCCCCCAAAAAGAAAAAGGCTGGCTGGGGATGGGGTCCCTGGGGCCATAATTGGCCTCTGGAGGGGGGCTTTGCGGTCCCCCTCCGGAATACATTTTTTTTTAGAGGTGCCAGGTCCTGGGGAATGGGGTCATTAGGGACAAAAGTGGCCCAGGGAAGGGGGACACACAGCCCCCTTCCCATAACGGTGAATTAATAAAAAAATAAAAAAGGGACTGGCAAGTCACCGGAGGACCAGCTCCCTCCCTGCAGCACTGTGCAAACGCGCCCCCTTGTGCGTTTCAAGTTGGAGAATTAATTCACCTTCGATCCTGAGGGTCCCTGAGGTCCAACTAGCTCACCAGGTACCTCCAGTAAGTGCCACAGGGCTGCGTTGCAGAGAGGTGATCCGAAGCCATGCCCCTTTTTACACCTCTCTGCAACGCAGCTCTGTGGGGCTTAGTGGAGATACCTGGTGGGCTAGTTGGACCCCAGGGACCCTCAGAATTCAAGGGTACTTAATCGCCCAACTTACAAAAAGCCAGGGGGCGCGTTTGTACAGTGGTGTAGGGTTTTTTAAATGCTAATTTCTAACTAAAGCGTGCCTGAAACCTATGTTTTTTTCAGTAAATGTATTTATATATATATATATACAAAACTGATTTGTAAAAAAAATTATGTTTATTTTTAACAGTGGGGAGATGTAGCTCCCCACTGAAGTTGTTATGACAGAACCGGTTTGGCTCCTAACGGACCCCGTAAAGCTATGATACAGGTGTCAGAGCACAATTGTATGAAAGCTTGTTTTAGAATGTTGGGTTTACAGTTACACGCAGCATGTACTACTAAGCTCTGTATGTGGCATAGTCATTGGCGGGTACCCAGGCTGGGGAAGACGCTACACTGTCCTTAATAGGTGTCTAGTGAAAACAAGCACTGGCGTTGCCAATAGGTTTCGCATTTGGAAAGTTGGAGCTATTGGTTTTGTAAATGACATTTTATATTTATATATTGTTATTGACAATGCCAATAACGATATATAAATATAAAATGTCATGACACGACCAGGAGGAAGCAGCTTTAATGAAACTTTAAACTGGCAGCAGCAAATGCGTCTCAAAGCACACAAAACACGCTGCATTCTAAACAAATAATTAAATTAAAAAAACATATTGGCAACCGATGAAATAAAGGAAGCAAAAAAAAGATGAAGCACTGTGTCCGGAGGAGTGTTTCACCAGTGGACGGCTGGGGAAGCTTCAGTAAGCGCGAAAGTGAAAGCATTTTGCTCGCGCTTGGAGATGAATGCCAAAGAAAAACAAGCCGAGCCACAGAAATGAAAGGAGCCTCAGCCATCGTTAAAGATAAACGCGTGGCAGGCGGATCACAGCGGGATGTTATTTGTCACAGAGAACACGGCTCCATGCTGGCGCCGCTCGGATAACAATCCGCAGTGACAGCACTAAAAGCGTTGTGTGTGTTTGTGCTGGGAGGCGGCGGGCTGGGAGCGGGAGGAGTGTTTCACCAGTGGATGGCTGGGGAAGCTTTAGTAAGCACAGTAAATGGGAGGCATGTCGCAGAGAGCGCACACCAGCCATCTCAAAATGAAGACACGACCAGGAGGAAGCAGCTTTAATGAAACTTTAAACTGGCAGCAGCAAATGCGTCTCAAAGCACACAAAACACGCTGCATTCTAAACAAATAATTAAATTTAAAAAACATATTGCCAACCGATGAAATAAAGGAAGCAAAAAAAAGATGAAGCACTGTGTCCGGAGGAGTGTTTCACCAGTGGACGGCTGGGGAAGCTTCAGTAAGCGCGAAAGTGAAAGCATTTTGCTCGCGCTTGGAGATAAATGGCAAAGAAAAACAAGCCGAGCCACAGAAATGAAAGGAGCCTCAGCCATTGTTAAAGATAAAGGCGTGGCAGGCGGATTAGGTAGATGCGCGGAGGGAAGCCGGATGGGGGCGGGAGAGCCTGGTGGGGGGGGCGGGAATGCGAGCGAGGGGAGGAGAAGTGTGGCAGGCGGATTAGGGAGATGCGCGTGCTTGTGTGGTCACGTGACCCGCTTTTGTGGTCACGTGACTCACATGCACTGTGAAAAAACCGCAGTGGTTTGACGAGTCGATCGAGCACTTAAATTTTCGCCTATTACATTCGCAAGCGAATGATAATAGGCGAAACCTAAAGAAGTTAAGGTTGACTGGTAGTGTGTTTCAAGAAAAATTAGGTTAGATTTGCAAGAGGTACAGTACCCAAAGGAAGATATGACGTTATGGCTAAAGAGATTATAAAGACATCTTCTTAATATATGTTTTATTTTATGATCCTAGGAGTATTGATTATTTTATTGCTAGTGTATCTGTTTAAGAAGGAGGATCTGTAGTCTCAGCTAGAATATACCACATCAAGGAGCACAGCAGCATCTAGTTGGATACTATTTCTTCGAGAAGTCATTTGAAACAGTTGGCTTGTCACATGTGAAGTATAATATGGGTACATATTGTCCATGTTCATATATAGGTAACGCAGTCATTCACGAATGCCTAATGCATAGTATTTCAAACCAAGGTAGTGATAGCATGGTTTTAAGTCTTATTAGTAAGTTAGTTCCATATAGATACTTAGAGACTAATCTCATGAATGGTCACATCCCTTTCATCTTAATTATTTTAAACAAATTACAATAATAAGGGTTCAGAAAGCTACCAATCAGCACTTTTGTGTTACTGAAAGTCTCTGGATCACCTACACCTGCACTTTTTAATTGAGAAGGGACTTAACTTTTATGACAAGAAACACTTTTAATGTAGCACATATATTTATTTGAGTCTGCACTTAGGGCCGACAGTGAGAACACAAATTCATATCAAGTGCCAGCTTTCAAATCACTTTTGTGAAGATGGCTGTATGATTGTTTTGTGAATTTGTATTTCAAAACATCCAAGACAGGACATCGTAGTAAAACTAGTTTTTGCTGCAAATATTAGTCATTGTTTCATAGATACAGGTTGTTTATTTAATATGTGGGTGGCCACTGGAAACACTTATTTTTCACATTAGGACAGAGTTTACTAATTTTGAAGGATTATTTACTTAGTGCTATTCACAACATTTATCTTTCTTTCCTCCACCACAGAATTAACCACTGGACAATCAGTAACCAACCGTAAAGTATCCATCTTTGCTTTAATGTATTCATTGACTACTGAGCCCATAATGACAGGTGACTGGGCACAGAAATTAACACAAATTCAGAACCACAGCAGCCGAGGGTGGGAGTTTAGGGACTGAAGTACGAAGGCCTTTTGCGGTCTTAATCCCTTTAATAATCAAATTCATAGGGTTATGACCGCATATGACCTTTCCAATAGGCAGATGCCTCCATTTAATCAGCATGCTTTTAATAGCAACGATACTTCTTTGGGAAGTTAAGAGCAGGGATAGAGATCTGCAGTCCCCTGCAGGCCTCCGTCACTGCCCTTCCAAGCCAAACACAGGAGTACTCAAATTGTGCCCAGTCCAATTAAAATGTATTTGGCAGGCTGCTATGTGACCCTCTGCAAATAGAAATGATGTGTATAGATTGCATCACAAACTTTAGACCCAGTGCTTGCCTAAGGCCTAAAAGTGTATCAGACCCTCACCTCGTTCAGAAGCTTTATAAAATCAGAGAAGTAGATGGTAGTCATGGAAAGTTAAGGCATGATTTACCAATTAACCATTAATAATTAACAGTGCTCATTTAAAGCCATTTAAATATCTACTGAACACATCATATTGTATTGTATTGTAATTGCATTTATGTAGCATATTTTAGGTTAGTAGCAATCCACTCCAGTAGCATAAGGTTAATAATTAGTTCTTTATTTAATCAATTTTTCTGTTAATATTTTTTCAGAGAACAAACCATACCAAATATTAGATTATGATTCTTGATTGAAATTAATATTTCTTAGCCCTGTGCAATCTTGATGAATGAACCATGTCATACATTGCATTTAAGGTTCTTTTTGACTGAAATATATACTTTTCTATTGGTTGGGTTAGTGATTCGGTGGATAAATTCGATTTGTACATTTTTTAATTGGTTAGGTTAAAAATGTGTTGAGATTAATTAATTAGTTAATTTAGAGAAGTTGGAATGTTATTGCTAGTAAGAGATTAGTGTACTCGTACAGATGATTTGAAGAGTGGGAAGATGGGTTAGAGATGAAAAGTCTTGATTAAGGTCTAGGGAGTGATGAATATGCGGCTGAAAGAGAAAGCCAGATGAAGTAGCAAAAGTGAGTAAGAAGAGAAGAGCTGGTGAGTAGCAGTAGGTAGGGACATGAGAATATTTGATAATCCAAATTATTCGCCTTTTAATGGCCGGTCTTAAAGGATGCGTGAGCGTTGTATGTTTGAGGTGTTCTTTATTTTTTCGGTCTGATTGTCAATGGAGTTGTGTTGATTTCTTTCATTAGATTCTGCTGAAGTAATATACATACAATCTCAGTGAAGATTTAAAGGAGTGGACTATCTTTCAGGTTGTACAGATCTTTCTGTTAGGATTGTTTCGCTCGGGCATGGGGCAAGGTTTTTTTCTGGAAATTAGTTTTGTTGCTTTCTTCACTGTAAGTGGACATCTGCATGTGAGTCCTAAGAGAATGTAGCCAATCCACCTCCTTTCTCTCCTAGTTGATCGTGGTTAATCGTTCATCATTCTCATAGGGTGACTACCTGAAGTACTGGTGCCACATCCTCTCCTAGCTATGTTCTGTAAGGTATTATTTATAAGCCCATTTCTGTGTCTGATAACTGTTCAAAGATATTGCATTTGCCCTTACTCATTAAGCATGGTACAATTTAGGGGAGTAGCTTCTTGCTTTTGTGGAAGGAATATGTTATCTGTACAAAGGTGTTAATATCATCCTTCGAATTCTTCATTGATCTTTCATTATTGCTATCAAACTATCTTCCTATTGAGTATTGGAAAGTAAGTATGAGCTGTGTCTTGATGTGATTCACCTGCCATTCATTATCCTGCTCAAACAGGCATCCTTTTGTGGGGTCTTTCTGGAAAGAAGGTAATTGGAGGTGCGGATGGAAGAGTTTGTGTCTGCAGGATTGATGTTGGTGGATGGTTGTGTTGAAATAAAGTCAAATAAATAAATAAAGTACAGTCCTGTTCTGTTCTAGAAGGAGTCATGTGAATTGTGCCAGTGTGATAAAGTTTGTGTTTCTTTGGTAGTTGCTCAAAGTGGAATGGTGTGAGTAAGAGATGGTGGAGATCTTTAGCATCTAACTTTAGTGCTGTAGTGGGATGGTGTGTAAGTATTAGGAATGTCTGTTAGATGTTGAACTCGGTTAGGGTATGTAAGAAGGTTACAAGAGGTAGGTATGGTTATAGAAACAGTGTTAGTGGTGTGTGGTGTCAAACAAGTTGATGAGTAGAGAGTGCGAAGAGGACTAAAGTAGTATAAAGTTGCGAGGAAACTGTTTATGGGAGGAGATATGTGAAATGTATGAGTTACAGAGGTAGACGCATGGTGACATAGGACAGTGCAGGATATCTGGGTACCGAGGTGGTCAAGAACGGCTACAGGAAAGAGGATAGAAAGAAGAGCTTGTGGGAGGACGAGCTGTGTTAGAGAGGTGTAGCCAGAATGTGAGTGAATGTGCAAGGCATTTAGGATTAGATAGCTAGTTGTGATGGGATGAGAGGAGAGATGGTGAAGCTGTTTGGGTCACAGAACACTGCAGAAAGAAAAATGAGCGGGGCAGAGTCTTGGGATTGTGGATGCATGTTTGCTGAAACTGAGGGTGAGGACAGTTTGGTGATCTAACACATTTGGTTTAATAACCTACTATGTTGCTGAGGTCTGTTTGGAATGTACACTCTGTGAGTTACACTTGGGAAAAGGAAAGAGGATGCTGTCACATACAATTAGTCCTCTGTGAAGGATGATGGAGGGATGTGCCTGGGAGCAACAATTTCACCATGTAATGGAGAGTGAGGTTGCAATGAGGAGCATGTATCCATGGAATATAGTTTCATTTAGAGGCCTCTACCTGTTGTAGATGATATTGTTTCATGCACAATGATTCACTGCTGACTCCTTTCAAAAAACATTATGCCATACAATTGTGAAAAAATAGATTACTGATCACATCCAAAGAAGCTTTAAAAGAGAAGGAGAATGACTAGACTACACGTATGAGTATTTTAATGAATTCATCAAAATGAACCTGAACACAATATCAATAATGTAAAGCTTCCCCACTGATCACACCATGAGAAAACCAAATACAAGTAGATGTAAGTGTGCATGTATACAATAATAGATACCTACAGTCAATAGGATTTTGCTGCACACACAGTTTTTTAAAAATACACAGCTATGTTTTCAACAAATAAACTGAGACACTGCCTGTTTGTCATCATATCAATTATGTTTCTCCTATGTAAGTTATTTTCCAAGGTCTTCAACAGAATGGATATGTTTTGGTACACAGACTGGCTGAAAAATTAACCACAGAACACACATGGGTCACCTATGGGCACAGGTGTACTAAATTAGTTCCTTAATATCTCCATAATATGTACATTCCTGTGTGCTGAGTTCATTTATTAAGGCAACAGCTCAGTCAATTGGAAAAGATCACATTGGGCTGATAGAGCGATGATCATTGTACAACTACCAAGGATATTCAATTGATCGAACTGTTGCCTTGCTAGCTGAAGTAAAGCATATTTTATTTAATGCATCTAAAAATCAGTGCATAGCACATAATAAATGCTCACAATCAATTAACTCTAGAGAAAGTATGACCCAGTTTTTCTTCTGGTCTAGGATTCCGCTAAAGAGTAAACCATTCACATGTTATTAGGATTTCTTGGTGATTATATTTCTTGGTGATCATATTCGTTGAGACTCTTGAGGATGTTAATAGGTACCCAGGATATACTGAATCACATTAATGGATGTAAATTATGCAAAGGTCGGTGAACATCCAGAGTTCTTAAGCTTAGGTTTGTGCAACAAAGATACAAATGACTGAACTCAATGAGGGATCGAGGGGAGAACATGGCATCTGTGTGTTAGCAGCCGCTTGCTCTCAGAGTTCCTGCTTCCACTGCTGGATCCTGATGCGGTATTCTAACATCTAGGTTACCTTCCAGCTCCAAAGCTCTTTGCCTCTTTGTGCTTTTTGGGAGCCTTTTCCAGTTTTCTGCTCTCTCTGCGGCTCGCGGGGGAATGCTGTGGTTTTTTTGGTCGAAGGTGACACCTTGGTTGCGGATTTCCTGGTTGGGGATGTGCTACGGAGAGGCGGGGCGTCTCTCCTTTCTCCTTCGTTGGTCTCAGGCCGCCCTGGAGCTCCGCAAGGGATGCAGAGAGGCCGCTTGGGGTCATCTCTGGGGGAGCAGCGGCAGAGACAGCATCGGCAGTCTCTACCAGACCCACGAGGCGAGGTATCAGCGGGAAAGTAGCGGTGAGACTTTGGAGGCTTCTGGCCCAGGTACAGGGGCTGCAGGAGGGGGGACCGATTGCCTGAAATCACGGCCACTGCAGAAGTCATCTGTTTCTGAGACTCAAGCTTCTCAGGGGGTTTCTGCTCCTGTTTTGAGGGTCTCGCAGCCTGCCTCTGCTTTCAAAAGGGGTCCTAAGAGGAGTAGGAAGGGTGCCGGGGGTACTCTAAGCTTGGCTAAAACACTACAACAAAGCAGCTCCAATAGAGACGTTTGAAAACTTTCAAAACACCCCTGAGCCCCATCAAAATCCCGATTTGAAGGGCGATAACATCAATGCTTCATTTAAGTCATTATGTTTCCTCACCCCCCCGCCTCATCACCAGCGCTAGTTCTAACTAGTGTCTCTGCTTTCCAGACCCACCAAGTTAAAGCTAGATCTGTTAAACCCAGGAGGTCTAAGCGTATTCCTATAAGCACTGCAGGTAAGATCACCCCTTCACTGCACTCAAATTTTAGGGTGTTACCTGAGGTGCTGCATATTACCACACAGGGGGGATCCTGCAGGGAGAGCCTTGGCACGTTAAATACCTCAACAACTTCATTCCTGCCGGAAAAAGACATGGAACCAGAACCAGAAACAGACTCAGGTTCTCCGCAGGTGAAACCCAGCATGGTCTCAGACCCCCTCGCACCCACGATCAGTTCCTCTAGCTCACCCGGCAGCATTCCAAAACAGTCCCAGATGGTGCTACTGGCCAGTCTCAATAGCGGATAAGGGGGTGACCCAGCGGCAGCTGGTCCTTCACCCTCAGCCTTGGAAGTTCTTTTTGCCACACTGTCAGAAGACATAAAGAAGGGCTTTGCAGTCTCTGCTGTTAACCAGGGGGAAATCAGATTTTTTTGTGAATCCCTGGAGAAAAAAATAGATCTTCTGAATTCCAGAACTGTAACCCTTGAGAACAAAGTGGGCAAATTAAAAGAAGATATGTAGGATAGATTGGAGAGTTTGGAGCATAATGTGCGCAGGAATAACATACGCATTTTGAATGTTCCATAAGGGAGCGAAGGATACGATCTTAGATCTTATATCATCTCACTGCTTAAGTCTTCCCTACAGCTTGAAGACTCAGAAGATGCAATAAACCTTGATGTACAGAGGGTAAAGAGGGATTCCGTCTGTAGGAATCCAAATAGCTCAAAGCTAGGAAAATACTAATAAACTTCCTTACCTATGCCATAAAAGAAAGGATCCTCAACTTGGCACTGAAAATGAAGTCAGTGAAGACTAAAGAGTTTTCATTTGAAGTTTGCTCTGACCTCTTGAGGCACGCTCTGTATAGGCAGTCGGAACCGGCAAAGAAGCTTGAGGATTTTAAAAAGTGTGGCGCAGTAGCTCAGTTGAAATTTCCCGCTTTCTTCAAAGTAATGTACAATAATAAAATGCGCAATTTAAGATCAGTTCAGGAGGCGGATGAGTTGCTGGATTTTATCAGTAAGAGGGCTTTATAAGGAAGGATCCTGATCGGGGTTTTAGTTTAAGTCGGGTTATTGTAAATACCCTCAGCCGTAGCAGCATAGGGACCAAGGGTTTAGAGTAGTAGATGTTGGGAAAAAAAATAATAATAATTTATTAGAGTGTAGTTTTTTGGGTAGGACACCTTAAGAACAAATCTAAAGGGAAAATGAAAAAATAAAAATAAAAATCTAAAAAATGGGGGATAATATGGGGGACCACAAATAATATAGATTAATACAGAATGTAGCATTTTTGATCGCTAGCTGGGGTTGGAAGTTTTTTTTTTCCTTGTTTTTTTCTCCTCACATTGGTTGGGGGCGGCGGGGGCAGGAACCTCCGGGATGCAATTTCTGGACTCCATTTTTCCAGACTTCCAGGGTAGGGGTTCTCCATGGGTGGTGGGTGGGGCACGGGGGGGCTGGGTGGTGTTGCAAGATAAAAAAATTTATAAAAATGTCCTCATTCTCCTTTTTTTGATAGTACAAATCTTACTTTTGGGAGTAACAATTATGGAACTTTGCTGGCTCTGGCTTTTTGTGCTGGTGCTGGTCCCCTCGGTTTTCCCGGTTTGATCCACCATGAGTTCTTTCCAGATTTTGTCCTGGAATGTCAATGGCCTGCGCACTAGACCAAGTAGAGAAAAGATTATGCAATACCTTGGGGATTCCCCTGCGCAGGTCATTGTCCTCCAGGAAACACATCTTCTTAAAGTAGAGGTCGCCGCTCTTTTAAAAAATAAAAAAATGGGTTGGCCCATTTGCCTGTACTAGCCAGTCAGCTAATGTTAGAGGGGTTTTCATTGTTTTAAAAAAATCAGCCAGAGCACGAATCCTGTTTCAGTTAGCGGACCCTGGTGGCAGATGGGTCATTGTGAAAGCTGTTATTACCCTGGTTGGCTACTATGGGCCTAACCAAGATGACCCTTCCTTCCTTAAGACTATTTTTCTCCTCTTGGTAGATCTTCCTGACCCAGTAGTTCTAGCAGGCGATTTTAATATTGTTTTGAATCCTCTACTAGATAAGTCACCAAACAATAGAGCCATGGACCCATCCAAATCACGGGAATTTTTATTGTGAGCTATGAAGCAATTCGCCCTTTCGGATATATGGAAGGAAAGATCTGGACAGCAGTTAGGAGTCTCGTTTAGGAACTTTAAGTATCGGCATATATCTAGGATAGACTACATGCTGGTTAGTCAATTGTTAAGAGGAAGAGTAAGGAAGATGTCCTACTTGGCATCACATCTTTCAAACCACTCTGGTATTTTGCTGGGGTTAGAAAGTCCAACACCTAGCCTCTCCAGGTCATAGTCCTTCAACCGTACCCTTTTACTGGAGGAAGAGGAGATTTCCTTTTTATCTCAGATTCGGCTCCTATATCAGTAGTCTGGGACTCTCTGAAAGCCTACCTGCGGGGTCAAATCACAATCAGGTCAAGCTTTAGGAATAAAAGATATAAAGTTGAGGTCTTGTCATTAGAAGCTAAGCTTAAGGTTGCGGAGGCTGATTAAATTTGTCAGGCTCCCCCTGAAATCCAACAAGATCATCAGGTCAAGTTTGACAACTTGAAGGGTCAGTTGGAGAGTGTTTTACATACCAGGCTTACTCGAAGATGGGAAGCTAGCAAGATCGCCCACTTCGAGTATGGAGAAGGGGCAGGGAAACTCCTTGCATGAAAATCCAAATCAGATCGGGTTAGGAACCAAATTAAAGAAATCGTCAGTGGAGATACCACTCTTTCCCCGGATGATGAAAACTGTGATGCTTTTCAGACCTTTATTCAAAATATCTGTTGCGAGGACAAAAGGGTGGCAAACTCCAATGTCCAGAGCTGGCTCGAGGATATCCCTCTTCCTTCCTTGAATCTCAAACAGCAGCAACAGTTAGACCAGGAAGTCACCCAAGCGGAGGTCAGGGAAGCTATATCACGCTGCAAGAATGAGAAAGCTGCGGGTCCCGACGGGCTCCCAGCAGAGATTTATCGATAAATTAGACCAAAGGAACCCTGCAGGGAGTGGCAGTTTTTTTAGAATATCAGCTGGTTGCCAAGCCCCATGGGAGAAGGGAGGTCTCATTTTGGTATTAAGCCATCGCTGACTCCGTGGATGGCGAATTTAAGCTTGCTGAGGAGCTTTGGGGGGGGGGCTCTTACCTGCACAAAATTGAAACCAACTTTGGCAGAATTTGTGTAAGATCTTATATGAGACGGTAAAGCCTGTTTACTATTCATAGGGCCTATTTCTCTCCACTAAAGCTTTCTACCAGCCACCCCGGTGTGTTGCAAGAAATGTGGGTTAGCCTCAGCTTCTAACACTCATATGTTTAAAGAATGTCCCGCTCTGGAGATTTTTTGGGACAAAGTCATCAGTTTTCTGACAAGTGTCTTGGGCTGTTCAATCCATATCGACCTACCCCTGATCATCACTGGATTCACTGATGAAGTAACGAGCCCTTCCAGATTATTGCTTTTTTATCTTATCTTGCTGGCCAGGAGAGAAATCTGTAAAAGATGGACAGAATCTTTCCCTCCTTTTTTCTCAGACTGGCTGTCCTCAGTTGTGGCGGTCTCTAATCTAGATCTTGCTAGATCTTGTAGAAAGAAGAAGTTGCCAATTTGGGATCTGTTGCAACTTACATTGGGCTCAGGAAGTGTGTGATTTTTTTCCCTGAGTCCTATGATTATGCTACCTCAATACTCTTCGGGCCATGCCATTTATCACCCAACTATACGGCTAGGGTCCCCCAGCTCTTGGAGCCTGGCAGAAGAGTTATCTCAGCTGGTTCTTCATTAGCACCCAAGTAGGTTTCTGGTACCTGTAGTCGGGTCTCCATCTCCAATTGCCTACCTTCTCCCAGCTTGCTGAGTATGGTATAGACAACTTGGGTGCAGAGTGAAGTGAGATTGGTGACGAATGAGGATTAAAAATAAATACAAAAAAACAAAGATACAAATACCTAAAGTGGTAAAATAGATCAGAATAGTAGCCTGAGGGTTCTTAGACCAGCCATCAACACCCAGCTATTAAACGGCTTTGCAGCTAACAATGAGCTTGACATGTCCCAATCTGGATTCTGCAGCAACCACAGCACCAAGACCGCCCCACTCGCCGCCACCGATGACATCCGCTCCCTCCTCGACCAGGGACAAAAGCCAGTCCTAATTATCCTAGACCTCTTAGATGCCTTAGACACTGTCTCCCACTGAACACTAGCCATCAGACGCCACAACAACGGCAACTACGAAAAGGCCCTCAACTGGATATGCTCAATTCTCACTGGCAGAACTCAGCGAGTCAGGCTCCTGTCCTACCTCTCAGAACCAACAGAGACCAACTGCGAAGTGCCCCAGGGATCCTCCCTCAGCCCCACCATCTTCAACATCTACATGGCCACCCTCGCAACCATCGTTAGAAACCACAGGCTCAACATTGTATCCTACGCCGATGACACCCAGCTTATCCTCTCCCTCACCAATGAACACAATATCACAAAACACAACTTCCAAGAAGGGATGAAAGCAGTCACCACATGGATGAGGAACAGCTGCCTGAAACTCACCTCAGAGAAAACAGAAGTCCCTATCCTTGGCTCCAGTCCCTCTGCATAGGACGACTCCTGGTGGGCCCCTTCCCTCAGAAACCCCTCACCCTGACGGACCACACACCAAACCTTTGCATCATACTGCTCGCAATGAACCACCAGATCAATGCAGTATCCTCTGCCTGCTTCAAAACCCTCCGCATACTCCAACAGACATCCAGATGGTTCCCATCTGAATCCAGAAAAACTGTCACACACGCTCTCATCAGTAGCAGACTGGACTTCGGCAATGCTCTGTATGCCAAATCGACAAGAAACTAATTCTCAAACTCCAGACTGTCCAGAATGCCGCAACCAGACTGATCCTAGACAGACATCCCCTGTTCGAGCCACATCACCCAGCACCGCTGCAATCTCCACTGGCCCCCAATCAAAGAAGAATAACCTACAAACTCCTCACTAACGCATACAAGGCCCTCCACAACACCAGAATAACATACCTGAACAACCGCCTCTCCTTCCACGCACTCAAAAGACACCTCCCATCAGCTGACCTCTCTCTGGCCACTGTTCCACGCATCTACAAGACCAGAAAGAGAGGAACGCCCTTCTCCTACCTCGCAGACAAGGCCTGGAACGACCTCCCCCTCCCACACTGCTCCAGGTCAGTAAGGACTCAGGACCTGGCTCTTCGGATGACCCAGCTCTCAATGGAGTTACCCCCCAGCACCTTGAGACCCTCGTAGCGAGTAGTTGCGCTTTACCAAGTCCTGATTGAGTGATTGATTGAGCATGGATGATTGAAGGTACCAGCATAAATACATTAGCATGAGCTACGTTCCAAATGGGTCTCTTGAGTGTTATTAGGTTTTTTTGTAAATCACAATGTTATTAGTATGCAATGTGGAAGGCCAACACCTGCATGGCATAGTCAGGATCACACCTATGACTGGGGTCAGTATCATGCATGTTGCTAATGGAGAGGTAATCAAGCATTGTTCATAGCCCTGAGGAACTCTGTTCTCCTAGATGCTACTCAGATTGTTTCAGTGCTTGGGCATGATGAGACACCCAGGCACAGCTCTGCGATTCACACCAGCATTCACTGTCACTCTTACATTTTAGTCTGACTTGTGTGTTGCCTCTCACAAAGTGAACTTCTTGCTCCACAGAGTGATCAAACTCCTAAGACAAACAAACAGCTTTCAAGATGCTCTCCCAGCAAATATATTCAAACAGCATGTTCAGATATTCACAAATCCTGATGCCAAATGATAAATGCCTCACTAACACAGAGTTTCTTCCTAAACTATTTACAATTCAAACATATAAATCCTCTTCTGAAGAAATCCTCCCTTGACCCAAGTGCTCTGAATGACTACTGACCAAGATTTGGAAGCCAATAAACGCTGTGTCTCTGTTCAACTGCATACGTACACCAAAGCAAATATTATACTGGCTGACTATCAATCAAAACTTGATTTCAACAAAGAATAAACAATCACTAAAAGTCATTAATGACACCTAGAGCATATTTGATTAAGGAAACACTTGTCTACTGGTTGTTTTAGACCTCTCAGCAACCTTTGACACCATATCCACAACAAGCTGATGAATGTCCTTGAACGCAGAATGGGTTTTACAAATCAGGTTCACGTCATTCATCTCTGATCAAAGGCAAATAGTAATTACACATCTGAAGCATCTCAAACTGTATGTTGTATCCCACAACAATATTTTTTTCTAGCCCCAACATTGCTTAAACTAGTTTGTGAAATTGCTTACCTCATCACCGACAAACCAAAAGTAAAGATACAGCACTAGGGCGGATGATACTAACTATATCTAAATTCATTATTTGTGGAAGTTGTCCAATTACTGTGGTCTTATCTCATGATTATACAACAATAGATGTTGAACAATTTAATTATGTTAAGTTCTCAAGACCAAATTCCTCCTGATATCTACAAAACAACATTGTTATTCACTCTAAGGTTTATCTCCAATCCTATTTCCTGAAATGAACTCATTACATTTCTTCATGAGCAACTGATCATCCCTCTCCTCTGATGTAAACACAATCATCAAATCAGAAAACTACTTATCCCACTCCCTCAAAGAAACAAAGCACTACCTCACACAATAACCGAAATCAGCAGCTCACACATAAGTGATCTTCCAACAGCAGTAAGGTTATTCCCTACTCCGAGGTTTAACACATCCATTGATCCATTAAAAGCAATATTTCACTCTATGGCTAGGTTGTACTCCTCAAAAAAAAATGACCTCATAACACCTACAGTAAAATACCTTAATTGGCTAACAGAAGATCCAAGGTTACAATTTTAACTATGGTGCCCCATTTTCAAAGTCATTCACCTGGATAAATATCCACACGTATGGAAATTTTGCGCTCTACCTGGAAGATTTAAGAAGCAGGGACTCTTCACATCTAATCACCAAAATTCAAAACAGGTTAAGTCAAGAACAACTCTTTCTCAGGCATGGCCCCAAGCTCTGGAATGCTCTTTCCAAATATCTGTGGTGGACTGTGACAAACATTCCATATTTCGGAAAGGCTTGAGAAACTCACTTGTTTTACTTGTACCTCAATTATACTCCACAGACTGCTGGATGGACCAGAAAAAATGATAAACGAGTAATGAGACTGCAACTACCCTTTTGCTATGTATCCTTTACTAGCTTCTTCATTATTAGGTTATCAATCATTTGATTTGATGCAATGTTGTAAATAATTTCTTTTGTTCTTTGTGCACTAAAACCATTGGATCTAGTCAGCACTATAAAAAAACTGTTAAATCAAGAAAAATAAAGAACCTTCTTGTGATCCACCTCCATTTAGCACCATACGCCTGAGGGCCTCCTAAAGACCTGAGCAGCAGTAGCCACATTTATTTGCAATCTCCTGTGGGCCTTTTAAGCCCTTCTGAAAGTGGTTAGAATCTGAACACTGAACAGTCCTTCTCTACTAAGCCCTCAGATCCCCACACATCCTTATCTACTGCTGCTCATTGGTGTTCCTCTGAGCATGATTGTGCAGCAAAGTTTGGATTTAGGAAGCAGTCAACTGGGCCAGATGCTTTCATCTTTCTACTTGTTAAATTTCCTCAGCTGTTAGTAACATACTTGTGTTGGCTCCTCTTTGTCAGTACTCCAGTAACTCTCCCACTCATAGCCTCCTTCCAAAGTCCCCATTGTTTGGCTAGTAACTTCCCTTCCCCTGGTGGTTTATATCTAATATAAGGGTTCCTCAACCTCCAAGGAGTTAGTATTGTCCCTGTTATCACTACCTCTGGGGGAATGGAGTTCAAGGATAATACATGTGGGAACCAGAGGGTCTCCTTAGAAATTGGGAATTACTAGGGGACTCTGTAATCCCAATTCCTGATTCCCCTAGTTTTTTCTTCACTTTGCCCACTGTATTTTACATTAGGACTCCACCTGCGACTTGTAACGAGGGCCCAAGTTGTTTTGGGGTTGGGTGATTTGACCACATTCCAGAAGCATTTGTGCAGAATGGCAGGCAAAGACTGCCAATCGGCACAAAGCACTACACCAACAGTGTGTCAATCAGTACTGCCTGCTCACTTCATCAGTTGAGGGAAAAAGAACCCACACTGAGCCATGTAATGTACAAACATTGGATGTGGATTTTTGCCTTGCAGGAGGAAGTTGAATTGACGACATCCTGTATCTGTTTGCAGTTATGCTGATTTAGTAATTGCGTTTTCTTTCCTGTTTGGAAATCCCTCCTCCCCCTCTCCCTCCGTCGTTGCACAGCAAGAAGATAGATGATACAAGAACTGGGAAAAACAGCTTATAAAAATCTTTTAGGACATGGCTCGGTGTACGGAAAGGAAATACACCGCAGAAAATGTCATGGGACAAAACAGCAACACTTTGTACTAGCACATTTGTGTTCTGACTCAGACATCTGCAATCAGTAGCGAATCGAACTTTGTTCTACTTTGGCCACGTATCAGATTGACATCTGAGCCCAATGACACACTGACTCCCATGCTGTAAATACCACTTCACATTTTAATAGTGCAGCTCAGGATATATTAGACCAGAAAAGAACACACATTTTTGTTACTTAATCAGCTATTGTATTTTTTGTTTAATTGACCCAACGTTCTCCATATACATCTTATTCCTTGTTATTTGTATTCACACCAGTCTGATATACATTATCCATAAGGTAAAATATGATGGTGTAAAATGTAAAAATCATAAGCCAGATTTTCCATATTGTATGTTTCAGACGAGTGGCACTAGTTGCACAGCATAATGCCATCCTCATAGAAATCACATCTTGGTCATAGGAAGCTGTGCTACCTTCAGAAGAGCCTTAGAGCATGGCATGGTAGAAAAAATTTATCTTATCCACATGTTTGTTTTATTTCCAATTGTGCTGAACATTTGGCAGTACCCCTTGTCTCCCGATTGTACCCAGTGACCAGGATGATGACACCGTTTAGAGTCGCGTCATTTGTGTTTCGGCCATGTTTATCTCCAAAAAAAAAATATTTTTTTTCGTTTACTGTATTGATCCTTCTGTCTAGTTTTATGCTCTACTACTTTCTTTCAAAAGCGGATTGTATTTTCTTTGCTTATCTCTCTTAGTAATTTTCGTCTGTCTTGGGTCTGTATGTGCGGGGGAGTGGGATGGGGAAAGACAAGTCCACAAAATCAATACATCATTGCCAAGTCACACACAAATAGAAAATGAAGCAAGATTAGCAAATAAAGGAAATTACTATTTTTTATTTGGTTAGTCTGCAGAGTACTCGAGGTGACTATAAATCTGCAACTTTATCCAGGTTTGCCTAATCAGTGAGCACAACAAAAGTTTTAAATAGGCAACACAGCAGCAGAAAAAAAAATACAGTGAAGTTAATAAGCAGTGACAAAGCCATTAGGACTCGCCTACGCAAGAGCTATTGGCTTTGTCTATGTCTTTTAGCCATGTTGTACAGCATAGCAGCTAGTTAGAAAAACAAGCATTGGAAATGCAATAGGTCTCGCAATTGCTTAACTTCGAGCTATTGGCGTTGTAAACAGCATTGTAAATGACAATGTCTTTTATCCATGTGTTAAGGAGTGTATGTGGTGTATAGTGAAGTTCCCGGTTTTAGATTTACTTGTAGAGCTGTGCAGTGTTTGAAATAATAGTTCTTTTACGCAGAGTTCTTTATTGGTTGGGGGGGGGGGGGGTATTTCTTCCAGCTTTAGGCAGAGTGGAGATGCAGGGGCTCTAAGAAGGGATGAAAAAACAACAAAGCCTCTTTAACAAGTGAATGGTCTTTTAAAGACGTGTAAAGTACTCGGGTGCGGCTGGCAGCTCAAAAACTGCATGTGTGTGTGCCCGGGAAGCTGTCTCAGTCCGGGCTGACACACAGGACAGGGGGTCTGAAGCCTCTTGAGCCCAATGGGTGTTTTGCGCCTGGTATTTGCGCCATCTGTTAACTCCAGGTGCATGAACACTGGGCCACATGGGCTTGGTTCGGGTGGTATGCTCCCAGGGGTACTGCTACAACCAACTGGTACATAGTACCAAACGAATGTACTCTAACTTATTCCACCCATAAGCATGTTAAATTAATTTACTTCCAATCAAAAGCCTTCTTTCACTGGGGCCGATAACACACAATAATATTACACAACATAGTGAACCATAAAGTACCTAACTCTACCATAACATACCTTATCAAACCATAACGGTACTTAATATAACATACAATGCTGTATCATAACATACTGCACAACAACACAAAATACCAGGCAGTACCATAATATACCATAACTTGTCATACTATGCTGTACCGTGATATACCGTCCATATTCACCACATACCATGACCAACCGGTACAATAAAATATGATCCAACTCCATATCATAACATAACCCAAAATACATACAGTACCAACCTATACCATATAATATTGTAACATACCATACTTTACCCTAATATACCGTACCTTAAATGACCCAAATGGAATGTACCAGCCCATCTCGTGACATACCATAACACAGAACACCATATAACATACAGTAACGTGATCACTGACTCCGGGAGCCTTTGGCCTGGCCTTGGTTGGTCCTCTTACTGGGACACGGCGGGGGAGGAGGTAAGCTGTTGTGCCCCCACACAGCCGCAGTAGAGGCAGGGCAGCCTTGTGTACAGTGCCCTGGTGCCCTTGTTCCTATCCAGGGCAGGTGCACCTTACATGGGCATGGAGCTCTGCGCGATTGGCTAAGGGCTGCAGAGGAGGCTGAGTCAGAGTGACCCCATGCCGCCACCTGGATGTGTGGAGGGAGGAGATGGATGGATGCTGAGGCAGACGGCAGGGAGGAGGGGTGGGGCCGCGAGGGCAGCTTTACCCAAACTCACGAAGAAGACAAAGAATAGTGCCAGCGACAAAATAAGGAAGCGCAGCTGCAGCACTGCAGAAAACAAATATTTAGGGATTTCGGGAGAGCCCCGGAAAGCATAGGCGCCCGAGCATCAAGATATAACAGGAACAGAAACAGTAGAAGAAATGTGAAAAAAGATGAAAGCGGTGTTATGAAGTTCTTGTAACCCCCCTGCAAGTGCAAGGTGCGTGTTTGTAAAGGTGAAAGTGTTGTTATGAAGTTTTTGTAACCCGTGCAAGGAGCGTGTTTGTCAAACGCGCATGCATTACCTCTTCCACCCCATGAATAGTAATAAAGGCGCTATATTACATCTTGCGGCCTCCAGCCTGCCTTTCTCTCCCCGACCATTCTTGACGTTCCCAGAAAGTGAGCTTAGTTTTACCCGGAATGAAGCAGTCAAGGGGAAGGAGGCCACTGACGCGCCCTAAGAAGGCATCTGGAGACCTGGCACAGGGCAGGAGGACGGGAAAGCTGTTGCCATTACACCAATGAAAGCAACTTGTTTACATTTTCATCACGCTTTCAATTTCAGTGAAAGAGCGATGCAAATATAAACATGCGTATGTGAAAGAGACGCCGTGCAAGAGCAAAAGAGATGCCGTGCACGAGGTAAATCTCCATCAGGGTGGGCGGGGCCTAAGGGAGACAGGGCGGACACAAACCCCACTTCCAAAGAACCCTGACACAAAACCAACGACAATGGATCTCGCCAAGGAGAGCAGCACATGCGTTGCAATGCAAGCAAGACCTAAAAAGTGCTATGATGCGGTCAGTGCAGATCACGAGGGGCAGTGATCTGTTTTCTTAGTATGG
This sequence comes from Lissotriton helveticus, assembly GCF_964261635.1. Lineage (NCBI taxonomy): Eukaryota > Metazoa > Chordata > Amphibia > Caudata > Salamandridae > Lissotriton > Lissotriton helveticus. The sequence goes on along the minus strand of NC_136068.1, from coordinate 266,790,705 downwards.
GATTATTCTCTACCTTCTCAAAAAGAAACATTTTCAGGTGCAAATGACAATAACACCTTGTCAGCAAATGTAAACCAACAACAAATTAAAATACACATTCATGCATCAATCTATTTAAATGGGGGCAGGAAATGTGAGTCATAGCTGAGGGTGTTGGGCAAAACACAAATTAAGCAATAATAAAAAAAATAAATGATATCCCCCAGCCCTAAACGGGTGTGAGGGCTGCAATCTACTTAAAACAGTCTGAAGTAGTCAAAAGCCAGAAGGGTCATGGCATGGCTGTGATATCTGAAACTCACAAATACATAAAAAGCTTCAGCTCCGGTGATATCTGGATGCTTGGTAGCAATTTCTGGTCATGAGCAAACACAGATCATAAATATACACTATGACTTTGGCCTGAGCCATGGACTGCAGACTCCTTAGACTGGGAGGGGTGGCCAAAGCACCACCCATTAGTGGTGGAAGACGTCTGCCTTCCACGCGAGTTATGTAGAGTTATGTAGAGTTATGTAGAACGAGTGTGATGGTGGCAGTATACTGTATTTTAAGTTTTAGTGATCAATAGAGTGCTCAGGCCTTTGTACCTGTGTCATATTATTGTCTTAATAAGCAAACTCTCCAAAAGTGCCACCGCCTCAGATCCTCTTTAAAAGCAATTTTGACTTCAACCCTTATACCACTAAGGCATAAATAGCATTGTATTTTCCAGCACTTATCTGCAAAACTAAACTAAAGGTCCCTGAAACAGAATTGAGAATAGAGGTTCAAGCTCTGGTACTCAACCATTTGAACTCTGACAATGAAGGAATCTCTGGACCGCTAAGTCAATGATGGCTGCATTAAAAAGTGTTCATAATCCATGTCCTAATTGCACTACAAAGGTTATGCCCAGCCCTTCAAGTGTGTATGATATTTAAAACTGGCTACATCCTTTTTATCTTCTATAACTGCAGGAAACATACCTTCTCAGGAGGCCACCAGAGCACTATAAGCCTTGCTCTCCCCAGGCTCAAAGTCTATAAGTGCAAGAAAGACAAAAGAAGGACTCAAGCCTTCTAAATGTATGCACCTATGATCTGGGTCTCAATCCAGTTCTCAAATCCCTTTCTGATATTACATTTGTCAGTGCTTGGTTTCAAGAATATCTTGATTCTGGATACAGAGGTCCTTTGATTTGTGTGTGTGTGTGTGTGTCTATATGTATTGTGTTGAAATTATTCTTGGTACAGGAAAATTAAACAGGCATTGGCAACGCCAATAGGTCTCACCTTTGGGACCTATTGCTTTTGCCAATGCTTTCTAGTGATATTGACCAACATCAGGGAAGTTGTGGAGCATGGCTAAAAAAAAGTTTTTTAAAGTCTGAGACACAGCTGCTCGAGTCACTTTTTAGACCGGCATACCTCGCACAAACACACCTATAAAATGACATGGATGCTTTTTTCTTTGTATTTACTTACCTGAGTTAAACTGTAAAGAAAAAGAAAAAAATGAGCAAAAGCGTTTTTTGTTCCCAAAGTGGGTGGAGAAGCAGCACAGGTGGGTGGAAGCAACACAGGGGGCTAAGGTGGTAGAAGAAACACAGTGGTATGGTTGGGGAAAGCAACATGGAGGGAAACGGACTGGCTACCGGGCGTTTTTGTGTGCTGCCGAGCTGGGGGCTGATTTCGTTGATGGGGACCTGCGTGTGCTGAAAAACATTTGTTTTGCTTTGTGTATTTTGAAACACACGCAGGTCCCCATCAACGAAATCAGCCCCCACCGCAGTGAAATCAGCACCCAGTGGCAGAGCAGTCATACCTTTGTACAGAAGGCATGACACGGAAGGGCCAGCTGCGAGCTCATGACACATGTATGCTTTCATATCCCGTTTCTGCCCTCGAGGACAGGAGCCACAACAGGAAAGGAGCTCACATGAAAAACTCAAAGTTTCCATTTACTGTCCAACAGTACTTCATTAAACAGTCACCATAGCCCCGGACTGAAATAGTAAGCGGAGTGCACCTTAGAGCTGTTCTTGAAGCCAGATCCAATTAGGCTTGACTGCTGCCGGCAGGCCCTAGGCCATCTTGTGCCCGCGCACACGCGAGGTCTAAACACGAGCCGCTGTGCATGCTCTGCCATGGCTCTCTCCCTTCATTCCCCTGGCAGGCATCTCTTCCTTTATTCCCCTGGCAGGCCGCTCACTCCCTCCAAGCATAGAGGGGCCTGTGTGGTCTCTGAAGCTCATGTCCAATTCCATCCATCACTCTGGTCGGAGGTAGCAGCATATCTCTCGCTTAAAATATTGGACAGCCAAAAATCCATGCACCTGGCATGGCACACGGAACTCACAATGTTGTGACAGAACACAACATATAATACCACATACTATACCATAACACACAATAGTATTCCACAACATAGTGAACCATAAAGTACCTAACTCTACCATAACATACCGTATCAAACCATAACGGTACTTAATATAACATACAATGCTGTATCATAACATACTGCACAATAACACAAAATACCAGGCAGTACCATAATATACCATAACTTGTCATACTATGCTGTACCGTGATATACCGTCCATACTCACCACATACCATGACCAACCGGTACAATAAAATATGATCCAACTCGATATCATAACATAACCCAAAATACATACAGTACCAACCTATACCATATAATATTGTAACATACCATACTTTACCCTAATATACCGTACCTTAAATGACCCAAATGGAATGTACCAGCCCATCTCCTGACATACCATAACACAGAACACCATATAACATACAGTAACGTAATCAGTGACTCCGGGGAGCCTTTGGGCTGGCCTTGGTTGGTCCTCTTACTGGGACACAGCGGGGGAGGAGGTAAGCTGTTGTGCCCCCACACAGCCGCAGTAGAGGCAGGGCAGCTTTGTGTACAGTGCCCTGGTGCCCTTGTTCCTATCCAGGGCAGGTGCACCTTACATGGGCATGGAGCTCTGCGCGATTGGCTAAGGGCTGCAGAGGAGGCTGAGTCAGAGTGACCCCATGCCGCCACCTGGATGTGTGGAGGGAGGAGGTGGATGGATGTTGAGGCAGACGGCAGGGAGGAGGGGTGGGGCCGCGAGGGCAGCTTTACCCAAACTCACGAAGAAGACAAAGAATAGTGCCAGCGACAAAATAAGGACGTGCAGCTGCAGCACTGCAGAAAACAAGTATTTAGGGATTTCGGGAGAGCCCCGGAAAGCATAGGCGCCCGAGCATCAAGATATAACAGGAACAGAAACAGTAGAAGAAATGTGAAAAAAGATGAAAGCGGTGTTATGAAGTTCTTGTAACCCCCCTGCAAGTGCAAGGAGCGTGTTTGTAAAGGTGAAAGTGTTGTTATGAAGTTTTTGTAACCCGTGCAAGGAGCGTGTTTGTCAAACGCACATGCATTACCTCTTCCACCCCATGAATAGTAATAAAGGCCCTATATTATATCTTGCGGCCTTCAGCCTGCCCTTTCTCTCCCCGACCATTCTTGACGTTCCCAGAAAGTGAGCTTAGTTTTACCCAGAATGAAGCAGTCAAGGGGAAGGAGGCCGCTGACGCACCCTAAGAAGGCATCTGGAGACAGGGCAGGAGGACGGGAAAGCTGTTGCCATTACACCAATGAAAGCAACTTGTTTATATTTGCATCACGCTTTCAATTTCAGTGAAAGAGCAATGCAAATATAAACATGCGTATGTGAAAGAGACGCCGTGCATGAGCAAAAGAGATGCCGTTCACGAGCTAAATCTCCAGTCAGGGTGGGCGGGGCCTAAGGGAGACAGGGCGGACACAAACCCCACTTCCAAAGAAGCCTGACACAAACCCAACGACAATGGATCTCGCCAAGGAGAGCAGCACATGCGTTGCATTGCAAGCGAGACCTAAAAAGTGCTACGATGCAGTCAGTGCAGATCACGAGGGGCAGTGGTCTGTTTTCTTAGTATGGGATTATTCTCTACCTTCTCAAAAAGAAACATTTTTAGGTGCAAATGGCAATAACACCTTGTCAGCAAATGTAAACCAACAACAAATTAAAATACACATTTATGCATCAATCTTTTTAAATGGGGGCTGGAAATGTGAGTCATAGCTGAGGGTGTTGGGCGAAACACAAATTAAGCAATAATAAAAAAAAAATGATATCCCCCAGCCCTAAACGGGTGTGAGGGCTGCAATCTACTTAAAACAGTCTGAAGCAGTCAAAAGCCAGAAGGGTCATGGCATGGCTGTGATATCTGAAACTCACAAATACATAAAAAGCTTCAGCTCCGGTGATATCTGGATGCTTGGTAGCAATTTCTGGTCATGAGCAAACACGGATCATACATTTACACTATGACTTTGGCCTGAGCCATGGTCTGCAGACTCCTTAGACTGGGAGGGGTGGCCAAAGCACCACCCATTAGTCGTGGAAGACGTCTGCCTTCCACGTGAGTTATGTAGAGTTATGTAGAGTTATGTAGAACGAGTGTGATGGTGGCAGTATTCTGTATTTTAAGTTTTAGTGATCAATAGAGTGCTCAGGCCTTTGTACCTGTGTCATATTATTGTCTTAATAAGCAAACTCTCCAAAAGTGCCACCGCCTCAGATCCTCTTTAAAAGCAATTTTGACTTCAACACTTATACCACTAAGGCATATATAGCATTGTATTTTCCAGCACTTATCTGCAAAATGAAACTAAAGGTCCCTGAAGCAGAATTGAGAATAGAGGTTCAATCTCTGGTACTCAACCATTTGAACTCTGACAATGAAGGAATCTCTGGACCGCTAACTAAATGATGGCTGCATTAAAAAGTGTTCATAATCCATGTCCTAATTGCACTACAAAGGTTACGCCCAGCCCTTCAAGTGTGTATGATATTTAAAACTGGCTACATCCTTTTTATCTTCTATAACTGCAGGAAACATACCTTCTCAGGAGGCCACCAGAGCACTATAAGCCTTGATCTCCCCAGGCTCAAAGTCTATAAGTGCAAGAAAGACAAAAGAAGGGCTCAAGCCTTCTAAATGTATGCACCTATGATCAGGGTCTCAAGCCAGCTCTCAAATCCCTTTCTGATATTACATTTGTCAGTGCTTGGTTTCAAGAATGTCTTGATTCTGGATACAGAGGTCCTTTGATTTGTGTGTGTGTGTCTATATGTATTGTGTTGAAATTATTCTTGGTACAAGAAAATTAAACAGGCATTGGCAACGCCAATAGGTCTCACCTTTGGGACCTATTGCTTTTGCCAATGCGTTCTAGTGATATTGACCAACATAAGGGAAGTTGTGGAGCATGGCTAAAAAATTTTTTTTTTTAAGTCTGAGACACAGCTGCTCGAGTCACTCTTTAGACCTCATACCTCGCACAAACACACCTATAAAATGACATGGATGCTTTTTTCTTTGTATTTACTTACCTGAGTTAAACTGTAAAGAAAAAGAAAAAAAATGAGCAAAAGCGTTTTTTGTTCCCAAAGTGGGTAGAGAAGCAGCACAGGTGGGTGGAAGCAACACAGGGGGCTAAGGTGGTAGAAGAAACACAGTGGTATGGTTGGGGAAAGCAACATGGAGGGAAACAGGGCCGGACTGGCTACGGGGCGTTTTTGTGTGCTGCCGAGCTGGGGGCTGATTTCGTTGATGGGGACCTGCGTGTGCTGAAAAACATTTGTTTTGCTTTGTTTATTTTGAAACACACGCAGGTCCCCATCAACGAAATCAGCCCCCACCGCAGTGAAATCAGCACCCAGCTTGGCAGCACACGCAAATGCCAGTAGCCAGTCTGGCCCTGGAGGGAAAGCAAATGGTTGGGAGAGCAATGTGGAGTATAGGGGTAGAAAAGCAAACGGGCGAGAGGGAGCAACATGAGCTAAGGTAGAGACACATGGGCAGGAAAGTAATGATGGAAGAGTAGCACACAAGGGAGAACAAATAACAAATAAGAATAGGGAGAAGCACACATGCGAGAGAGAGCATAAGGAATGCAAAGGAGGAACAGAAGCACACCACAAAGACAGTTGGGAAACCCATGCACTCTTGCGGTGTCCTTAAGAAAAAAGAAAAAGTAGTTCCTAAAAGTGAGCTGTGGAAGGATACGAATAAATTGGCAATGCTACAGGGGCAGAACAGAAACAAGATGGACAATATAAGTGTTAGAAATTGGGTTTCTGGTTGACTGGTTGTGAGCCCTGGTCAAGCAGCACCCACAACCCTAGTCAGGGTGAGGCACAAGCGAACCCCAAATTAACCTGTGCTCTTCCTCTGGCAGAGTGGCACAGAGCAGTCAAGCTTAACTTGAAGGCAATGTGTAAAGTATTTGTGCAACAATTCAAACAGTCAAACAGTGAAAACACCACACAAATAGAGGGATTTTTAACAAATAAAACAAGACCAAAATGACAAAAATCTTTTCAGTAAAACCAGAGCTAATCAATTGTAACGATTTAGGTTGAAATTGTCACAAAAAGCACAAAGCGCCAACAAATTATATCTGGTTGTGCTGGACTGGGACAACGTCACAAGTTCAAACTGACCACGATGGAGTGCGGGGCGGCTACAAAGACCCAGTTAGGCCCGCTGAATAAAGTACCTTAAATCCTGAATGTGGAGTGTTGCGTGGATCAGGTCGAAGAAGTGCCATGAAGCCAAGGCGATGTTGGTGAAGAGATTTGATGAGGCTGCAGTTCAAGGTCCTTTGGCACTATCATTGATAGGGTTTGCGATGCAAAGTCCTGGAGTCAGGTATGTGGTGTGCAGTTGGCGATACATCAGTTCCTGAAAAGCTGCAAGGATGATGTGGGCCTTCTGCACTGGGTCCATTTCACGTAGCAGCTGTGCTTCTGCTCCAGGATGCGCCGCTCAGCAGAGAAGATGCGTCCGTTCAGGGAAGCTCTGCTGAGCAGGGAAGATGCATCAGTTCCGTTGGTAAGCACCTTAGAACCACTCCCAAGGATCCAGGATTGGGATGAAACCACATGGTAGGATAGACTCACAGATGGCAGAGTCCAGGTGCATATAAGGTTGTTGGAAGCCTGTTTTGTCACTGTGGCTTAAGATCTGGAGGCCAGTCAATTAGTCTTTGGTGTCACTCTGGGTTCTGCGTTCAAGAGGTGCAGGTCCAGTCCTTCTAACCCAGGCAAGAGAGCAGCAGGTCACCACAGCAAAGCAGGAGTCCAGCAGATTAACACAGCAGCACAGTGGCAGTCCTTTCAGCAGCACAGCGTCACTCTTCATGGCAGAGTATCCACAGGTGCAGAAGTATACTGTGGAAAAGTAAATTTTGCCATGTTCTGTGTCCCTACGCGTCCTCCATCATATGTTATGTGTGCATGATTAATATGCATATGTTATTCCCCATGTTTGATTAAAGACGCAATTACAGTTGTGTCCACCTCTAGTATGCCAGTTTCCAGTTCTCGTGAATAATACGAATATCAGGCCTATGTAAAGCTACGTTGCCACGTTTCTCAGTGTGCACGTTATTTCATTGTAAAGTCCCCGTTTCTAGGCCTCAAAAGGGCCCGGACACCAGATTCAGCTCCTGTCTCCTGTCTCCTGAAGCCTCGCGGAGGAGTGATACAGCCCCCACCTGTATCCTCGACCCTTCACTTACTTCCTGCCTCGCAGTGCCCGGTTCAGCTTGGCCCTGCCTCTGAGTCTGCCAAGAGTATGTTATGATTCCAGATTATCAGTTCAGTCCTCTTCCTCTGCATTCCTAAAGCTACTGAACTGCATCAATAGTTTCCGTCATTGTCTAGCCTTTACGGCCCCATGTTAGAGAAATACTGTATTAATGGTCATTTAATATTCTTCATCACGCACTACATGTAGAATAATGCATGGTCCAGTCTTAGTGTCTGTTAGCCTTTCCCCTCCTGACTTCTAGTTTATATCAACATGTTCTCTAAACATCAGATACTAGATACTGTTTAGGTACATGTCGCCCTGACTCTCCAGACTTCAGTCTCTGCTCCTAGCACAGAGTTCGAAGCCCCCAGCTTCTCCTAGTGATACGTCATTGCCAGTTTGCGCGCACCATCAGGTTAGAGGTCCCGGCTCCTCAGGTAGCCCCCTCCATGGTTTCCGCCTCATTCATGACATATTCTGTTACGTTTGCATCACATGTCTATGTATACGCCCTGTTACACCTCTTTTCACCCTTATCTTTCGCGACTGCTACGCGTCACGCCTATTGCTCCACCCACTGCTACGCCTATTGCAATGTAATGCTATGTGTTTGCGTTATGTATATATGCTCATGTACTGTTATTAAAAGTTAGCCGTCATTCCCGATCCTGTCCCCGGCAGCTGCCATCCTATTCCCGTGCAGGTCGTCCTGTTCCTGTCCTTATGCTGTATTAAACCTGCAAAACTCCTACTACCTCGAATCTTGACTCTTATTTATTGAGCTATCTGTTATTCATTTATGCATTCAAAAATAGGGTATTATTTATTTATTTACCACATAATGGCGCCCGAACAGGGACTTGCCCTTTCCCCACGCGTCGGTGAAGCCACGCCGACCCCCTGACCCTCTGCAGTCGTGACGGAACTCTTCTGCGCACCGGCAGATATTTCTGCTTCAAGTATCCCTCAGGCCCACGGAGGAGACGGAGGAGGCGGTCCAGCATCCAGACGAGACGGTGGAGGAACGCGGCGAGTCCCGACCAGAGCCCAAGCCGAGAGTCCAAGGTCCGAGGTATCCGGAGGTCCACCCGTAACTGAAGTCCGAAGTTCGTCGTCCGTCGTCGTAGCAGTCCAGTCCGATCCGAGGCCTTCCGTTCTTGCTGCCCGGTGAGTACCGTCGCTGGGGTAGTATCTAGACAGGGTCAATCTAAATTGACTCTGGTCCGTGGGTTGGTGGTACACAGACCCACAAACGAAGTGTTCACCTAGGTGGATACGGGTCTTGATGCGTCCCTTTATGGGACCGGTATGTTCCGTACTGTTTCAGCAGTGCATCCAGTAACTCTAGTCTGTTCCGTTCTCGAGAAATTTTTGTGTTTCTGTTCTCAGTATTCCAGGTAATATTCTGTCCGAACTGTTATGTTATGATGTTGTTCAATGTATTTCCAATGTCGTGGTATGCCTGAATTGTTCTCCCAATTGTTATTGTTCCTCGTCTATTGTATTGTGTTCCGATTCAAGTTTACAATGTCTCTCTTTTCGAGATTACGTCAGTTAAAAACTAGAAAGGGTTTGTTAGAAGAAGCAGTTCCAGTTCCGCCTAGGGACAGTCCAGGTCATTTTATGTATCAGAAGCATGGCATAAGCGCCATATTGTATCTAGATTTATGGGTCGAGTATACCAAACAGTTAGAGGAAAAGTATAGATGGCCTGTGTCAGGCACATGGGATGCCGAGTGCATCATGAGAGTAGAAGAAGCATTATGGAAAAAGAAAGCCAGACAGTCACAGAAAGATGCCATCGAGTTATGGCGCAAAGAAGCTCATAAAAGAACCGAAAAAGAAATCAGAAAGTCAGAATTAAGTAGAGAATCCTTAGAACGAGCCCAAGAAAAAGAATTAATCGAGATAGGTGAACAAGTTAAAACCGAACAGTCAGACAGACAGAGGCATGCTCTTATTAAGGGTATGTATCCTCTTCTTGCCGAGGGCCTGCCAAAAGCGACCCCGGAGGCACCCAGTAATTTCCCGCCACCATTAGTTCCGACCAAGCTACGTCACAAACAGACCGCAGCTGATATTTTCATTTCGTCCTATTTGGACGACACAGTCCCAGAATATGCAAATCCTGTTCGCGCTCCGCCAGTCCCTGTAAATCAGGCACTTCCCGCTCCTCCAGACACCGGAGTACCTGTTACGGTACCCCCGGTCCAGCCCGCCATACAAGTTCAGCCTACATTTCCATTTCCCACTCTGCCAGGACGAAGAGCATCAGTAGACGACTCTAGTTTAGGGGCCGCAGGGGGAGGTCCTCCTCAGACCCCGCCGCCACATAAGCGTTTAACGACAGCCGAATTACATATGCAAGCGTCACAGCGTACGCCCAGACATCAGTCTGTAGCAGAAATAAGAAAAGCCCTTAATGAATGCGGCTATGATCCAGTCCCAGGAGAGGATAATATGGTTTTATATTCATTACGTGTAAGAAGGGTGGCCGAGTATCTAGTCACCCTACTGAATATGAAAGAAGACCTAGACAGAATATATCGTTTCATCCGTACAGGGGATGATCCAGAAAGCATTGGCGAGGCCATGTCTCAAAGGAAAGCTGAGACCCAGCTCATGATATTAAAGTTTCTGATCAATTGTCTAATAAGAGAACAAGATTACCCGTCCAAAGATCAAGCCGAAATGAGAACCCTGACAAAGTGGAGTGATAATATAGCCGAGGGTAAGCACAGAACCATCAGTGCTATGGAAAGTATGTACAAGAAAATTCGTAAAGAAATAATAAGGTTACACGATCAACGTAAAGCAGCACAAGTAAGCGAGAAAGAAAGTAACTCTGATACTGAAGAGGTAGAGGACGAGAATACCGACAGAATAGCGTATGTAGGAAAATCTAGATTTCCAGATCGCCATTTACGCCTAGAACACAAGTCTACTTTCCATCATCCAGCACCAGAACAAGGTTCTCTAGAACAAGTATTCCAAGCTACCGATCACATTCTGAAATCACAAATCGGTTACAGTGAGTTGAGTACCATGCATGAACAAGAACTAGTTCGATCAGCAGTCCGATGGATTACTGATTCTACCACTTTTCCAAACGAAATAGTGGCACAAATGTTTCTGAAAATGCCCCCAGCCGAGCAACGACTGGCGGGTATGTATATGATTCAGCACCTCATTACATTGTATGAGGGTCAGCACTCTGATCCAGGCCCGTTGCATGATATCCTGAACGAGTTACTCCAGTATAGATGGAAAGGTTTAGGTACCGATTTAATTAGTGTCGTTCTAGAACAGCGTCACAAATATAGAACGTTTTTGAACCCGCATTTTGTTCATGTCTCACCCCCAGAAAGTAAACCATTTTACATGGAGAGACAGAATCCGTTACGAGAAGTCCACCCAGTTAGAGGAACGGGTGGCGAACTAGAACGAGTGTTTGTTTACACTCCGATCACAAAGATGGAACTCTTAGAGATGAAAAAATTAATTCCCTGTCATGATAAAGATCCAGCAGGGTTCCATCGAGAATTAAAAGACATGCTCCGTATGGGAGAATACACGTATCCAGATATAATTAAAATGTTAAAGGTTCTGCTGCCCGCAGGGGTGTATGAAAAGCTCAAGGAAAAAGAATGGGAGGTGGGAGAGAAAAAGATCGATTGGGCAGTTCTAGAAGCTGAAGATAAGGCACGAGTACCAGGTACCGGTCTTGGAGCGAAATGTAAAGAATTACCAGAATTATTAATACAAGTTTTACCCAGATTATTGACAACTAGAAAAGAAGACTGGGATGCAATCTCAGCCTGTAAACAGAAACAAGATGAAGACATTAGTGATTTTTATTCTAGATTTGAGAAATGTTTTAGCATCAACAGTGGCCTCAAGACAAGTAGTGAGTCATACCCTCATCTTTTTGTTACTAAATTAGTCGAGAATTCAAGTCCACAAATTAAAAATCGAGTTTTGAAAGTCGAAAGTACCTGGCAAGCTAATACCCCGTCCCAGATGTTACAGATGCTCCAATACCACCAGAATAGAATCAGGGAAGAGCAAGAACACGAGAGAAAACGTATGAAAGACACGAAAATGAAAGTACTAGTTGCACAATCTGTTCCTCAAGACAGTCAGAAGAGGGGTCCAAATCAAGCCAGTCATCCTGCAGCTCCCGTTAAAGGGAACTGCAATTATTGTAAACAGCCAGGTCATTTTATAAATGAGTGTGCAGTTCTGAAACATAACATAGCTACTGGTAAGACTAAAGAAAGACCACGTCCGCCTAGACAAGAACAAGTTTTACAGATTCCTCAGCCACAGAATGCACCACAGACAGTTACAGCACCGCAGCCCATCGCTGCAACACAGCATGTTACACAGCAGATGTACCAGTATGCACAGTCTGAGTATCCAGAGTATCAACCGTATTCATGAAACAGCCTAGAGAGGGAGGTAGGCTTGCCTCTCATCGAGATACCTGTAGATCAAGAAGGTCCCTATGTTCACAGTCAAGTACTAGGGAAAGATAGAAAGTTTTTGATTGATACAGGGGCAAGTAGGACCACAATTAGCCATGCCGAAGTTCCAGGGGCTCCGCTCTCAGGCTCAAGAAATGTTTCCCTTGGATTTTCAGGAAAACCTATCGTAAATGAAATATCAAAGCCAGTTACTCTAGAAGTAGGTCCATTGTCCCGTACTACTGATCTGTTACTTACTAAGTCATGTCCAGAGAATCTATTAGGCATTAAAACACTGAAAGAGTTAGGTGCAGTTATATGCTGTTCCCCAGAGGGAATACGTCTGTTCCTACGTGATTTCAAGGGTCACTATGTATTACGAGATTTTGATCCCAGATTGTCCAATGTTCCGCAGCATTTATGGGCGCAAGGTCCAACTGATGTAGGTTACATGCAAATCACACCCCATCGTGTGACTCTCAAGCCAGGTGTAGTGTTACCACGAATCAGACAGTATAGATTGCCACCTGAGGCTGTAGCAACCTTATCCAAAATTATTGACGAGCTCATCGCTCAAGGAGTAGTTGTAGAAACTGACTCCAATGTATGCAATTCTCCGATCATTCCAGTCATGAAACGTACTGATCCAAATGCACCCCCAGTATATCGATTAGTGATTGACCTACGAGAACTTAATAAATGTATTATTCCCCAGTATCCAGTTGTCCCAGATATCTCTTCCCTATTGACAGCCATTGATTCCGAAGCCTCATTTTTCACTGTCATAGATCTCAAGAACGCATTTTTCAGTGTTCCCATTCATCCAGACAGCCAGTTCCTTTTCGGATTCTGTTTAAATGGAAGAAGCTATATGTTCACACGAGCTCCTCAAGGTTTCACAGAAAGTCCTAGTATTTACAGTCAAGCACTCAAGAGACAACTAGACAACATTCACATGCCAACTGACACTGCCCTGCTCCAGTATGTCGATGATCTACTGATCACAGCCCGTTCTGAACGTGCTTGCGAGCGAGCATCCCTTACAGTCTTGTATTTCCTAGCCGAGATGGGGCACAAGGTGTCCCCTTCGAAGCTTCAATTCTGTGTCCAGCAAGTGGTCTACTTGGGACACTTACTGTCCAAGAGGGGTAGGCAGTTGACACCTGACCGTATCCAGTTAATAGCGTGTCTTCCTCAGCCCAAGACCCAGAAGGAGGTACGTGCTTTTATCGGCCTCACTTCTTACTGCCGACAATGGATTCCTCAGTATGCATTCCTAGCCAAGCCACTGATACAGTTAACGACACAGGAGGCAGCCGTATCGTCTGTCCTCCCTTGGACATCTGAACATACACTCAGTTTCAATGAGTTAAAGAAAGCCCTATGTCAAGCTCCAGTTCTAGCTACACCAAGCTACAGTAAGCCTTTTACACTTTTCGTCACAGAACGCGAAGGTACAGCATTATCTGTTCTCACACAAGATCAAGCAGGACAATACAAGCCTTGTGCTTATTTTTCGAGCACATTAGATCCTGTAGCCCAGGCTCTGCCTGCGTGCCTCAAGTCAGTTGCAGCCACAGCACTAGCTATCAGACAAAGTGATTCCATAGTATTAGGACACTCCCTGACAGTACAAGTTCCACACTCCGTGGAAGTTCTTTTAAATCGAACACAGACTCAGCACTTGACAATCGCACGGTTAACAGGTTATGAATTGACACTGTTCCAGCCACACATAGAAATCAGACGCTGCAACGTTTTAAATCCTGCTACATTGTTACCATCAGTTACTTCGAATTCTGCCACACATGACTGTGTGGAAGTAGTTAACATTACGACAAAGCCAAGACAAGATCTGACAGATATTCCGTTACCAGATCCCGACCTGACACTTTATGTGGATGGTTCATGTATGAGAACAAGTACAGGAGAACTAGTCGCCGCGTATGCAGTGACTACCGACACCGAAGTTATTGAAACACACCGTATTGACACCCTGTCCGCTCAAGCAGCAGAGCTAGTTGCTCTGACACAAGCCTGCATACACGCTAAGAACCGGAAAGTTAATGTTTACACAGATTCACGCTACGCATTCGGAGTCGTACACGACTTTGGAGTGCTCTGGCAGGAGAGAGGTTTCATGACTTCTCATGGAACCAAGATTCAGCATGGTCTCCTTATTCAAGCTCTGTTAGATGCCATACATTTACCGACATCCATTGCTATCATGAAATGCAAAGCACATACGAAAGTTACTGACACTATTTCCCAGGGTAACGATCTAGCAGATCGCACAGCCAAGCTTACAGCACAGACTCCAGACATTCCAGTTAACATGACACACACTCCAGATCCGACTACATGTATGACAGTTAAGGACCCTACTCAAGATGTCATAGATATCCAGTTACATGCTACTCCCGATGAAATCAAGAAATGGTCCGAACAAGGAGGGGTCCAGACAGATCAGGGATGGGTAACAAAGGGTAGAGCCACTTGGTTTCTCCCCGACTCTATGGTTCAAGTCATTATCAATACTGCACATAGTCCAGCACATTTAGGAGAAAAAGCTATGTTAGACAGTATCCAGAACATTTGGTTCAACAAGCATTTACGAGCTGCAGCCAAGCAGAAAGTCCGTACCTGTATGATATGTTGTCAGTTTAATCCAGGTAAAAGTGTCCCGGTGGAACAAGGGGGATTTCAGCCTCCTGACCACCCTTTTGAAGTCCTCCAGATGGATTATATTCAGATGGAGCGATGTCGAGGTTTCAAGTATGTCCTTGTAGTTGTATGCGCTTTGTCCAGGTGGACAGAAGCATATCCAGTCCCAGATTACACAGCCGCGACCACTGCCAAGCAGTTGGTTCGTGAGTTCTTCCCCCGTTATGGACTCCCTAGGGTCGTATATTCTGATAACGGCCAGCCATTCTCCTCAGAGTTAATGAAGCATGTTTCCCTTTTGTTAGGATACCAGTGGAAGTTCCATTGTGTACGCCATCCTGAAGCAGCCGGTCTCGTAGAGAGACATAACCAGACCCTGAAAATTCGCATCGCTAAAATTTGTAAAGAGAAAGGTGTGGACTGGCTAGTAGCTCTGCCAGTTGCCCTGTTTTATATGCGCATGGTCGCACATTCCAGATCAGGTCTGTCCCCGTATGAGGTCGTTTTCGGCCGCCCCCCTAACATGTGGGGTACTCCTAGACCCCGAAGTATTACCGATGTTTCAAGTAATATGCTGACAGATTACCTAGCTTCCTTGATGTCTGCCCTCAACTCTTGTCGTTCACAGGTTGCCGCCGCATTTCCAGACAATACCGAGGTGGCACCGCATGAAATCGTTCCAGGATCCATGGTCTTGGTTCGCAATTTTGACCGCTCAAGTCCGCTGGAGCCACGCTGGAAGGAGCCCCGACAGGTCCTCCTCGCCACCCGTACAGCCGTGAAGTTGGAGGGTCGCAAAGGCTGGGTGCACCTTTCACATATAAAGAAGTTTTATGGACTGAAACCCGTCTCAAAGAACATTTCCCAGGATTTGAAGGATTGCCAAAATATTGTTCTCAAGGACTGTCCCGCAAAAGACATTGCTACAAACCCTCCCCTGTTAGAGAAAACTCCGCAACAGGAGTATAAACTCAAGTTAAGGTCTAGTAAAATAAGTCAGCCAGTTTGATTGTCTAAGTCCTCCCCTAGGTGAAACGGTTAGACTGTTTCTGACATGTATAAAATAGACCCCCATAGTGAGAGAGTTAGTCAAAACTCAATCCGATGTATCATTTTTCTATGTTTCATATTATTTCTCAGCATTATGATTTCTTGCACCAGTTATGCCTTTTACCTGTATTTCCCAGTTTCTCATGTAAATACGTCTTCTAATGCTACAGTAGAGCACACGTTTAGTGATCTACCTCCTCATGAACTCTCTTACCGCCTCGCTATGCGAAATAATTCTTTCATCCGCATGCTACATTATTCACACCAGACCAGCAATGCCACTAATTGTTGGGTGTGTGGTCGACTCCCCCCTTTCCAGACACCGAAGGGAGTTCTGCCACTCTTTCCTTATCCTTTTTCACATAATGGTTCGTGTGGAGCATGGTCCACGTTAACGTCATCCTCAACAGATATGTTTTTTCTTAACAGTACATGTTTTCCAGACAAGCAAGGTCTCCCCCACAGAACCGGGTTAGATCTAGAAAATGAAGTGTCCAATTTAGGTAATTATTCTTCGAATTTCATGGTCCTGAATGTTCAGTCTGATTCCACTCCAGACTTACCTGCAATTTCAGTACTACCAGTCAAAGGCGAATTATGTGTCCGAAATAATGGTTCCGTACACGTAGGACATAGTGATTGTACTACTATTGTCAAGTATAGTGACAGTAGGAAATCTATTTTCAAAGCTTCACGTCATTCTTATTTTATTTGTGGTCAGACCGCATATGTTCGTCTGCCCCTCGATTGGGAGGGAACCTGTTACATTGCCTTCCTACTGCCACCTGTTTTTCTAGCCCCACCCGACTACCATAGGAATTCCCACCTAGTACATACTAGACACAAGAGAAACCTCCCGATTGTCGATTATACTGAAACTGCTCTAGAACAATATATAGATATCAATAAAGGTGTCTTCCCTTATTTAGGTACAGTTGTGAATAGTAAACTGATACGTAGATTAACCAGAACACTCGAAGCTGTAGTAATTGAGACTACTTCTGCTCTAAGTAATTTAACCGAAGAACAATCCTTTATGAGAATTGTTGTGCTCCAGAATCGTCTCGTCCTTGACGTCATATTGGCCGATAGGGGCGGGGCCTGTAGAGTCATCGGATCTAGTTGCTGCATTTTCATTCCAAATAACGCGCCGTCTGTCTATTCAGCTATAACCAGACTCCATAAAATTGCCCATCTGTTACACCAAAATCCAGGCACCTGGACATGGTCCGGTTGGTTCTGGAATATAATTTCCGCCTGGGGATGGAAAGTCTTGTCCTTTCTAGGTATTGCAGTAGCGATCATATTTAGCTGCTGCCTCTGTATACAATGTGGCCCTGCGATTTGCGGCATTTGTGCTACTTCTTGTATTCCTAGTCCCAAGCCCCGTTCTAAATCCCGTTCCAAGAAAATTCGAGACGAGCAAATGATACTGTATGAAATGATAGATGGTATCATGAATATTGATGTTTCCTGAAGGAAGCGTAGTGACAAGGAGGGAATGTGGAAAAGTAAATTTTGCCATGTTCTGTGTCCCTACGCGTCCTCCATCATATGTTATGTGTGCATGATTAATATGCATATGTTATTCCCCATGTTTGATTAAAGACGCAATTACAGTTGTGTCCACCTCTAGTATGCCAGTTTCCAGTTCTCGTGAATAATACGAATATCAGGCCTATGTAAAGCTACGTTGCCACGTTTCTCAGTGTGCACGTTATTTCATTGTAAAGTCCCCGTTTCTAGGCCTCAAAAGGGCCCGGACACCAGATTCAGCTCCTGTCTCCTGTCTCCTGAAGCCTCGCGGAGGAGTGATACAGCCCCCACCTGTATCCTCGACCCTTCACTTACTTCCTGCCTCGCAGTGCCCGGTTCAGCTTGGCCCTGCCTCTGAGTCTGCCAAGAGTATGTTATGATTCCAGATTATCAGTTCAGTCCTCTTCCTCTGCATTCCTAAAGCTACTGAACTGCATCAATAGTTTCCGTCATTGTCTAGCCTTTACGGCCCCATGTTAGAGAAATACTGTATTAATGGTCATTTAATATTCTTCATCACGCACTACATGTAGAATAATGCATGGTCCAGTCTTAGTGTCTGTTAGCCTTTCCCCTCCTGACTTCTAGTTTATATCAACATGTTCTCTAAACATCAGATACTAGATACTGTTTAGGTACATGTCGCCCTGACTCTCCAGACTTCAGTCTCTGCTCCTAGCACAGAGTTCGAAGCCCCCAGCTTCTCCTAGTGATACGTCATTGCCAGTTTGCGCGCACCATCAGGTTAGAGGTCCCGGCTCCTCAGGTAGCCCCCTCCATGGTTTCCGCCTCATTCATGACATATTCTGTTACGTTTGCATCACATGTCTATGTATACGCCCTGTTACACCTCTTTTCACCCTTATCTTTCGCGACTGCTACGCGTCACGCCTATTGCTCCACCCACTGCTACGCCTATTGCAATGTAATGCTATGTGTTTGCGTTATGTATATATGCTCATGTACTGTTATTAAAAGTTAGCCGTCATTCCCGATCCTGTCCCCGGCAGCTGCCATCCTATTCCCGTGCAGGTCGTCCTGTTCCTGTCCTTATGCTGTATTAAACCTGCAAAACTCCTACTACCTCGAATCTTGACTCTTATTTATTGAGCTATCTGTTATTCATTTATGCATTCAAAAATAGGGTATTATTTATTTATTTACCACAATACTACAGTGGTGGTGTCTGACTGAGGTCCAGTACTTATACCCAACAGTATCTTTGAAGGGGGGGAGACTTCAAAGACATACCTTTTAAGTGCGCCAATGTTCTCCCTTCCTGCCCTGCTCCAGACTCACAGCAGGTGGTATGCAGCCCTTTGTGTGTGGACAGGACACAACCTATTCAGGTTTAAGTGAGGCTGTGCTCAGCTCCTCCCTCCCATCCTGCCAGGATGGCCCACCAAGTCACATTTAATCATCCGTTGTGTGTGGCTGTCTAGGAGGCATACACAAAACACAAATGCCAACTACACCCAGTCATGTGACCAGAGATAGGCTGATGGCACCAGATGGCTACGGCAAGAAAATGCCAACTTTTTAAAAGTGAAAAAGAAAACTAGGGCAAGTGTCTTAGACACAAGGTGCACTACTATTGTTCACTCAAAGAGTGTGAACCATTTACATTCAAGTAATAAACAAACTTAAATACTATATATTCAGAATTGAAACCAAGAGCAACATTTCAATGTCCAAAAGTTCATCATTGAATCATCACTGAAACGCTGAATGTAGCTCATCCATATTTTATTGTGCAAACGGAGGCACGTCACAAGGAAAGATTGTTCCACATGAGTTAGATGGTGATTGAGCAATTCTCACGTTGAGTAAACAATTCCCAATGCATTTTGGGCATGAACAATTGCCCTTTGTCAGGGGAATCTACAAACAAATAATTATTACAATGAGAATGCATATTTCTGAACTTGACAAAACAAAAATTTCAAGAAAGGGCCAGTAAATACCATGAGATGAATACCAAAGGATTAGAGCAAAGCAAATAACTCTCGGCAGAGATCATGAAAAATTACCAGATTGTCAACCCTACATGAGAAAACATGAAAGAGAGGTAGAAAACAAAGGTCAAAGGAAGGAGCCATCACCAAATGCAAAACTTGGGTTGTGGAAAAATAGACCACTGAAAGCCTTGGGTAAAAAGAAAAGTGCACTTCCGGGCAGTGTTGGTGACTAAACTGATGTGTGTTAGCAACATGCTCTGTCATAATATTAAAAACAAGCATTGAAAATGCAATAGGTCTCGCCTTTGATTAAGTAAAAGCCATTTGCTTTGCTAATGGTATTGTGTAGCAAAGCAAATGGCTTTAACTTAATAAAAGGCGAGACCTATTGTATTTTTAATGCTTGTTTTTACTTGAAACTGTTGTCATCGTTGAGTGTAGAGGCACAGAGCAAAAAGCTAGCTTTCCGGTCTAGATCTGGTCAAGAGGCACAATCAGAAAACTTCATAATCGCCTGATTAGAAGACACAGGCTTCTGGACTAAATCTTGCCCTCGCGAACAGATCTCTGGAAGCCAGGTAGTCAACTCTGACCTAGATTCACCAACGTGGCAGCGGTAGCAGAAGTGATGTCACGGACCCTTTGAAGCTTTATTCAATCTCCCGCTCCTTAACATATATTTGCAATTGAGGGGCCTGGGTAAGGAGCAGAAACTAGAGAAAGGAAACAGGACTCTGAGACCCCTGCTTACTTTCTGTTTCTATTGTGGCATTTGTGAGCCCTGGCATTCTGAAAGCAATGCCAGGGGTACCAAAGCTCTAGCCAGGGGTAGCAGCTGCTGCCCCTAATTAGCACTTGAACTTGCCAGCAGTTCTTGCAAAAAGCTTAGGGCTCCCCCAACCGTGCAAGTGGTTCTGTACTAATGAAACATTTCATCGTGTTACTGTGCATTGTAATTGAATTTATAAAGTACCTACTACATCTGACGCGGCATTGGAGCTATGCTATTACCAAAACGCGCTGCTGATTCATAAAAAATACATGGCCACCTTTGATTTGAACTTAAGTAAGAAAAGAAAAACCTTGAGTTTACGGCTGTCATCAAGCACATGGCCAAAGCGGTATGTACCGCTTTGTCTAGCCCGTGTCATTCATTCCATTTATTAATTGCATTCCCCTTTTGTATAAACTTCAGTAAAATACTTTAAACAAAAAACAAAAAACAAAAGCAAAAACAAACAAAAAAAACAAAAGCAGGAGACCCAGTCCGGATTGCAGGCCAAAGGGCGGCAACCAAAATACATAATTTCCAATGGCAGACCACCGTTTATAATAAACGGTGACGCCGACCAATGGAAATGAGGGGCGGGGCATCAAGCCCTCTACTGAACCTCCTTATCTGCAATAAATCTCGCAGAGTGAGCTGAAACGTTAGGTGAGACCTAACAAGGTACACCTCTGGGCAGTGTCAATCCATAAAGTGACGTGCATCTAAAACGTGCTGTACCATAACAATGAAAATAAACAAGAAAATGAACATGACCGTTACCTCCAAACAGCACGGTCTGGGGATGAGCAGATGGCTGACAATCGCGGTAATCATAATTAGGGCTCCCGGTTTTCGGTTTAAATGGATTTTTACATATAAATATAGACGGAAAACAAGTTTTCCTTTATCTGTATTTATATATAAAAACGGGAAAATACTAGTATATTTTGTCATTGACATCAACAGAATCACCACCCCAACCATCTGGTGTCTCCCCCTCCTTAGAGGGTTAAGAGGTGTCAGCCCAGGTGAGACAGCTTCCAGGCGCACACACAGCCGTACCCGAGTACTTCACAGGTCTTTGAAAAACCATTTACATGCTAATTAGGCTTTGTTGTTCACCTCTCAGCCCCTGCCTCTTTACTCTGCCGATTGCTCCAGCATCCGTCTTTTCCTCGCAGACTGGGTTTTACAAGAGTAGATTCTGTGTTGGAGTGCCCGGTTTGCAAAGAGGATTATAACGACGGAGAAATAGTAAGGCAATTGACTTGCAATCACCCATTCCACAACGACTGTATAGTGCCCTGACTGGAACAGCATGACACGTGTCCTGTGTGTCGAAAAAGTTTAACTGGACAGAGCACAGCCACAAAGACAGGCAGTAAAAGTGTTTCTTCTTTTTTTAGATCCATTTCATTGTGGAGCTTTCAGCCATGCCAACCCTCCCGATTCAGGCGGGAGACTACCGATTTGAAGGCTTCTCCTGCCTCCCGATTCAAGCATCCACAACCCCGATTCCATAGGATGCAGCAGGAATTACAGAATGGCCTGCACCAAATCCTAAAAGGCTCGGGGTCGTCCCCTGCTCCATGTTGTTAATTAATAAGTGTGTGAAGGCGAGAGGGGGAGCTTGCTGTGTTTTCGGAAGTTGCACGGCAGGCGAGGGCAGGCCTCTGTTTACTGGCTCTGGTTAGCCCCTTGCAGGCTGCGACCTCCTTCACAAATGAGGGTGCACCGTCAACAAACCTGTCTCCTGGACTGCTTCTCGAGCGCGGGGGCGAGGCACCAAGGACTGCCAGACTTTCTGACAAATGTAACTCTTTTTTAGATCTTTGAAAGTTAAACAAAGAATGATAACCAATGAAATGCCTTCTTATAAACATAAAGTGCCAATGATAGATGTGAGCAGAAATAATAATAGAGAAAGAAAAAAAAACGTGAGAAACACAGAGGTCCTATTTTTACACGGAAAATAGTACCTTTTTCCGGAGGGACCTTATGCGCGATCATAATATAGCGAAATCCAGCCAACAGTCTAGCTATAAGTGGAGGACAACGGTGAATCTAGAATTTCGAATAAACTAACGTATGGACTGAATTTAACATAAAAGCACATCGAACACATTACAAACATCGGACCTCTGTAATGGCGCGACTATAAAGGGGATACCCGGTTGGCCCTTTGTTTTTTTTAATTACTTTTATGGAACAGGTCAACGCCCGCTCACTAGAGAGATTGTATATACATGCGTTTGGAGCCCAAAGGAGCCCCGCTAACAAAAACTGAAACATACAAATGTCTGAGCTACCTCTGAAACTCAAGAGGATTTTCCGTGGCCTAAAACAAGAGAGACCAATACATGTTTATGTCTTGAAGAAGGTGGTTTGAATTAAGAAATTTACCATCGAAATGTGTTGACGCATCTGTAGCTTCACACCGGGTTGTATGCAAGGAACTTGTTTTTGCCCAATAGAGGACAAGGTCTATGGACATTTATGAAATATTAGAACGAATTCCAAGTGGAGCAACTGATTCAGGATGTCATTAATAGTGTGCACTGTATCTTGATGTCTCTCCCATCACTTATTGTGTATTATATTGTGTTTTTATTCATTGCATAGTTGTGGATCTGTCCACGATTTTTAAGTGTTTTTTGACAAGAAAAATCTTTTTAATAAAATTCATCCCTTTTTATACATATGCTTGTTGCAGTATTGTATGCTTTAATGGCCCAGTAGGGCCCTTGGTTGGTGGATGAATTGGTGATTAAATGTGTTTGGATGTACTGTTCTGTTGAAAGATACGGATTAGAGAACAGTATAGGTATTTGTGAATATTTCATCTTTCCCAAGAGAATTTTGCTCTTTTGGTTTACCTGTGGTACCCCTTCTTTTGGGTGTGGGGTCGCTTCCTCTTTCTTTGATACAGGTCCTGCTATCAGGAGCAGTCCCCCTTCTATGTCTCACTGCCTTTTCTGCAGTAGGACAGGCGGGAAAAATTACAATAGCCCAGAAAGTGTGCCCACCTCTGCCAACCCCACCACTCTGGTGGGGGAGAGGAGATGAAGCCCACTCTTCAGTGCCTGCCATCTTGTAGATGGCAGGATCCCTCCAATCAGCGTTAGGGATTGAGCCCACTACCCCACATGGAGTGAGCACACCAAGGATGAAGTCACCCTATGGTCAGTAGCCCATTGGCTATTGGCCTCAAGACCCCTAAACCATCCCCTAAGTACAATATTTAGGGGACAGTCCTGAACCAAGAAGGTAGATTTCCACAACCTACGAAGAAGAAGGGTAAAAGAAGACGCCCAGCAGAGGAGACTGCAGAGAAGAACTGACTTGGCCCCAGACCTACCGGCCCGTCTGCAGTTTCCAGAAATCCTGCAGCAAAAGTCTCCTTGTCCTGCAGCCAGCGACCTCCAGAACTTTCAACAAAGACTGAATCTCCTGGTAACACCAGCTCTGTTAAAAAAAATCTCGAAAGCAAGACTCCGAGCCTTCTGAAGACAAAGAAACCGGAAGCCTTGAACCACCACTGCAGCCGTCGCCTACGGCCTGAGTCCGAGTGGCCCACCAGTCCCAGTAAGGTCCCCCAGCGATCCAGAGTCTGAGTCCACCATGGGTTGACCCGTCCAGGACTCCCCAATGTCGCCTGCAACCTCTACATGGAGACCCCCCAACTGCAAGTGGCCTGGTGCGGTGAAATATGACCACAAAAGTCACCCCTGCATCCAGTTGTCCTTCGCCCTGGAGAAGAGGACCTGAGGTGCACCTACATCTCCAAGCCATCCAACTTACCTGCCCAGCAGTTGGTTCCTTCCGGAAGACTTTCTGGACCGAGCCTGCAGCCAAACTCCCAACCCGGCAACTCCCATTGAAAACAACCGGGTACCCGACGCCAAAACAGCACCCTGCAATTGGCC
This sequence comes from Lissotriton helveticus, assembly GCF_964261635.1. Taxonomy (NCBI): domain Eukaryota; kingdom Metazoa; phylum Chordata; class Amphibia; order Caudata; family Salamandridae; genus Lissotriton; species Lissotriton helveticus. The sequence goes on along the minus strand of NC_136068.1, from coordinate 266,766,705 downwards.
GCCCCTGTGCCTCTGTGGGTGTACCTTGTATGCTAATTGGATCCCACTTTGCACGGAGTTAAACCCTAGGAGCTTTGCTCCCACATCCAAGTGACGTGCCAGTGTCAAGCCACCAACTGGAGGTCCCCTATCCCCATTGGATAACATTGGGCCTCAGCATTCTGCACCCGGCCGCCCTAGTGCTGCTGAAGGTGCTCTTTGAGTGCATCCTTGAACTTGGGGGAACCCTGGTTCTAACCCCATAAAACCCAACTCCCAAGATGGATTGCTCACCTTTAAACCGATAACCAGATTTTCTCCCATAGGACTGCATTGACTGTTTTACTGTGGAAAAAGTGTGGAGTTGAAAATTGTATGACAACCTAAGAAACTGTGTTTTAAGAAAAACTGACTTACTTATCTTTTATCCAGGGAATGTCCCAGTGTGATATCTAGGTATATCACACTGAGTAGAAAAAGTAATCCTGAAAAGTAGTCAAAAGTAAACCAAAAGAAATAATGTATTTGAACATTTTTAGAAATCCGTAAAAAAATGTCATTATTCATCCAGCTTGCTTTTTAAAAATCTGTCTTGAAAAGTACAATAATATTTTACCTGTACCAAGTCCTGCTTGGTTCTATAAATAAAACACAACAAAGAAATATTTTTGATACAAACAATTGGTCTGAGTTGAGTATTTGAGTGTGTGACATCATGTCTTGCCTGAGTGTGTACTATAAATGCTTATTAACACTACCCTCTGGTAAAGCCTTACAGCTCGCCCACACTACCACAAATAAAGAGTGAGGTATTATCTGCTTTTACCTCTGTAAGCCTTTGGGGATCTACTGGACACTGTGCACACTATACCTTACTTTGGTACAGTATATGACGGGAATGGTGCCGGGAAAAGATGGAAGGAAGCAGTTGTTCTTCCGCTACCTAAGAAGCCCTACATTAGTCTAGACCAACTAGATAACTTGCGTCCTATTTCCTTGCTCCCTTACTTCGCTAAAGTTGCTGAAAAGGTAGTACATATGCAACTTACTGCGCATATTGGCAAACACAATCTCCTTCACCCCACTCAGTCCGATTTTCGGGCCCGCTATTCTACGAAATCTGCCCTGTTGTTTTCTATAGAAACCATTAGAAAATATGTGGATGCTGGACAGACGGCGGCCTGAATTCTTTTAGATTTAAGTGCCGCTTTCAACACTGTTGCCCATCACACCCTGCTGCACTGTCTAAGGAAAGGAGGTGTGTCAGGTAGTGCTCTGAGTTGGATGGAATCCTTCTTCTCTGAGCGTAGTTTTCAGGTGATGCAGGGCTCCCACTATTCCAAGTTATCAAACTTCAACAGGGGGTGCCTCAGGGATCTACCCTGAACCCGACCCTGTTCAATCTCTATGTTACACCCCTAGCTGAGATTGCAGAAAAATTTGGAATCATGGTTTTGACCTATGCCGACGACACTCAACTGGTGGTCTCCCTTACACAGGCACAGGATACGGCAGCCCCCAATTTCATGGGGTGTATGCAAGAACTGATGCTGTGGATGGCGAATAACTGCCTGAAATTGAATGGTAATAAGACCGAGGTGCTTGTGATAAGGAAACCTCCATCAGTGTGGTCATCGGCATGGTGGCCCCAGAGTTTGGGACCCACCCCCTTGCCCTGTGTACAGGCTAAGAAATTTGGGGTTTGGCTGCACACCAAGCTCTCTTTTGAGCATCATACCAGGCAGGCGCCTGTTTTGGAGTCTTGCGGGGTCTTCGGAAAACCTTGGATGTGCTGCCTACTGCAGCCAGAAAGACCATGGTGGCATCGTGCCTTGATTACGGTAATGTACTGTACCTGGGTGCTACCGCTAAATGCGTGCAGAGACTCCAAAGTATCCAGAGTGCTGCAGCTCGTTTGGTTCTTATGCTTCCGAGGAGAGCCTCTTCTAAGAGGGCTCTGGCTTTCCTTCATTGGTTGCCCATTAGGGAGAGAGTTTTGTTCAAGACATTGTGCTTGTGCCACCGGATCATACGAAGGACTGGCCCTTCCTACTTGTTTGACCTACTCACTCTCTACTCACCAACCCGGCAACTCAGATCGAGTGGTAAGGGTTTGGTGTGTGTTCCTACCATTAAGAGAGTTAGGATTGGTGGCCGTTCCTTCCGTTATGTGGCTGCACAGCAGTGGAATAAGCTCCCACAGAGTCTTCGGCAGGAGGACTCGGAAGTCGCTTTCAGTAAAAATCTGAAACCCCATTTATGCCCCTCTGCACAGCCCCCCTCCTTTTAGGATAGGTTTGTTTAGCTGCCGAGCGTAGACTGCACCGCAGCGCGGGGACACACTGGCCTAGTGTAACCAGATGCTTTATAAATGTGACTATTATTATTATTATAAACAGAGCCAGCTTCCTACACATATCCCTTCACATTTGGAAATTTCACTTATAAAATGTAATAAGGTAATCCCAATGTTATCTTATGGCAGATCTAGGCCTTGCAGTAGAGAAATATTAATGTAAGAGTTTTTCATTACCAGGACATGTAAAACTTAAAAAGACATGTCCTGCTTTCTAAATACATTGCACCCTGCCCTCTGGGTTGTACAGGGCCTAACCTAGGGGTGACTTATATACATTAAAAAGGAAGGTTTGGACATGGCATCAGGCTTATTTTGCCAGGTCGAAATGGTAGTACATACTGCACACACAGGCTCTTCAGTGATAGGCCAGAGACATGGTTAGAGGCTACTCAGATCGAGTGGTAAGGGTTTGGTGTGTGTTCCTACCATTAAGAGAGTTAGGATTGGTGGCCATTCCTTCCGTTATGTGGCTGCACAGCAGTGGAATAAGCTCCCACAGAGTCTTTGGCTGGAGGACTCGGAAGTCGCTTTCAGTAAAAAGCTGAAACCCCATTTATTCCCCTCTGCATAGCCCCCCTCCTTTTAGGATACGTTTGTTTAGCTGCCGAGCGTAGACTGCACCGCAGCGCGGGGACACACTGGCCTATTGTAACCAGGTGCTTTATAAATGTGACTATTATTATTATTATAAACAGAGCCAGCTTCCTACACATATCCCTTTACATTTGGAAATTTCACTTATAAAATGTAATAAGGTAATCCCAATGTTATCTTATGGCAGATCTAGGCCTTGCAGTAGAGAAATATTAATGTAAGAGTTTTTCATTACCAGGACATGTAAAACTTAAAAAGACATGTCCTGCTTTCTAAATACATTGCACCCTGCCCTCTGGGTTGTACAGGGCCTAACCTAGGGGTGACTTATATACATTAAAAAGGAAGGTTTGGACATGGCATCAGGTTTATTTTGCCAGATCGAAATGGCAGTACATACTGCACACACAGGCTCTTCAGTGATAGTCCCGAGACATGGTTAGAGGGCTACTTAAGTGGTTGGCACAATCAGTGCTGCAGGCCCACCATCACCACCCCCTTTTGTACCGCTTTTGGCCGCCATAAGTGTGGCAGGGTATGCTCAGACGTGAGTCCCTTGCTCACTTTGCCACTGGATTCAAGCAAGCCGGGCTGAAGACGGCTGGAATGCCAGAAACCGGTCCTCTGAAGCTTGTTTCCGGTCCAGGGAAGGCATGGCTTGGCAGTTCGGGCTGGACTGTTCCCATGAGGCACAGGGTCAGACTGTTTTGCATATAGCCATGTCTGAACTGGGGTGGCAGAGTGGGCTAAAAAACGGTGATGGATCAAACCCAGATCTTTTGACTGGGTGTGAGTGTTTGATTGATTCTGATTCTCCGTCCATCACCACCCCCTTTTGTACCGCAGGCCCACCAGTAGCATTTAATTTACAGGCCCTGGGCACATGTACTAGGGACTTATAAGTAAATTTGAATAATAAATTCGATATCTGCCAATTCTACCATGTTTTAAGGAGAGAGCACAAGCACTTTAGCACTGGTTAGCAGTGGTAAAGTGCACAGAGTCCTAAAGCCAACAAAAATTAACTTTGCAATAATAGGAAGAGGAAGGCAAAAAGTCTGGGGCTAACCCTGAAGAAAGGGCCATTTCCAACAACAGGCCATTGAAGGCAAACAAGAGAGACAGTAAGGCCAACCAATGGAAGTAATGGGAGGGCTCCAAGCCACTCTATGTTCTTGGTAAGCCCACAATACGTCTTTTGCAACCAGACAGCTGCCACTGTCTGGTAGGCTCGACCTAAAACAACGGAGCCTCTGATGTCGCTTAGTTGTGACGAATACGTTAATATACTCTAGGTGTAAATACTGCTAAGAATATTATAATTCGGTTCTGCATATTTGATGAACACCTGTTTATAAACAGTCTGATCTAAAATATTCTCTCTGAGAGAATACACATTGCATTGTTTTCCTATTTGCAACCGTGGACGATGGAAGCCCTACTTTGGCTGTGGACAGCACGTCCAACCCACAGCTTAATTACATGTCTTTATAAATGAGATCCCAAGACAACAGAGCCCTTCACTATTACTGAGCAAGCACTAATTAATTTTATCTGCCTCAGAAAAGATGAAAGGGACCGACCATACACGTTTAGAAACAAGTAGTTTCAGATATTGCAGACGTAACTTTAAGACTGCAAAACACCTATAAAAATACGTGGCGTTCCTTCAGAAGTTCTATTGTTTTCAGAAGATAGTCGAATAGGCTTCCATTTTAAAAGTCAATGAAAAAAATATAAAATAACATGAAAAAGAATGTGCCTTTAAAGTTGAATTGCGTTCTGACAACAAGAAGAAAACGTGAATCCCTATAGCTACTTTCTGGTTGGTTGGGCAGGCATTATTATCAAGGGCAGATGGTGGGAGGTCTTACCCTGCAGAAACATTTTTACATTAAAATGGAGGATAATTTTGCAATCTAAGTCAGTTAATCCGGGGTATTGCAATAACCTCTCAATATTGCAGAGGGGACTTTGGAAACCGGAGACGTCACAGAGGATCAAGCTTCCAAGTTACTCAATGACCTCTAGGCTTCAGCTGTGACCTTTAGAAACGGGTAGTACAATGCAGGAATTGACCGAATTAAATCCAAACGAAATACAGTACCTCTAAAGTCACTGAGGCCGCACAGCAGTGCTATGGGGACATGGGAAGCCGCCCTGCATTCTAGGGCTCCCCTTGACCGGGGGTCAAAAAGTGGCTTCAGTCAATAACATTAATAAAAAAAACTCTCTTCTTGAGAAATACTACCCAACGAAGTAATCATATTAGGTTTAGAGCAAAATTCTAAGCAAAAAAAAAAAATTTTTTAGGAAAGCCACATGACAAATATGCTATAACTCGGGGGGAAAAGATGCAGGGGATACATTCCTGAACAACAAGACCATACCGTGGTACCTTCACATTTTTTCTAATTTTCTAATTTCCTTTTGTCCCTGGCCTTGAAAAAATGGTACCCTTCAGCACAGTGGTCTTAAAAATTAAAAGTATAAAAAAAAATGTTTTTGAGTTTTATATAGGGATAATTAAACCCAAGACATCGGGTATCAGAGCACTTTACATGAGCACTAGTTTCGTTTCAGAGGACACATTCATTTTTTGTTAGGCACGGGGAGATTAAGTGATTTACCCAGAATCACAGGATGTTGAGCGTTGTTGCAGAGACTCGAACCTGATTCCCCAGCTTTGAGGTCCATTCTCTAGCCGTAAGGCTACATCCTCTCCCCATTATTTTCTTAGCTTCAGCAGAACACTCCACATTCTAGTAAGACTCCCAGGAAACCTACCACCCCCAATTAAAAGGAAAGTCTGCAGATCCTTTAACAATCATAGGTGGCTTAATCAATCAATCAATCTGCATTTTTTTCCTTTTTTTTATTTATTTATTCATTTTTTTAAATTTGTTTATTGATTTTTCATAATATCAACACAAAACTCAGCAATTTACAACCATTGCACTACAGCATTCTTCTTCGGATACCTTGTTATACAATGTACATATTCAACAAGAGAGTAGCTTTAGGAACATGTGCGCTTATACATCTCACTGCAGAAACCTAGTCATCAATATCGTCTGTTACCTGGGTTCTTAAATAGTCTGTGAGGTATACCCAATAGTCGCGAGGGCTTGAACGAGCAGGTAGTTCCTCCTCATACGTATGCAATGTGGTCTGACAATATGCCATGTCAGCCATCCACTGTTTAATAGATGGTGTCTGTTTACTGTCCCAGCATAAAGATATTCTACGTTTTGCGAGCAATAGTGCTATCATGCAGAATTTGCGTTTCAAAGCCTTCATGTTTGGTACCAATCCTAGCAAGCAACTCTTTACAGTACATGCCACCTGAATCTCAAGCATGTTAGTCAGCTTCTCAGTTACCTGTTTCCAATAGTCGTTAATTTTACCACATTCCCATGCCAAATGTAAAAAAACAGCTGGATCCCATCCACATCTAGTACATTTCGCTTCCGGCCGTATACCACATTTATAAAGCTTGGCAGGTGTGTGATATGTTTGGTGTATGTACTTAACATGTAGTAGTCTAAGGTTCCCATTAGGGGTCAAAAGTTGTGTTAGTGTGCATGTCGTTAACCAGTCATTCTCCATTATTGGCTCTGCCAGGGACGCATTCCATCTATCCAAAGCTTTTTGTGATGTATAGCCTATTTCATCTTGTGCTAACCTATAGAGCCGGGATACCAAATGAGTGGTATTAGGTGACGTGGTGATATGTTGTAGTGAATTCAGTTGTGCGGATTCTTTGGGAAATTCCGGGTATAGGTCCTTTACGGCCCTCTTTAATCTGTGGTAGTTGAATTAAAACAGCAGGGTCTGGTTTTGAATGTAGGACAGGTCTTGGACAGTGTTAAAGACTCCATCAGTGTAGAGATCTCCTATAGTGACTATTCCCACTTGTTGTAGTAAGCCCATACCTATCTTTTAATTCGTTACCGATATTTCAGGGTGGTTATGTAGTGGCATGGCTGGTGCATAAAGAGGTAGTTTGTTCGCTAGTTTTCCTAATGTTTGCCACGCTTTAGCAGTTGTATAAATTGTGTTTATGTCACGTCCATGTAATGGGGCTCTTTTATATGTCACAATCGCGTCTAGTGGGATCGGAGAAGCATCTCCCTCTTCCACCGCTGTGTGAGTCAAGTAGGGGACTGCATGATACCAGTAAGTGGCGTATTGCGCTTGTGCACACAAGTAGTACAGGTAGAAATCTGGTACATTTAGGCCTCCTTTAGCATATGGTAGAGTAAGTGTACGTAATTCAATTCTTGCCTGCTTCCCTGCCCATATTAACTTCAATACCATTGAGGTAATTCTTTTGAAGACTGCCATCGGCGGTCGGATAGGTATGTTGTTAAATAAGTAGAGTAGTTTAGGTAATATCACCATCTTGACTAATGCTATGCGATCGGCTAAGGAGAATGGGAGTTGTATCCATCTGCTCACTTTTTCTTCTATGTCGGATATAACTCTGCCATAGTTAGTGCGTATTACCAGCTCCGGGTCCCTATGATGCCACACGCCCAAGTACTTGAGAGGGTCTGTCTGCCATTCCAGTGGAAACTCTATTTCATGCGGAGTAGTAGTATAAGTGAGAGGTACAATAGAGGATTTGTCCCAATTAATTTATAAGCCTGAATTTCCGCCAAATTTAATATATTCACGTATTAAGGATGCCAAATTTTGCTCTGGGTCTCTGACATATAGCACCATGTCATCCGCATATAACGAGATGTGCAGTGGGCGGCCCGGAAACTGCAGAGCAGAGTGATGGTGCAGTTGCCTGATCTTACAAGCAAGCGGTTCCAAAGCTAGGGCAAATAACAAGGGGGAGAGGGGGCAGCCTTGTCTTGTACCACGCTCTATCTCAAATGCATCGGATATATAGCCATTTATTCGCACTCTGGCGACTGGTTTCGTATATAAGAGTTTTATCCATTGGGTATAGATTGGCGGGAACCCCATCCTCTGTAATACTGCAATTAGATAGTGCCATTCGATGGAGTCGAAGGCTTTCGCAGCATCCAACATAACCGCAACTGCTTTAGTATTGGGGGACAGGTAATGCGCCATAGCAAATAGCGTCCTTGTGTTGTGTGAGGTGGATCGAGATGGAATGAAACCTGCTTGGTCAGGCAGTACTAGGTTAGTCATGAGGGGCTGTAGCCTATTAGCCAATAGTTTAGCTAAGATTTTAGAGTCTACGTTAATGAGGGACAATGGTCTATATGAGTCGCAATTTTCTGGATTCTTAGTGGGCTTTAGCAACGCTATTATCACTGCTTCGCGCAAACTTGGGGGCAAAACACCAGTCTCAAAAGCCGTTCCATACATCCTCACCAGGTGTGGGGCTAACACATCTGCGTATGTTCTGTAGAACTCTCCAGTGAAGCCGTCTGGCCCCGGTGCTTTACCGTTTGGCAGAGTTTTAATCGTGTCTGTCACTTCTTCTACAGTTATTGGTTGAGATAAATACTGCCTTTGCGAATCTGATAGCCACGCAATGGCCACATCTGCCAAATATGTGAGTATCTCAGTTTTAGATTTGGTGGGCTGAGCTTTGTACAGTGCCTTGTAAGAGTTTACAAAACTAGTCAATATTGATTGAGTGTCCGTGCATTTGTCGCCATTTAGGTTTGCAATCTGTATTACCGTTTGTGGGCCCTTATTTTCATGTATTTTTGCAGCTAGTACCCTGCCTGCCCTTCCACCTTCGCCAAACCTTCTAGCCAAGGGTCGCTTATATATATAATTGATCTCGTCTTGTGCAAAGGTTTGGTATTCTGTGAGTGTTTGCCTGATGTTGCCTATTATAGTCGTGTTCTGAGTACTATTGTATGTAGTTTCTAGTTCGTGGAGTTTTTTTTCGCAGCGCGACAGTTGTGCCCTTATGTCACGTAATATGCCAGTGGTCGTGCTGATACAAACACCTCGTATGGTTGCCTTAAATGCTTCCCACAATAGACATGGATCTTCCGTCGATTGTTCGTTATTTATGAAGTAGTCTGTGATCGCCCGGGTAAGTGTATCTGCGTATGTGGCGTCTATGAGTGCTTTCGCATTGAATCTCCAACTATATGGAGGTGGCGTGTAATGTGGTATCTGTAATGTTAATACTACCGGGTTATGATCCGATAGTGTCTTCGGGAGCTGTCGTACCGCTGTGGTCCATAACAGTGCGTGCTCGCACCCTAGCCAGTAATCTATTCTTGACCAGCTGTTATTAGCTGAAGACATGTGTGTAGATAATTGTGCTGTTGGGTGTTTCACTCTCCAGATATCATACAGTTGTTTGTCAGCCATGATATCGAGCAGCTTGGTTCGTGCTCTAGTATGCTGCTCTGTGGTTGAACCAGATCTGTCCAGTCGGTCATTTAGCGCCAAATTAAAGTCCCCTCCCCAAATTAAGGTCCCAAGCCGGTCTTCCTGTAAATGTCTCCATAATGCGTGGAAGAAGTCTGGGTCATCAGTGTTAGGCCCATATGCGTTTAGTAGTGTTACCCTCTGCCCACGCAGTATGCCTGTTAATAAAATGTATCGGCCTTCACTGTCGATAAGTCTCGCTCTCTACTCGAAATCCTGTCCCCTTTTTAATCATGATGGACACTCCTCTGGAGTAAGAAGAGTATGTAGCATGCCACACCTTTTCCGCCCAACGCGCACCCACAGTTTTGGAGGCATCTGGGGACATGTGGGTCTCTTGCAACATAATTATGTCTCCATGCCATCTATCAATGCTAGCAAAAATCTGTCTTATTTTTTTAGGGTTTGTGAAGCCCCGTATGTTCCATGTTATTATGTTCAACTTTGTGTTAACTGACAGGTTGTGTGTTAACTCCAGTCTTATGACCCAAGTGAGTGTTCTGCATTGTAATAACATCATTCCTCTGCAACACTCTCTGTCGCTGTCTTCTGTACCTTAAATTTACATTCCTGATGGTGTATATCTTCCAAAGTATAGCAATGCTTCTCAAGTGCTTTGGTTCCTGAAACCGAACTGACCCCCCATCCCCCATCCCCCCTCCCACAACAGCAGCCCAATCCTGCCGCAGCCATCCCCAAACATAAAACTTTACATAACTAGATTCCAGATCAGGGAGCTCCCATGTGGAGGCTCGCCGAGAACGCACATCTCCATCCAAGTTAATGGATGTGGACGGACTATTTCCCATTAATAGATAGTGTATACGTGTCATGTCTTTAGATGTTGAACATTAGCTGACCGTATAAGTATAGATGAACACACCAATACATTAGCAACACATCCTCCTGCACAATCAAAATTAGCAGAGACTTAGTTATGTATTAGCGGTTGGAACATTGCATTCACCCTGTTTCACATGGATGCAGTCCTGTCTACCTTACAACATGTACCGCCCCACACCTCCGGTGCCATTGTCAACGTGTCTGTAACGCACCATCCTAACTAGTTCGCAGTATGCGTTACGATCAATATCATATGTGCGGATAACTGCTCGCCTCATTTCGCACACCACAAATCAATACAGTCAATAATCTGGGGGGGTACATTCTTGTCCACCACTTCAAGCTATCTCAAGCCTGGACATTTAGCAAGATTGTGATGCATCTGTTCATCCGTAACCCCGCTACATGTGTGCCAGTGATGCCAAGTAACACATGCGTACAGGAGAGGCAGCATAGTTTATGGGTGTACTCGTGACATCTCATTTATATTTCTGCAGGCTTAATCAGCCTCCGCCATCTCTTTACGCCCTGCTTAGTTCTGCACTCTAAATGGTTGCTTTATCCTGCCAATTTATATGGCCGCCCTTCATGGGTCATAGTTGTGTCACTGCATTGTGGTGGATCATGCATTATACAGTTTTGCGCCATTATATTCGGTCCTTTCTCTGCATTTGTACCCATCCTACCTTACATTTGCACTTCTCGATGCATCCTATTTACTCACGACTTCTCACCGGCCACACAAGGTCACGAAACTGCCTTTATTCAGAGTTTTGTTCTTGCTCTGCCCGATGATGTTGTTTTCTCTGTTCATGAATTTTCTTAACGAATTCATGGGCGGCTTTCGGCGTGTGAAGTATTGTTGTTCTCCCTCTCCAGTTAACTTTGAGACGCGCTGGATAGAGCATCGCATATTCCACTTGTAACAAGCGTAATTTTGATTTTGCCGTGTTAAATTCCTTCCGCGCTTGCTGAACCGCATACGTGTGGTCTGGGTAAAATTCCAGGCGGTTGCCTTGATATTCTATGTCTCTCTTTTCCCGTGCCATTCACAGTAAGTCATCCCGATCCCGATAGTTCAGTATTCTGGCTATCACAGGACGAGGAGCAGCACCCGTAGGGGGCTTAGGCGCCAGGGATCGGTGGGCACGTTCCACAATAAATATGGTTGTTAGTTGTTCCATCCCGAATATCTATTTGCACATATCTTTTATATATTTTTCCATCTTCCCAGTGTTGGTCCTCTCTGGTATTCCCACTACGCGGATGTTGTTACGCCGCGAACGCGCTTCCAAATATTCAGTCTTGTTTCTAAGTACTTCCAGCAATTTCTCTTTTTTACCATTTTTTGCGGTGTTGGCTCTCGTTTCATCTTCCACTGTCGATAGCCGCTTCTCAGCTTCGTCCAGTCGGTCGCCTTGCTTGTCCAATTTAATCGCCATTGTGTCCACTCGGCAAGTGAGATGATCCAGTTTGCCGTTAATGTCTTGGAGACTAGTTTGAATAGCGGTCAAAATGGCTTCCATGTTATGTTCGTCTCTGTTTCCCGCACCAGTGTCACCGTCTGCAGGGGGTGGCCAGTCCTCTCACCGATCGTCGTGGTTCAAACGTGAGTTTTGGCTGTTGTTTTTCCGGTTTCCCCATTATCCTTTGCCGTGAAGTACTGCGCGGTGATGTAGATCCTCGCGCGTTTCCTGTGCAGGCTTAGTCAACCTGAGATCGTGGTTCCCAAACCTGCGTAGCAGTGTTGGCTGCACGGTGTGTCGTGGATTGTATTTAGCGGTTTTCGCGTGCTGTATCACCCCGGTACACAATCAATCGGTCACCAGCACAGCCTCATGGCGTTACAGTGAAGGGGTGGATCGATTCACTTCCAACAAGGTGCCAGCATGCCCATCTATCCCACGCTACCTGGCAGGTCGGGTGTTTCTCAACCCACATGATGTTGCGCTGCAGCCGCGTGTGGCTGTAAATCTGCGGGCGTAGTTTGCTATGCTAACGTGTTAGTTATTTCTGCGTCTGGCAGTGAGGGGCCGCGTGCACACAATTCACCGAACTTGCTGGCAGCCTGGTCACCGTTATCACAGTGCGTATTTGTTGGGTATAGTCGTATCTTCTAGCATACCTTCCCGCTCAGTCTTGTGCGCGGTATCAATTGCGGTGTGCATTCGCGCTAATTTGCCGATATTCTCCATCCGCCGGCGCCGCCATCTTAGTGCAGTGTCACTGTTCTGGGAATTTCTGGGACTTGCGAGTTTAGAATGTAGCTTGCCCCCACAGCAGCGCCAATATACAGAGTCCAGTCCCGCATGCCGTTATTACAGTGCAGAGCATCAACGCTTATAGAGTACAGTACCGCATGTGTACGTTTTGCAGCTCGTTAACCTTCCGCCGCCATCTTGGTGTAGTCGGTCGAGCTTCGCGCTTAATTAGCTACATCGAGCATAGTTGCACCGCTTACAATAATATTCTCGATAGTGCCTTGTGTAGTTAGCTTTTCTCCGCTATAGTCCTTTCGCCTACAGTTTATTTTGGAGGCTTTATACAGCTCGAAAAGAAGCTCAGAGTTATAGCCGGGTAGCCGCCATCTTACCCGCTTGCAGTGCAGTCCAGTCGGCAGGTCTCATCAGTTTTTTCGATCTTATACGCCTTTGTTATTGCACCTTGTTCGCATCCACAGGTGCACGGAACATTCCCATAGTAGTCAGTGTTCACCGTTTTTACAGCACCATCCGTTTACCGCTGTTCTCGTACGTTATTTAGTCTGTCCGGCGGAGCTACTTTACAAGGCAGCCATCCCACAGTGCGCCCTCTAGCGCCCCCCAAACTGCATTTTTAAAGTGCAAATCTGTCACCCTTATGGGTATCTGGGCACTGTGTCTCTGTTAAAGAGCCACGTCTTGAGTCTCTTTCTGAAGTCTGCCAGTGAGGGGGCTGTACATAGCTGGAAGGGAATGTTGTTCTTGGTCTTGGCAATGATGTAGGAGAAAAAGCGGCCACAGCTATGGCTGCGGATGCAAGCGGTGTGTGTAAGGGTAAGTGAAGAGGAGCACAGGTGTCTAGAGAGATATGGTAAGTTCGGTCTGTGGTTGATGTAGGTAGGTCCTAGGTCATGGAGGGCTTTGTAGACGTGCTTGAGGATCTTGAACTGACATCTCTTCTGGATGGGGAGTCAGTGGAGGTTTTTCAGGTGGGGGTGATGTGGGTACATTTGGGGAGGTTCAGGATGAGTCTGGGCACAGTGTTGTGTATGGTCTGGAGTCTTCTGAGGAGTTGGGTGGAGCTACCGGCGAAGAGGGCATTGCCGTAGTCGAGGGGGCTGGTGATGAGGGCCTGCATGATGGTTCTGCGGAGCATTTAGAGTGTGTGGAAGCAGAAGTAGGTGACTGCATTGACTTGTTGTTTCATGGTCAGTTGGTTGTCGAGGATGATGCAGAGGTTGCGTGCATGGTCGGTGGGTGTGGGTGTAGGTCAGAGTTCTGCAAGCCACCAGCTGTGGTCTCAGGCGAAGGTGTTTTCCCGAAGATCAGAACTTGAAGTTTTTCAGAGTTGAGCTCAAGGCAGTTGTCTCTCATCCATTTGGCTACGTTGGTCATGGCATTGCAGAAGATGGTTTGAGTGTGGAAGGGTTCCTCGGTGAGCAAGAGGATCAGTTGAGAGTCATCTGCGTAGGAGATTATTTTGAATCCATCGGATCTAACACCGCCTGCGAAGGGAGTCATGTATATGTTGAACAGGGTGGGGCTGAGGGATGATCCTTCTCATACGCTGCACATGATGTCTTTGGGTGCGTAGGTGAAGGGAGACAGATGGATGGTCTGTGTGCATCCTGTAAGGAAGGAGGCGTTCCCTTGAGCGCGCCTTGCTGTACGTGTTTAGTGTAGTGTCTGTTGATGAGGGTGTTGTGGGAGACTTTATCGAACACCACGGAGAGGTCAAGGAGGATCAGTGCCACAGTTTCTCCATGGTTGAGGAGTGTTCTGATGTCATCTGTAGTGGCAATCAGTGCGGTCTCAGGGCTGTGGTTGGCACGGAACCCTGATTGTGTCTCATCCAGTAGGTGGTTTTGTTCAAGGAATTCTGTGAGCTGCTGGTTGATGGCTTTCTCGAGTACTTCGGCCAGGTAGGGGAACAAGGAGATCAGCTGGTATTTTTTAAGATCACTTGGGTTGGCAGAGGTTTTCTTTATGAGGGGTCTGACGTTTGTGTGTTTCCATCTGTCTGGGAAGGTTGCTGTGGAGACGGAGGTATTGCGGATGCTAGTGTGTTGCATGCTGATTTGGTTTGTTTTGAGGTTGTAGAGGTGGTGGGGGCAGGGGTTGGCGGGCACCCCAAATTGGATGGAAGACATGATGGCTTAGGTGGTCCGGGCAGTGAGTGGAGACCAGGTGGTAATAGTTTGGCAGATGATCGCTGGTTGGCTGATGTCGTTAGGGTTGAGGGTGGCAGGTTGGAGGTTAAAGTTGTTGTAGTTGTTTGTGATCTTGCTGTGGAAGTAGTTGGAGAGGGTGTCGCAGAGTTCTTGGGAGGGGTGGATGGTGTTCGCTATGGCTGTTGGGTGTTTTATTTTAGCCCTAATGAAGATGTAGGGCAAGACGCCCCATTGATGAAACACGCATTGGCAATGGGCAAAGGACCAAAAAAGAGTGAACATATATCAATAATGAAAATCTGACATCAAAGAAAACATTTCATAATTGAATATGTAATTTGCGAATGCATAATGCCCTGTTATTGTTTACAGAACCTATTTATAGAGAGGGGGACACTAGGAGCTGATTATTAGGTCCAGTGACCCTTGTTCCCGAAAAGTTACTAGTACACAAAGGGAGTCACTGTTCCTTGTAGAGAATGAAAGAGGAAGAGACTTTTTTTCATGTACTACCCCGAAGGATGTCATGCTTCATCATTTGGGATTTGCTCCTCGTCAGGCCTGAGCTGCAATGCCCTACGGGTCCCCCAAAGGGTCTCTTTATCAGAGATCTTTTGATGAGAAGCCGTTTGGGTGCGTGTGTGTAAGTTGCAGTGAAGTCTAACGTGGTATGTTAACCTTTTCACCACGGCGCGAATCGGACGAGGCGCGGGCAGGGCTAGGGGGTAGGTGTGGTGCTCCCTTACTCATGACGGCTCCATGCCGTCATGAGTCACGGGCGACGTGTGCTCATGACGGTGTGGAGCCGTCATGACCCCACCCACTCACGAATTCGCCCACACAGGCGGGGAATTAGTGCCACGTAGGCGGAGCGTGGGCAGAGCGGCAGTTGCATGGCGGCGTCATGAGCACACGCCGCCCGTGGCTCATGACGGCGTGGACCCGTCATGAGCATGGAAAGGGTTAAAAAATTACTGGAGGGAGAGCGGGTACTATTTATTAGGGTGATCCCTCTGTCATTGTTAAGACAAAGTGTGTAGTGCTGCTCTAGGGGCTATTATGGCCCGCTGTAGCTGGGTATATGTCCCTAATGGACATATGAAATGGTCAACATGTTTTGCGCTATATGTGGCCTCAGAGGAAGATCCAAAGCGCTTCTTCAGGACCAATTTTATTATCAGTGGCGGCCTGAACTCACCAGTGCCACCAAGTTTGGAGACGGGAGTAGTGTTTCCCTTAATATTAGAGTCAGCACCTCATGAGATCAGTGAGGGCACTCTGGAAGGTTCTCCCGTAGTAGCAGGGCCGATCCACCTGCGTGCCTCTCCCTGTCTCTGCCAGTAGTACCTTCCCGAGTATGGCTATATACAGCGTGAAACATGATGACTGTTATATATGTCCATTAGGGCACTGCAACGCTGGCCCGATGAGGAGCAAAGCCCAAACGATGAATCCTGACATCCTTTGGGGTATGTGAGGGTATTATGATGGGGACACACTGTCCCCCACAGATAGAGTAGCACACGAAAAAAAGTGTCTTTCTCTTTCATCCTCTACAAGGAACAGTGACTCCCTTTGTGTACATTGTTTACAGAACCCTCACCCACGCACACAAGTCTCTCCACGACCTGGGCCCCAAGTACCTCAACGACCTCAACGACCGCCTGACCTTCTACACGCCCACCCGCCAGCTACGGTCCACCAGCCTTGCCCTCGCTGCCGTACCACGCATCCGAAGAGCCACCGCCGGAGGAAGATCCTTCTCCTACCTGGCTGCCAAGACTTGGAACTCCCTCCCCATCCACCTTCGGCTGACACAGGACCATCTCGCCTTCAGGAGACAACTCAAGACCTGGCTGTTCGAGCAGTAGCATACCCCTTCCCCCAAGCGCCTTGAGACCCTTCCAGGTGAGTAGTGCGCTATACAAGTGCCATGATTGATTGATTGATTGATTGAACCCCAGGGGCTCTTTGGGAATGTTGGGTGGACGTCCTCCCTTTTAAGCACCGCACTAACATGGTTACCTGAATAGCTATTGTGTGTACTGTATAAGTGAGCACCAGGACTCCTAAATCACCCTCTCTTTTGTTTTCTAACATATTTGAAAATAAAGCCATTGTATTTTCAAATTTTGGTAGCCATTTCTAACAATATACAAATTGTGTGTCATTCGCTGTTTACAATAAAATAGGAGTTGACAGAATATTTGTACACTTAAGCCAGGTTGATTTGTTAGCTTATGCAACATTATTGAATGTGTTTCCGGAGCTCATTTAGCTATGGACACTGTGGTTCCTAGACATTCCTACTAAACAGGGGTCTTTTGTAAGATATTGTAATGCCATATGATTGGTCGCCATAGTCATTTCATAAAATATGTGGTTCTTTTAAGTGACTAAAGCATGCTTTCATGATGCTTAGTAAGCTTTAGGTTCAAAAAGACTTTATTAAATTCAGAATATACTCTATATCAACAATACAAAGGAACAATAATAAAAATCCACAGTGAATATGCAGTATTAAATACTACAAAGGAAACCATAAAAGTCTTTATACTTTTATGAGATAAAGGGTGGAAAGGGAAAGGAGGGACGAAGGGAAGGGAGGTATGACAAGGAAAAGATCATATGATGAATCATATAAAATTGACAACAATGTCAACAATTTGCCTCTAAGATAACTACATATAATACATTTTTTACCTATTAACATATTCGAAAATGAATTAAATATAAAATGTAAAAGAAGGACAAAGAGATAAAATTCATGGAGGAAAATTTGCAGAAGATACAGGTACAACACTTGGTTCATCACTACCAATTTTGTTGAGATATGCATTAAGAGGTAACCATAGTAATTCCACATTATGAACAGATGTACATTCTGTAGCATACATAGTATCTAACTTATGATGAGAACTCACCGAATCCTACAAAATTTTATAGAATAACTTATCTGATATTTTCCAATTCGAACTAATCTTGTGAAAGGCAATCCTTAATAGAATATTGTTATGTTTTGTATCTTTAAGAGTTGCTCTTGTGTTGTCACACGAGCCTTACATGTACTTGTGGAATGTTATTGTTCAATAGAGCATTCCACTTCATCAGTTGTTCTCACTGGATGAACTGCACTTCCAGAAGCAGCTGTTCAGAGAGAAGGACTGAGGAAAGGAAGCTCCGTTGGTATCCTGATTATATGAATAAATAACTTAAACTTACTATTTTTCTGGAGTATTACTTAACAAATTTGGCGACGATACTCTACCAACGGAGGAACCCACAAGAACTTCGCAAGATTTATTTTAAGAATTTTGTTAAAATTTATAATGAAGGAATTTGCATGAAAATCTATCGTTCTTGGCCCTCGTACAACTCTGCACTTACTGGAATTGGTAACGTATTAACGTATTGCTATTTTGGGAAGAAGATTTTCCTCACCGGCTTATTTCAACCTAGCGGCATCTTTCAAAGTGCGCGCTCGAGACACGGAATCCTTTCAGCTTTGGCCCGTCTCCTCGGGTGATCTCTTACGTGGTACGTTACGGACACACAAGCTTCCTGCTGACGTGTGCTACGTAAATCACGTACGCGAGGTCACGCTGAGGTTAAACGATGTGCCGCCATCTTGGATTTTGTTCGTTTCTTGGAATTCCTCATCGCAAAGCCGAGTGATAGTCAATACCCATTTGAAAGTTACCATTCAGTATAATTAATTACATTTTTACTTTCTTCAGTTCCTGGAACGTCATTTATAAGAATTTAAGGTACAGTTTTACTCATTCTGATATTTTAAACATTTTAAGAATTTTCTTTAAAGGGAAAAGTAGTAGTTTAATTGTGAGATGGCTTCTCAACAAAACTTTACTATTCAAAATCCATTACCATTTTGGTCATCTGGTTGTGACCCCCCTATTAAGTGGTTGGAATGGAAAGCGTATTTTTTAAACTTTATAAAGGCCATTGATGTCGACAAGAAAATGAGTGCAGAAAGGAAAAAGACTCTTTTTCTTTACTCTCTTGGTCCAGCTGGTTTAAAAACGTATGAAAAAATGCAAAAGAGTACAGTCAGTGGTGATATGGATGAATTTGTGATTATTTTGAAAGACTTTGACAATCACTTTTCACCGAAAGTCTGCATTGGCATAAAGAGATACAAGTTTTTTCATAGAAAACAAGAGTCTAACGAAACCATCGACGAGTATGTCTCAGCCTTACGATTAATAGCTGAAGATTGTAAATTTGATCATTTGGAAGATCAATTAATAAGAGACCAAGTTGTTATGCATGCTAGTGACACTTCTATTCAAGACCGTTTGTGGATTAATGGTGACTCAGAATTGAAAGATATTTTAGCGTTAGTGAGAAAAGCAGAACTTTCAAGCCGAAGTGCTAAAGCTCTAAAGAAAGAAAACAAGACAGAGGACAAGAGTGAAAATATCGTCAGTAAAATCAGAGACAAATCGTCTGAAAAATATAAAAAGACTAATATAAAGAATACTAAACGTGATCCTCCTAAGGATAAGGAAGGTTTAAAATGTTTTCACTGCGGAAGTAGTTTGCATCTCGCTAACAGCAAGAGTTGTCTTGCCTTAAAGCATAAGTGTTCAAATTGTAATATTGTAGGTCATTTCGCAAAAGTTTGTTACAGAAAGAAGTCAGTTAAGGTGAAATAGTGTGATGATGAAAGTGTTACTAGTTCTAGTGAAGATGATAATTCTGTTAAGAAAATTTCGTTTAACACTGTTTTAGATGATAAGGATATTGGAAATTCAAGAGATTTTTTTTTGCTAAACATTATTGACAAAGGAAATAACAGAAAGAAACCTCTTTGTTTATTACCTTTAGGTGGTGTGGATGTCCAAATATATGCGGATTCAGGTTCCCCTTATCTGATAGTTAATGAAGCAATATGGAAAAGTATGTTTGTTAGGAAACTTGGTAATGAATTGTTGCCATCTGATATTCGACCTGTAGGGTTTTCTAATGGAAAAATTGACATAATTGGGTATAGGCCTCTTCTATTTAGATTCAAAGGAAGAGAAGCCTATGGACAATTGTATATCTCAAAAAAGGGTCCGTCCGTTCTTGGATGGATTGATCAGGGTAGTCTTGGAATAATACTTAACCCTAACAGTGAGGATCCAGTAATGTTGCTAGATGATAATTCAGATTTTTGTAAGGAAATTTTGAATGTCTACCCAAATGTCTTTAAAAAAAGGATTGGAAGGTTAAATGATTTCAAACATCAAATTGTCCTGAAACCAGATGCGTGTCCTAAGGTGCATAAGGTAAGGAATATTCCCATTGTGTTAAGAAGAGAAGTTGAACTGGAACTTGAGAAATTGGTTCAAGCTGATATTATTGAACCTATTGAGTCATCACAATGGATTTCTCCCATTGTGGTGGCTCGACGCAGCAATGGAAAATTGAGACTTTGCATTGATCTAAGGCATTTGAATAATAATATCGTGATTGACAAGTTCCCGTTGCCTAAGATTTCAAAGATGTTAAGTTTGATTAAGGATGCAAGTTGGTTTTCAACAATAGACTTGTTAGCCGCTTACCATCAGATTCCACTCACTGATGAGAGCAAATCTTTAACTGCATTTATTACTCCCTCGGGTTGTTTTCAATATAAGAGACTTCCATTCGGTTTAGCATCTGCTGCCGCTATCTTTCAAAGGTTAATGCATCAGTTATTCAGTAAATTCGATAACGTGAGATGCTTTCAAGATGATATTCTTGTTTTTGGAAAAGATAAAGCGGTACATGATAATATTTTGAAAGAAGTTTCAAATGTTTTGGAAAAAAAGGTTTAACTGTGGAGCATTCTAAATGCAAGTTTGGGGTGAGATCAATCACTTACCTGGGACATGTTATCAGTGGAGAAGGAATTTCCACTAAACCTTCCCTGGTTAATTCGGTGATAAATGCTCCGAATCCTAATAATAAAGATGAAGTAAGATCTTTCGTGGGTCTGGTTGAATTTTACTCCAAGTTTGTAAAAGACTTCTCGAGTAAAATTTTTAATATTAGACAATTGTTAAAGAATAAATCCAGATTTGTATGGTCTGCGGAGTGTAATGAGGAATTTGAGAATATTAAATGTGAGATTGCAAAAGCACCTGCTTTAAGCGCTTTTGACCCGGATTTGGACAATGTAATAACTGTGGATGCAAGTAACAAAGGATTAGGAGGTGTGCTTTCACAGGTTGATTCTGATGGGAAGGAGTATATAATTGCCTATGCCTCTCGTTCTTTGTCTCCTACTGAGGAAAAAATTTCTGTGATAGAAAAAGAGTCTTTAGCCTGCATTTGGTCCTTAGAGCATTTTAGGGCATATGTTTGGGGAAAACCTTGCACTCTCAGGACGGATCACAAACCCTTAGTTAGGTTATTGACTACAGAAGGTTTATTTAATGCTTCACCAAGAATAGCCAGAATGTCTTTAAGGTTACAGGATTATATTTACAAAGTGGTTTCCGTACCAGGTAAAGAAAATGTAGTAGCTGATTTTCTTTCATGGATGCCAATCAATCTTTTGGATAGTTCTGATCATGAATGGGAGAATATTCAGGTTGCTTTAGTTCATGATCATGGTTTACCTTGTGTAGATAGGAATGATTGGAATTTGTCCTATCAGAAGGATTCAGTTTTGACAGAATTATCTTCCTTCATTTCCAAGGGATGGCCTAATAAACAAGTTTTGTCAAATGAGTTGAAGCAATTGTGGGAGATTCGTAATGAACTTTCCATATTGAATGGTAACATTGTAAGGAATGGAAAGGTTATTCCCCCTTCAAATTTTAAAAAGAAAATTGTTGAAATGTGTCATGAAGGTCACTGTTTTACAGTGAAAACCAAGCAAAAAATTAAGCAATGGTTTTGGTGGCCAGGAATGGATTTGTTTGTGGAAAGAATCATTAGGGATTGTGTATGGTGTGCTAATTCTGATAAAACTTTAATAACTTTGAAACCACCTATGGCTGAACCTATTATTCCCAAATCACCTTGGCACACAGTTGCCATTGACATAATGGGGCCTATTGGCGCACAGAGCAAGTATATCTTAACTGTTATTAATCTATTTTCTAGATGGCCAGTTTTGAGAGTGGTTGAGAAAATCACTTCTGAAATTGTAATACATTTTTTGGATTGTGTTTTTGTTGGTGAAGGGTTACCTGTATTATTGATTAGTGCCAATGGTGTACAGTTCACTTCTAATATTGCCAAAGATTATTTTATTCGCATCTCACTAACAGCAAGAGTTGTCCTGCCTTAAAGCATAAGTGTTCAAATTGTAATATTGTATGTCATTTCGCTAAAGTTTGTTACAGAAAGAAGTCAGTTAAGGTGAAATGTGTAGATGATGAAAGTGTTACTAGTTCTAGTGAAGATGATAATTCTGTTAAGAAAATCACCTCTGAAATTGTAATAAATTTTTTGGATTGTGTTTTTGTTGGTGAAGGGTTACCTGTATTATTGATTAGTGACAATGGTGTACAGTTCACTTCTAATATTACCAAAGATTATTTTAAGAAGGTGGGTATAAGACATTGCACTACATCACTATATAATCCTAGTGGTAATGGCATGGTTGAAAGATTCCACAGAGTACTTAAAAATGCTATACAAGGTGCTGTGAGTAATGATTGTGATTGGGAGTTACAGTTGTTTAAGACCATTTGGATGTATAGAACATCACCTCATGAGGTTTTAGGTACATCACCTTTTGAGGTTATGAGAGGTAGATCTGTGCGTACTAAGTGCAATCCTAAATGGATGGTTTCAAATGTGAAACCAATGATTCCTTTGGAAGAGTTAAGGGACAGAATAAAAGATAAACATTTGAGGAACAAGGACATGTATGACTTGAAACACAATGTAAAGTTTTGCAACATTAGCGTAGGATCCTGGGTAAAGGTTAAAAAACCTTGGAAGGTTAAAAAAGGTGAGAGTCAATTTTCTGAACCATTAAAAGTAGAGAAAATCTTTAGAAATGCAGTTCGTTTAAGTGATGGGAAAGTGTGGAATTTAAAACGTATTGCAGTTCTCAAAAGTGACATAAGTTTGCACAAAAAAACTGGGGATTCTGGTTTATCTAAGGGAATGTCTCAACATTTTATCATTGAAGATGATCTTATTAAAAATCAAGATTTAGGTGGTAGTGCAACTGGAACTTCTAGTGGAATAGATGATTCTAGAATATCTAAAGGAATAGATGATGCTGGAACTTCCAAGGAAATAGAAAATGCAGATGCTGGAACATCTAAAGGAATAGATGATGCTGGAACTCCAAGGAGACAGAAAATGTAGATGTTGTTCCTATTCCTAATTCTGTTACTTCTTCTGTGGTTGCATCTCATGATGATATTACTAATGTTGATCGTTCTGCTAGAACTAGATCAAAACCCACTTGGTTAAAAGATTTTGTATGTGATGATTTATCAGATTGATGCTTTTCTTTTCTTTTGTTTTTTTGTATTTCTGATTAATGTTTTCTCTTTTCTTTTGTTTTTTTGTATTAGGAGGAAGGTGTGTTATGTTTGTATCTTTAAGAGTTGCTCTCGTGTTGTCACACGAGCCTTACATGTACTTGTGGAATGATATTGTTCAATAGAGCATTCCACGTCATCAGTTGTTCTCACTGGACTAACTGCACTTCCAGAAGCAGCTGTTCAGAGAGAAGGACTGAGGAAAGGAAGCTCCATTGGTATCCTGATTATATGAATAAATAACTTAAACTTACTATTTTTCTGGAGTATTACTTAACAAATATCTAATAATTTATTTTTAGGGAAAGATGGAATAAGTAAATTGGACAGTGAACCCAACTAAAAGGACAATCAAAATTAAAAATCCTCTTAATCTGAGCCCAAATGTTGTACCAAAAACTACGAGTATTGGGACAATTAAATAAGATATGCATTAAACCTGCCTCAGAAAGATCACAGGACCAGCATTGAGCTGGACTATCAGAGGAGAATTAAGAACATTGCAAAGTTGTAAAATATAGGCTTAGCAAGCTTTAACGTGCCTAATAGAAGGCCTGATTTGCTGCATTTGTGGATTCTCGTAGCAATTTGTGAACACATCCTTTAAAGTTCATGTTCTTATATTTGGTCATGGCCAAAGCAATAGACCTTTTCTTAGATCAGTTGTCGCTTATTTTGGGCACTGGAATTCAAGTTTCATGTAGTTATTCCCAAAGTTGAAGTCTTCGGTTTTTGAGTTCTATATAAGGCATATTAGTAATGCACTCCGGAGAGCCACACCTTTGTTATTTTAGAAATGGTGTGTTGGCTTAATTTTACTGATAGAGTTTAGTGAAAGATGAAGTCTGCATCAAGGATCTTCAGTTTGTGCCATAAAATCAACAGACTATTCTAGTGCGTCCATGTGGCATCAGAATAAAGCCATTGTGACACCACATTAGAGTACACCAGCCTCACAGTCTTTCCAGTAGACACCTGCTATCAGAGCACTTCCCTGAGGACCAATGGGCCCATGGATCTCAGGTCTACATTTATAGGTAAGGTGAAGACATCAGCATCATTATTTTTCAGAAATGAGTTTTGCCACATTCAAGCCACCACCGCATAGAATTTATTTTTTGAAGGGAAATGCCATAGGTTTCCTACCAATTGTGATGCTTCTACAACGAAAAGTGCATTGTTTCACCTAGTCTTTCTGTTAGTTCACTTTTTTTAAACAACTGTCATAGAAAATGTCACATAAATTGCATACATTATCCATCAAAGAAGTGTCATATAAAAATTCAGTTCAATTAGGCTTTTGATCAATGCCTCTATAGGTATAACCAATATGGACCTCCTGAGCCTTCAAAGGGATCAATGAACAATCAGCTTCTTGAAAACAACAACTTGTTCCTCCCACTCTCCATATAGGATTGTCCAAACTGGAGAAAAATGGACACCCTTAACTTCCTTAACGCCCCCTCTCCCCACGCCCCCAGTCATGCCCGCACACCTCTGATATGAGAAGCCATCTTATTTCACATCAGTCCGTGCTATGTGGATATTCTGGGTAAACAACCTTTACCACGAAGTTTTTACCACGCGGTACCTTTAGCACGCGGCCGTTACAACGCAAGTCGTTACCACGACTTGCGCTGGAGGATAAGGAATTTTATAAATTTATATTCCAACACCTTCCCTACTGTTACGGGGACTGGTGTTGGAATATAAAATTATGAAAATCCTAAATCCGTGCCCTCCAATGCAAGTCGTGGTAACGACTTGCGTTGTAGCGGCCGCGTGGTAAAGGTATGCGCTGTTACAACCTGCGTTGTAACAACGTACATCCGATATTCTGTTTTGAAAATGTGGTCATCATACTAGGGGAGATGCCAACAGGAATATTTAACAAATTACTATAGCAGAAAAGCAATATATTTAATGTATTTTTGTATATCACCCACTACTTAAAGGGCTCACAGTTTGCTGAAATTTCTCTCTAATGTGTATGAAATATCAACCAATTGAGACACCAGTTACCCTCTAGGTAGGTAGCTACAACAGTCTTAATCATAGGCATCTTCAGGGGGATTTATAGAAAAAGGAGTTCATGCAAAGTGCAGCAGAACGGCCCTTTGAAGTCATGAAGTTATTGACCATAACTACCCATTGAATAGATTTTACTGCAGTTCCCATTGTCTGCACACCTTAAAGTCATTGACAGCTATTTCTCATTCAGCTATTGACCCTGCGGTCAGGCAGTCCACTTCTTAGTCAAAGTTGACATCAACACTAGCTGAAATAGTTATGGACATAGTGAATTTAAGGAGAACCATCCATGACCCTTGTGTGTAGTAAAACAGGAAAAACAATAAAATTATCATACGCTGATTGCAGGAAATTCTAAAAGATGAATTGCAACCTATTAATGCTCAGACATATTGAGTCAACGTGGCTTTAGAGGACACAGTTAAGAAAAACTAGTAATGTGAGTTGGGCACTTATAACATGAATCATACATGGAATTAGAATGTACTAGACCATATCTACAGAAGGTATAAGAGACAGTCAATCAACTGTCAAAGACCATGATCTAAGGAATAGCTTTTAAAATCCTTAAAGAGTGACTCCCACCCTCATTTTTGCTAATAGTATTTCTTCGTTGTTATATGTACTCAAGATCGTTTCTGGTCAGTGCGGTTTTACTTTTGGTAAGGATGGAGGCCACTACTACAGGGATTCAGAGACGGGGAGCATATTTTGAAAAATAAAGGCAATTGGACAAGCGTATTTGACATCTTTTTCAAAAATTACAGACACATATTTACAATTTGATAAACTGACTGGGCATTGCATCAGAGTTCTGACGAAGGGTAGTGCACACAATACTCATGTATTGGAATTCTTGGTGATTCTTAGTTTCTTGCCAAAGTAATGTGTTCATTAATGTTTGCCATTTAATTTTAAGCTAAGTGCCTGAATATATAAGGTATTGGTGTATCTGCATTGTTGTGAATTGGGCTTTAGATATGAGCACTTAGTGGCTTTTCTGAGATGGAGGGGCAATTGACTTGCTACACAAGGGGCTATCATTGTGTATCTATGCAAATAGTGTATGATTAGATGTATGCATGATAAGACCACTTGCACTATTAGTGTAGGAATCAATATCATATGTCTCTTATGTTCTCCTAGATAATTTATGAACTAAGGGTCCACAAATGTCTAGACCATTTCCTGCTTCCTAATCTCAGCATTTCACTGGTACATGGGTTTCCAATGATGTAGCACAAAATTCATTTTTCGGTTGTAGGGGTGTATCATAATCATGAGTAATCCGCACCCGCATATATATACCTTTGCTGTAATAATGTATGACTTTAGAATGTGAACTCTAATAACATGAACTGTGGTGTATTAGGGGTATTTTCATTTAAACGTGTAAAGGTTGACGTTGAATACATGTGTTTAGCTGAAAACATTAACTGTAGAATTTGTACATGCTGCTGACAATTATTCACATATTTGATGTGCTTATAGAAAGTGTTATTTTAGAAGCGCTCAGTAAATAGGGTTGATTCATATGTAATTTTGTAAGGCCTGTATGCCATTTTGTTATGTTGGCAAATTTCTGTGGGCCTGAATTGCATTTTCCCCTGGAAGCTCTTGCATTAGATTTAATAGTTGACTTTCATGTGCATGTTGGATTTTCTCTTTCTCACGTTTCAGTTGCAGGTGGAAGATTCATCCTTGTTAGGTAGAATAATGTCTTTGTTTTAGAAGTTAGACCTAGAGAGAAGAGGATAATTGACCATTGATACTGATAATGAAGAAGTGTTGTACTTTCTCATCGGAGCAAGCCTGGGAATCAAGGTCATTTGGCCAAAGCTTGGGAGCATCACCGCCTGGTGGAAAGTTACCTATGATGAGGTGTCATGACTGGATGGCGTATTGTTGCAGATCATCTTGGGATACTACCTGTGGTATTGATGTCTCATAACTAGGGAAAGTGTCCGGGGGACTTCTGCCTTGCCTTGCAAGAGAGAGCATCTTAGAACCAGCTCTGTAGCTTTGTGATACTTGTCCCAACTGATGTGAAGAGACTTCTTAGGCAGTCTTCACATGCTGACACCTTAATGGTTCTTGCCTTTGGGGAATGCTATGTAGGGATGTCACGTTAGTGTTAGTGTAGGGGCAGACTAATGCTCTATACCCACTAACTTCCAATGAAAGGGAATCTCGATGTCTGTGCAATCTTCTTTTGCATCCTGATTCTCGAACAAATAATTCTGGGCATATTGCATCTCCTTAACTTCATCCATAGATTTGGCTTTGTAGTAGTACCTATGTATTTTTACACCCTCACTTTGATATGCCTGTACGTCCAGTTATTTTTTGGCTTTGTAATAAATTAACTAAAATGTAATTGGGAGTCTGTGATTCTTAGGAGCCTTAGTAAATTGTAACTGAAATGTTTGTTCTTCTAATGATTTTTCTCCCCTCCACACTTTCATGCTGATAAAAAGTACCATCGACCCGAGGTTCCAGAGCAGATCTAGAACATAGAACCTGGCTAATTCACCACTATGCTGCAATTCCAAACCCGACTTAAGGATGCATATTATGTTACAGGGTGACTATCTTTTCATCCTGAGAACATATGTTTGACCTATGTAAAATAGTGACTTTTGTTTTATTTTAGCCCTGATGAAGTCATAGAGCAAGATGCTCGATCGACGAAACACATATTGGCAGTAGGGAGAAGGTCCAAGAAAGACTGGACACCTATCAATAATGAAAATCTAACATCACAGAATTAATTTCGCAATTGTGTATATAATATGCATGTGCTTAAGGCCATGTTATTATTTATGAAACTTCAGGGTCTCTTTGGGGATGTTGGGTGGACATCCTCCCTTTTAAGTCCAGTGCTAACGTGGTTACCTCCACAGATATTGTGTGAACTGTCTAAGTGAGCGCCAGGACTCCTAAATCACCCTCTCCTCTGTAGCCATATAATTGGGAAGGTGGCTCCTTACACACATTACATACCTAAAACATGACAAGCACTACAATGGGTAGAGATAAAATGGCAGAGGAACTGTTTAGAAACTCTGTACAGACATAACAGTAGGGAAAGCAGTGAGTAGTGGAAACCTACATAGAAAGGAAGCACTAAGGGATACATTTATTAGACTAGAGGAATTGAAAAGGTGTGAAATGTCAAAGTGGTGGGATGGCACCAGACTCAAACAATATATAAAACTGAATAGAACAGCAAGGGGTCTCAGGTCCCAGATCATACCAACCTATGACAATTTGGATCATGACCTACTGATTACATGAGAGAAAGAGCTCACCCCAAGCTCAATTAATCTAATGGGAATCCTAATAGAGAATACTGAGAGGAAGGTCTCCAAGTTATTAATTGATATACAAACTCTTGAAAATTAAATTAAGGACTTAAATCTGCCAGAATGAACCAAAAATAACTACAATATTTTATACTCAGTAAGCACCAGGATGATATTAAGCAGAACGGCCAGAAAGCCGAGGAGGGATGAAGTGGACTACCGTATTGGCAAGGTATTTACCTTTTAGAAAAGATATGATCATCTAATGGGAAAAGATGTGACTAGCAGACCTCAAGAGTTGTCCTCAATTATTAACAGCTCCACCTCCCTTAGTAATCCTTCGAGCAGTGATGAGGTGGTTGATGGAGGAGAAGGAACCTCCAATCAAAACATTAGCTGAAGTACTTTTTTAAGGGAAGTACAGAGAATCAAAATAGGACCAGATCCTAGGAATGGACTACACAAGAAGATTAGAAAGTGAAAAAGAGCTGGGAGGATAAGGGAACAAAAAGAGAAGAATGCAAACGAGATCATGGAACAAGAAGCAGTAGGGTTGAGGTTGAATCAAAATATATCAATTATTAATCTGTCTAATAGAACAGAGAGGTTAGATGTGCAATTGCCACTATAAAAAGGGATGGAATTTTGCCCTGGAATGGGTGTGGATATCTACAATTTGAAAATTGATTTGTTCAAATATGTAAGATGATTACAACTCAAGAAAGTTTTCAAAATGAATCCTCAGGCAAATAAAGGATCTGATATTCATAAAACAAGTATGGCGTCTAGTGAATTGTCAACATAAGATATTCATGACACAGTAGCATTGTTATCAATCTCTGACCTTGAAGAAGACCTGGTCACAATTGCCAGTGTTCTCGAGAATTTGGATGTAAGGACTGACTCCATTGTCGACAGCAGACTTAAAAATAAGTCATGGACACCCAACTAACAAGTGTCAACAATATAGAATTATTTCATAAATTGGTGTGTAGAGACCTAGATAGATGGAATAAAAGAATTTTGTTGAAACAGGGCAGAGGTAGGGATAACCTGAGCCCTGGGGAATGGGCTGCCCTTAAACAATTGCAAGGTGAAGATAACCTCAAAATAAGGGAAGCAGAGAACAGGGGGAAATGAAATCATGGTCAAGAACCCCTCTGATTATGACCAAGTACTCTATTCCCAATTGAGTGCTGTATCATGCTATTAGAGATTGGGTGGGGCACTCATCTGCTGCAAGAAGGATTCCTGTGAGTCCTGTACAAGATCTGTATCCATGAGTGTACAATCAGAGCATACCACAATTATTCTTGTCCCCCACGGGTCGTCCAGGCTGACTGATCTTAGGTTACTACTGCGCAAGCAGGTAGATTGTCTCATCTATCTCTGTGTCAACCATTTCCTGTTAAAGGCATTCTGATGTGAGGCCATTCCCATTGTGTCCTCCCAAGCATCAGTCTCTTTGGGTGTTATGAGAAATAATGCCTTCCCCTCATGCAGGATTCAAAATTTAGCACGGTACATGAATCTATATTTCAAGTTCAGGTCTCGCAATCGTTTTTTAAAAGATAGTTCTTGCAGAGGTCCTGCACTTTTTTGGTATAGTCTGGGAAAAAGGAACTGGAGTAGTTCTCTCACCCAGATATGCTTTAGGATTGCATCATGATCTCTGAAATTAAACAAGCGAACAATAATGGCCCTGGGAAGTGCCCCCGGGCACCACCACGGAGCCAGGCTGCAGTGAGCTCTTTCAACTGTAAAAATCCTGGAGAGGCTTTTGGGGCCCTAGCACAATAGTAATCCAATCTTCCAGGAAAAGTTCAGTCGATTGCCCCTCTGCTCTCTCTGGGTACCCAAGGAAGTGAAGATTATTTAATCGGGACCTGCCTTCTGCCTCCTCAAAACACACCTCCAGGCGGTCCATCACTTGTCACAGAGCAGAGATCATCTGCTTTAGTGCTGTCACCTCCTGCTGCAGTTCTGTCATGATTTCTTCCACAAGGGTGACTGTCTGCCACTATTCAATGGTGCAACCTTAGTAGATTTACCTCTATGGCCACTGAGTCGATCTTTATCACTACTTCCTCCAGGGATCACTTGATTTCAGCCAGGAGGTCTGCTATGGTGAGGGCCGGGGTGCTCACTGCATCCCTCTGGGCTTCGGGTCAGCCTGCTGCCTCTACCTTGTGAAACGTATGTGTGTAGTTCATGATTTAATTGGTGTGCGCCGTCTCACATTTTTCTCTTTCCCATTGCTATATCAGGGTTTCCCATGGTGCAGCATCGAGGACTCCAGATCGATTCAGCATTCTGTTCTCTCTGGGGTAAGTAAACAGCCCACGATGCTAGTGAGTCCCCGTGGAGATTTCCCGGTGCATCTACCGCACTGGCACTAGGAACCCCCAGTTCTCAACTGCAAAATTCTCTGTTTCCTCTAAGGAGCTGCTAGGGTGCACAGCCCAGGGCATCCGGGTCGTTGTCTTATCCCCAAACAGCAGCTATCAATGGCCTCTGGTCTACAGTCACGTCACACGCCTACCTTTCATCTGCATGGGAGGTCTCAGGCTGGTCGCCAACAGGGTTCAGGCCTGTGACTCTTCCACAAGTAGGTCTCATGTGCAGGGGTAGGTCATCTCAGTCCCACAGTGACACCACTCCAGGGGTCCCACTCCTCCTCTACTGCCTTGTAGGGGCCTCTGGGCAGTCATCATCACAGTGTATCGTGAGGGCCCTCCTAAAAATGGGATCCTTATACAGGGGGCCGACTCTCACCACCCAGGCCCTGATCACAACTGCCGCCACACTTGCAGGCTCGGGGATCAGTTGTTTTTCCGCTCCCCCTGGCTTTCACCGCCTCTGTGTGGGGCCCAGCTCTGATTGCGTCCCTCCCTGCCCATCGTGTTGAATTTTGCGGTCTGCTCTGATCCCTGCTCACAGAGGGATTGTGGTATTATGGTCTCAGGCTGCTTTCACAGTTTACGGAACACAGTAGGAAGCCACCTCCTACCCGCGGCCGCTGTCGCCCCATGTTTAATGCCCAGCACTACACCAGACCCCAGCCGCTTATCTGTGGCTCCCCTCACTCTAGTGGGACACTACCGGCCTTGCCCTGAGTGCAGCGGGCCTCCAAAGTTGGCCACTCTTTCTGGGTGGCCCGGTGCTGCCTGCCACCGCTGGTAGCAGGCCTTACCGCATTGCTGCACTTGTGTCCCCCGCAGCCACCGGTCCACAACGCAACTTCAGGGGGGGGTTCTGACGGGCTGCACTCCCTGCAGGGGCAGCAGTTGTTGCTCACCCTAGAGATCTTCAGATGTTGCAGGATTAAGGCAGATTTGAGTTTCTCCTGGCAGTAGTTTGGGGGGAGCCTCTACTCTGCCGTCTTGCTTGGCCTTGCATATGTATTTATATATATATATATATTTTTTTTTTTTTTTTTATTTATTTATTTTTTTTCATGGAAAAAAAACAAAGGTTACTGAGCTAACTATAACTTGTGCACCCTGCAATGCATGGCTTATGACCTCACATATTACATCACTCATGCCTTGTTCAGTGACATCACTGATAAAATCAGTGATGACATCATCCAGTGACTGAGTGTTTTTTAAAAGTTTATGAGTGTTAAATATATATTACAAGATGTATTGCTGAATCAGTGGGTGCGTGACTGACTATAAGTGAGTGATTAGGTGTCTCAGTGAATGTATGAGTGAGTGACTGGTTCTGTGAATGTGTGTATCTGTCTGTCAGTTGATGTCTAAGTGGGTGTGAGTGTGATAGTGGGTACAAAAATGGCTTTATGGTAATTGATTGGTTGTCTGACTGTGTCACCTGGTTTGAAGTGTTGGCAGCCAATCAGATGTCAGGCACGATATCAGGAAGGTTAGAGGATCCTCCGCGGCCATACTTGTATATCTGGGAAATCTTTACATTTCTGAGTAACTACCAAACGGATTTACACCATTTAACAAAAAGAGTGCACTCTGTATGAAGAGCTATCTTTCTGCCAAAGTTGGTGTAATTCTGTTCAGCAGTTCAGGATGTAGTTGTGTCAACAGTTTCCTATGGAAATTAACATGGAGAAAAAGCATTTTGTGACACCCCCCTTTTTCTTGTCCCCCACTTGACGGATCACCCGAATTTTTCAAGACAGCAGGTGAAGTGAGTGGGCCATTTGCTTTGTAAATTTTGCAAAGATTCGTCAAACGGCACCAAAGATATTGGCAAAAGAAAAAACATGTTTTGAATAGAAACAAGGCCCTAACTATAACTACCTACTGGCGACCGCCAGTAGGTAATATAGCATTTTTTTCCAAGCGATATGTATTACTAAAATATGTTGAATATACTTGTATACTTCAAATCAATGGAGGTAGGCTATAACACTAACATCGCATGGAAAATAATGGAAAATATAACGGACAATTGTGTAATATGGTCAATATAGTCGTGGAGGGGTTCTAGTGACATTATAAGCTGTGATGCCGAAGGACAAGTAGTTTGGAATGTCATGAATAGTTTGAAATGTCACAAGAACCCCAAGGCGGCAGTATAGGACCATATTACCCAGCCGCGGCCCGTGGAGGGTGTTGCGGTGGGGCGAAAGGCGGGGCAGGGTGGGGGATGCTAAAAACCGGAGTATGGATAATTAGAGGTAAGTAAACAATTTATTTAACTTTACTTACCTCGAATTATCCATACTCCGGTTTTTAGCATCCCCCACTCTGCCCCTCCCCCACCCCGCCTTTTGGCCCACCACAACTCCCTCCACGGGCCGCGGGTGATATTACCTTATTACATAGTCAATCACCCAATATGTACTTTTTTATATTACATGTTTATTTTGGGGCAATTAGCTTGAAAAGGGTGTTTTCTTCAAAGTGCAGCTGACAATGGATGGCACTAATTAGAATTAGATATTGGGCAGTGGTTAATCCATCAGAATTGTGCAATTCTGTGGTTGCAGCGTTTATTACAAAATTATGGGTTTATTGCAGTTGCCACATAATTTGCAGAATTTCACCAAAATAGTTGTTTCTAGGTGAAATGAATGAGAACAATTGTGCTAACTTATGTGCCACCATTTGCCAAATAATATGTATAACACTGCCACATAATGTGTTAATTCAAGAGAGGAATTAGAAAGAAGAGAGAGACAGGAGGAACGGAGCAGGGCTGGTTTGAACATTTTTGCCATGGCAGCTTTTGGTTCCCAGTCCCCTGATAAGAGTGCTTCAAGTTCCTCAATTAACCAATGAACTGCGTAGTGCCATTATAGGCAACAGTCCTCAACCACTGCCAAAGCAGGCATGACGAATAAATAAATACACAACACAACTTTTGTTTGAAGGCGCGTCCGGTGCAAAGAGGGTGCCAGAAAGGCAGGGGGAGGTATAAGTACCCTCCCCTGACCCTTTAAGCGCCAGACGTGATGCGTCTAGCGCGCCGTGCAGAGGGACTCCTCCCAGAGTCCCACAACTAGAGGGGTGATGGTTGTGCCTAATTGGCACAAAGGGGGCGCCCTTTTAGGGTGGCCCACTGCGTGGGGGAACGTGGGCAGCCGCAATCTGTAAGGCCAAGCACAAGGCCATGAGACCTAAACCCCTGGATACCTGACACAGGCACATAATTTGAAACAAGCATTGAAAATGCAATAGGTCTCGCAATAGAAGAGTTTAACTTTTTTCGTTTTGCAAATGGATGAGTGGTGTTGCGTGGATGAGTGGCGTTGCGTGGATGAGTGGCGTTGCGTGGATGAGTGGCGTGTGAGAGTGGCGTTGCGTGTGTGAGTGGCGTTGCGTGTGTGAGTGGCGTTGCGTGTGTGAGTGGCGTTGCATGTGTGAGTGGCGTTGCGTGGGTGAGTGGGGTTGGAATGCAATAGGTTTCGCATTAGAAAAGTTGTAGTTATTGGTCTTGTAAATGACATAATTTATTTATTTTTTCGTTGTTAAAATTGCTAAATTGATGGCTTTGTCATTTACAATGCCAATAGTTATAACTTTTGCGAATGTGACACCTATAGCATTTGGAATGCAACATGTTTTGTATTTACGTGACTTATATGGCAGCTCTGGTCGTTATGCTACATCTCTAGATAGTTTTATCTTTCGCAAATGTGACACCTATTGTAACACAATATGTGTTGTGAGGGTAAGTGAGGGTGAGGGGTTGAGGGTGAGGGGTTGAGGGTGAGGGGTTGAGGGTGAGTGAGGGTGAGGGTGAGTGAGGGTGAGGGGTTGAGGGTGAGTGAGGGTGAGGTGTTGAGGGTGAGTGAGGGTGAGGGGTTGAGGGTGAGTGAGGGTGAGGGGTTGAGGGTGAGTGAGGGTGAGGGGTTGAGGGTGAGTGAGGGTGAGGGGTTGAGGGTGAGGGGTTGAGAGTGAGTGAGGGTGGGTTAGGGTGGGTGAGGGTGGGTGAGGGTGAGGTGTTGAGGGTGAGTGAGGGTGAGGGTGAGTGAGGGTGAGGGTGAGTGAGGGTGAGGGGTTGAGGGTGAGTGAGGGTGAGTGAGGGTGAGTGAGGGTGGGTGAGGGTGAGGGGTTGAGGGTGAGTGAGGGTGAGGGTGAGTGAGGGTGAGTGAGGGTGAGTGAGGGTGAGGGGTTGAGGGTGAGTGAGGGTGAGGGTGAGTGAGTGTGAGGGGTTGAGGGTGAGTGAGGGTGAGGGGTTGAGGGTGAGGGGTTGAGGGTGAGTGAGGGTGAGGCTGAGGGGTTGAGGGTGAGTGAGGGTGAGTGAGAGTGAGGGTGAGTGGTGGGTTGAGGGTGAAGGGTTGAGGGTGGGTGAGGGTGAGGGGTTGAGGGTGAGTGAGGGTGAGGGGTTGAGGGTGAGTGAGGGTGAGGCATTGAGGGTGAGTGAGGGTGAGGGTGAGGGTGAGTGTGGGTGAGGGTGAGTGAGGGTGAGGGTGAGTGAGGGTGAGTGAGGAAAGCATGTTAATAAAAATAAAATAAAATACTGGTGGTTGTGAGTGGGAAGCGGTATACAAACGAGGGAGCAAGAAAGCAAATGGTCTCCGACGAAGTGCTGAGAAAAAATTGATATAGAGTAAACACTTGTATAAAATTCAAAATAAGCTATATATAGATTTGTCACAACTACACAAAAACTATAGTTCATCAAAATGTGCTCCAAGTCGCAGCACAGTGCAAGTGAACAAGTATTAGGTGCATGGAGAAAGTTAATTAAAAAGAGAAACAACGTCTCTTTTTTGGCTTCTACAATAAATTATTTGCAAGGGCACAGACTTCACCCAATGTGAAGGCTGCAATGCATAGAATTATTTGCAAACGGTATCAGTGGAAGCATAAGCGTTTTGACCCCTTGCAACACCTTTTCATGTGTCTTCATCAAGACAAACTAAATGTAGCATACTACAATATAAAAAGGTATAGTTATGGGCCCTACCAATGGCAGCTAGAAGACTATGAACTGCTGAGGTAGCTACACATCTTACCTCTACTACAGCAGTCCAACCGTATCCAGAAGATTAAATAAGAAATATGTTTCATAATACACACAAAATGCAAGTGTTAATGATTAAGTGCCAACGGTCACACCAGTAGACTCCTGCAGAAATTAAGCCCCCAGCCCAAGAACGCGCTCATTCTGGGCGCTGCCTACAAAGGTTCTAAGTAGAAGCAGCGCTTACAAACATTATTGTATCTATTTGTTTGAACAGTTCCACCTGTGCCCGTTAAAGGTTTGTTTAGATAAATGAAAACAACTTTAAAATTCAGAAACGTGAAAACAGAAAATGAATTTACATCCTTCACATTTACAGGTAACCCGCAATCCACCAGGTGCCAATGTTAATTATTTACAGAGGCAAAAAAAAAGAAGGCCAGAGAGACGTGGAAGTGTGCCTTTGTCACAGTGTGTATCGCAGTTTGTCAAAAGGGAAGTAGTTATAACAACGTGCTCAGCTCACTTGGATACATGTTGGAGTGTTGGATATTACTATTGCCACCCAATTATTAAAGTAAGTCAGTTATTGCGACCTGCACAGTGAGGGGTACCGAATGTGCTTTATGAATTACACTTTATTATGCGTGAATGTGAGGAGCACAAATAGGCTCGAAATTCACCAGTAAAAGAAGCGCGGACACAAAAGTGAAAGCGACCTCGACTGCACTGTGTTAATTAGTGGTAAAATCTTCAACAACAGGGGAGGAATGCAGCTGTGTGCCACTGCTCTCTCCCGAGATCCAAACGCCATGGGAAGGAATGTTTAGAGAGGAGTGAAGGGGGCGGGTGAGGAGCCAGTGAACGGAGATAGATTGCAGTGATAAGAAGCAGTACACAGACTGTTTACTGTAGAGCTGTTTGTTAGAAGTATGGGAGAGGTGCTGGGTCTGCCTCCTATTACAGTGAGGGGGCTGGTGTGCTTCCTGTGTGGGCAGCACAAGAGCACAAATGTTGCCGTGGCCCAGACACCTAGGATGAATAACATAATAAGCAGAACACAGATAACTTACACTTTTGGGTGTTAAAAAACGGAAACAGCATATTCCTTAAGTAATATGTATTACAACATGCCCAGAGTAAGCGCCAGGAATTAAACGCCAATGTGCGCACCGGTAAACCCCGGCTGAAATTAAGCCCTAGCACAAGAACACGCTCAGTATAGGCCCTGTCTACAAAGGTTCGAACTAGAAGCAGCGCTTGCAAACATGATTGTATCCACAGTGAGAACAGTTACAACTGTGCCAGTAAAAGGTTTGTTCAGATAAATGAAAACAAACTTTTAAATTCAGAAACGTCAAATCAGAAACAAAAATTAGATCGCTTCACATTTACAGGTAACCCGCAATACCTCAGATGCTAAATTTTAATTATTTACAGAGACAAATTAAGACGAGGCCAGAGAAAGGTGGGAGCGCGCAATGTACCTTGGACTAGCACTACCCTTCCCTAAGAAATATAATCATAATACGCCCACAATGCAAAAGTAAATGACAAGCTGCGAACAAAGCATCCGAAAGCAGCCTAAAGGGGAGAAAGGAGGGGTGAGTGTAAGCCGAGGTGACAATAAGGGCCGCTGTGGAGGGGGAGGGGCGAGCCAGCAATGCGGAGGAAGATATAACAAACAAGGAAGAGAAAATAAACAAGAGATGTTACCACTGTTGCTGACTGTGTTTATACAGCACGCACTGCCCGTGCAATGGAGGGCGGGGAGGGGGTGCGTGCTGTGAGCGCACGACAACCCCGAAGCCTCAAAACGAGCTTGAAAAGGGAAACGCTGCAGGCTCTCATCTATAGTTCATTTGTTTGTATTTTGGAGGATCAAAATATGAATGGGGAAATGCAATTGCCCTTTCCATTTCTTCCTCACATTTAAACAACGTGCTTCTCTGTAAAAGGGAAGAGAAGTCTGACTACACATGAGGCCAAATGACGGGGAAGAAGCGCAAACAAGGTTGTGCTGGGAGAGAGAGAGTGGGGAGGAGAGTAGGTGGAGGAGGGGGGAGGAGAGTAGGAGGAGGAGGGGGAGGAGAGTAGGGGAGGCACGGCGAAGTGAAGAGACAAGACGGAGGGAAGGCAGAGAAGGGGAGGGGGGAGGAGAAATGCGACACGGCGGGCAGGGGAGGGGGCGGAGCGGGGAGGGGGTGTGAAAACAGCAGGGGCCTGGAGTGCGGCTGAGGGAACTGATGTGCACGCGCTTTTAAGCTCAATGCACATGCGCATTGAGCTTAAAAGTCACGGGCACTGCAAGGAATCGCCACGATTCCTTGCTTCTTAGTTAAACGTTGTTTAAGCCGCAATAGGCTTGCAAGCTCGATGCGCATGCGCATCGACAGGCGAGACCTAAAAAGGACACAGTGTTAACATCAAGGGGAACATCTTTTAGACAAAATGGAAACAAAAGGAACATGTATCTGCTTCAACCAATCAGGCGCTATTTAGCAAAAAATAGTCCCTTGTTGGTTGCAAGATACGAATTTGAAGGAAAAATGCATTACTTAAGAAAGGGAGATCCAAGCAGAATGAATAACGGATAAGCAGAGGCAGAGGAGCGTTACCACAGCAGGGCGCCATTTTGTCTTAAGGGGCCCATTTTAGTTTTGTTGTTATCCTTCTGGGCTCTCTCTACCCATCAGAGGGGGTTGTTCACATTCCTGCTTTTATAACCTGGTCTGCAGAAACGCAGGATGCTCCACAGACCAATTTCCCTTATTGGATCAGCTTTTCACAGCTGTTTTAACACCTCCCCCGTGAGAACGTCCAGGCACCACTATGAGTAAACAGACCCGGCTATTTCTTGAGGAGAAATTGAGGAAAATGCAAATCTTGCAGATACACATTAACATCGCTGGTTTGCCAATTGACTGGCCCTCTTTTTGTTGGAAGTATGTTGTAGAAAAAAATAAGACTGGAAGAATCCGATTTATCATGACGAGTTGAAGGGATCGTATTTGGAAAACGCAAAAGTAGAGTTTGAGGACGGAACTTTAACATTGCAAAGCCCCATCCATATGTGGAACTCGGCAGCTAGTCCGCTCCTGGCCAGCCCCCCTTGTTATTTTCAGCCATCTCATTTGTGTTCCAAGTTTGCAGTAGCTGATGCATGAAAAACAAAAGTTGCAACAGCAACGCGAGGAATGTCGTGAGCATATTCCTTCCCCACTCTCTACAGTTTTCAGTCTCCCATTTTGGACGGTTGCGTCACGAACCTAATCTGGAAAAGGAGATTTTTATGATCTAAAACAGTCCCAAAAAAAACACGAGCTATGTCAGGTGTTTTTGAAGGACAAAGCAGAGAGATATTACCACCGAGCTCTCAAGTCACCCCACGCCAGCATTAGTAGGTCATTCGGATCTCCAAAGTGTCCCAGGCCCATGCACGAGTAGTTCTTCCAGTCCATGTTCTGTGACACTTGACTTTATAATGGAATAAACGGGAATACAAATCTGAGAAGACAAAAAAAGCCTGGACTGGATTACCTACACAAGCATGGAACTGGGAAACCTATATACACACACACACACATACATACATACATACATACATACATACATACATACATACATACATACATACATACATACATATATATATATATATATATATCATTTATTTATTTATGTATTTATTTATGATATCTGATATCATGCGTTTAAAATGGTGTTATGGAGGACATACTACAAGTACCAGACTATCTGAGGCCAAAGGAGGCTTCAATTTCTCTTTTAGTGCAGGAGAGTGGAGGATGCGTAGCCCCTGGAGGATTTGTGGATTAGGGGTAGTTAGAGATTTCCAGGCCCCTGCTTGAGTAGTTCTCAGATTTTGATGTCCATTCTGTGACTTGCAGTCACGATTTTATAATGTGTTACATATACTACAAATCCCAGAATACATAGTAAAAAACGTGGACTTTGTGATCTCTAGACCACGGACATTGGAAACTTGACGGCTCTGGGTTTCTGGTGCGACCACGGCTGGGCTGAGTAGATATACATATATATATTTTCTTGTGGAAGTACACATGGCATAAAAGTCAGCAAGACCTATTTTTGTCGTTGAGTATTGCCACCTGTAATTTTTAGAAATGTAGTCGGGCGTTATGGGTAAAATACAAGTACTAGAACGTAAATGAAGGCTGGACGATTAAAACAAATTGTACGTGGGACAACTTGAGATTTCTCAATTTGTTGCAAACACTTCGTCTAAAACAAACACCCCTCCCCCCACCCCGTTGGTAGAGTTTGGTGACTGCACTACAATAGTGTATTCAAACTTTATTACGGTTGACTTTCGCAAAAAAAGGCTCATATTTGCTAACAAGTATTTCAGTGATATCCGAAATAATTTAACGACGATCGCCTACATCGGCAGTTTACTTCCTACGTCCTACGTCTTGTTAAATATCAAGGTCCACTAAAGATATGTTGAACACGAACAACGAAGGCAGGGATAAGTGTTACAAAAACATGAGTCGGCAATTTTTGTCCCACAGTGGGGCCTGTCCCTTCCAAGGGGTAACAGCTGGGAACTCCGGCTAAAGTGACACATACTTAAGGCACCAGTGTTGCTGCAGGCTGATTATCAGAGGAGTGAGTCACCCCACACCTGCAGACACAAATGGTCAGAGACAGAATACTGTATGAAAAATGTGGGCTTTTCTCTCCACGTGAATAAATCCGGGGTTAAGCTCCGTACATGCTTCGGCATTGACATGCTAATTGCTTAACTGGCTGACTGTTTTTGCATTTAAATTGGCAAAAACAGAGACATCTTGCACAGGAATTCGCGGCTCTCGGTGACACCACCAGTTATTGTTCTTGGGGCGGGAGCCATCGAAAAATCCTTTCAAATGCGGAGAGGGCAAAAATCCCGGACTATAAGTCATAAACAACAAACAAAGAAAGCTGTTAAACATGCCTCTGTGGCTCCTGTGAGGATTAAAAAAGAGAGTTCCAGACAATTCGCCGGATAACAAAATCACTTTGGAACTGATAGGTTTAACTGCGACATAGTTTAGCCACACATGAGAAAAAATGCTGATTAGTCACCCTCGGAGGGCCTTACCAGCAGGCCTAAGCTGGGCCTGAACAATGCGGACTTTTATTTATCTGAGGCTTCTCCGGTGAAACTACACCTTAAAGACGATTCCAGGATTCGGCCTTTGTTGTTGAACGGCTGGAGATAGGAGTTTTTATCCCCGACGTTTAGAGGGTGTTCTAGTCTGAGTGGAAACATTTGTGTCCATGTTTTCTTTAACTCTCTAGGACTCCGGAGGCCATAAACACAGTAAAATAAATCTCAGAAAGGAGACAACGCCACCTGCTTTAAAAGGCGCACAAAATCTCACACCCAAGGAAAGACCGTGTATTTTCTCCCGAGTTCCTTCGATTAGAAAAACAAAATAAATATATTCTGTGAAAATCACTTAATCTCCTCCTGCCTAAAACTATAATATTTTTTATAAAATAAAATAGGAATGTGTGTTTGTGTTACATGACTGGTGCTCACGTAAAGCGCTGTATAAAACGGCATATAAAAATAATATTGGACATTACCATGTAATGCCTTTACACCGAATTTCATTTTAAAGGCATGGTTGGTAAAGGCATATTCGTTGTAAAAGTTAAAAGTTTAAAAGGTAAGTATTAAAGGTTTTAAGTTTTATGGGTGGGTATGGGTTTTAGGTTGGTAAGGGAAATTTTAGGATTTAGGGTGGCATGGGGTTTTGGGTGGTGTGGGTTTTAGGGTGGGTGGGAGTTTTTGGGTGGTGGGGGTTTAGGGTGGGTATGGGTTTTGGGGTGGGAAGTGTGTATGTATGTGTGTGCGTGTGTGTATATACATATATAATTAGATTAAGTTATATATATATAAAATATATATACATATACATGTAAATATTTAAATATATATGCATGTTATATAAAACTATATATATATATAAATATATATTTATGTATATGTATTCCTTTTAAAAATCAAAATATTCAAAATATATATATCGATTTAAAATACATTTAAAAAATATATTAAATACAATTATATATATATATATATATATATATATATATATATATATATATATATATATATATATATATATATATGAACGAAACGCCATTCTTTTCCACAGTCGAACAGAATAACGAGAGTGAGCCCAGATTTAGTGCTGATATTTTCGGTGATTTATTTAAATATTCCACCAGCCATCCGCCATAACGCGTTTCACCTCCAACGAGGCTTGATCACATGACGTGGATTGAAACAAACAAGGGTATTAAATACATCCATACATGGGAGCGGCTTCGCGCTTAAAGTGGTAGGTGCATAATTGGACTTTCAAAGTTCCGTTTTACACAAGATTGAGGGCAAGTGCCCAATATCGTCATATTTCAGTCATTTCTATGTAACGGCATAATGTATACATACAGAGAAGCATTTCATCTCAAACCACAGTTAATTGAAGAAAAGAAGGTATTGGGTTTATCAAAAAATATATATATATATTACTATGTACAAGCAACTATTTTACACCGATTATATACAATCTATCTCTGTAATAATACTCCTTTGAAAAACATATCCCAAAATATATATATATCACTATATTCTGTAATTCATATATCTACATTAATTTTTACATATCTACACATTAAACAGATTTCCCATTACATATAGGATCTATAAAAGCATGCATATTCATGTTTGAGATGTGATGTTGTTGAGAATATTGCCATTAATATTTGATTGAGGTTGCTAATTCCCATCGAGAAACAAATGACGTTACAACTGAACAAATATCAATCAAAAACTTTTTCAAAGCACCACCCTTTTAAGTAATGTGTACGACCCTTGCGTGCAGCTGTGAACTCCAAAAGTATATAAAAAAACCCTGAATAAAGTGCTCGTGTTTGCATGAACAATGAAAATAAAGTCAAAAAAAGTAAAAAAAGGATGTTTCACAGTAAAGAGAAGGGATATATGCAGGATACCCAGGGGGAAGATTCACATAATAGTGCATATTAATCGTGTGTACTCCAGTACCAATCTATGCAGTAATATTTAATTAGTATGTTATGAAGCCTGCTACAACTGGGAATGGCGAAGAAGGCCACTATCAAATGTAAAGGGGGGATCAGGTCAGGGGTGCATCGGATTTACTAAATCACGCAGACATAGGGATTATTAAAGATGTTCTAAAAAACATTTACGGAGCCTTGAGACAGGTGTAAAGATCTTCTCGATCATTAAGTCCATTCGGGCTCTTTGTATTCATTTCGAGAATATATCTCGTCTCGAGTAAACGCAATCTGCCCTCCCTGTCACCCCCCCGTTTTAGCGGCATCACTGTGTCTACCAGATAATATTGTAGATCACTCGGGTCACTGTTATGCACAGCCTCAAAGTGGCGTGCCACCGGGTATGCCTGATCCTTGCTCCCTATAGCCCTAATGTGTTGGAGAATCCGCTTATGTGCTGCTGGGCGAGTGCTGCCCACATAACTCAAGCCACATGGGCATTGTAGCACATAGACGACGAACTCCATTTTACATGTGAGTCTTTTCGTGATGGGAATAGGGTTATCCCTGAACGGGCTGATGTAATGGGTTTTGTTAGTCCCGATTTTGCAGGCTT
This sequence comes from Lissotriton helveticus, assembly GCF_964261635.1. Taxonomy (NCBI): domain Eukaryota; kingdom Metazoa; phylum Chordata; class Amphibia; order Caudata; family Salamandridae; genus Lissotriton; species Lissotriton helveticus. The sequence continues at coordinate 266,723,261 of NC_136068.1, read as the reverse complement.
TACAGAAAGCACATTTTTTGAAGCCCGTGCTTAAAGCTTCCCATGTTCCCGAGGTAACAGGCTCCAAAAGGCTGCTGGTAAGGGCATTTGCCATAGAGGGGGATTTTCGGAAGGTGATCTCCGGTCTGAGCGAAACATCACTTCCAATTACAGGGTCCCCTCTTATCAGGTTCCAATTTCTTGAAAAGATCTTTTTGATGGCGGAGTGCTGTTGGCAGTATGGGACTATGACCCTAGAATTTACATGGGTGTCAGCTGGATTATCAATGGGGACTTTGCTCCTGGGTGTTAGTGCTTGCTCTCTAGTGACGGAGTTAGTTTTTCTTATGGCCGTCTCGAGAACCCTATCGCTGTAGCCCCTTTCAAGAAAGCGTTTCCTGCACTCCTGTTGTGCTACTTGGAAGTCAGATTCCGTACTGCAAATTCTTTTCATTCTTAGCATCTCCCCGTAGGGGATGCTATTAATTAGATGACGGGGATGCTGACTAGAGGCGTGGAGCACTGTGTTACCAGCTGTGTCCTTCCTATGTAACCTGGTTTGTATTCTATGATTTTCCACATACACTTGAACATCAAGAAAATTCACAGTTATTTCATCAGCATGGTGTGTAAAATACAAGTTGTATGAATTAACATTTAGTTGTTCCACAAATCGCTCAGCATCTGATTTTTCGCCCTTCCAAACCACAAAGAGGTCGTCAATGTAACGGAGATACAGTGGTACATGAGATGTCATAATGTTACCAAATGTGCCCATCAGGACCCGCTCCTCCCAAAGCCCCATATGGAGGCATGCAAAACTCGGGGAGAAGCAGGCCCCCATTGCGACCCCTCTCATCTGTTGATATGCCTGCCCGTTGAAAAGAAAAAAGTTTTGTTCTAGGCAGAGTTTCAACATGTCCAAAAGCATTCGATTGTGGTTGGAGCAATTCTCTGACCGTTTGGACAAGTAATAATCAACTGCCTTAATTCCATCCCGATGTTTAATGGAAGTATATAGGGCAGTGACATCTAAAGTCATTAAAATGTAGTCATCTTCCCAAACCAGGTTGTTCAGCTTGCAAATGAAATCGGTAGTGTCTTTGACATATGATGGTAATGTTAAAACCCATTCCTTTAAAAAGAAGTCTATGTACTTGGAAATGTTCTCAGTTGCGCTGTTAATTGCCGAAAGTATAGGTCTGCCAGGTGGTACACATAGATTCTTATGAACTTTCGGCAACAAATATAAAGTGGGTATAACTGGACAATCTTTTTTGAGGAATTTAAATTCATCATTGGAGATTAATCCTGCACTCTTCCAGGCTACCAGTTTGGCATTCAAATCGGACCAGGCAGCTTTAATGACAATGGGGTTACTTTTTCTGTAACAGTCCAGATCGCTTAGCTGTGATTCTGCTTCTTTGATGTAGTCGTCCCGATGCCACAGGACGATATTTCCCCCCTTGTCCGCCTGTTTTACAATGATGTTTTTATCCGCCTTTAGTTTTCTTACCAGGCTGTTGTAACATTGATTCTGTCGACTAAGAATGACATGTTTCTTGTTAGTAGCCGTGTATAGTTGTTTCAAGTCTTTGATGATCAGGTCGTGGTAAAGGTCAATATTATCGTGGGTCATAATAGGAAAGAACGTTGATTTCCTTCTGAAAGGGGTAGATGTTTCGATGTCTTCCCTTTCAGTTTGTTGGAACTGTGTATTCGATAGTCCCTCTTGTTGCAAATTCCATATCTCATTGAATGTTGTGTCCGCTTCCATTGGGAGAAGTGTGGGGCTTGCTGCCACAGAAATGTTATGTTGTTTGTACGGGTGTGTACGGTGGTATTTGCTCAATTTGAGCTTCCTAATGAAGCGGTAGGTGTCCATTCTGGTATTTGCATAATTTATGTTACTGGGGGGACAATAAGACAGGCCTAAGCATAAGATTTGTTTTTCTTTATCGCTTAAGGTGATGTCTGTCAGGTTTATGATTGTAGTGCCGATGTTGAGGGTTGAGTTTGAAACCTGTTCCAATTTCCTCTTTTCCCACGATTGCCCCTCTTTCCTTCCGCCGAATTTCCTCTCGTTACATTCCCGGCGTTGAGAGCGTTTGAAGTTTGCCCTCTGGCGTTTTGTTGGGGGTTTACTTTCGATTTTGACCTGAGAGTATCCCGGCGGCTCTCGCAGAGGCAATTTACCTCTTGTGCCGGTGATAATTTTGTAAACCCCTCTTGCAGGTTTTTTCTCCTCCTCTGCTCGTTTTCAGAATCGCTCTCCGCCGCTGAGCTCAAGTCCGTAGATGAGGCTGATGCTGTTGCCTCTTGTCTTGCCTTAGGGTTGTTTTTGCCTACTTGTGCTTTTATATTGTCAAAACGGCGTGCAAAGGTGAAGATTTGGCCGTGTAAATAGTTCAGCCTATCCCTCTCGAATTTGAAGGTTTTCCGTTTTTTTATTATTTCCTCTTCTTTAGCCAGCCTTATCATCATTTCTTCACGTAATTTTTTGCTTTGTTCAGTTACCCCAATTGTTAACAGATCAGCTTCCATTGCTTCAATTTTCACTTGTAGTTTTTCTCTGTCCCTGTCAGCGTATTTAGCCAGGATTGCCATCAAACGGGCGGAATATTCTAAGTTCGTATCTGCCCACTCGGCAAGCATCTCCGGGTCCGGGTCCTCATAGCTCGGGGCTAGAGTACTCCTCAAACCCCGTGGAATGCGCTTAACATCAAGGTACTTTGTGAGGGAAGTATGCTCCCACCACTTCGACTGCTCCCAATATTAAAGAGAAAAGTCTCTTTAATATTGGGATTGTCGGTGCCTCCCGCAGCATCCCCAGTTGTAGTTGTAGGCATTGTTGTTCCCTCAGGGTTTTCCACAAACATGTGGCCTGCAACCTCCACCCTGCGTTTCAATACGTCAGCGGACATATTGGCTAGTTGTGGTGTACTAGTACTTCACACCAAAAAATACAAGCGGATAAGCGCGTTTTCAGAAAGTTCTTAGCGCTTCACGCTCGGCACACTCCCCACTGCGAAATCTCGAACAGCTGTCCTACCTGGGCTCGGCTGCCGACGGCTCCTCCTGCACTTTGCCGGATACACCGCGACTCCTTCAGCCTGGATAGATACGTTTGCTTTCTCGCAGGGGCTCGGGCAGCTTCCTCCTACCGGAGTAAAGATTCAATTCCGGGTTACGAAATTCTAGCTTCCTGCTGCAACACGCCCAAAGAAATCAGGGAGGGGCTGTTCACTCGTACCACAAACGCTCCTTGGTACAGTTAGATGAACGAAACGCCATTCTTTTCCACAGTCGAACAGAATAACGAGAGTGAGCCCAGATTTAGTGCTGATATTTTCGGTGATTTATTTAAATATTCCACCAGCCATCCGCCATAACGCGTTTCACCTCCAACGAGGCTTGATCACATGACGTGGATTGAAACAAACAAGGGTCTTAAATACATCCATACATGGGAGCGGCTTCGCGCTTAAAGTGGTAGGTGCATAATTGGACTTTCAAAGTTATATATATATGTATGTTTATATGTATGAAACAGAAAGTCGATACCTATGCTTTAAGGTGCAATATTATTTATTTGTGCAAATTACCCGCACCTCCGCCATGACGCGTTTCGGGCCCCCTTGGCCCTTGATCACATGACACGCTATGGAGTGGTTACAAACAATTTAAAGTGGCAGTGCACGTTGCTATGGTGATCATTATCATAGACATAAAAGAAATAAATATTCAGCAGCTGGTCGTTTACAATTAAAAACGAATACTGTTTAAAATCATAGCCCTTTTACAAATGATAAAATATAATCATGAGTAAAAACAGGATTAGATAAAAAATCATCACAATTGCCACTAAAATAGCAATTAAAACCATTTTTATCCTTCTGTCATAAGTTTACATGCCTGTTTTAGTTATATATGGACATAATTGTAAAATACAATTACTCAAAAGTGCAACAAACTTTATACCACTCAATAGTCCATAATATAACATTGATAGGCACGCCTGCTGCTGTTTATATCAATTAACAATTCACCAGTTATAACAAACTGAGTTTATCTATAGCAATGTGCAAATGTGCATAAAAGTGCAATTGAACGTGTGTAAATAAAAAATTTGCTAAATATGCAGTTACTGTCCAAAACCATTAAACAAAAACCACATATCCTAAAAAGATTATTTGTGCTAAAAAGAATTTTTTACTTTAAAAGTTAATATCATTGTAAAATTAAAAAAACAGATATTTTAAAATCAGACTCATTTTTTCTATGTGTATGCCAAATCCCATAATACGATATCAATCAAGAGGGATCAAAATATGTTAAATATATTGAATGATTATAGGCATGTATAGAAATCCTCCCCTGCGCTAAGACCAGTTGGATGTTTACTGTCCAGGTTTAAGATGTAATGAGTTTCTATCTTTCGGAGGATTCCTTCTCTATCGCCACCTCTTCTCAGGGGCATGACTGCATCAATTACATAAAATTGTAACAAATTCAAATCTCTTTTGTGACAGTCATTAAAATGCCTGGCGACAGGATATGCCTCATCACAATTAGTGATGGCCCTCATGTGCTGAAGCACCCTCTTATGAACTGGAAGTTTGGGTACTTCAAACATATCTGAGTGCACAAGGGCACTCCAACATGTAAATGGCATACTCAGTCTTGCATGTTAAATATTTGGAGTAGGAATCTGTTTCTCAAAGAAAGGAGAGGTGTAAGATCTCTTGTTGACCCCATGTTTACACGCTTTGCAGGTCATGCATTTAACAAAACCCGTCCGGGAGATGAGCCAGTCGGTCTTAGCCAAGACCTCTGGACTACTGCTCACCAGGCTATTTTGCATAGATCCTGCTTTCTTTTACGTGATGGTGGGTGAGTTAAATGATCCCATTTGTAAAATAGGGTCATTCTGAATGAGTGCCCAATGTTTACACATGATTCTTCTGATCGCCTGATGTTGTCTGTTGTATGTTACAATTAACCTGATGGAATTAGGTTCAGACACTGGGTGAACTATTTGTTTCATGGCTTTAGTGATTAGTGCTTCATCTCTGGGTAGGGCCTTTGTACGCTTCATGGCTGATGTATTAATTTTATCAGAATAGCCTCTTGCGAGGAAGCGTAAGCGGCATGCTGCCTTTGCTTCCACCACATCTTGTTGTCTGATGCAAATGCGTTTGATACGTAGCATCTCCCCGTAGGGGATGCTATGAATCGGGTGGCGAGGATGGTGGCTGGTCGCATGCAGCAATGTATTGCCTGCTGTGGCCTTGCGATGTAATTTAGTTTGAATTGCATTGTTGTCAATAAATACATCAACATCCAGAAAGTTCACTGTGGACCTACTTACATTGGAAGTGAATTTTAAGTTTAAGACGTTATTGTTGAGGTCATCAATAAATGTCCTCGCCAAACTTTCACCACCTCTCCATACCATAAAAAGGTAATCTATGTACCTATACAAGCTTATAACGTGGTTGTGCATAGTTTCAGCATGTTGGACTCCGAGAACCTGCCTCTCCCACAGTCCCATATGTAAACAAGCGTAACTGGGGGAGAAGCAGGATCCCATCGCCACTCCTCTAGTCTGTCGAAAGCACATCTGCTGAAACATAAAAAAGTTATTGTATAGGCACATTTCAATCATGTTAACAAGCATGCCTTTATGCGAGTGACAATGTAACGGCCGTCTGTCCAAAAAATATTTCACAGCTTTAAGGCCATCAACATGATTAATACTTGCATAGAAAGAGGTCACGTCTAACGTGATTAGTAAGTAGTCGTCCTGCCATTTAATATCTTTTAATTTCCGAAGGAAATCTCCTGTGTCTTGTATAAAGGTGGGTAAACTAATCATGTGCTCCTGCAGGAAAAAATCAATGTACTTGGAAGTGTTTTCGAGGAGGCTTTTACAGGCGGGGATAATGGGCCTACCAGGTGGTTGCAATGTACATATACATATCCAAAAACCACTCCCCTGTTCAAACAGAAGAGCACGCACACAAAGACAAATGTTCAAACTCTTTAATGCATCTGGCCCTCCTCGACCCAGCAAGTAAAAGAATCATCAGAGATGTGTCCCAGCTGTCTTGCAGCCTTTCTCAATCTGATACACACACATATATATATATATATATATATATATATATATACATTAGAAAACGTAAACTGCGCAAATTCTATGCCCTTAAACCCAAAGCAAGAGGTCCAACACATCAAACCAATGAGGCTACTTTAACGGACAGCTCTAGTGCTCTTATCCCAGAGGACATTGTCGAATTATGGGATACGGAAGGGGCAGGATATGACCAACATCAAACCAAACTTAACACCATTGGAATGGTTGATCATGAGGGAAATCGCATATCCTGCCAGACACCGTTCAAACCACCATCGGTATTCAACCCTATTATGCCACGCGACGTGATTGACATTTTTCAGGAGAATACGGTTAAACAACTTAAGGATCTGTATAAAAATACCTGTTCGCTCAAGAATAAATATGACAAACAGACACAACAATATATATCACTTGTCTCTCGACTGTCCAAGGATAAAAACATTGTCATTCGTGGCAGTGACAAGGGGGGGAAATATTGTTTTGATGACCAGACCCAACTACGATAAGGAGGCGTAGCTCCAACTCAATGATCGCCAGTGTTACGAACGAATAAACATTTGGGCACCTAACAGTATCAAGAGTGATTTCCATCGCAAACTACTGAGATGGAAAAGTAGTGGAATGATATCGGACACTGAATACAAATATCTGAAAATTGAGAATCCAGTAACCCCCTTATTTATTTCATCCCTAAAATACATAAGAACGTTGAGAACCCCCCTGGGAGGCCAATCATTTCTGCCAGGGGAGGCTTATTGGAACGCTCATCGATGTATATTGATTTTTTTCTACAGGGTTATGTACGCTCACTACTAGATTCTTTTGTACAGGACACTGGGGATTTTTTGCAAAAGATCCAACATATCCAGTGGGTAGAGGGTGATTGGCTGATGGCACTTGACGTCACAGCTTTCTACATGAGCACAAAACATATGGACGGTTTGTCCGCTGTCAAACATTACCTGTCCCGACGTTCTGAACTGTTCAGGGACCATAACGACATGCTATTACAAATGTTGGAATTCTGCTTGTACAACAATGTTTTTATGTATAACAACCTCCTGTACCGGCAACTGCAAGGTGTGGCAATGAGGGCCAGTTTCTTTCCCTAGCTTCGCGAGTTTGCACATGGGAGCATGGGAGGAACTGGTCCTCAAAACCACACATAAAGAGGTCTTTGAAGCCAATGTGATTGGATAGTTTCGATTCATTGATGATTTATTTGTTATCTGGAGAGGTAGTGAATCACAAGCCTACAAATTCATCAGTGATATCAACATTAACAATCTAAACTTAGCATTTACAGCCACACTCAGCCAAGAATCTGTCACCTTTTTAGACACTGAGTCGTATGTCAAAGAAGGCAAACTTGAGACTAAACGCTACCGCAAGAGCACAGCTGGCAATAGTATCCTGCATGCCAGCAGTGCCCATCCGTCCCATTTGATTGCCAGTATCCCGTATGGGGAGATGTTGCGCTTGAGGAGGATTTGCAGCAACTCTTCTGATTTAGAGGCAGCCCAACTAGCCAGTAAAACAAGATTTTTACAGCGAGGATATTCTGAAAAATTAATTGAGACAGCCCGATTTAGATCTATGGGACTTAACAGACAGGATCTTCTAGCCAATTATGGCCAGGACATCAACCCCATGGAGAGTATGATGAACAAGGAAGGAGAATCCAAGACCAGTGAAAGTAAGACCTTTAGAATTATCACTGGTTACAGCAAACACCATAAGGCAATTTTTAATATAATCAATACAAATTGGCCTATTGTGAATAATCCTGTAACTGGGCCAACCCTACCTAGCAGAGCATCCTTAACATTCAGCAGAGCACCCTCCCTCAGAGACCAGCTGGTTGATACCTGCCCTGAAACTTTGGAGAGAACGACCTGGCTGCACAACAATTGCGGCTTCTTCAGGTGTAAAAATTGTAAATCCTGCACACACGGGATTAACAAAAAGACATTCAGGGACAGCTTCAGTGGGCGTGAGCACCCAATCACCCAGGTCTTGACATGTAAAACGGAATTTGCCATATATGTCTTAGAATGCCCCTGTTCCTTGAGGTATGTTGGGAGTACTAAATTAGCGGTACATAAACGCATACTCAACATTTAAGAGCAATTACCAATCAGGATAATACTTACCCGGTGGCACGGCACTTCTGCGAGCAACATCACAGTGATAACACTAGCTTAAAATATTTTGTCATAGACTCCATCAAAGCCAGTAGACGGGGTGGTGATAGGGAGGCCAAATTGCGGAAACTGGAGACCCGGTACATTTTATTATTAGATACTAAGGTACCAGGAGGCCTTAATATAACAGAGGACATGTACACGTGTCTACCATAACAACAGGGGACCTAGGTTAATTAAAATGTCAAATTTGACTTCTAACCATTTGGTCCGGCACAAAATCTACCAGTAATGAATTGACACAGCATAATGACTTTTTATACATATACCATCGGTCTAGGATGAATTAGTAAACTGATACATGTATATATTCTTTCACAAGGTTATCATGCAACTGCAACTTTCAATGATTTTTTGATATAATCAATGTAGAACATAATTTTAATATCACAGTATTTTATATTTGGACACCCTTTTTTGACAATTAACTTTATATAATTTTTTCAATATTGTTACATGGATACAGGAAAGATTCATGACAAAGCCATACATAGTATATGCATCTATTCTTTTTCCAGGTTGTGAGAGGATCTGGAAGAGTAGGGATTTTAGCACTCTGGGAACATCAATTTGTTTATATTTGATATATGGCTGATGCAATATATTGACCCCTGCACTGTTATACTAGGTCTCCGTTGTGCTATTTCAATGGGGACTCATATGGATCCGCAAGATATATAGTGTATGTTTACGAATTGCGAGTTTTGCACATATAGATCAACTGTACTAATGGCGATTTTGCACTTCATGCGATTTTGCACATCAATATATGCATTTGCACTTTATCTGAACAAGCACAATACTTAATTGTGGTTATTTGTTTACATTGCATATTTGTACTTCATAGCGGATTTTGCACATTATGCGTTGATCCTTCAGTGTGACAGTTTTAGCTGAATAGGCCGTATTTATCCAAGTAGTTGTTTACTATTGGTGTCAAAACAAGATGAATATTGTATAATTGGGCACATTATGAATGTCTCAGAACACAAATGTTAATTCATATGCTGAAATTTTGTAGCCATAATTATTTTAACAACCCAGGGGATTTACTGATTCCACAGAATGTGCTCTAGGTATTTTACCGATATTACAAATACTAATTATGAGTGCTTTTAATTCAACGCTTCTATTTTTTCATTGTTAAATCCATTAGACAGTATTTGACGGTCAAATGGGAGCATATAGTGAAGCTTTCTTCCATGATTATGTGTAATCACGTGGTGTTCATTTGATTGGTCACTTGCACTTTAAAAATTAGCTTTTGCGTTATGGATGTTGTCATGTGAGCAAGGCTCGACGTAGCCGAAACGTCATGCGATTTACTCTGCCTAAATAAATAATTCAGCACTTAACTGGTCCGTGTCCGTGAGTTGTTTGGAAGCGACCTGAATCCAGATGCGATAAATCAGGATATATATACATATATATATATATATATATTACATTTAATTTGGGGTCATACTTTCCTTACCTGGTAAGTTTTTACCATGCATATATTTTTACTGTACTTGCCTTAATAATGCAAATTTTGCTGTAAAGCCATGTGTGATAATGCTTGTTTGGTTCTGACATACATCCCGGTATTGTACCATTTCACCTTTTTGTATGTCTTGTTGAGGCCCCAGAGCAGTCTTTAAATGGCCGATTAGGTAGCACCCACTCTTTCAGTGCATGAATGAGGGGTCCTATTGGTTGTGGTGTCTCCTATTTTTTTTAAACAATTTTATTGAGTTTCATTTTAGCATCACATAGACAAATGATAAACATATGGATCTGTGTTACATTTTCATGCTTAATAATCCCAGCCTGGGCCATGTACATGCATTTCAAATCATCTGGTCTGGCAGGAGTAATTGGTACAAAGTGTTAACAGGTAATCATAAGTAACTTAAGGTCATAACAGTTTTATTCATAAAAAAAAAGATATAGGAGCAATGCTATTGTCGCCCCTTCAAGTGGCTCCTCTTCGTGTGTCCGCACTTCTGTATACAGAGACAAGACTATATGCATACAAACAATCATTACCCCACGGTGTCTCAGGTTTAGGGATAGGGAAGAAGGGGGAGGCTAGTGTGTCCTAGTGTCGGCCAATAATAGAGGCACAATCTCATTTCAGTCAAGGAGGTCCTCTCTGAACTCGTAGCTCATGCTGCAGATTGTACCTGTTCAAGGCTTTGGGGACCCTGCGCAATCCCGAGTTTCTTCTCGCATAAGTGCCATTGATACGGCCGTACCTCATTTAAGAGTCGCTGCCCACCAGTGTTTTAATCCAGGTAGCGTGTTAGCTTTCTAGTGCATGGCGATGAACCTATGGAGTGTAAGTAGCACCAAGTCTTGCTAACGGTTTTAGTGCTTCCTGATTTTTTGCACTTGAACAAGCTCAGGACTGTGCCCTCCATTGTGTATAGATCTGCACGCCTCATGAGATCCGACAGTGCATCCGTGACATCCTGCCACAGGGCCACAGGGCCACAGCCAACGGACACCCCAGAACATATGAGCCATATCGGCATCCGGCGTTTGACACAGAGGGCAATTCGATGCATACCCATACCCAAATACCCTGTGTAGTCTCACTGAAGTGAGAAAAGCTCTGTGTAAAATGTTATGTTGAATGCATTGAAATTTGACATTTTGGGAAAGGTTATAAAGGAGGGTCCTGTCCCATTCTTTTTGTGTCAGTTCTTGGCCTATGTTTCTTTCCCAACACCAATGGTTAGTTAGCAATGTATCCTGTGAGGTGTACGCAAGGGCCTGAGTGAGCCAGGTGATGAGCTGGCAGTACCCTGATATTATGAATTGTGTGAACCAGTGACTGTTATTCCAGGTCCCTGCTGGCAATCTGTCACAGTCAACCTATCTCGGCCAAGTGCCGGCCATTAGCCAAGAAATGGCCCGCCAGTAACTCGCAGTCGAATTGTAACTGTTCAAAGGGTATGAGCATGCCAGGGTCATAAAGCACCTAGAGTGTCCACACCAGCAGACTCCCTTTGACATTATTCCCCCCCTCCTGATAAGTTCTCGAAATGGCTCAGTCGAGCTGACGCAGATCTCGAGGAATATTGTGGGGTAGGTGGCACTAATTAGAGGCCTATGCAAATGATATCAAGAGGTACCAGCAGCAGGTTGGTGGCTTCCCAGTGAATCCTCGCATGTGGCAACACGGTCTCTCGGATCACATGCTGTGCACGATCGGTAGAGGGCAGTCCCGATTCATTCCACAGGCGCCCCGCTAGCCAGTGGGCAGGCTACTGCAGCTGCCCCACTAGGCAATAATGTTCAAACTTGGGGCCCCCAAGGTCCCCATTATCCACTGGTAGCTGCAGCTTGTGCAGAACTACTTGACGCCTGCCTTTATTCCGGATAAAACTCCCCAGTATAGGGTGCAGAGCGTGGAACGTACAACAGGGTAAGTGCACTGGAAGAATGTGGAAGAAATATGGCAGATGAAGTAGCATTTGTGGTGTCTTCAAAGGAGTAGAATTTTCATGGTGTGCATGATGCCTAGAAGGTTTGTTCCATACTCATTGCAGCAGTATGTAGCAGAGCTCCATGAATCAATCAGTATGCAAAGGAGATTTTGAGGGATAGCTTCACAGCCAGCATATACAAACTGTCATTTGGGGTCATCTGTGTCATGTTTTAGGTGTGACCAAGCTTTTGATGGTGGTCTGGATAATGGTGGCTTTTGGAATAGATTGTTCACTGCAGGATAAATTACAACATTTGCAGAGTAGAACCAGGCAAGGTGCTCCCCAGTGGCTTTAGCTGGTGACCACCCAGGAGCGTGATAGGCCTAAACTGTGGAGACACACTTAAATCACCAGCCAATCAATTTCTGTCATGCACCCAAGAGCAGCCGGTGCCCGTTTTCTGGGGGCACCATTTATGCCGAAACACAATTTTTATTACATAATTGAAATCCATCTTAATTGTGTGTGCTCTACTTTTGGATTGGGCAGATGATAACTTTAGGATGGTGAGGGAAGTGGACAGTTCAGGGTGGAGAGCTAGAAGACTCCACAGGAAGGTCTGCTTAACCCTGCCATCCTTTATTTCAAAGCATGGGTGAGACTTTCGTAAAGGCATTAAGTAGCATGGATAATAGGTGGAAGGGTTCTGAGGGAAAGCGTATGATATCATTTAGGCCTTCAATCCAAGCGCCACCTGAACCTTCGTCAGTGGGACAGAGGGAGTAGCAGAAAAGTCAAGATCTGGGCTGGAGTAACCTGTGATTCGGGAAAAGGGAGGAGGCAAGGCCCAGACACCAATCAACAAAATATATTTCAAGATAAAAACTATCTCCTACATCCACTATTGCTAATAAGAAAGGCCAGACCCCAGATCACAGTGCACAATTCATATGCTGGACAAGAGAAGAACAAACCAAAAACAAAGCTAAGGGCATGATTTAGAGTTTAGCTGATCAGTATTTCATCACAAACGTGATGGAAATCCTTCAACAAGTAGGTTAGTAGTGGTCTGAAGTTCTTGAATTTGATAATTATTACTTTTCTATTATCCTGCCAATGGGCCAAGAGGGGATATGCAAGTGGATAAATAGTGATTCTGTTGAGCATAAACTATTAATGATCATATAAATATTTTACTCATCTCTTAAATTTGGCACAATGCATACAATTAATTAAGAATGGTACTATAAGTCGGACGCTGCTTTTGGTGAATTTGCATATTACTTCTGGTTGAAATTATTTATTATTAACTAAATCTTTATTTTCATCTGTAGTGCAAACTATTGAAATGGATACATGCTCTTCTATGATCATGGTTGATGATTTAATGCTAAGCTCTCCACTCAAGCAATGCAGGTGTTTGCGGATATGGAAAGAGAAGAAGCTTTACATATTGCCTGTGCTATTATGTCTGCCAATAATTATGCTGATAAGTGAGGGTAGAACCTTTTAGAATTCTTAAGAGAACACAAGTGCCTTATTGTACCCAGAAGAATAACAATAATATTCCTGCAAATTTCACTCACTGTATTTGTAAGGGTTAATCCATCTTCCTAATCCATCTTAGGTCCACTAACTGACATGGCTATTATTGATAACCCCTTTAGTAATCACAACGTTTTATCTTTCTCAATTGAGTTTTCATTAGAAGAGATATACGCATGGAACCAGGTGAAAGAGACAATATCTCTAGATAAATCTAATGGACAAATACATTGGGACACAGACAAAATAGTTAACCGAGGTGAAATGATGAAAAATACTATTGAGGACTTGTCTGTGCCTGAGGAAAATCTGCTTGTAAAGTTTGGTATACATATGAGGGCCTTTGTGGGAGAGATGTTCCAAATATATAAAGCTTTAAAGTTAAAAAAACTGTTAAGGGCTTCTCTCTCCTAGCATATATCTTTTCCAGGAAAATAAATAGACTTATTAGAAGCCAATTTTTCTATTTTTAACAGATGAGAGAAAAAATAATTAGCTGCTGAAAATGGGAAGAGCAAGACATAAAACTCTTATAAAAAAGCGCTAAGAAGACCAACAATGGATTGAACTTAGAGAGCTGCTACTTCTAAAAACACAAGAAGATTCAGAGGTAAACCCTATTTTGTTTAGTGATAACTTACTTACTCATGCCTACTACCCATCGTAGGGTATAGCCCATCAACCAGGACTCTCTAGCCATCTCTGTCCTGAGCTTTTCTTTCAATCCGTTGCCAAAGGTTGTTGTTATCAATGGTGTTTCGCCAGATGATTTGGAGGATTTTCCTCAGACAGGTGTTGATGAAGTTCTGGACTTTGTTGGTGGTGGTCACTGTTGTCTCCTCAGTATGTGCTTCATACAGAACGACCGAAATTACATTGGTGTTAAAAAGCCTGATCTTGGTTAGCAGCTCTAGTCCTTGGAGCTCCAGAGCTTTAGCTGAATGAAGGGAGCCAGTCTTGTTCTGCAGATGGATATGGGAGAGTAAGGCCAGGACGTCTGCAAAAGTCCAGTTTGGCAAGTACATCCAAGGTATCTACTGAATTTCATTTCTTTTCCTTGCTGTGGCTCTCTTCATGATACAATCTATAGCCAGCAGGAAGAGAAAGCTTGATAGAAAATAACCCAGAGGGACTCTGGTCATCACTTGGAAGTCTTCTGTGAGTTCTCCTCCATGGGCTATCTTGCAGGTCATTCCCTCAGATGAGTTCCTGATGATTGTTATGAGTTTATATGGCACACCATAGTGTCGGAGGAGTTTCCAAAGGGGCCCTCTGTCCATGCTGTTGAATGCCATCTTATAGTTAATGAAGTTGCCTTAGAGGGGAAAGTTCCTTCCATCGACTGCTCAGTGATGATGTGCGGTCTTGCAATCTGGTCAGCACAGGAATCTATCTTTCTGGAATCCAGTTTGCTGGTCTCACAACTGATCATCAACATGTTCCTCCATTCTGTTCAGGATTTTTAAACAGTGCTGCCAACTTGGAGAAATTCCAAGATCCTAGAGGGGGAGATACACGAAGGAGTAGGCAGTCTTCCAAATAGTTATCAACAATTAGCCTTATTAGAGTCAGTGGGAACATCTTTAATAAAAGTATACTAAAACATCTGCAATAGAGGGTGATTGTTATTACAAAACGTCCAGTTGAACACATAGGATTTAGAGTAAATAAGTCTACATTAGATAATATTGCCCTACTTAAACTGATTTATGAAAAAGTATGTACTTACCAGAGGCCAATTTGTGTATATAGCATTTAAAGATGTTACTGCTGCCATTGATCGAGTAGCTAGACCTATACTCTGGAAGAAGTTGCAAAGCCTGGGAGTTCCTCCCAATTTAATGAGATTAAATGTGGTTCTTCACACTTCTACATGGTATCATGCCTTACTGGGAGGAAACCAAGGTCTTTTGTTGAAAATCTAAAATTGGTATTAGCAACAGATTAAAGCAGAGGTGTCTATTGGCACCTCTTTGTTTTAACTTTATATTTATGATTTACTTAATTTTGTCTCTAGATCATATGAAGGTGGCCCAAGTGTGGGGGATTGAAAATTGTCGAGTTTAGTTTACGCAGATGGCATATTAACATTAGATCTACCTCTGAGGGGCCTCTAAAAGCATCTGGACGGATTCAAACAATATTCTGAAGGGCATTCTGTCTAGATAAATATGTCAAAAAGTACAATTCTCTAATTTAAAGGGAAAAATTACCCCCAAAAAATATATATATGGATTCTGGGACACGAAATGCTTGAAACAATGAAGCCTTATTTATACTTAGAGAAAGAGTTTGATTTTTACCTGCATAAAAAGAACATAATTAACATGTGGTTGGTAATGCCTCAACACATGCAAATGGTCTTAGATCGTTTTTCAATGCACATTGGTGTACACATTGTTTGCATCATTTACAGTTATACTAACCAAAAATCCCCTCTATCTCCCTGTATGTTGTTGAAAATATCGATATTAAAAATGGTCATTTATGAATACTATGGAGGGAACAATTCAGTGTAAACTATGCAATTTAAATAATTTAGCATGACCCAAACCACATGCCTGGAGCTCAGTCTGTCTAGAATCTTTGTGCTGGGCCATGTTGCAGTCCTAAGGTGGGGGTATAGATAAATTCACTGCAGGTAGAATTTGCTATGGAGAGTACTGCATCTTTGTTGAGGAGCTAGGAAACAGCGCTTTTCACAAAAACTTTTTCTTTGCTCTGGCCCAATTTGATATTGAGCAAAAAAAGAAACTGGACGCTATGACAATGCCACTGCTAAAAGCCTATATAAAATATTTAGCACCTAATATCAACATAAACATTGATGCTGAATATCATGTTAAAAGGGGAAATTAAGAAGTTATTGTCTATTCTTGCGTAAACAAAAATTCACAACAATGTTTGATGTTGAATACAGACTGAGAGTATGTCCATTGTTTTTCTTAATTAGAATAAATATATTACCACTAAAAATTGTCATGGGGTTTGGCAGAAAGTAATTACTAATGCTAGGCTCTGTTATCTAAATGATTAGTTGGTTCAAGATTTTCACCATGTGGTTATTACTTGTACAACACTGCACTTTATGCATTTGTCAAATCTTGAAGCCACTCTTTATTATATATGGTATATTGGCTGTGGCAAGTGCTCCTCAATTTCTAATGTAACTTTAAATGAAATTATGTTTCAGACTTTGTAATTTTTATAAAAGGTTTTCTAAATTTCTATTACAAAAATGATATACTATTGTGTGTTTATGGATTTGTACTCATGGATATCTTTAAAGTTCCAAATTCATGATAATAAATTCTAATTAAAAAGTGCATTAGGATATTAACTGTTAATAAGGCAGACAGGATATCTGTCACATTTGTGACAGAGTACCCATCTGCCAAAATCTAAATCAGACCTTTAGTTTTCAATCATGGAACAATAGAGAAGACTAGCTAGAACACAAAATTCACTGCTATCTTAAATTTTGCCACACTGTGGTATATCAAGATTTGTGATCTCAAGCTCTCAAAAATATGTCTGAGCCTAAGTCAATCTGAATAATTTGAAAACTACTCTTATGCAAGCATTACTTCTTTTGTGTTAATTCGGTTTTCTCTGCAGACTTTACCTTATGTCTCCAATTTGCCTATCAAATTCAATTTCTATAGAATGTTCTCACTCACTAACATGCAAGACGGGCAAAGGCATAATTACGGACCATAAGGTGAACACTGCCATATGTATAATAAACAACTCTCCACATCCTCTGCAGAGAGCCAATGATATTCTTCAGGGTTTTTTCACATTAATAGGAATCTGAAACGTATACAGGACACAATATCTGCTGGGCCAAACAATACTTATATGTCTTTCTTTCTTGACATATCCTTACACGTGACTCAGTTTAGGCTGAAACTTTAAAAAGGCTTAGACATTATCAAAATAACTTTTGTTGAATAAATACTCAACTTTGTAACTTTGTAATACTTAATAGTTAGTTCTTTTGTTGAATTATATAGCACAGCTTATCATCTGTGAGGATATCCAGGTGCTGCCCTTGAGTACTGGGAGTATGTTGATTTGCCCAGAATCACTGGGTGTTGCGCCGACGCCAAGACTCGTACCCGATCCCCAACTCTGTTCTACATACTCTCCCACACATCATAATTGGTGAGAACATACTACTTGATTTGAACTGAACCCTATTGCACTGACAGTAGTAACTCTTACTTCAAATGTGTATACCAAATAGTCTTAGCTGTGCATTTGTTATAACTTACCTTATTTCAGACACAGTTACATCCTGTAAAACAATCATCTCATCTATAATATACCTACTATACCCAGACATCACTTTCTGTCAGTACCACTTGATATTTCTCTACACTTTTCAAGCACACCAAAGGATAGAAACTTTACTGCCTTAATGCTGCAAAAACTTTGAATATTGTCAGTTCACCTTATACACTATTTATCTCAAATTCTGCCTCTCAACCAGCAACCTTATTACTAAGGAAAGGAGGCTGAGTCACTGAAAAACATGTTTCTTTAGGAAACTGAGACCTGTATCAGGATGAATCGAAGTGAGGCACTTTCTAACTCCTTATATGAGTTACCCTTGTGGCTACTTTTCTGAAGGTTCCAATCAGGTTACCAACATCAACAGCAGCTGTTGGCTTCTACAACCCTCTGGTCAACGTCCAACTCTTACTCTTTCTGCCAACACACTTATACATACCAGTTTTCGTCAGCACTAGTTGCAACATTTGAATGAGGACATCATAGGCACTTCAGCTTAGGATGGTACTAGAATATGCTACACAACAGTGACACACATAAATAAACAGTAAAAACTCTGAGAGGTTCAACTCTTAATCAGTGAACAACTCAATAGTGCTATAATGCTGCGTAGACTAATCAAATTAACTTGCAAAGTCATGTATCATCATAACTGTTGCTGAAACAGTGATTGATATGCTGGCACTACAATTGTCATCATCATAGGTGCTACTCTTTGTCTTCAGTTCCATCTATGATTCCGTTTTTAATCATGTGTCCTCCATCATCCCCTGGATTTTTTCATCTGGGTTTAGCCCTCTACATTGCAACCCTCTCTTTTTTCCCCCCGGCATTTACTTATTGTATTTTCACATTAAATCAACTTCCAGCAAAGTAAACGTACAACATACATCCCATCAAACAGCAAGGACAGGTAATTAATACGAGGGAGACTAAAATAAAATAATATACCAATTAGGAGATGTAAACATTGCAGCTGGCCACTCAAGGATCTGGGGGCAACAACAAAGGTATCAAGGGAACACTGGATTGGGGTTGATAGATCTCCATCACCATTAAGATATCTCTGGAAGAGGGCCCAAATGTCTTAGGGGAGGGCCGTAGGGTGTATTGTGTCAGCGTGTTGTTCGGACATTTCTTGGCAGTAGGTTCTTCCATGCAGCCATTGTTTGCACATCAGTACGTGCCTTTACATCCAAACCATAGCAATCTTCCTTTTAGCTAGCATCAGCTGGAGGGAGGCAAGCCGTCTTTGTCCAGCTGGTAAGTCCATTGTGTCCCCCAGTTAGGCCATTTGGGGAGCGACGGCCTAGGAGAAACTCCAAAATCTCAGCTATGGTGACAAATACATCTTGCCAGTAGTTTTCAAGTGTGGTACATACACACACCATATGTAAAAACCAGCAGATACAGAACCTCTCTTCTTTAAATTCTCTTTTGTAGGGCACACAAATTTTGGTCCAATGACTGGTGGCCTCAGAACCTGGGTCCCTGACCATCTCCCACACCCGTGGTGCAGAACCTTGGAGTAATGATTGATAATCAGTTGTCAATGAAAAGCCATATAAATCATATAATCAGTACTTGTTATGGAATAATGCGCAACCCATGCAAAATGTTTAAATGGATCCCAATTGAATCAAGGAAACCACTTGTCCAGGTGCTAATCATAAGTTGTATTGACTATGGAAATGCCCTGTTGACCTCCATTGTCGAGGACCTCAACTCTAGGCTTCAGGTCTTGCAAAATACTGCTGCCAGACTCATACTAAACCTCCCATTTAAAAAAAAATTTTTTTTTTTTGCAGAGTTTTATATAGCGCGAACTAGACCCGAACCGAATCAGGTTTCAGAGCGCTTTACATATTTTTCCAGTTACGTTACATGAGGACACACTTTCATTTTAGGCACGGGGAGATCAGCACCCAGTCTGAAGACTCTCCACTGACTTCTCATTAGGGAGCGAATCCGCTTCAAGGTCCTCTGTCTGGTGCACAAGAACATGTATGGAAATGGGCCCAGCTACTTTGCTAAAAACTCAGCTGGTATCAGTCGAATAGGATGCTTAGGCCAAGTACCAAATTTCTCCTTACCACTTGTAGAATCCGCACTGTCAAGAATGGCGGTAGATCTTTCTCTTTCCTTGCACCTGTTTTTTAGAATAAACTTCCATCACAGCTCCTCTCCATCTCACATCACAAGCTATTCCGCAGGGAATTAAAAACCTAGATACTTGATCATCTATAATGATCTTTCATCTGACCTTCAGCCCCAGTGGAGTTTTACGCTAGCGCCATGAGATCTCCAGGTGATATATATCTCTTTGACTTGACTTCAAATTACATGATTTGAATGGTCCTTCACTATATTTGGATACTGGAAGGGTATGCCTAGGGCCGATCGCTTCTCGCACCGCGCGGCTCACTCTGAGTGCGCCTGGTGTCCCCCGCTGCCACTGCCGCTGCCCCTGAGGTGTTCCTTCTGATTCATTTTATTGTAATTTCCTAACTGTATTTTTGTACTGTTTTTGCTCTGCACTGTGTCCTGCTGCCGCCCCTGGCATCTGTTGTTCTTCCGCCGCCCTAGGACCATTGCTTTCCCGCTCATTTCACCCCCCCCGCTCCCCGCTCCCTGCAGCTGCTCCCCTGCGGCCCGCCCCGTTTTTCCTTTCTGTAGCCCTCCCATTCGCCAACCCGCTCCCGCCTCCCAGCTACTCCTCCCTCCCACTTGCTACTAGAGAGCTGTCCGCGTGGCCGAGAGCTGTGACCTGACCCTGCCCAGGGCCGATCGCTCCTCGCACAGCGCGGCTCACTCTGAGTGCGCCTGGTGTCCCCCGCTGCCACTGCCGCTACCCCTGAGGTGTTCCTTCTGATTCGTTTTATTGTCATTTCCTAACTGTATTTTTGTACTGTTTTTGCTCTGCACTGTGTCCTGCTGCCGCCCCTGGTATCTGTTGTTCTTCTGCCACCCTAGGACCATTGTTTTCCCGCTCGTTTCACCCCCCGCTCCCCGCTCCCTGCCGCTGCTCCCCTGCGACCCGCCCCGTTTTTCTTTTCTGTAGCCCTCCCTTTCGCCACCCCGCTCCCGCCTCCCAGCTGCTCCTCCCTCCCACTTTGCCACAAAAGGCGGAGCCCACGCGTATGCGCAGCGTTCACGCGCAGCGGGCGCGCCGATTGTGCGCCGAAGGCGCGCTAAAGGCAAGCCCGTCTGCGCCCGTCCGTGCCTGGCCCGCGCCCAGCGCCAGGACCCTTGGCCCCCGCCTTCGCCAAACCGCCCAACGGACCTAC
Organism: Lissotriton helveticus; assembly: GCF_964261635.1. Taxonomy (NCBI): domain Eukaryota; kingdom Metazoa; phylum Chordata; class Amphibia; order Caudata; family Salamandridae; genus Lissotriton; species Lissotriton helveticus. The sequence continues at coordinate 266,702,392 of NC_136068.1, read as the reverse complement.
GACACCGCCACCCTCCACGCACTCAACGCCGGCCGGAACGCCGCCTGCTACCGAGCCACCCCGAAATGCACCCACGGACCCTTCACCTGCCAAGCCTGCAATTTCCCCTACCTCCCGACCTGTACCGCACCCGACAAGCCCAGCACCAGCAGCAACCACCTCAAGTGCATCTTGCTCAACACCCGCTCCATCCACAGGCACGCCGTCGAACTCTGGAACCTGCTCGACACTACATCACCGGACGTCGCCTTCCTCACAGAAACCTGGATGAACGCTTCCTCAGTGCCTGACATCGCCATAGACATCCCGGACGGATACAAGATCACCCGGAAGGACCGTGTAAACCAGACTGGAGGAGGCATCGCCATCGTACACAAGAACACCATCCGCATCACGGCCAACCCCGACGACACCTTCACCGGCGCCGAACAACTCCACTTCCAGATACACACCGATCCCAAGACCACCCTCAGAGGCACCCTCATCTACAGATCCCCGGGACCACGGACACAATTCAAGGAAGACATCGCAGACTTCATCAGGCCGCACGCCCTCCCCTCCACTGACTACATCCTCCTAGGGGACCTCAACTTCCACCTGGAGAACAACAAGGACAGCAACACCACCACCCTGCTGGACAACCTCGCCAACCTCGCACTCAAGCAACTGGTGAACACCCCCACCTACTACACCGGCCACACGCTTGACCCCGTCTTCTCCTCCAGCAAGCACATCTCCTTCAGCCACTCCACCGGACTGACCACAGCTGCATCCACTTCAGCTTCAGAAGAACAACAACCCACACCACCCACAACAGATTCCTCGCAGGAGCTGGAGCAAGATCACCACCGAGCAGCTCACCACCTCCCTCTGCCAGAACCCTCCCGCCAGCACAACGGACCCTAACGAAGCAGCCAGCAAACTCACACAGTGGCTCACCAACTGCGCAAATGAACTCGCACCACTGAAGAACCCCCCCAGCAGACCCGGCAGCAAGAAAACCTTCTGGTTCACCGACGAACTCAAGAACTCCAAGAAGAACTGCCGCACCCTCGAGAAAGCCTGGCGTCACGACCAAACCACAGACAACATGACTGCCCTCAAGCACGCCACCCGCAAACACCACCAGCTGATCCGCACCACCAAGAAGACAGTATTCACAGAACGACTGGACAACAACGCCCACAACAGCAAGGAACTCTTCAGCATCGTCAAAGAGCTCTCCAACCCCAGCGCCGGAAACAACGACATCATCCCCTCGCAAGACCTCTGCGACTCGTTCTTCCACCGCAAGATCGCCGATATACACAACAGCTTCAGCACACCTACCACGCACCCAACCACCGAACCAACGCCCCCCACCACCACCCTCCGCGCCTGGACCCCGATCAGCACCGAAGACACCACCCGCACGATGAACACGATCCACTCCGGATCACCAACCGACCCCTGCCCCCACCACGTCTTCAACAAGGCCGACTCCATCATCGCACCCCAACTCCGGGACATCATCAACACCTCCTTCAGCACCGCCACCTTCCCGGAGATCTGGAAGCACGCCGAGCTCAGCGCCCTCCTGAAGAAACCAACAGCAGACCCCACCGACCTCAAGAACTACCGCCCCATCTCGCTCCTCCCTTTTCCCGCCAAAGTCATCAAGAAGACCGTCAACAGACAGCTTGCTGCCTTCTTCGAGACAAATGGATCCCTCGACCCCTCGCAGTCCGGTTTCCGAGCCAACCACAGCACCGAGACCGCCCTCATCGCAGTCACTGACGACATCAGATCCCTGCTCGACAACGGGGAAACAGCGGCACTCATCCTCCTGGACCTCTCTGCAGCGTTCGACACTGTCTGCCACCGCACCCTAGTGCAGCGCCTCAGCAACATCGGAGTCCAAGAGAAGGCACTGGAGTGGATCATCTCGTTCCTCGCCGGAAGAACCCAGAGAGTTCGCCTCCCCCCGTTCATATCCGAGGCCACCCAAGTCATCTGCGGCGTACCACAAGGATCATCACTCAGCCCAACCCTCTTCAACGTCTACATGAGCCCTCTCGCAGCCATCGCACGCAAACACAACCTCAACATCATCTCCTACGCCGACGACACCCAGCTGATCCTCTCCCTCACCAACGACCCCACCACCGCCAGAACCAGCCTGCACGAAGGGATGAAAGACGTCGCCGAATGGATGAAGAACAGCCGCCTGAAACTGAACTCAGACAACACGGAAGTCCTCATCCTGGGATCATCGCCCTACGCCTGGGACGACTCCTGGTGGCCGCCTGCCCTGGGCAGCGCACCCAAACCAACGGACCACACACGCAACCTGGGCGTCATCCTGGACTCCTCCCTCGCGATGACCAAGCAAGTGAATGCAGTCTCATCATCCTGCTTCAACACCCTGCGCATGCTCCGAAAGATCTTCCGATGGATTCCCACCGAAACCAGGAAGACGGTCACCCAGGCCCTCGTCACCAGCTGTCTGGACTATGGAAACACCCTCTACGCTGGAACCACGGCCAAACTCCAGAAAAGACTCCAGCGCATCCAGAACGCCTCAGCACGACTCATCCTGGACATCCCACGCCACAGCCACATCTCCGCCCACCTGAAATACCTGCACTGGCTCCCCATCAACAAGAGGATCATGTTCAGACTCCTAACCCACGCACACAAGGCTCTCCACGACTTGGGCTCGAAGTACCTCAACAGCCGCCTCACCTTCTACACACCCACCCGCCAACTCCGATCTGCCAACCTCGCCCTCCGTCCCAAGAATTCGGAAATCCACCGTCGGTGGAAGATCCTTCTCCTACCTCGCAGCCAAGACATGGAACTCCCTCCCCACTCACCTACGGCTGACCCAGGATCACCTCTCCTTCAGGAAATTACTCAAGACCTGGCTTTTCGAGCAGTAGCGACCCCCCCCTCAGCGCCTTGAGACCCCTACGGGTGAGTAGCGCACTATACAAATTTCATGATTGATTGGTTGATTGATTCTTACCAGACTTTCAGGTTACCTTATGACTTTATATATTGTTTCAATTTAGTATGTATATGTTTATATGTAAATGTATTTATGTGGCTATCCCAGAATGTGTCATGGGTGCTGCCCTACCGGTCATTAATTGGACATCCCTGCTTTATAACAATTGCATTTAATGTTAAATGTGTGAAAATAGATGCATGGTTCACAATTTTAAAAGCCATTGATTTTAATGAATCCATTGGCCAAACGGTGGCCATTAGGGAGTCATTTTCCAAGTAACAGGTTTAAAGCTTCTAATAACTGGTTGCCATAGCCTCAAAAGGGGGATTGGCCACATGGTCATATTTACACTGTTCATCTTCCACTGAGTATGCTAAATAGAGTTCACATGAGATAAACAATTTTAAAATGGCATGTAATGGTGAGGCTTGATCGACAAAAGTCATTTTTATTGTTTATACAGATGTCAATAACACAGAAAATGTAATGTTCATCTTTAAATGTGCAGATCAAGTGCCTCTTTTCTCTCAAACTGAGCCCTGGCCGGATGCTTCCTGTTGCCTGCATGACCACCATATTGGAAGGGTCAGATAATAGACTTATAAATTATTGAGAACTATGTTGTCAGTCCAAGTAATTAAATTATGTGGTCATTTGTAGTAAGGTTCTGATAAAAATTACTTAATTGTATTGTAGTAGAATTCATGTATTACCTCATGCCCCTAATGCAATGCTGAGGTGGTACATTATTCCATATATGACAACCTTGTGGAGACCAAATACCAGATGTGATCACCCCAGCCTTGGAATGTCAGTCAGCACTGGAGGATATGTCTTGGTAAATGGTGAGCTGTGTGTATACCATAAATGCTCTGGTGCATTTGGATTATGGCAATGTTCTCTAAGTTGACTTTCTGAGTGCGGCATTCAGAGGCTTCAATGTGGCCAGAGCATGTCAGTAAGGCTAACATGAGGACTCGACAAATTGAATAATTTCTGAGCATCTAGATAGTCCTTGTAATGGCTTCTTGTTAAAGGAGTAAGTTCAAAGCTCTGTGCCTAACAGCCTATTTCAACTAGGGACTGGATTCTCCGTCTAGTTGTCTTGTTTTTGGGTATTCAAATCACTCCAGGCTACTTTGTTCATGATGTCAGACGCAGCTCATCATTTCATGGTTTAAGTAGACACATAGTGATTGTAAAGCCTTTCGTAGGCTGACCCATTGCTTTGGAAGCGGGATTTGAAGATGCTTTTATGCAGTTATATCTTCGCAGATACCGTTTTTTGTCCTGGCTTGTCCTTTTTAGGTCGAGCCTAGCGCAGCATGCATGCAATGCTCTAAGAAAACGACCTCTTGGAATCACTCTGGACTTTTCACACGCTCATGCGTGTGTTTTGTTTTTTTAGTATTTTTTTCTATTGGGCTTTGCGTGCATCTCGCTAAAAAGACAGCACGCAATTGGGCAAAGGCGTGTGCATGTCCCACCTTTCACAGGAAATGTATCCACCCATGGCCTATGGCTTGTGGTTAAGAGCAGGGGCACCATCTGTTCGGGGTCATGTCACTATCTGTTTTTAATTAGCGCGTTTGCTGCGCTGCCGTGGTCTGTGTAAGTTCCAGTTTATTGCTCCCTCCAAGAGTGTACTCTCATTTCACTCTTCTAGTCACCCCCACAGGAAAAGTTTAGAAGGACCTCACCAAATGGTTCATTAGGAGGGGAGAGGGGTAGCCCCATTTTCTACTAATGCATGATGCCTTCCTGTTACTGGAAATTGCTGGTTAACTTTCATGGTGTAGAAGTTAATCTGGGAAAGACCCCAGCTGCTAAGTGTTCATTCTGATTCTGTGTTGCTTTTGGAGGCTTGTTTCTTACCATTTTTTCCTCCTGGTAAATTGTATGTATCAAGGAGGATGCTGGGAATTCCAAACTACGAAATGTTTGCACCCAACAGCTGCAGAGGAATTAAGGGTAATGCTGTCCTGGCTGATGAGATAGAATATGATGGCTGGTGTTATATAGGTAGACAAGAAAATTGCCTTAGTGCTTAGAAGTTTATTGTGATTCTTCCTGCCCATCTACGAACCAGCTCCTGGGAAACACAGGACACCAAACTCACATTACACCATTTTGACCAATGTCTAGGAATCAGGACTTATGGCCACAAGCAAAGCCTACCAAGCACTTCTGACACACACAAATCAAATAGAAGACCAAATACAATTTGTACCACATGCAATCAGTAAGAATATCTTTCAAAATAATAACCTAGTTAGAGTAATCCCACATCATACAGGCACTGTGAACTCTAACATGTCCTTTAAAAAACATCTCACAATTTCCAAGACTGATTAGTCTTTTTTTCCCAAAAAAGCCATGACCAGACCATTTATCCTGTAAGCAATTGCCTCAGAATTACTTGTTTTTTGAGTCAGATAAAATGACTCAGCAGCGGATGTGCAGTTCATTGTCAAAACTATTATTTTTTCAGGATCTAGTTTTACATGCAGCCTCTTTACATCCATCAAGCTGGAACTAATACAAATTCAAAAGCTTGTCCCGTATTCCTTTATTTCTTCAACATCTTTATAGTAGGGAATGTGTAGAGTCATGCCAAGTAAACACAATTTTCTGAGAGTTCCAGTATCCATTTAGGTTAATTGCTGAATACATTCAAATTAATCAATAATGTCCAAAATAGTCTAATGCTCAATTGTGTTTTTTGAGGCATTGAATGTAAGATAGTTTACTGTCCAGAGAAGATTAGCCATGATTTCCTTGGCGGCATAAGCAGACTTCCATAACAGGTGGGTCCTTATAGGAACCATAAAATGAAGAGAAAAGACTAGTTCTCATTACCCAGTGCTGCCTCACTTACAATCAACGTAAACATTCTGGAATGTTTCATTCATGATGTTTACTTCAATTTTGAGACCTATTGTGACAGCATTCATGTGATGGACCCTTCAATTAAAATTTCATAATAAAAGCTCAATTGTAATACTTGGTACTCCAGTATTTATTTTTGGACTAGGAGAAATCGTTATCCGCTGGATTCTTCCGTGTTAGGCTGAGTTTATCTAACATTTCAGGAGACAGCTGTTGTGTTTATGTGGTTTCCTGTTATTTATGTGTGAGGTCATTGTCAAGATGAAGGGGTGTAAGCAAGAGCTAAAGGCTATAACTGCTCTGAAAGTAAGTATAGTGAGTTACTTGCATTCAGTGATTGTGAAATTCTACACTCTCTTCCCTACCAAAGTCATTTTTCCTGAAAAAATAGGTGAGGGAGCTAAAATCACAGTTCAAGAATGAGGTTAACTGATTGGAATGACTGTACTAATGAGTAAAAATAGTGCTTTTTGGATATTTTTGAACGTTCTAGTTTTAGATTTTGACTTTGTCACTTGCCAAACATTGTAGGATAGAGAGGTGCAGTCAAAAAGAAAATGTCATTTATCAGAGAATTGTCGAGGAAAACACAATGGCATTACCACTCTTCCTTGAGATATCGTCACCCAGACAAACATCTTTGTCACGTCCATTGATCATCTGCTATACAATATAGTCTAAAGAACTCTATGTGTTTATATTAGTTGGTTAGAAATTTCTTACACAAAAATTCTCCATGTAAAGTAATAGGACAAATCTCCAAAATGATGCTGAATTTTGAACCGCGAGAAGTATACCATGTTACACAACTTGAAATAAAAGAAAGAGGCTTAGATAATCCTGTAACTGTTCACTAATCAATACATCTGATGATATTTTTAAGGCCTTTAAATACATTCTTTAGGTAAAAAGTGTTTTACAATAGAAAAGCCTCACTATTCTTTGATGTGGATCAATACATTTGGAACCCTAGGAACTAACAAATTCACTAGGTGTAGAACAGAGCCAACTATCTGATTACACAAGTCAATTTATGACTGATGCACTCCTTGATGGGTCAGTAATTTAATTCTCAAACAGATGCAACGACCTTCCAATTGTAGGCAAGAATGTGTGGAAATGAGCTCCCAAGTGCAACTGCTGCATCAACAAGACTTTAAGCACCATAGGTTATAGGCCATTTGTTATAAAGCCCTCTGTTGTAGGAGGATCAGACCCAACTCTGCAACTGGATTCCTGAAATGTAGAGATTTCTATTTTCTGTTCTGACTACCTCTGATTAGTGACGTAATCTTCTTCTATTTTCTACCATTCTTCTCTTTCATTATAGCTATTGGAAATAGTTTACTGGTGTTCACTTGAAAGAGGTTACCAATAGGCGTTTGGAAGGTAAGATCATAGACTGGCCCACGAGTCCACAGGCCATTAGTGATGGAAAAGGAAAAATGGTGCATTGAATAAGTTCAATTCAGAGAATAGAAATTGTCTGACTAAGCCCAAGATAAGCAGCATTGGTTGAAAGTCTCCACCACTCCTTACTATTCTGCCGTCAGTTGCAGACCCATGCAATGGCAGCCACTTTCTTTGTAATCTGTTCTATATTTGTGCCTAGAAAAAGTTCCCTCTGACATAGTCCGCCTGCTTCTTTGCCCATGGCAAAGAATAGTGATTGCACCTTGAGGGTGACTCAGCAATGTGGCAAGCGCAAGGTAAGCGCTTTTCTATTTTGTCAATTTTATTTTTCCTCGTCTTCATCTGTCGACTCTCCTCCCGCCCCGCCCCACTGGTCATACCTACACTAGCTATCACTGGTTGATACCTAAATCAGAGAACCATTTGTCTTGAATTGCGAGTCAAAGAAAATGCAAGAGAGTGACTGTTGGCTTGTCGCAATCCTACACTTGCAGAGGTACTGGATCGTGCTAAAGGAATAGAGAGGTCAATTACGTCAGTAAATGTTTTAGCAAAAGACAATGTGGTGTCAACTGTATCTGTAAGTGTAGTTGAAAGTAAGGCGATTCCAGCTAAAAGTGGTCGAAAAAAACAATGTAGTTGTTTTAGATGTGTGTCAAAACACATCTAAATAATGATCTAAATTGCCCTGCAATAAGTAGGAAATATAACCGTTGTAACAAGGATGGTCATTTGTGGAATGTATGTAAAACTATTAAGAAGAATAGCATCCTAAAAGTTAATTTTGTGGAAAATGTGGAAGAATGCTTTGACAAAATAGTGCTTACACTTTTTGAGCCGCATGCCAATTTTGATGTTTATGCTATTGGAGTGTTGCACTACCCAGATATTCACAGGTTATTAATGAAGCTCAATCAGTTCCTTCGTACAAAAAGAAGCTTTATCCAAATGAATCCAAATGCATGTGTATTAAACAACAGCCAACGCGTTTCGTTCAAACAAGAACTTCGTCAGGGCGAGTATATATGTAGGATGAAATTCACACTATATCAGTTGCTCAATTAATTCCTGAAGTTGTCATTAGAGATACCATAATGGCCACCATAATAAGGGCCTGGGATCAGTTACTGGGTGGCGATCGTATCATGACGGCACCCAGTAACTGATACCAGGCCCTTATTACGGTCGCCATATTATGCTTACTGGTAGTGAACCTAAGAGCAATGATGAGTAACCCCTGTCTCAAGCAAAGTAGAGGAACAAATAAATTCTGTTTAAGTAAAATTCCCTCTCGAAACTCAATCCTAACAAAACCTGTACATAGCTTTGCAAACAAGGTTTAAAGGTTTTTCTTATGTGGCCATCTATTTACCACTTATTTCTTGATTAAAGACATCTAGCTATCTGATCAACATGTTTCCTATTTCAAAAGCACCTAAATATTGTGACAAGTTTGCTCTTGAATCTTTTTCGGGTTTGGGGAAATATCCCCAGGGCCAAATACAACTAAACAGGGGAGGAAGATGTGGAGACCTCATCCCGAGCCTTAACAGAACCCAGGGACCACATCCCCTGGCATCAAATACAATTAAAAAGGGGAGAGAAGCACATGGGACCCCTCACCAAGCCTTCTCAAGCCATGGGGACCCCATTACAGAGAGACACAATCTAAGGGAATGGGGCCATGCAACCCCCCTCCTCGAGTCTTATTAGGCCCCATAGATCCCATCCCCTGGGCACAAATATAATAAGAAAGGGGGAGGAGGCCATGTGGCCCCCTACCCCCAAGCTTTCATAGGCCCTGGACCCTCCTCTCCTGGGGCCGTTTTTGTTTAAAAGAGGATGGGGCCCACTTAGCCCCTTTCCCCAAACCATAACATAATTACTGAATCAACTTGGATCGGTAACTTAAAAGACAAAAAAGTACCCACATAATTTTTCGGGTGCGTGCATGCGTGGTGCATGCTGCTACAACATGGCACGTGTGGCCCCAATAAATGCTTTCTTTAATTTTTTTTATTTAGCAAATCTGCACAGCATCACATCTACAAAATTACATGGCTGCCATGTCATAGCACCTTTTTTAAGTGTATTCTTCTATCCACGCTGCACAGCATTTGGAATGCTGTACAGTATTGCTTAACAAGCATTGGCAATGCCAATAGGTCCCAATGGTAAGACCAACTGGCTTTTACAAACGTGTATTTCCTATTGTGAACTTTACTGTCGATGCTCTCACCTGACAACATAATGATTGGTAAGCTTATGCAACATGATTTATTCCAAGACTCATCCTCAGAATCTGAACACTAAGATGATGTATAATGCACCTCTTACTCCACAGACTTTACAGTCAAATGGATACACAAAGAAGAAAATGTCAGCCTCACCTTTTTATCACATAGATGAGTACCCTCTTCATTGGAGGAAGCATTTCTGCTTTCGCTCTCACTACTGTTAATTATTGATATGTTGAAACCCATTCCTTGGAAAGGGAAGACACAGTGTAGGAGGCAACCATATTTTAAACATTAATCAATCTATCATTGCCCTGCATAATGTTTATTAATGGCAATAAGTACTTTACAGATGCTTATATTACCACTTCAATTGATGTAAAATACAATTAGAGAGCAAACTGTCTTAAAGCACTGGAGGAGAGGAAGAGGTATTACCCTAGTATGGTGCTGATTATGAGTCAGGTGGGTATATGCGCATATATTTCAGGTTGCCGAAATAGCTGTTACCAGCCAGAATCCCTGAATAGATATCCCCCAATATGAATTAAACCCACAGAAAGGGGAATAACTATGTGGACCCGGATATACCAGGAAGAATTCTGCACTGGTTTCTCAGTTCTGTGGGGTTTAATACACACATTTAATATCTGCTCTGAGCTGGTAACTGGTTGCGAGGGCGAGGTGTAGGGCATGGGGTGTGTGGTGAGACTGAGTGGAGGGGCATTAGGAGAGTGTCAGTGGGGAGGGAAAGACGTTTCCTGCTGGGCAGCATTGCATTCTACCTTTGGCAATACTGGAGAGTCACGCAGGTCAATTGATAAAAATGCATCTAGTGTTGCCGCAGTCATAAAATCCAAGTGCATGAACTCCAGCCGACTGAAAATTCAAGAGAGTATATAATTCCACCCAGGAATTCTACTCACTCAACATGTAATCAGGGCTTAAGAGTGCGCTACTTTAACCATTTCTTTCTGGGGAACAATGACACAGAAGATGAATACCAGAAGATGAGATTGATCAACGCTGTTTTCAGGAGCAGCCCATGCAGTTAAAAGTGGGGCCGGATTGGGGCGGGGAATTCGACAGATGACCACAAGTGAAAATAAAATAAATAAATAATTTTCCTACGTCATCGTCTGTCGGATCTTCCTCAACCCGGCCCCACCGCTCGACTGCTCTTACCTGCACGGACCACTGCTGGCTGTTTTCTAGCAGCGCATACAACATATGATATGCCCACTCAATGTATTTAACGTCAAAAAGAAAGCATCCTCTTGGCTTCCTGTGTTGCCACTTTGCTATCACCTTGACTGATTCCGCTACTCCACATCTATCATCAAACTTGTCAGTCTAATAGTCTTTTAAGCTCTACATTTTATTCAAGGAGTGACCACCCTGTCCAAACAGGCACCAACAGCATCTTTGCCGGTCTGCATTTTCGAGGCTCCCGCCAGGTCCCGAAGAATCTGCGACACAGGACACAGACTTCCAGAGATCTCTGACGCTGACCTGCGCTCCCAGCAAAGCTGAGACCTGTGGCAGACATGAGAGACGTGGGACCGGAACTCCTGGACATCCTACATTTTTGCTACTGCACTTACTTCCCGAAGAATCCTGAAGTTGTGCATTGGGGTACTTGAAGCCCCAGCCCGAGCACCTTTTGTACCTAAGCTCAGAGGCCCACACTCCACGAGTGTCCCGTGGACCCGCTTTGTGCATTTCAGCTCAACGCGTCTTTGCGGTTCTTGGTGCATTGGCTAGTGAGCCCCCACAAAGGCCAATCTTCACTTTCTTTAGCTTTCCTGGTTGCGATTGCCAAGGCTTGTTGGGTCCAATCCAGATACCAATACCGCAGTCAACTAGATACTTTGTGGGATAGCTCGAATCCAGCTCCTGGTTGTCGTCAACGTCTCCTGGTCCTCGGGGCTGAAGAGACAAGCTTCACCTGCAGCCTTCAGCTCTGTCGCAAGAGATCCCTCCATCACAAGATCTCTGTGATGCGATATCTGACTACTTTGACAATAAAATCCTGACCATCACAAAGACCTTCCCGCCTGTAATTACTACAACAATAGTTGCTGATGAGACTGTGAAGATGACTTCCCTTCTCCACTTTGATGAGTTCGTTCCAGTATCCCTGGAGGAATCTGCTAAAGCCATTTTGGCTTGCAAATCAGGTTCTCCGTTTGATCCCTGTCCCCCTCCGGTGTTGCATCTTTTAATAGAGATGGTTAATCCTATGATTAACAATATTATTAACTCCTCTCTAGCAACTGCAAGCATCCCTAAAGATTGGAAATTGGCAGCTGTGAAGCCACTTCAAAAGAAGGCCCTCGCTGATCCTACCACCCTCTCCAACCTACGCCCGATTTCCTTGTTATCCATTCTTTCTAAGCTGACTGAAAAGTTTGTCAATGGTCAACTGACTAACTTTTTGGAGAAGAATAACGTTCTCCATCCCAACCAGTCAGGCTTTCGGTCAGAACACTCTACCGAATCAGCCCTATTATTCACTGCTGAAACCTTAAGGGCAGCAATGGATCAAGGTAATCAGGCCGTCCTCATTCTACTTGACCTGTCGGCAGCCTTTGATACCGTGTCCCATAACATCTTAATGGACCGGTTGGCTGCCGCAGGAGTAGGAGGACAGGTGTTGGCTTGGTGTAGAAATTTCCTTACCGACAGACGCCAAATAACTGTGTTAGGCCCATATCAATCTGAGGCTAAAAACGTCAGCTCAGGAGTGCCACAGGGCTCTAGTTTGAGCCCTGTTCTCTTCAATCTTTATATGGCACCTCTGATGAGACTGATCGCGTCATTCAAGATCAGCTCGATCTCTTACGCTGACGATACCCAGTTGATTTTGGTGTTGGATAGGGAACGACCAGGTGCCGAAGAAGATCTCAGGGATTGTCTTGCAGCAATATTCAAATGGATGAATAACAACCATTTGAAGTGCAACGCCGGAAAGACGGAAATTCTACCGATGGGTAACCTCAATCTTTTCTCTCCCACAGCATGCTGGCCTCCAGATGCTGAATTACCACCTAAGACAATTGCATCCGCCCGTAATTTGGGCGTTAAATTTGATGACCATCTATCTTTTAAACCCCAGGCGGTAGCAGTAGCAGGCATGTGCTTTCAAATTATTAAAGCACTCAGAAAGTTTTTTGACCTTCTGCCTTTATCGGCGAGAAAAACTGTCGCTGTAGCCTTAATCAACTCTAGGCTGGACTACTGTAATGGACTTTATGTCGGGGCAAATAAAATCGTCCTTCATAAACTACAGATGGTCCAAAATGCGGCAGCACGTCTCGTATTACGCCTGCCTCGTAAATCATCAGCTTCAGCAGCCTTGAACACCTTACACTGGCTGCCAATAGGGAAAAGAGTTTTATTCAAACTTCTCTTAATTACCTTTAGGGCTTTCCACAAACGTGGCCCATCCTACCTGCAAAATGGGTTTAAAAGATACCATCCAGCGCGCTGTCTGAGATCTGCAAATCAGAACCTACTCACTCTACCTCACTTCAGACTCATCACTAAGGGTGGCAAATCCATCTTCGTACTGGGAACCAAAGCCTGGAATAAACTTCCCCTTTCCTTGCGGTCTATTCCACAAGAAGTTCTTTTCAGGAAAGCACTGAAAACTTGGATCTTCTCTCTGCCCGACGCCTCTTGCAGGACTTTAGTGTAATGTGTGTGCAGAAACTAGGACAGTCTTTTCCATTCCAACCGGTCCATCTAAGTTGGTGTGCGCCAAGATACTCCTTGGAGTGGAAGCTGCGCGTTATAAATGTCATTTACATTACATTACATTACATTACATTACCTTTTTAACTCAAATCACCCAACATCGGCTGGCATCTTCCTATCGCCATCCTGGTCACTGGCTAGAGACCCAGACTCTGTCTCCTCTGCTTTCAGGTTCTTCTAATCTCCAATCCACCCTTGGATCCACCAGGCACTTTTCCTCTGGTCGCCTGTAGCACTTCTTTGCAGCTCTCAATTGGAATCGACGATGAAACCCGACACCATGTAGTTTGACAATGTATGCTGTTTTGTCAATGTTAGGTTTCTTAATGGTTGGTATAATCTAGAAAAAAATCTGAATGTTATAGGAGCCTATTAAAATCGCCCAACTCCAGATAAACATGAGATGGTAAACTTTGAGCTCAGCTCGTGGTTCACCGTGAAGTTGTACTATGCTTTGCTTAGGATTCATAAAAGCCATTATGAACAAGTAGAGAAGGCAGGTCATCTTCTCACTGATCCTTCCTGGTCACTGGCTAGTGACCCAGACTCTGTCCCCTCTGCTTTCAGGTTCTTCACATCACCGATACACCCTTGGATCCACCCGGACACTTTTCCTCTGGTCGCCTGCAGCACTTCTTTGCAGATCTCAATAGAAAACGACGACGAAACCGGACACCAAAAGACACCTATGCACCTGGCTTCCCAGGGTGAGGTAACACAAGTACTCCTGTGCTGCCGTGGGTCTTGACTCTCGAAGTGTCCTAGTCTAAAAGGGTTCCATCGTAGTTCACCTAGAAGTGCCCTTAAATTGTACATTTGTAACTTGTTCGTTCTCCATAAAAAGTCAATGGTAACCTGCGGCTGTATTTAGACACTGCACTCGTCTCCTGTGGGCCTCCTACATCCTAACCTTTGGAGGTTCTAGGCAGCCCCAGCGATTCCACAGGCCCTAGGCCTGCTTTCTAACTCTCACGTGGTTGTTATACCACTATTTTAGTATATGGTTTGTGAGGCCCCTAGGGCATAACGTATACTGTGCAACATATTGTATGCTAATTAAGTTCCTTGTATTGTACTTTTACCTCTGACCTCATTGTGAGAAGTTAGCCTGGCATATGATGTCCACTATTCTAGTGGGCACCTTGCACCAGTCTAATCGACCCTTATTGATGATGGTTGTAAAGTCAACCTTATAGACAAGCTATCCTAGTGGTAGCATGGACCAGCAGTCTTAGGCTAAGACTTCAGAGAGCATGTGAAGCAAGCTGTTTTACCAATTATAATCCGTTGAATACCAAATGAAAGGATACCACACAAGGTATATATCAAATATATATTCTAAACACAACCCCACTGCACTCTTTATGAGGTCAAAGGTCAAAGTACATCACAAGTTACTCAATTAGCATACGATATGTTGCACAAATACAGTTATGCCCTAGGGGCCTCACAAACCATATACTAAGGAAGTGGTATAAGAACCACATGAGAGTTAGACAGCAGGTCTAGGGCCTGTAGAATCGCTAGGACTACATTAAACAACCACAGGTTAGGAAGTAGGAGGCCCACGGGAGACGCGTGCAGTGTCTAGACACAGTTGCGAGTTACCATTGACTTATAATGGGAATCGAAGAAGTTACAAAGTTACTGTTTAAGGAAACTTCCGGATGGACTAGGATGAAACCATTTTAAACTAGGACACTTCGAGAGTCAAGACCCACAGGAGCACCGGAGTACTTGTGTTACCTCACCCAGGGAAGCCTGGTGCATAGGTGCCTTTTGGTGTCGGGTTTCGTCATCGTTTTCTATTGAGATCTGCAAAGAAGTGCTGCAGGCGACCAGAGGAAAAGTGTCCGGGTGGATCCAAGGGTGTATTGGTGATGTGAAGAACCTGAAAGCAGAGGGGACAGAGTCTGGGTCACTAGCCAGTGACCAGGAAGGATCAGTGAGAAGATGACCTGCCTTCTCTACTTGTTCATAATGGCTTTTATGAATCCTAAGCAAAGCATAGTACAACTTCACGGTGAACCACGAGCTGAGCTCAAAGTTTACCATCTCATGTTTATCTGGAGTTGGGCGATTTTAATAGGCTCCTATAACATTCAGATTTTTTTCTAGATTATACCAACCATTAAGAAACCTAACATTGACAAAACAGCATACATTGTCAAACTACATTTCCTCGAGTTCAATGGATAGCCGTAGATCCAAGTCAAAAGGTGGCAAACTAAAGAACACACTGCAATGCCATAATAACATTAGTTGTTGCTATACGAATTCCAAATACCTGTGAATTTAGAGAGATACATAAAATACAATTGACATTGAAGAAAAGACAAGCATCTTATGCTTACCCATACTGTTTGTTAGAATGTAGCCAGATTTCCTGTCAGATTTCGTTCATTCCTTTGCTTGGATCACACTTTTTTCCCGATTTGAGGTAGATCAATAACATTCTCCATCCACACTTCAATTTTCGGAAGAGACCCCAACTTCTTCCATTTAATTGAAGAAAAAGCTTGGTAGTATTGTTGAAGACAATATCATTGGTAAGAAATGTACTAAGGGCAGACATGTCTGCTGATGAATATTCTAACTTAGCAAGAACAATTTCAGTTATTAAAGCCGAAAGCTAAATATCACCTCTCATGTCCACTTTATAGTTTACTGCCACCCTTTTCTCTCACCCCACCAGAGGATTTATCTATGCTAAGAAAGTTATATTTCCAAGGGATGGCTAATGGTGATTGGCGACTCGAGACTTCATCCAACCGGGTCTCCTTAGTCAAAATTTCGTTCTGTGTTCACCCCTTCTGTATATTCATTGTGACTTGATCTCCCATTGGTTCTGTTGGATTGTACCTTACCTGTCTTTTATTTTCCCGATTGCTTTCAGATATATTCAGTGTTGATTTAAATTACTCTAATGTGGCCATATTGTTTGCAAATTTTATTTTACTACCCTAAAAAATGGAGCAGCAGGAAAAGCTTGAACAAATTAGCCTCTATTATTGCTCAAGTTCATACAACTACAGCAAGCCAGCCTAGCATCTTCAGTAGCAATCGGATGCAGCATCCTCAGAAACCACTCTTGTTTTCTCTTGATCAGATGATCGGCTGACCAGCATTTGATATTCCAATTATGAACTTAGTTATTGCTCATTTGTCTCAGTGACTTTTTCCTGAGTCTGTCTGTCCATTCTTTCTCTAAATTGTAATTGATCTTAAAACTGGCTAACACTATTTAGCCAGGTTACTACGGTTTATTAAAAACTACTTTTACTACACCATAAACTGTTACATTCATTTAGTAAAATTTTGTTTTGTGAAACGTTGATACTGGTGATCTGTTTCAGCGTAAAATCCTCACTTTACCCAAGAGTGCTGCCCCAAACATCGATTCTCAAAACCATGAATATTTTCATGATTTATTGTCTGATATTTTTAATTCCTTATATACCGCTATATGTATCAAGCTATTTAGCATTCGCAAAGGCCGAAATTCTGCGAATTTCGGCCTTTGCGAATGCTAAATAGACAAATGGAATGTATCAAACAAGTTTGATGCAAAATAAGGATTAGCAAAATTTGCTAATCCTTATTTTGCGATTGCACTTAAGGAATTGCAAATTTTGCGATTCCTTAAATGCAATGTATCAAACAAATATTATGGAAAAAATGCCATTAAGGATTAGCAAATTACCACCAACTTCTAGTTGGTGGTAATTTGCGAATTCTTATCAAAAAGCTTTTTTGAAAAAAACCAAAGGTGCCATATGACGCCCATACATGCCCTTAGGGCATGTATGTGCGCCATATGCCCCCAAATGTCTTTTTCAGGGGTGCAGCAGGGTGTTCTTGAGACACCCCTGCACCCTTGGAAAAATCCCTAATTTGCGATCAGCAAATTGCTAATTGCAAATTGCACTTTCATTCCTATGGGCCTCCTGGCCCATGGAAATGAAGGGGTAATTTGCGAATGACAATTTGCTAATCTCAAATTAGGAATGCTAAGGAATCGCTATTGGAAAGCAATTTTGTACATACATACCGTTTTGCATTTCCTAAATAGCGATTCCTTAAAATTCGCTATTTAGGAAATGCAAAATGGTTTGTTGATACATATAGCGGATAGTTATTTATACCATTGATTAGCTAGTTGATAACATTGTTGAGGTTGTGCATCTTCTCCTAATGTATTCTCAAAGTTTAAGCTTTCTGGTCTGGACCTACTATTGATCACCAAATGGAGCATGGCGTGAAAAATTGCAATGCTGCACAGTAGAAAGAGGTTAAATTGTGCAGTGCCAAATCTACAGAGTTGAATGTCATTTAGGTTTAACATCATGCTCAGTGTTGTGCTACGGTGCAATTGCGACCCAGTGGTACCTTGTGTGAATTTGTACTTTTCACTAGTACTGTCCCCCAGTGATAGTATACCCCATGTAAGGTGTTTAATTTTCAACAATTGCAAATCTTACAAAGTGAGCTATCATGACATATTTTGCTTGCCGCTTTTTGTCTCCTGGTGCCTTTTGTTATTAGGATTTCATGCAAAGCCAGGTCATACTATTTAATTGGCAATGTCTTTGAGTGAAAACCTATGGATTATGCACTGTTCTCCTCCCACTATACTCTCTGCAGTTTCCAGATGGAATGGTGTTCTGTGGTGAAAAGGGGTTTCGGTGCAGTGCTTAAGACAACTTTCTGCATGAGAATGTTGACCAGCACTGCTCTATGTGCCACAAAATGCCTCTAATGAGGCGCACAAGTGCCCACACAAATATGTAGTTAATCAGGGCCTCTGGCTCTATGAAAGTAGTTTGCATCTGTTCCTGGAAGGTATTGGCCATAGCACACCCCAGTGCATTTCATTGAAATGTGGTTTAGAACCCCAATTAATCACGAGCCACTGTGGAGCACAATGTGTCACTTTGTGACTCACTAAGGTTTCAACAATTTGAAACGCAGAATTGTGCAGTTCAAACAAGGTTGGTTACAAACAACTTTGCATTGGTGCAAGCATTTTGACACTGGGTGTTTTAGATGTTGCCTCGTTTTCCATACATTAGGAATATTACAAAAAAAATACCTCCACTCTGCGTATGGTAGCAACGCTTTGATTGAGTATCAGACCGTCTTTTTTCTCCTTCCATTGCTTTGGATTAAAATTAAGTTTCTGTTGGTAGGGTTCACTTGTCACGTGATTTAACGTTTATAAAATCGTGTATGCAGAAATAATAACCAAGGGAGATACAACATCTCTTTTATTATATGTAAGAATTCGCCTTTAAAAACACACACACATCGTAGAGAATGACCGAAAGTGCAAAGTCTTAATTTAAACGATGGCTGAAGCAGAATCTAGTAAGCCAACAAATAAGTCTTCGGCAACAAGTTTAATTTGGCTTTATAGTTCTTTTTTTTGGAGTACATTAGGAAGGGGCAGCTGTTGTTTTCCTGTAACCCCCTCTTGCCCTGGGAGGTCTCCAAGGTTGTCTTTGATGGGCTTTTCTGGGCTCTTCATGAAACGTTCGGACATTTTAACAAACAGCCATGCACATGTTTGTTTATCTACCAATCCCACATACCAAGCATTCTTCGTTTCTGATTGGTGCCCTCCCCTCGGCAATGTCTTTTAAAACTTTGGAACTGTGGGCACCATCGGCTTTTAAATCCAAATTCAGATGTTATTTAATCTTGTTATGTGCCTGCAGCTGAATATATGGGAGTTTTGAGAGCCACGCGTGTGTTTCTGCTAGTTTAACACATTCAGCTCAGCAAAGTTCATGCGAAGGTCTTCCCGGAGTGCGTTTTTTTCCTTTACTTATGCGCATTAACTACATATGAATGGAGCGGTCAGCTTTGTGTGCCGAGGTCAAACATTCCCTTTGACCCGGGGGATAATGTACAAGCACAATGGAAGGAATGCACTGCACGATGAAAATACACATTTTACAGCGATCTCTCACTTTAAATAAACAGTGGTAGAACAAGGATGAGAGATTCAGCGACGAAGCTTTGAAATCAAATAATTAATTCATTTGCGTGTGTGATAATATACAACGTTTTAAATATATATTTATATAGAGAGGCTACATAAGTTATAAATGTGCAATTTTTTTCAATCAAGAAGTTGTGGTGACAACATTAACCCTAGGGCTGAAGGCCAAGTGGTTTGTAAATATCACTAGATAATAATATAGGATGGACCATCCTAAATATTACCACTTATGAGTTTTTAAGATTACATGGTGATTTTGGAGCAGTTAGCTTGACAAATGTGTTTTATTCAAATGTGGAAATGTTTATTGAAAACAATAATTGAAAGACTGGACAATACCATTTAGATATTTATAACAATACTCTCTGTGTTGTTTAAAAACGCACTCTGTCTGTAAAATGGAGAGCTTCTTTATACTGTTCCCTGCAATGCCCAGCTAACAATGAGCAATGATTGGAGGTTTTATTTATCTTTCATGAATATGTTAATTAAACAGCGGACAAAGATGAAGCTCTATAGGGTGATTTTATATATATATATTTTTATAGAGTTTTATACAACGCAAACTAGACCCCAGAATTCAGATATAAGAGCAATTTAAATGAGCACCAGTTTCAATACAGATGGATACATTCATTTTTATACTATGCAACCCTGTATAAACGGACGCTGACTAATGGAACCTCAGCGATAGACAGCTTTCTAGAGGGACTCTGCTTCCCTGCACTGGACTACGACCAAGCGAAAGATCTAGGCAAAGATATTGAGCTCGGGGAGATACGCCGTGCCATCAAGAGTATGGCTCGTAATAAAACTTCGGGCCTGGACGGGCTCATCATTGAATTTTATGGAAAATACGCTGACCTTCTGGCGCCCAGACTGCTCGAGGTCTACCAAGAAGCGAAGCAAACGGGTCGGTTCCCCCAATCTATGCGGGAAGCGCTGGTGATACCTTTACTGAAACCGGGGAGGGAAAGCGGAGACATGGCATCGTACAGACCCTTATCGATGCTAACTGTAGATTATAAAATACTGAGCAGCATCTTAGCGTCTCGACTACTGAACCACATGACTGCGCTGGTCCATGAGGACCAGGCTGGATTTATTCCATTGAGAAATACGACCACGAACATACGCCGTCTGCTGCGCCTCCTTGAGAGCGACCACCACGACACCCGGCATCCTATGATACTGTCAGTGGACATAGAGAAGGCGTTTGACTGCCTTGAATGGAAGTATCTTTATGCAGTATTGAGGCGCTTCGGAGTGGGGGAGGATTACCTACGCTGGATCACAGTCCTCTACACCTCAGCGATGGCCAGAGTAAAAACGGGCACTCTGATATCGCCACAATACCCGGTTGAGCGAGGCACGAGACAGGGATGCTCGCTGTCTCCATTGCTGTTTGCTCTAGCAGTGGGACCACTCACGATGGCGATTCGGACGGGTCATTATTTCCGGGGATTACGTGGCCGGACCGGGCAACAATACATTTTGCTGTACGCCGATGACCTCCTATTATTTCTTGAGGACGCTGACGATGCCCTGACGAGAGCTGAGACTCTCCTGACGCACTTCGGAGAGATATCTGGCCAAGAGGGTGAACTGGCCAAAGATGTGCTTGTTTCCAGTACGCCGTGGGGAGATACAACCCCGCATGGCCCGAGCAGTAAGATGGGAGCCCAGATGCCTGAGATACTTGGGTGTGCATATCTATCACGCGACAGCTGATTTGCTGGAGGGCAATATTAACCGTAGCCTGCGGGCGCTGAAGGGCAACATGTCCTTTTGGGCTACTCTCCCCCTCTCGGTGGCCGGTCGAATAGCCTTACTGAAAATGGTGGCAATCCCGAGGCTCCTTTATTATTTTAGGACACTACCAGTGTGGATACCCGCAGCAACCTTCCGTCTCCTGAAATCCATGATGCTCTCCTTTCTTTGGGGGGTGGGGCGGAGAAGAGTAGCGCTGACCACCCTACTATGGCCCAAACTAGAGGGGGGACTGGCGGTCCCCGTTTTTGAACTTTACTATCTAGCGGCCCAACTGCAGATATTCACACAAGAGATAGCGCGTGAATTCCTGGGCCCGGGCCACAAGCGGGGTATGGTTATACCTCGCCACGTCCTCTCCTTCATAAAGCTACAACAGAAATTGGACCTTCGGGATCTCACGCAGGAAGAAAAGACGTTAAGGTTGTGCTGGAACCGTTCACAGCGCAGGGCGAAAGTACTCCATCCCTATGTCCCTGAAATACCACTGGGGATACTTATGGCGCTACCGCACGGTGGCAATTGGTCGTAGCTTCAACAATGGGAGGAGGCGGGAGTTCACATACTGGGAGACTTATTCGAAGACGGGACACTGCTGCCTTATCCGACACTTCAGGAATGGTTTGATCTGCCAGGGGGTGGATTCCTGCTACATGCATCACTGACGCGAGCAATACAGAAACATTGGAAAGAGGGTTCGACAGAGCCAAGGACGACAATGGTTTGTCAGTACGTTATGATGGCAGCAGGGACCTTTAAGGCGGTCACGTGCCTCTACTCAAGAATGATTAATGAAGGGCTACCTCCACTGGAGACGCTGAAGCAACAATGGGAAATTGATGTAGGCAAAGAAATCCCAGACACAGTGTGGGCACAGTTACTGCGGGGGGCCTGGAAGAGCACACACAACACCAGATTCCAACTAGTACATTTTTACATCCTCCACTGGGCGTATTTAACACCAAGCAAGATTCGAAAGTATTTCCACGTAGGTACTGCAGCATGCCCTCGCTGTCTGCAGCTGGGAGTGGAGCTAGACCATATGCTCTGGACGTGCCCCAACCTGGCGCTCTATTGGAAGGAAGTAGGTGAAACCCTTAATGCGATAACCGAAAGAGATTTAGAGTTCAATATGGCTGTGGGTGTCCTGCACTGGTTTCCCCATACCCCCAGAAACAAGATCACAAGCAAATTTATAGATATGGGGCTCATATTGGCTAAGCGAGAAATCACACGGCACTGGAAAGCAGCGATGGGCCCTAACAGAGCCCGATGGGTAAAGGAATTCCTCAAGTGGGCTAATGGAGAAAGGATGCTGAGATTTCAGAATGCGATACGACAGGGCAAAGATAAGGCGCTGGAGACAGCTCAGGCGTGGGACGCACTAGTGCAATCACTACGCGATTATGACACCGCAGAGTAGCAGCTCTAGAGGTAACCATCCCCGGGACACGACAGGCACAACACATTGGGCAATATTTATCAGCTCCTATATACACCACTTACCATAACTGACACCGAATGAGGATATCGATGATGGGGGATTCGGGGTGGTGGGTGGGACGGGGGGGCCTTCACAGGGTTTATGATCGGGGATACATTGAGGGTCAGTTTTCTGAGACTCATGGACTTGCACTAGCTTTTTCCTGTTCCCTTCCCTGTATCTGTTACCTGGGGGGTTATTTTAGAGGGTTTTAGACAGTGCGGGTCATGTAATTGCTGTAATTTGTTATGTGAATAATACCCAATAAAATTTGTTTTGAAAAAAAAAATGAATACATTCATTTTTGTTAAGCACGGGGAGATTAAGTGATTTGTCCAGAATCACAAGATGTTGAGTGTCGTTGCCAAGACTCGAACCCGGTTCCCCTGCTTCGAGATCGACTGCTCTAGTCGTAAGGCTACATCCACTCAGTGCTCACCTGAGTGTGATGACAGTTAAATAGGGGGAAATACTGGGAGTGATGTTTGTTGTCTTTGCCACAGCTTGCCTTTGAGGTAGAGCGTAGGGGCCAAAACGCGTCTACGGAAAACTTCTGGATCTGTGTTTGCTGCAGTTGTTCCCTGATCATAATAAACCTACGTGTGGTGCAACTCGCTTGGGGGCAACTCTCTTGCTTTTATAAGGAGGACCACCACCCAGGGGACCCAGCCAAGACAATGAAGGGAAGGGGAACATTCCCGGGCTGATTACAGCTTCAAGTGTTGCCTGCCTCCGCCCTGGCCATGCAAAACAAGGGGAAGGGGAGCTGTGTGTTCCTCCTCAACTGACTGTTTCTGCCCCAGGGACCCCAACATCGGAGCCCAGCCATGCAACCAAATGGGAAGAGGGCTGTGTGGCCCCCCTACCAGAGCCATTAATGGCAGTAGGGACCCCTTCCCCTGGGGCTGGCGCTAGCTATGTCCCATGGGGCCCAACCCTGAGACAAAACAGTTTCTCTGCCCGGTGCGGGCAAGGAAACCTGTGTATGCTCTCACTTGGTAGGAGCAATTTCAAAGCTCCCGCCAAGCGAGAGCAAACACAAAGTCAGTTCACAGCAGGTGAGAGCAGGAAAAATACTCCCACCTGCCTGGAACAGTCATTTAATCTGTTTCCTTACACACTGTGAAATAAATCCAGCTCCTGCTGGAGGCGGGTAGCCGACTGGGGCAGCAGGGGCATTGGGACTCCCCCCGTGGCCTCCAACAAAAAGGAAGTTTGTGCCCTAGTTGGGCACCAGGAAGCACACAAATCACTAGCCAGACTCCGGGGAATTGGATCCCCAGGTCCAATAGTGACGCAGTGAGGGGGTCTGTGTGCCCCCTTCCTATTTATAATGTGGCCAGGCTCCAAAAGATGGTCTCTCTGGGGCTGAAATCGGCCTGGGGAGGTGTCCATGGTGACCATCCCTCTCCAAATATAATATCATAAGCCCCAGGGGATGGGGTCCCAGGGGCCAATATTGGCCTGGGGAAGGGGGCTGTGTGCCCCCTCCCCTTGTTAAATATGCAGTGGGTGCCCTGGGTGGACTCCAGGGTACCCACCATTTACTGGGCGAGCCCCGGGGGATGGGGTACCCTGGGCCAATATTAGCCCAGGAAGGGGGCTGCATTTCACCTCCCACTTTTAAATATGCAGTGGATGCTCTGGGTGGGCTCCAAGGCACCCATCATTTACTGGTCAGGCCCCCTGCAGACAATGGATGGGCACAGGAGATGGGGTACGCAGGGCTAAAATCGGCCAAGGGAGGTTGGCCGCCTGAACCCCCTTCCCAATTATTAAAAGATTAGAGCTCTGGGACTTGGGTTACCAGGGTCTAAATTAGCCCTGGGAGGGGGGCTGCATGCCCTACTCCCAGTTATAAATATGCCCGGGCCCTGGGGGATTGGGTCCCCAGAGATGAAATTCGGCCTGGGGATGGGGGATAAGGAACTCATCTCCCCTCAAAAAATGTGGCGGGCCCGTGGGATAGGGTCCGCAACTTGCCCAAAATTATTGATGAGAAAACTGTGCATTGCAGGGACGTGAGATATAGGTAACTTAGGGTACGAGTTACAGTTTATTCACATTATTTCTTGAACATGGTAAAGTTACTTCTTTAACACTAAGCCAAATGTGACTACTTCAAAAGAAAAACACAACAATGGAGATTAACGGCCTCATGGTCCTAGGAAGCAGCTGTATTAAGCTTATTTGGAATTCCCCAATCATCCAAATTGTCACAAAATATATAATGCAAATACATACATAATATCAATTCCCTCATGCATGTGATTGAGGCACACACATTCTCTATATACAATACTATGACAGAAAATGGAAATTGCACCCAAATGGGCTATCTTCATAATGCAATAAATAGAGATACATATGTTCAATATGCTCATTATCATCATGTATGGCATGGATAACAATTATGCCCAAGTTGTAAAATAATCTCAAACATAATGATTGTACTTCTAACATCTCCAAATCTTTCTAAATGCAAAGTTCAGTGCCCCGAAAGTCACAATACCTCACTACGAGTTGACACCAACACACATCACCACTGGAACCTAACTACAGCAAAAAATGCTACATGAAGAAAAGTCTAAAACGATGAAATGATAGTACATTGGGTCCAATGTCATATTCAAATAATGGTAAGTCACTTAACTATAAGCTATATTTAACAGGCATTCAGATAGACATTCTTAGATGACTTTGACATCTTGGTGGACTAACCTCACCATGTAAGATTGAACCTTCTGGCCAGTACTTTTGGTAATTATTGTGAGATTTGAATGATGCTTTTATTCAGGTCGCTGATCTACCTCCCCCTTTTCAAGTCCTGAGGTATACCTGCGTTTGAGGCATTCAGTGGGCCATTCCATGTGTAGGGTCGAAACGTCGAGTCCCTTTACACCTAGCCTGTATTAATATTTAATATTCACCCAGTGGCAATTTCCACTTGTCCGCTTTGCCCCAGTGCTAGGAAATTAATATTATACATATGCATTAAAACAGGCTTTTAGATGTAGCAATCTAGCGAAAGAAATGGGTCAGGAAGCTTTTAATTTCCTCTCCTCTCTGCACTCTCACGAGCACCTCTTCTGAGCACCTTTATCCTTTTATTTCAACTTTAGCTAGGAGCATCAACTGTTTATATATGAAGTGCTTGAGTTACCTAGTTTTTCAAAAAAATCGCAACTAAAATCTGTTGAAGTATAATAACATTATCTGTGTGTCACTCATTTCTCCTGGGGTAATTAGATTTTGCTGCAATTTTGGCTTCCCTCAGTATTGTTTAATTGTCCTATATTGTTACGAGACAGTGATACAATCATCTCTCTGTGTTTTGATTACTTCCCCCCGATCAGACCATTGTTTGTTTGCATCATTCATTATTCAGGTCCTTCGGGTTAAATCTGTGTCACCCCCATTGTTTGTAAGTGCAGATGGGAGGGGCAGTGGCAGCACAACGGACCATGGAGAGCAGGGGAAAGGAGGGCAAGGGCAACAACCAACCATGCAGTACAGGCAAGAGAGTCTGTGGCAATATAAAGGAGCATTGAGGGCAGAAGGAAGAGACAGTGGCATTACAACCATACATGCCAACAGACCTGATTCAGACAGGAGGCTCCTTGTGTTTTTAAGCCCAAGAGGGCTTTATTTCATCTGTCTCTTACCTAAAATCTCTCTTTTGCAATGTAAGTCAATGGGTAAAATCAATTCCCCAGGTTTTTTTTCAAAATCTCCCTCTTACCAAATTCAAAATGTTGGCAAATAAGGTACATTTGGAACACAGAAGGCAGAGGGTATGCGGTAGGGACATGGACTGGGATGAGAGAGGGCAGGAGGGATTTTGGCAGGGGCACCAAACTGACCTTACAAGGCAGGTGTCAGGGGTTACAGCAGCACAATACACCATACAGGGCAACTGGGATGGCATTGCAGCACAACGGACCATGGACAGCAATAGGGATGGGACTGGGCAATTCACATGGACAACAGATAGCAGAGGGTAAAGAAGCAAGGGCACCAAGCCAACCATACCAGACAGAAACAAGGGGCAGTCACAGCATAATGGATCATGAAGGGCAGGACGGAAGTGGCAGGGGCATGACATCGGATCAGACAGGGCAGGAGGGAGGGGATAGGGGTCTGCACATGAAAACGGAGGGCAGAGAGCAATGGGGCAGGAGCAGCAAGCTGACCATGGAGGGAAGGTGGGATAGGCACTTGAAGCACAACAGACCATAGAAGGCAGCAGTGAGACTATAATGGCATAGACACAGACAACGGAGGGAAGGTGGGGGTGGTCCGGGGCAGCAAGCTGGCCACACAGGGCGGTGGGAGGGGCTGTGTTAGCACAGAAGACCATGCAGGGCAAGTGGGAGGGTTAGTGGCCGCACAACCGCCATGGTGGGCAGTAGGGCGGAGGCAGGGGCTTGCACAAAGGACAATGGAGGACAGCAGGAGGGTATGGTCTAGACACAGACAATAGAGGGCAGTGGAAGGGGCTACACAACAGACCATGCAGGGCAGACAGGAGGAGCAGTTGCAGCACAACAGAGCATTGAGGGCAGAAGGAAGTGGCAGCAAAATAGACCATGAAGGACAGGAGGGAGGGGAGAGCTGCATGGAACTTGGCCAGGCAAGGTGGAGGTGGCAGAGACAGGTGGCATCCATCTGAGTATGCTAGGCAGGTGGAAGGAGCAGCGGCAGCTCAACAGAACACTCAGGGTAGATAGGAGGGTGGCAGATCCATGGAAAATGATGGGCAGAAAGAGGGAGCAGGGCCAGACACACCGACATCGTAGGGCAGGGTGAAGGGAGAAGGGGCAGAAATCTGAACACAGTGACTAAGCAGGAGGGCAATGATGGGGCATAGAATTGGGAAACAGAGTGCAGGAGGAGTGGGGCGGGACATCAAGCTAAATGAAGGGCAGTGGCAGCACATAGGACTATGCAGGGCAGGAGGGATGGGGCAGGTATGTGGACTAGGACAACAGAAGGTAGCGAGGAGGTGGATGGAGCAGCAAGCTAACTGTTTAGGGCGAGCAGGAAGGGCAGTGGCAGAGCAACCGCCACACACGGGTGTATGATGTTACAACGCAATCAAAATGATCGCGGTACATCACAACGCTTCTTTTACAACGCAAGTCGTTACCACGACTTGGGCTGTAGGGTGCTGGACTTAGGAATAGTAGGATTTACTATTCCAACTCCAGCCTACGTACAGTAGGGAAGGTGTTGGAATAGTAAATCTACTATTCCTTAGTCTAGAGCGCCCTCCAGCGCAAGTCGTGGTAACGACTTGCATTGTAAAAGACGCGTCATAATGGCACCGCGGTGTCTTGACCGCGTTGTGAAGGATGTTTACCCCACACACTGCTGTAATGAGGGAGCAGGGTCATGGACTTGAACAATAAATGACGGGGGTAGGAGCAGCAAGCTTGGATGGGGGGCAGCACAATGCGAGGCCAGGCCCTGCGTTTAACCCTCCCCACCCATTGTGCATTGCGATGGGCATTTTAATTAATGGTAAAAAAAACATAGAAAGACACTGAAGAAAAAAAAACGTTACAGGGACAATATAGTTAGAAAATAACATTTAAAAATCCTTAGAAATTCACTGAACAAAAACAAAGGTTATTGGGACATTATAGTTAGGCTCATATAGTTAGGCTCATATTTCACTCATACAAATGCCAGGCCAGGCCCTGCGTTTAACCCTCCCCACCCATTGTGCATTGCGATGGGCATTTTAATTAATGTTAAAAAAAACATAGAAAGACACTGAAGAAAAAAAAACGTTACAGGGACAATATAGTTAGAAAATAACATTTAAAAATCCTTAGAAATTCACTGAACAAAAACAAAGGTTATTGGGACATTATAGTTAGGCTCATATAGTTAGGCTCATCTTTCACTCATACAAAACCAGTGAAATTAACCTAAATTACACCCCCACAATGCACTGCTTATGATGTTCATATATTACATCACTCATGAGGAGTGAAATCTAAGCCTAACTGTAACGTCCCTGTTACCTTTGTTTTTTTTCTGTGAACACACACACACATATATCTATATATATATATAGAGACCCGTGAGCAAGGCGGTCATCCGCCGAAACGCGTAGGGTTTTCTTTTTGGCTTATGGTTTATGAATAAAACCTAATATGACCATACAGACGGAGTACTAATTATAATTTCCTGTGTGGAGTGCGTGGTAATGGTATAGTACGTGGATTTGCATATATATATATATATATTTTATTTTTTTCGACAAAGCCGTGAGGTGAAACGCGTCTGTCAGGGGGGGTCCGTGCACCAATAAAGCATTTTTGCTTTGGATTCTTCGTGTGTGCCTTTTCTCTTTTTCGAATCGAATGAGGATTTGATGTGGAAGGAATATATATATATAGACGCGGTGGTCCCAAACAAAAGAGGAGGTGACTACGAGAAGAAATTGCGGCAACTAGAGTCACGATACATAGTGTTACTCAACAGTAAGAGTCCGGGAGGCCTTAATATGGGAGAAGACCTTCATAATTTCCTATGACTCTGATCTTAGTAGGACTTATTTCATCATAAGGGTAGGATCATTTGGTAGAGAGCCTAGGTCTAATATGATTCCGCAGCAATATATGAGCATCCAATCGTATGAATTAATGGAAAAGTGTGATGGCCCAAATGCCCCCATAGTCGTATCTGATAGATTTAAGATGCACGAGCACTTTATCACATTTAAATTTCTTTCTTTCTTCTCTTTTTTTCTCATAAGCATTTAATTCACCTTCAGAGCACCCAGCTAGGCGAAACACATCTTATTTAATAAAGTTCACACATAGCCAGGACCTTAGATATGCTAAGAGAAGAGGATGGAAGGATGTTACAAGGCAGTATAGTCTGTTTCCGATTAAACAACCAACGGCTATTATAAGAGTATTCCGTTTCATGGTCTTTGCCTGCAATTGATGCATACGAATCATATGTAGATACGCAGGGTGCATTTTATGCATTTATACGTATGGATATTAAGCCTATGTAAATGAATATGAAATAGATTGATATGGGGAAAAAAACTTCTTTTTGCACATATGCGTATTTGCACGCAGGACGCATATAAATGTATTTATATGTATATATATCAATTGTACGTAAATGATTATGAATGTTCTTTGCACATAAGCGTATTTGCACAGTGACATATTTTGAGGCATTGACTGTTTTTACATTGGTTTTTTTTTCCCTTCCCTATGAAACTAAAGTTATTTTTGAGGGTTTAATGTTTACAGTGGAAACAGGAACATGGGCTTATGAATACATGAATCCCTTTGGATAATTGCGGGCACAATATTTACAAGGTTCACATAGGGCAGTACCTCGATTGTTCTATTTCGGATATAGAATATACGCATAATTTAGGCATTTGAGCAGAAGTAAACAAATGTGCATAAAAGTGCATACATGTTTTTATAAATGTGTATTGTTCTATGTCGGGAATAAGGACTTTTTGCCACATGTGATATAATGGTTTAAATATTGTATAAGTACCGTTACAAAATGGCGCCAGCATTGTGATCCCTATATTAGCCCTGGTACTCAGGTAGTCCTTCCACTCTTTTCATTACTATTGAATCTTGGCGCCAAAGTGTGATTTTAAAATGAGTGTACGTCGTATGTCGATTATCAGTGAGCAAGGGCACGGACGTGCCCGAAACGCGTCTGATGACATTCTTTTACCCACATGTTGTGAAATAAAATACAGCAACTTTAATATCAACTTGCCTCGAAGTGCTTATTCTGCTGTCTGCGTGCCTTTCTGTGCGGCAAGCACATTGGAGACAGGCTGGATTGATATATTCATCAGGACGTGGTCGGTTCCTGAACTAACGCGGACCCCTTCACATCCAGCAGGCTGACTATCAAAACGGACCGTTTGGGAGTTCCTGTTCCTCGTAGGAGCAACAACAGTCAGCCCCTTGGTCATCGATCATAGCAAGCATTCCAGTACCGCAGCAGGAGTACCGAGTTGAGTGTCGGAGGACGTTCCCCGGGAAGCGGCTGCTACGGTGAGAGACGCTGTGATATTTTGGTCAATAGACCAAGTTGTGGAGGTGCACGGAGGCGTAAAGTAGGGGTTTGATGAACTAAATCCCTTTTCCTGTGCAAAAAGCAAACAACAGATTTGTGTGGGTAAAATGTCTGAAGAGCGGGAGCGCGAGGAGGCTTTTGAGGAGCTTTTTCAAAATTTGCCGACGCTGGGGACAGAAGGCAAATCTCACAACAAAAAAACGGATGCAAATGAAAACTCAGATGTTAAAATGTTGCTAAAGGCGTTAGAAAAGAACAGCAGAGGGGAACTCACCAAATGGTGGGAGATACGATCTCTGGAGAAATACAAAGAAGTTGGGCGGGTTCCACGCGGACTCCGCATTATGTTGGTGCCTTGTTTTGAAAACCCCAACCCCCTCCTATTAAAATACTGGGCTGAATATAACTTGGAAGCCTCAATGCGTTTGCTGTGCCTATTGGTCGAATATGCTAAGATCGATCGACAAGTCTATTTGGATGAAGTAGCACGTATAAATATTGAACTTTCCAAAGAAATGTACAACAAAGACAGAATGTACATAGATAAAACAATAAGCGAAATGAAAGAACGCTTAAGGAAGCAGGAAGGTGTAATAAAGACGCGCAAAGCATTCAAATTTGCCCGTGACCAGCAAGATTACCAACAAGGGCGCATTTATACTTTTGCGTGTAAGTACGACCATTTAATGAATCAACGTAGTACTACCACACCAAAACCAATGGCCACAGTCCAGCATGCAGAGGCAGGTGTAAGTGATCCCGAAGCGTCAATTTCAGACGCAAGTTTAGTTCCAAGTGAAGAAGATTCGGATGAAGGCACCTCAGGTGCAAAACAAGGGGATTTAGGTCAACTGACCCTTGGAGAAGAAATGGAGTATGTGAGATTGCAACGCAAGGCGTCACTCTGTCCAAGAAACCCAAATGCGAATCAAGGCAAAGGCGGAACCATTGACGGAAACAGCGACGCCGGTGCGTGCCTCCAAAAGGAAAGCAACAGAAGAGATTCTGGCGCAACAAGAACAAGAAGGTATAGATGAGAACACAATCATCAATCTCACGGACGTAGAACTCAGTAAAGCAGAGAAACAACTACTCGCTCTTGGCTTGTCTTACTGTCCGGAGAGTAATTTTAACTATGTAAATACCAGGATTGACATTTTCAAATTCATCCGAAAAATAAAATTGAAAAAGTACTATGCAGTGAAAACAGGTTTGGAGGCTAAGAAGAAATCAGGGATTACACCACTAGCAGAGAGAACTGGAGTACAAGTAAGAGATGTAGGACTTTTGCGAGATTGACATGATTTGAGAGACGATGATAACAGCAACAATAGCACCCAAGAGGTGGCTACGGAGGAGGGGATTAACATCAATCAACCAGCTGAGAGCCCTTTTAAACCATCGCCAACATTTAATCCCAGCATGCCCCGGGATGCAATAGATGTTTTCTCAGATCGAGTAATAGAGGAGATCAAAAGTTTACAAAGTAAGACCATGATGTCTCGTAACAAACCCAATGTCAAGACACGACCCTACACCTCGCTTATGAAAAAACTGAAAGATGATAAAAGAGTTGTGATCAACAAATCTGATAAGGGAGGTAACGTAGTTTTGTGGGGTAAACAAGAGTACATTGAAGAGGCGAACAGACAATTGGGAGACATCTCCTGTTATTCCAAGATTGACATGACCACTGCTAGAAAGATCAATGATTCCTATCGCTCAGACCTATATAGATGGAAACGTGAAGGCCTCCTGAGCAAAGATGAATTTAAATTTCTTCAAAAAGATTTCCCTGTTATGCCAAACATGTACTTTATACCCAAAGTGCATAAGCAACAGTCACCAGTACCTGGCAGGCCAATTGTGTCTGCTATTAACAGTGTGTTTGAAAACACATCAAAGTACATCGATTTCTTTTTGCAAGAATATGTGGTCGCATTACCGGCCTATATCAAAGACACCACAGACTTCTTGTATCAATTGAGCCAATGTTCTTGGTCTGAAGGGTTATTGCTGATTACGATGGATATATCAACTCTATACACAAGCATAGCCCACAATGATGGTCTTCGTGCAATGAAATTTTATCTAGACAAACGCCCTTTAGAATTGTATAAGCACAGTAAAATGCTATTAGATATGACAGAGAAATGTTTAACTAACAATACTTTCCTGTTTAACAACGAGGTGTTTAAACAAGAGAGGGGCGTCGCCATGGGGTCGTGTTTCCCCCCCAGCTACGCGGGGCTCCACGTTGGCTGGTTGGAGGAACACGTCCTCAGGGTGGAACACGAGGAATTTTGGCACAATAACGTGATGGAATATTGGCGTTATATTGATGACGTATGTATCATCTGGAGAGGAACAGAGGTATCTGCAAGAATGTTTGTGCAGGCAATTAATGTTAATCAATTGAATCTTCAGTTCACAGCTAATATCAGCAATTCCACAGCCAGCTTCCTAGATGTAAAAATTGAGATTATAGACAAGAAGATTGTCACTAGCCTGTTCAGGAAGGAAACGTCAGGCAACTCTATTTTACACGCGACAAGCTTTCATCCGCAGCGCACCATCAGAAGCATCCCCTATGGGGAGTTCCTGAGGATTCATAGGTCATGCAGCAGCCCTGAGTTGAGGGAAAAAAGTCAGCAGGAAGCTACAACTAGACTGATCAGTCGTGGCTATAAACCAACCCTATTAGAGTCAGCCATGAGAAAAGCTAATGCACTGTGCAGACAGGATCTGTTGAACCCTAATAGGGACAAAACAACAAAAGCTATACATTCAGAGGATAGTAAGGCGCTCAGGCTCATCACATGTTACAGTCGCCAAGCCAGACAAATCACTAGAATTGTCAAGCAACAATGGCCCATCATTCTGACGGACCAAGTTCTCAGAGACATTATGCCTAAAATGCCAACCGTCACATTCAGACGAGCATATGCCATGAGAAACGATTTGGTTAGCAATAGTCCTGAAACCAGCAAGACCAAAGATTGGCTTTCCCCCCGGAAAGATTTCTTTCGCTGCAGTTCATGCAGAGCCTGTAAGTTCGGAGTGAATACTAGATCTTACACAACCCCGTTTGAAGCCAACCCCATAGCCTTACACGATCACTACACTTGCCGCACAGAACTAGCCGTCTATGTACTGACATGTAGCTGCAATTTACAATACGTTGGTAGCACAAAGTTACCGGTGCACCAGCGTATCTTACAGCATTTGCGTGCCATTATGCATGCAGATCAGAGCTACCCGGTAGCTCGACATTTTCAATCTGTGCATAATAAAAATCTGGCACATCTGTCATATTTTGTCATAGACGCGGTGGTCCCAAACAAAAGAGGAGGTGACTACGAGAAGAAATTGCGGCAACTAGAGTCACGATACATAGTGTTACTCAACAGTAAGAGTCCGGGAGGCCTTAATATGGGAGAAGACCTTCATAATTTCCTATGACTCTGATCTTAGTAGGACTTATTTCATCATAAGGGTAGGATCATTTGGTAGAGAGCCTAGGTCTAATATGATTCCGCAGCAATATATGAGCATCCAATCGTATGAATTAATGGAAAGGTGTGATGGCCTAAATGCCCTTATAGTCATATCTGATAGATTTAAGATGCACGAGCACTTTATCACATTTAAATTTATTTATTTCTTCTCTTTTTTCTCATAAGCATTTAATTCACCTTCAGAGCACCCAGCTAGGCGACGCACATCTTATTTAATAATGTTCACACATAGCCAGGACCTTAGATATGCTAAGAGAAGAGGATGGAAGGATGTTACAAGGCAGTATAGTCTGTTTCCGATTAAACAACCAACGGGTATTATAAGAGTATTCCGTTTTATGGTCTTTGCCTGCAATTGATGCATACGAATCATATGTAGATACGCAGGGTGCATTTTATGCATTTATACGTATGGATATTAAGCCTATGTAAATGAATATGAAATAGATTGATATGGGAAAAAAACTTATTTTTGCACATATGCGTATTTGCACGCAGGACGCATATAAATGTATTTATATGTATATATATCAATTGTACGTAAATGATTATGAATGTTCTTTGCACATAAGCGTATTTGCACAGTGACATATTTTGAGGCATTGACAGTTTTTACATTGTTTTTTTTTCCCTTCCCTATGTAACTAAAGTTATTTTTGAGGGTTTAATGTTTACAGTGGAAACAGGAACATGGGCTTATGAATACATGAATCCCTTTGGATAATTGCGGGCACAATATTTACAAGGTTCACATAGGGGCAGTACCTCGATTGCTCTATTTCGGATATAGAATATACGCATAATTTAGGCATTTGAGCAGAAGTAAACAAATGTGCATAAAAGTGCATACATGTTTTTATAAATTTGTATTGTTATATGTCGGGAATAAGGACTTTTTGCCACATGTGATATAATGGTTTAAATATTGTATAAGTACCGTTACAAAATGGCGCCCGCATTGTGATCCCTATAGTAGCCCATGTACTCAGGTAGTCCTTCCACTCTTTTCATTACTATTGAATCTTGGCGCCAAAGTGTGATTTTAAAATGAGTGTACGTCGTATGTCGATTATCAGTGAGCAAGGGCACGGACGTGCCCGAAACGCGTCTGATGACATTCTTTTACCCACATGTTGTGAAATAAAATACAAAAAACACAGTTGATGGACAGAATGTAGAACAATGTCATACATTCACCCCAGTACAAGGATCTGGGCCTAAATCCATCATTTTTTTGCACTCCACACCACCCTGGGTTAGACACTGGCTATGTGTAAATCAGCTCTGACCCTGTGCCTCATGGGAACAGTCCAGTCCGAACTACCAAGCCATGTCTTTCCCAGACCGGAATCAAGCATCCAAGGACCGGTTTATGGCTATCAGCCTTCATCAGCCTGGATAGCTTGACTCCAATGGTGTGGAGAGCCTGGGACTCACGTCTGAGCATCCCCAGCACACTCGGGGTGAAAATTGCAAAAAACACAGTGGATGGACAGAATGTAGAACAATGTCATACATTCACCCCAGTACAAGGATCTGGGCCTAAATCCATCGTTTTTTTGCACTCCACACCACCCTGGGTTAGACACTGGCTATATGTAAATCAGCTCTGACCCTGTGCCTCATGGGAACAGTCCAGTCCGAACTACCAAGCCATGTCTTTCCCAGACCGGAATCAAGCATCCAAGGACGGGTCTGGCTATCAGCCTTCATCAGCCTGGATAGCTTGACTCCAATGGTGTGGAGAGCCTGGGACTCAAGTCTGAGCATCCCCAGCACACTCGGGGTGAAAATTGCAAAAAACACAGTTGATGGACAGAATGTAGAACAATGTCATACATTCACCCCAGTACAAGGATCTGGGCCTAAATCCATCATTTTTTTGCACTCCACACCACCCTGGGTTAGACACTGGCTATATGTAAATCAGCTCTGACCCTGTGCCTCATGGGAACAGTCCAGTCCGAACTACCAAGCCATGTCTTTCCCAGACCGGAATCAAGCATCCAAGGACCGGTTTCTGGCTATCAGCCTTCATCAGCCTGGATAGCTTGACTCCAATGGTGTGGAGAGCCTGGGACTCACGTCTGAGCATCCCCAGCACACTCGGGGTGAAAATTGCAAAAAACACAGTTGATGGACAGAATGTAGAACAATGTCATACATTCACCCCAGTACAAGGATATGGGCCTAAATCCATCATTTTTTTGCACTCCACACCACCCTGGGTTAGACACTGGCTATATGTAAATCAGCTCTGACCCTGTGCCTCATGGGAACAGTCCAGTCCGAACTACCAAGCCATGTCTTTCTCAGACCGGAATCAAGCAACCAAGGACCGGTTTCTGGCTATCAGCCTTCCTCAGCCTGGATAGCTTGACTCCAATGGTGTGGAGAGCCTGGGACTCACGTCTGAGCATCCCCAGCACACTTGGGGTGAAAATTGCAAAAAACACAGTTGATGGACAGAATGTAGAACAATGTCATACATTCACCCCAGTACAAGGATCTGGGCCTAAATCCATCATTTGTTTGCACTCCACACCACCCTGGGTTAGACACTGGCTATATGTAAATCAGCTCTGACCCTGTGCCTCATGGGAACAGTCCAGTCCGAACTACCAAGCCATGTCTTTCCCAGACCGGAATCAAGCATCCAAGGACCGGTTTCTGGCTATCAGCCTTCATCAGCCTGGATAGCTTGACTCCAATGGTGTGGAGAGCCTGGGACTCAAGTCTGAGCATCCCCAGCACACTCGGGGTGAAAATTGCAAAAAACACAGTTCGGACTGGACTGTTCCCATGAGGCACAGGGTCAGAGCTGATTTGCATATAGCCAGTGTCTAACACTGGGTGGTGTGGAGTGCAAAAAAACGATGGATTTAGGGCCAGATCCTTGCACTGGGGTGAATGTATGACATTGTTCTACATTCTGTCCATCAACTGTATTTTTTGCAATTTCACCCCGAGTGTGCTGGGGATGCTCAGACGTGAGTCCCAGGCTCTCCACACCACTGGAGTCAAGCTATCCAGGCTGATGAAGGCTGATAGCCAGAAACCGGTCCTTGTATGCTTGATTCCGGTCTGGGAAAGACATGGCTTGGTAGTTCGGACTGGCCACTACCAAGGCCACAACTCGGGCATAGAGATATCTTTCTTCCAGCGGACATTCTATGATGATTTCATGACATGTTTCAACCTATTGCTGTTCTCGTTCACATGAATAATTACAGTGGTCAGTTGCATCAAACAGTGACTCAGTTCGATCTTAAAGTCACAGATTGTACCATTGGTCCTAATATTATGCTAGTGCTATGCTTAAGTACAATCAAGGGCGTTGTAGGAAGGGGCAGGGTGAAAAAAGGGTGGTAGCTTGGACTTATAGCACTCAAACTAAAATGGTACAATGCTGCTCAAATGTCAGCAAACATGTGCATTATATTATACCTTATCCATCCTGAAGAACGACAATCCATTGGCTTTACATCTAATTTCCTTAATACTCAGTACTTTAAACTTAAAGTTATTTTTCAGAACATACTTTTCCTCACAAAGGAACCATGTCATATTTGCATATACAGATGTAATATCCTAGGGAGACACCAATCGTCCACTATACTATCACCTTATGTAAGATGCACTCATCACATATTGTCTCTTAATGAGGCCTATTTTGGACTGGTTGTCTACACAAATTGTCACTGTCAGATACTCATTGGTCTGCATTTATCCGAGTGACTGGGCCAACTCATCAGCCAGAGAGAAGCCACATGACATGTTGTCAATTACATCATATTGATCATTTATCCTCCAAATCTGTCTCTTATGCCCTTCCACCACTATCATCTCCCCAACCCATTCCTAGTCAAAAAAGATGTATGCAGGTGTCTACCTCCTCAGTATTCACATCTCTGCAAAATCCAGAGATGTTGCAAAACACCCAGTGGTATAGCAGGTGGGGGCAGTCCGCACCGGGCAGCACAAGTTTTGGCAGCAGCGGTCTACCTCCCCGCTCTTACATCCAGCCGTCATGGGGCGGCAAACGCAGGGACCACTACGGGTGTTAAAAGGTCTAGCAATGCCACTGAAAACACCTTCTCCAATGTGTAGCCATCCCAATTATTATGGCAAAATAATGTAGCATAAACAAATATTCTGACAGTTGGAAATCTCAGCCAGAGGTCGTTTTTATTGTTCATGTACTTGCAACTAAATTGTTAGAGAAGAGGGCATGTCCATAAGATGTGAATTATACGGCACATTTTGTGTTAGCGTTACTTCATTATTTTGTCATTCTTAAAGACTCTTAAACACTCTTAAACACATGGCTCTTCTCTCAGTCTTACTAACTGCATTATCTGTTTTCTTACTCTCCATGTCTGTCTGTGCTCCTTGCGCCTTGATGCCCCTTGGGGTTAAGTATGCGCAATACAAGTTCCTCATTCATTCATTCATTGACATATGGTAACACTTTCTGAGAAAGGGTTTCACCTTATGAGTATCAATTTAACACCCACGTCCATCCTGAAGAACGACAATCCATTGGTTTTACATCTGATTTCCTTAATACTCATTACTTTAAATTTAAAGTTCTTTTTCAGAACATACTTTCCCTCACAAAGGAACCATGTCATATTTGCATATACAGATGTAATGTCCTAGGGAGACAACAATCGTCCACTATACTATCACCTTATGTAAGATGCACTCATCACATATTGTATCGTAATGAGGCCTATGTTGGACTGGTTGTCTACACAAATTGTCACTGTCAGGTACTCATTGGTATGTATTTATCCCAGTGATTGGGCCAACTCATCAGTCAGAGAGAAGCCACATGACATGTTGTCATATACATCAGATTGATCATTTATCCTCCAAATCTGTCTCTTATGCCCGTCCACCACTATCATCTCCCCAACCCATTCCTAGTCAGAAAAGATGTTTGCAGTCGTCTACCTCCTCAGTATTCACATCTCTGCAAAAGCCAGAGATGTTGCAAAACACCCAGTGGTGTAGCAGGTGGGGGCAGTCCGCCCCGGGCAGCACGAGTTTTGGCAGCAGCGGTCTACCTCCCCGCTATTACCTCCAGCCGTCGCGGGGCGGCAAACGCAGGGACCACTATGGGTGTCAAAGGGTCTACCTATGCCACTGAAAACACCTTCTTCAATGTGTAGTCATCCCAACTATTATGGCAAAATAATGTAGCATAAACAAATCTTCTGACAGTTGGAAATCTCACCCAGAGGTAATTTTTATTGTTTATGTACTTGCAACTAAATTGTTAGAGGAGAGGGCATGTCCATAAGATGTGAATTATACGGCACATATTGTGTTAGCGTTACTTCATTATTTTGTCATTCTTATATATGGTAACACTTTCTGGGAAAGGGTTTCACCTTATGAGTATCAGTTTAACACCCAGGTCCATCCTGAAGAACGACAATCCATTGGTTTTACATCTGATTTCCTTAATACTCATTACTTTAAACTTAAAGTTATTTTTCAGAACATACTTTTCCTCACAAAGGAACCATGTCATATTTGCATATACAGATGTAATGTCCTAGGGAGACATCAATCGTCCACTATACTATCACCTTATGTAAGATGCACTCATCACATATTGTCTGGTAATGAGGCCTATTTTGGACTGGTTGTCTACACAAATTGTCACTGTCAGATACTCATTGGTCTGCATTTATCCCAGTGATTGGGCCAAGTCATCAGTCAGAGAGAAGCCACATGACATGTTGTCAAATACATCAGATTGATCATTTATCCTCCAAATCTGTCTCTTATGCCCTTCCACCACTATCATCTCCCCAACCCATTCCTAGTCAGAAAAGATGTATGCAGTTGTCTACCTCCTCAGTATTCACATCTCACCAAAAGCCAAAGATGTTGCAAAACACCTAGTGGTGTAGCAGGTGGGGGCAGTCTGCCCCGGGCAGCACGAGTTTTGGCAGCAGCGGTCTACCTCCCCGCTCTTACCTCCAGCCATCGCGGGGTGGCAAACGCAGGGACCACTACGGGTGTCAAAAGGTCTAGCTATGCCACTGAAAACACCTTCTCAAATATGTAGTCATCCTAACTATTACGGCAAAATAATGTAGCATAAACAAATCTTCCGACAGTTGGAAATCTCAGCCAGAGGTCGTTTTTATTGTTTATGTACTTGCAACTAAATTGTTAGAGGAGAGGGTATGTCCATAAGATGTGAATTATACGGCACATTTTGTGTTAGCGTTACTTGATTATTTTGTCATTCTTACATATGGTAACACTTTCTGGAAAAGAGTATCAGTTTAACACCCAAATAAACCAATAAGCATCTGAAAGGTGACCAGGCAATCTTTGCGAAAGACCTTCCACTGTATAGAAATATGTGGCATCGTGTTTTTAATAACTTCTGATCTGTTTGAGATAGAAACAATTTTTGTGTTAAAAGGTTCAGATTATACAGAAGAGGAAGGAATCTGTGGCAAAAGTGCCAAACCCATAATTGTGCGAAACATGCAGCAGCCGCAGAATTGCATTATTCCTGTTGCCAAGGTTTAAATCTTGGTTCCCTTAAACTTCCTCCCTGACAGAGAAGGCTGGTGGACCATTTTTCATTAATAAAGTCTTGTAGGTTCTTTTCCTGCGTCTTGTTCTAAGAACCATTACTGTGGTGTTACAGGATTTTGACACAATTGTTCTATAAAGCCCTGATACTACTCTCTTATATTGTCCCCTTGTATCTACCTGTACCAAAATTGGCGAAGAGGGTGGAATATAAGGAGGGGGTCCTAGTACCACTTGGATACTATTTATATACTGTAAGCCATTCCATTTTTAGGTCTGGCCTAAGACAGAGCAAACGTGCTCAAGCTAGGAAGAGAAATTGTATACTACCAGGGGCATAGGCCAGTTTTTTAGCTCATCGTCACTTGTATTTGCTGCCTCCTAATTGGCCAGGGTATGCTGGCTTACTTTCTCTTCCTTCGTCTGAAGCATGGACCAAGTACTGATTGCTTCATCTTGATTAGTGCCCTTGCACTGCTCGCGCTCTGATTGAGGTGCTATTTTTCTTTCTTTTCCCATTTCGTCCTTGTCTTCATTGCTTATTCCCTCCCACCCTCATTGTCTGTTTTGCCTTTTCCCTCCCATCACCAGTTGTCTGTGTTGCTTCGTCCCCTCCAACCACCATTGTCCTTGTTGCTTCTTCCCCCTCACACCACCTATTGTCCATGTTGCTTCTTCCTCTCCTGCTACCCCATTGTTTGTGTTTGCTCCTACCCCTCCCTTCCCCCTTGTCTGTGTTGATTGTATCGCCTCCCATCCCCGTTGGCTGTGTTGCTTCTTCCTCTCCCACACCCGCTGTTGCCCATGTTGCTTCTCCCCTTCCAAACCTAGTTGCCATGTTGCTTCTTACTTTATTCCACTCCCTTGTCCATGTTACTTCGTAGCCTTCCAACCACCCCTGTCAATGTTGCTTCTTCCCCTCAGACTACACCATTTCTGTATTGCTCTTTTCCCTCCCACACCCATTATGCATGTTGCTTCTTCCCTCCCAGCCTCATCCTACTGCTATTTGTGCTGCCCTCCCTCCCACCATAAAAAAGAACTATGACACATCCAGTGTTGGCTGTGTCTTAGTGCTTTTTTTACTATCCCATTGCCAGTTGCCTCCCACCCTCTCTCCTGTTGTTTATCCATTGTCGTTGTCCATGCCCAAACCCACTCGCCACAAAAAAAAGCGTCCATGATGTGGCAAGCGCTGGCCATGTGATAGCTTCTCGTATGAACATTTAACCATGCTGCACACCAGTCAAGCTGCTCTTCAACATGGCTAAAAGAAATTGGCAAAGCCAATCACTCTTGCACAGGCTCTCGCACAATGCTTGATGGAGGAACTGTAGCACAAACTCTATTTGGTGCTCAGAAAATAATTTGAACACCCATCAGTCACAAAGTCTTCAGTCTTTTGAGTACCTATCCCAGAGCAATCATCCTAATCAAAGGGAGACCCACCCCAATCTGAAGCCCTACATTCCTCAAGACAGGTGGTTCCAAATGCAAGTGTGAGCATATTTTAGTGGGACTTTGTGTTGTTCTCTATGCTTGTCGTGTAGTGACTGTAATAAGATTGAGAGCTCCTGTGGTCTTGCTACCTACACTGTTGAGCACATTGGATTATTTTAGTGCTGGGAGAATCGTTTTTTTTTATCTCTGCCTACGCCGGTGGATTATCCAGTGTGCTAAACATGTTTACAAGGGGTGTGAGTCTTTGTGCTTGATGAGAAGTCCATTATCATGTGGTAGCTAAGAGGATGGGACTGAGAAGTTGTGGAGAACATTATTCAGATCGCGAAATAGTCACTGAATGCCCCTTGGTGTCATTATATCATAATACCCTCCACGACTATAGATTGTCTTATGGCTGCAACTAGAAGTTCAATCACAAGCAAAAATAAGGGAGGTGAAAGTGTGCAATGTCTTCTCATACTTTGTTCTATTTTGAATGCTTCAGATAGGAACCATCCAGTTGTTCTTTCTGCAGGATTTGT
The DNA here is from genome assembly GCF_964261635.1 of Lissotriton helveticus. Classification (NCBI taxonomy): domain Eukaryota; kingdom Metazoa; phylum Chordata; class Amphibia; order Caudata; family Salamandridae; genus Lissotriton; species Lissotriton helveticus. The sequence goes on along the minus strand of NC_136068.1, from coordinate 266,659,693 downwards.
TTGAAGTAATTTAAAGACAGAACCTATACTTACCCTCTCCATGGTGTGGAACAAGCAACTCCACTCATCATTTTCCCAAACAAAATCTGTATCCAAGGAAAGCGCAATTTTCTCATCTTGGTCACTACATACATGCTACAGTATGTTAAAACCTGAGTCGGGTCGGGGACAATCGATATTTGCCCGGCGGTATTTCCTCTGTGACCCTCTAGTTATTTAATCAATGAAGAGGCAGGCGCTGGAGACTGGAAAGCAGGAAACAAGGTTTTTATTCTCTCCGGAGGAGAAAACAACGAAACGGACAGAAGGTATCGTTCTGAGGTGCTCTAGATACATTTCTGAGGCCTGGCCTCTTATACACTGTTTTACGACTTTATTGTAGATTACACATTCATGTTAAAGCTTTGATGTATGGAAAAGACATTCCCGGAAATCCCCTTTGGGCCCGTTCCCACACACATTTACAGTTGAAGTCCCCACCCTAGTCACAACAGGTGATGAGTATCACGCAGCTGGATATTCCGCCGATTCACGGAATGTGGGGGGTTTGATCGGATCTCATGGAGTGGGGGCTTTGATCAACCCGGGGATCCTTTGATGGGGGAAGCTTTCTATTGTACGGGGAGGGGCAAGGAATGGTATCGGCAGAGCTGGGTGTCGGCCTGGGAACGGGGAAGACAAAACGGGCACACGGGGAAAAAGGGGGTTTGCATCTAAGGGCCGGAGATCATGAAAGGGAAGCAGGGAGGTGTCGCGCTGGGAACAGGATGAGGGCCTGGGGCAGAGCAGCGCCGAAGAGGGGTTTATGACTCAAGGCAGGTGCAAGCAGGGGGTGGTCAGCGTGCAGGCTTAGTGAAGGCGAAGGGCTATGCCAGGGGCCAGCGGCATGCAAAAGGGTTCGTTCTGATCGGGGCATCTTAAAAAAATGGCGGGCGCGCACGACAAAATTGTGGCATCAGGGGAAGAGGCAAGATGGCGCAGATAATGTTCACCAAAACGTACTAATTTTCAACAGTCCTCCCTTTAACATATTCAAGACATCTTGCTGGTTCATTTTCTACTCGGTTCTATTGTGGTGGGCATGAGAAAGAAAACGATAGGAACCCTAGATGAAAAGAGTTGTAAACAATACATTTTAACATTTCTAGTTTCTAGGAGGTGGGCCTATTTGATAAACTTTGATAAACTTGTTCAGCAGGAAAGTCATAGGAATGCAATACAAAAACGATTCTGTAGCGAGAGCGGCAAGTATATTCCATACTGGCAGGTTATTACATATATATCAGGTTCGGATTGGAGCATGATCAATACAATGGCGGCTGGGAGAGAAATGAGGTCTAGCAGAAACGGCGATTGGGGATGTCAAGTGTTCGAAGTTTAACGAGTTCTCATCATTCTTTGTTGCCTTTCGTTGGCGCTGTTGAGCACCGGCGGTGGAGCTACAAGTCCAGCTCTGTTCTAAGTTCTGCGTTGCAGGGCACGACCCTTTCCTCGCGTTTCTGGTCGGAAAGGTCCTTTTCGCCCTGTGTCCTTTGAGGTGATTGTCAGAAAGTTCGGATGGAAGAGGAGCGTACAAAACAGTCCATAGGGTAGGTCAGAGGAAAAGGGGGATGGAGCAAGGCCAAATTAGGAACAAACTAGGGGAACGAGAGACTTCAAATAGGCGGGCGTGTGACCGAATTCAGAGTGCGGGGACATGTCGACAGACACTGGACATCGAGCAGGGGCATCAGGTCGACCCTTTCTTCTCATGTTGTCGAAAACAGTGCCTCGCCCTGCAGCTCTTTTCTGTCGTGGTCTCGCCTTGGCTAATGTCGCAGGTGTTCCTTAGTCTGTAGTCAGGCCTCGTGCTCCCACATCCGGTCCTTCTCTCCTCCAACAGCAGTACCCTTAAACAAGTTTGAAAAGACAGTCTTTAGAGAATTTGCAGATGAAGATAATCAAAAAGTCTATTTCTCTCCCAGCTTCAGGCAAAGAATGAAAAAATGCCCGTTATATTAGTGTTCACAACTGGCATATGAATGACCGGTGACGGGCCTGTTGGATTTACTATGACTTTCCTTTACAATTATTTATTACAGTCACGACAGTTCATCTGATAGTGACCCACCTTCGTGAGACGAACCTGGCAAAGATATGCCGTTCTCTAGAGTTTTACATTTACAAAGGGTACTGCGAGTCGTCAACATGGTACTACACAGGTATTTTGCTGAGAGACGAACATGGCTAAACATTTCCTTTCTATCGATGCATCCTGCCTTTCAACTACTACGGGGTTCATTTCGATGATTTCTTTACCTTGGACTAGTCTGTTAACCTTGTAAAACATCATTCTGGATCCTACGTAACCTTTTACAGCCCGATTACTTAATTAGGAAGGACAGGGGTTTTATGGGGAACAACCAGGGACATAGGAAACTTGTGGTAAGGGCATAAATCGACCCATCTCTCACAACCGGAAATGAGGGGTAGTTTCATAATTCCAGTTTTTGGGCGGCTGATACAGGGGAGGTAACAGGGGTGATCATTTTCTGGTTTGGGTATTGCGACAATTCGGGGAGGGGAGGGTCGCGTATTCTGAGGTCCTTGTTTTATACCATAGGAGCCGTCGACATGTAGTTCCCTTATTTCGGGCCAGATTAGGGAACCTCTGTCGTCTTACCTGTCCTTTCCCTTACGGCCCAACCTCGGTTCATTGGCTTCTAGCGGAAAAGGAGAGGTAATGACGCGGCCTCAGGGTGATTGTATTAAAGACAAGTTTTTGTGCAAATACTGACGGTATTTGAAGCCAATTAGGTGGTGTGCTAGGGGTGGCAGTCTGCCAATTTCGGGGCTAATCACTCGGAAGAGTGGGAGTGCAAAAATAAAGGGAGAGAGAGAGAGAGAGAGAGAGAGAGAGAGAGAGAGAGAGAGAGAGAGAGAGAGAGAGAGAGAGAGAGAGAGAGAGAGAGAGAGAGAGAGAGCGCAACGGCAGGCTAAATAGTACACGTGCAACAGAGAGGGTGGCAGTGTATTCAAGAAAGGCTATTTAGTGCATTACACAGTAAAGGGCATTCACGGGTCTGCGTTAGAATCTTGTAATCATGCAGTTTGAGCATTAGACAGGGTAGAGGGGACGTGCCTTGAGAAAAAGGAGAGAAGAAAGGAGGTACCATTTTGTCGCACTTCTCGCATTCTCGGTCCTTCGACCAGTTGGGTCGACGCCTCAGTCACACACACACATTCCCTCATAGTTTCGCATCATACGTGACATGGGTTCATTCGTCCAGTCTGGTTTAAGGGTGATCACTTTTTATCAGGTTGTGCTAATTTTCCAGGTTTGTTCGATACATGAGTAGTTTGCAGGCGTGCTTAGACACCACCTTGCGGCGCTAGTCCGCTTCGTGTATTAGACATGGCAAGGCTTCAGATCTTCGCCACACCTCGGCTGTAATTTCTGATGTAACCTGCAGAGGGAGGAAAAAAAGGGGGTGGGGGAGACAGCATTCGCGCATATTCAAACACATGGATTCATAAGTCCTTTACTTACCTCTTACTCGTCTTTCCTCCTCGGGGCAGGGTCCCCGGGGATATGGTTTCTGGAGTCGAGGGGGGGTAGTGTGTCCATATAGGTCGTGTGCGGGGAAACGTAAAAAGGAAACCAGAGGTGCTTAGTGCGAGGTATCTAGTCAAAGGATGTATCTCACTATCGGGATCCTTAAACCTCTTTCAACGCTGTGGCGTTCTAAGGTTCTTCGGTTCTTGGGTCGGCTCCGTTCCCTGATACTTTGGAACGTTGTACTTTATCACATTTACATTATTTCATTTCACCCTCCTTTTACATTCCCTCATTTACACCGTTCGTTTTACCCATCCTTGGAAGTCAAGGTCTTCCTCTACGCGAGAGTTCATGAGTCAGTCGCGTACTTTGAAGGCGGAGTGTCGTGTTGTCGATCCGATCCGTCCTCCAGGGCTGGGCAACCATCTTCTTTTAACCTTAAAGAGAGAGCAGAGTAGGGTGCACAGAAAAGAACTTTCCCACCGATCCCACATTTTTTTTAAAATAAAGCATGCAATACCCGTCGATAGTTTCAAAAACTTTATTTTGCAAAATCATTTCAGCATGAGGATTATGAGGGTGCGGTCGTATTTGGCCGGTCGTGGCAATGGCTAAAGTGCGTACAGTGGGGGGGTGTCGTTTGCAGCAATAAAAACATCGGAAAGTTTTACTCCTAATTTGTAAGAGACTAAAACGTCTATTAATTGGCTGGGGGTTCGGGGGCATTTATTTTCATAATTTAGAAGCATAATCATAATAGTGGTAATCAGATTTCCTATATGCATACCGTACGTGTGCGTCGTAAATGAGGTTTACATCAGTTATAAAAATATAATACACTGTACATTTGTAATCAACATTTGTAACGGGGATCCTTTCATACTGTTCGTCGAGTGAGTTCTCCTTGTCTTTTCTAGCCAAGTGTACAAAGGATCATATAAAATCTCAGAACATCAAGTTTATATTAGTGCGAAGGAACACCACGAGGTGTTCGTAAGTTCCGATTGATACCAGCGCCATTTTGGGCGGGGCCGGCTCAGTCCGGAAGCAGCATCAGGGGGAAATGTTTCCCATTACTGGCAGTTTGGACCAGAGTCCTTTTCGGCAGTTCTAGAATTCATGCTAACAGAAGGAGTGGCAGTGTCATGTTTGTTTCGTTGGCGATCAAGGCAGCCGTCCCTTACCGGAAGCCTGCAAAGGCCGAAGGTTCCGCCGGGGACCTTTGTAGGATCTTCAAGGCTGCGGAGATGCTGTCGGAGATGGGGGCTCGTGCTCCAGGGGGCAAATGTTCGAGTTATATTGCTGGTCAAAGTTACTCTAGTGGCCGGGGCCCGCCTTCCAGCGGACCCAGACGCCATTTTGAGGCCCTACAGGGGCCACTCTCGTCGAGTTTGCAAGAGTGGGAGAGATCCTTCGGAGTGAACGGAAGAGGTCCCTGTTGTGTGAAAGCGGGACGTTCAGCTGGGGTGCAGCTGTGATGCCCCCTCCTGGGGGGGCGAGGGAGACTCGTTCGCATCGTCTCCTTCTCCCGGTGCACTCCATGCCGCTCCTTTTCATCGCCCCGCATGAAGGTCTCTCCACATCCGGTGTCTCCCAAGTCCTGTGCTCAGTGCTGTGGGAGTATGGCCACCTGTGGCGCGCATTCGGCGCGGCACGAGTATCAGTGCAGTCATTGCAGGTTCGGTGTTCCGAAAATATGGCCACCATTGCACGTTCGGTGCTGCGCAAGTACTGGGGTGCCACCATGGTGTGTTCGGTGCTGTGGAAGTATTGGCACCATCGCCTGACTGGGGGTGGTCGGCGTCGGGCCGGGGGCTGGGAGACCTCCTATCGGTGGAGGTGGGAGAGGCTCGTCCGCGTCGCCTCTCCCTCCCAGCCCAACTTGGACAAATTGTTGTGGAGGTACGTGCAGGACATCCCGCCGTCCAGAGCTGCTGCGGCTGTTACGGAAGAGAAAAGGAAAAAAGGGTGCCTCGTTCTCCTCTGGACATGTGGCGGGACTACTTAAGTCTATCCAGGCCCGTTGCGGCTGGCTGAGGAGACATGTGGCGGGACTACCTACAACTGCCCCGGCTGCTGGCTCCTGCCTCTCCTCCGGCTCCCCCATACGTTAAGATTTCCTGACCAAGAGTTGGCGGCCGGGCCCGCCTTATATGGGTTGCCGTTGGTTGGGCGTAGCCGTAACCCTGTCCTACTTTGGAAGGTTCCAGAATGGGGGGGGGGGCGAATGTTCTGTTTGACTTTCATTTTCTACAGTTTACCGTTATTATTCCTTGTTTGTTGTGTTAAATTAAAAGTTCAAGTTCATTAATGGTCTACGGTTTTTGTTTCACCATTTCTTTCTTTTCAGGTTGCTTTTATGCTAAGTTTCTGCTAACAGAGGTTGAGTAACACGGGAACACGTGTAGAGGGATGACGCAGATTTGTACATTACATACACACAAACTCAGACGGGGGACAGTACAAGTACGACATACAAAGACCCAAGACGAATATAAAACAGTTATTGGTCATAATTATCTCTTTCCGTCTGTGAATTTGAAACGAGGCTGGGTTCCCATCTTGACGTTGCCCGACCTAGGAGAACTTGAGCATGCCGCTGAAATTGTCCTGGCGAAATCTGTGCCATCGGGCATAATCAAACGTGGTGGTTCTGTCTGGTCTGTCTATGTAAGTCGGGTTCTTCTTTGTCTCGCGCTTTTTCTTGTACTGCCGGTCTGTCGTTCCTGTCGGCCCCTTGCCTTTACTCACGCTCAGTAGAGTCGGGCATTGGGCTTTCCAGTGTCCGACATACCTACAAAAAGCGCATTGGGCTGGCCCTAAGTCTGGTCGTCTTTTGCATAGTGTCGGGGGATAAGTTGTGGGTAGCGATGTCCTGGGGTTGTCCTGTCGGTATATTTCTCTACTTGGTTTGTCCTCGTCTTTTCTCTGTCGTTGCATAGCCTCTCTGCGCCACATACCGAGACTGTCGAGCATAATTGGCGTTGTCTTATTATTTCGAAGGGCTATTTCTAACGTTTCTATTTTATCAAGGTCAAAGGATCCTGCCAGTGGCCACTGTTTGTTTTGACTATCTTCGGTATACCTGTGCCACAATTTATTATAGGCTATGGTGACTAATCCATAGTTTATGAACATGTCCTTATTAGGGGTGCCTTCTAGTGGAGCTATATGGTCCACCTCTAATACACGGTCCGGGCTAAACAGGCTATTAATCAGTGGGGAGAAGACAGACATGACGGCTCGTAACGAGGGACTAAAAAGTCAGCACTGCCTATCTTATCACTAGGTGCAAAGACTGGACAGAATATTTCTATTCAACGTTGTTTGCAGGCAGTGAATACCTCATGGATCAAAAATAATAAAAAGACCAATAAATAACAATGGGGAGAATGAGTAGGTCCGCAAAGATCTGCGTTACCTACCCTTTTCACTATCTGCAAAAAGGGTGGTCTCTTCCCTGTTTGCAGACAGGGAATCTCCAGGAAACAATAGTTTTGCGAACAACAGTTCAGTTTCAAGTAATTATTGAGTGGGGGAGAAAAAATAAGCACGGCTGCTGCCCTACCTATCCTCCACTGCTTGCAAAGAGAGAGCCCGTTGTTTCTCCGTTTGTAGACAGTGAATCTCCAAATAAATAAAAAGAGCAATACTAGTATTTTTAAACAATCAAGCAATCAAGCAATCATTTCGCAACTTGTCGTGATTACACGACCTTACCCGGACCATGTGGACAGTTTCTTGTCTTCCGAATCCAGCGCCCGATCGTCCTCTTTTTCTCGTATTTCTCACGGCACTCCTGATGGTCCCCAGTCAGGACCGTAGATCACTCGAGAGAGGTCTGTTCGGAACTAGTGAAGTTCGGATGATCGGCTGCCAGACGAGGGTCTATTGGGCAAGAGCTCTCCCGATCGTTGCAGTCGTTCACTCTGTCGTCGGGACCTCTCCCACTGGATCCACGAGTCGCTGATGGGCCCCACGCTTGGGACGCCAATTGTTAAAACCTGAGTCGGGTCGGGGACAATCGATATTTGCCCGGCGGTATTTCCTCTGTGACCCTCTAGTTATTTAATCAATGAAGAGGCAGGCGCTGGAGACTGGAAAGCAGGAAACAAGGTTTTTATTCTCTCCGGAGGAGAACACAACGAAACGGACAGAAGGTATCGTTCTGAGGTGCTCTAGATACATTTCTGAGGCCTGGCCTCTTATACACTGTTTTACGACTTTATTGTAGATTACACATTCATGTTAAAGCTTTGATGTATGGAAAAGACATTCCCGGAAATCCCCTTTGGGCCCGTTCCCACACACATTTACAGTTGAAGTCCCCACCCTAGTCACAACAGGTGATGAGTATCACGCAGCTGGATATTCCGCCGATTCACGGAATGTGGGGGGTTTGATCGGATCTCATGGAGTGGGGGCTTTGATCAACCCGGGGATCCTTTGATGGGGGAAGCTTTCTATTGTACGGGGAGGGGCAAGGAATGGTATCGGCAGAGCTGGGTGTCGGCCTGGGAACGGGGAAGACAAAACGGGCACACGGGGAAAAAGGGGGTTTGCATCTAAGGGCCGGAGATCATGAAAGGGAAGCAGGGAGGTGTCGCGCTGGGAACAGGATGAGGGCCTGGGGCAGAGCAGCGCCGAAGAGGGGTTTATGACTCAAGGCAGGTGCAAGCAGGGGGTGGTCAGCGTGCAGGCTTAGTGAAGGCGAAGGGCTATGCCAGGGGCCAGCGGCATGCAAAAGGGTTCGTTCTGATCGGGGCATCTTAAAAAAATGGCGGGCGCGCACGACAAAAGTGTGGCATCAGGGGAAGAGGCAAGATGGCGCAGATAATGTTCACCAAAACGTACTAATTTTCAACAAGTATATGTGAGAGAGTTCTCATAATGTCATTAGAGAAATATTCCACCATAAATCTGACTTGGGAGAAGTGTCTTAAGGTAGATGCCAACTTCCTCAGTCTATTGACCAGAACTTCAGCAAAGAGACAGGGAGTTAACTCCAGCCCAAGTGGGAATCAATCCCAGGTTTTGTAAGTAACATTATGGGGTCCGATTGAATTCAGGACATATGCACCAAAAAAGTAGGTATCTTTTAAGACTTATTTAAAGATTAAGATAAGAATTACCTCTTTTAAGATTAGGATAGCCCTCTGATGGGGATGTAGTGACAGAAGCCAGCCTATCTGCTATCCATGCTCATATACATTGATTTGATTCTAGAAAGGACGAATTCTGCTTGTGCAGTGAAAAAATGCATATAATTCATTACAGGTCTCTCAATATTGTCAGTGAAGGAGTCTTTGTATACTGTATTGTCAAATTGCAATTTAGTTTCTACAACTGTTCTTGCATTGTCTACATTTTCTGCATCATATAACTGAATCCTTTATCATTTTGCCCCTAATGTACATTTTCTCTGTAGCCCAAACTATCACTCTCTCTCTGTCACCCAACATTCTCCCCCTTCCACCTCACCCACCCCCCTCGTCACCCACTTCGTTAGAGCTATTTTCAACTCCCCCTGCACCGCCTCTACTCTGCTCTACTGACCCCTTTCACTAACTTCCGCTTTGTACATTTTCTTTTCTTTTAATTTCTCCTCCTCATTTCAAATTGTATATTTTACTTAAAATGTACTTGCTCTGTTCTTGTGTCATCACTATGTAAAGCGCTCTGATACTCTCGGGTCCAGCAGCTCTATATAAAACTTTTAAAATAAATAAATAAACTGTGTTTTTATTAACAAGACAAGTAAGTGTCAATGGGGAGATTGTAAATTCCTCTTGTCATCTTATAAAATGTATTTACCGTAATTTATTATATTTTAATTATTTAAAGATGTAATTAAAAATTACGCAGTAACATTTTTTTCATAGTCCTATATTTAAAAAATATATTAAATTATTTGATAATAATATTTGTCATAAAAATAAATATATATTTTTTGTTTGTTTAATACACTTTTGAGTGAGTGTTGGGAACGGGTGTGTGTGTGTGTGCATGTATTGTATTGTATTGTAATTGCATTTATATAGCGCTTACTACCTCTGACGAGGAGTCAAAGCGCTTTCTCAGCGAGTAGCACGCTACTCCGGGACCCATAGAGGATTACTGTTGAATTAGTATAGTGAAACATGTAAGTACATTTTAAGTGGTGGTTAGTCAGCTATTTGGATTTGGAATGATAGCAGAAGGATAGAGGAGGACAAAGGTTTGTATTTATATAGCGCGTGTTGACACACGCTATTCAGGAAGCCTACAAAGGATTAGTGGTGAATTAATATGGTGAAATATGAAGTAATTTCAGTGGTGGATATTAGTCAGTTACTTGGAGTGAGGAGGATAGCGGAGGGATAAAAGGGGAAGAAAGATTTGCATTCATATAGCACTTGTTACCCCTGATGGGTGTTGAAGCGCTTTTCTGGTGAGTAGCACGCCACTCTGGAACCCATAAAAGATTACTGTTGAAAATTAGTAGGGTAAAAAATATTAAGTAATTTGAGTAGTGGATATGTTATACAGTTATTTGGGTAGTATATTAGTATAGTTTAATATGGAATTTGAGAAGTCAACATGTTAGTCTGTTAATTTTGATTGAAAAGGATAGTGGAGGGGTAAAAGAGTGAAGTATTTTTTTTTTGTTTAGGTCTTAGCAGTAAGAGGAGGCTTTTGGATGAGTAAAAAGGAGTTTTGGAGGGGAGGACTCAGAGGGAAGAGTTTAGACAGGTTTGTTTTAGGGGATCGGTATAGTAAAAGAGGTGTCAGATGATGCAAGGATGGGTAGAGTAGGAGAGAGTCTAGAAAGGATTATTTTGGCAATCATAGTAGTGGTATGGGGTTTGGGATACATGAGAGAGTGGATGTAGAGGATATATTGATAGATGTATAGGATGAGAGATAGGGTAGTGCATTGGAAGGAGTAGTAGAAGAAGTTTGAGATGAGTCAGAAGGTTGGGCTAGAAGATATATTGAGCGAAGTATAGGCTGAGAAATAGGGTAATGCATTGGAAATGCTAAATTAGAAGAAAGTGATAAATATATAGATCCATAATTACATTGAAAGTATATAGATACATAAAAGAGGTAAGTATATGCAGATTAAAGATATTGATAGAGGCACAGGATGAGAATAGGGTAGTGCATTGGATATGCTTTTTCAGAAGAAAAGTAACAGACACACATATCCAAGTACATGGAAGGTACATAGATGCACAATGGAAGTATGTACATGTAGACCAAAGATGATTTTTATTTATTTATTATTATTATCATTTTTTTTCTCAACAGCATAATTATTTTACATGTTTTTACAAAGAAATATACAAAGATAGGTACATATCTATAGTGAAAACAAATGCTTGTATACAGATGGATATGCTGTAAATTTCGGTTTGCGTATGGTGCTTATGTGGGGAAGAGCCAAATCGTGAGTAGTTTTCTGAAGATAAGGTAGTGTCGGTGGACCTTATGTTGGGGGTAAAGAGTTTCATAGTATGGCTGCTTGAACAGAGAAGGATGTGCCACCCATGGTTTTTTCGTGTATGGTGGGATTTTGAGGCAAGATGCTCCTTTAGAGCGGAGGTTCCTTTGTTGAATGTGTTTGGTGATTTTATTCCTGAAGAAGAGTGGTCCCATTCCATGTATTGCTTTGTGGGTGATACAAAGCAGCATGAACGTGGATCTTCTGGCAACCAGTAACCAATGTAGGGCTTTCAAGGCAGGGGAGATGTGGTCTCGCGGTTTGATATGCAAGAGTAGTCTGGCAGCCGAGTTCTGAATCCGTTGTAGTCTTTTCATGGTCGTTAATGGTGATCCGTGGTAGAGGCTATTGGCGTAATCGAGTTTGGACAGAACAAGGGAGATGGTAGCTTGGACCTTGTGCGGAAATTCCAAATGAGGGAAAATTCGTTGCAGTGTTTTTATAGTAGCAAAGCTTGATCTTGCTAGTTTATCCACTTGGGCATTCATCGACAGCTTGGAGTCCATGGTCATTCCGAGGTTTCTTACTTCCTTCGATACTTTAGACAGTGATCCCAGTTCATCAGGCCATGCGGCAAGCGGGTTGTAATGTTTCCAATCGCCGCACGTGAGTATTTCCGTTTTTGGAGAATTCAATTTGAGATGCTCCAGGTCATCCACTGATCCACGGCTCTGAGACAGCTGAAAATTGGTGATTTTCCAATGTCTTTGGGGCATTCAAAAGAAATATTTGCGTGTCATCTGCATAGTTATAGCACGTGAGGTGAAATTTATTGATCGGTACTGGTAATGACTTCATGTAGATGTTGAAAAGCATGGACGAGATGATAGAACCTTGAGGGACCCTTGCTTTTGTGGAGTATGGTTTGGACGAGAAAGGTGGCGTATGGATGACATTAGTTCTTTTTCGAAGGTAGGACGCGATCCAGTCTAGAGCAGTTCCCTCTATGCCGGCTTCATAGAGTCTTTGTTTCAGAGTGTCATGGTCAACCGTGTCAAAGGCAGCTGAGAGATCCAAGAGGAGTAGTGCAGCAACCCCGTTGCGGTCAACTGTATTCTTTAGATCATCCCAGATGGCAAGGAGGGCAGATGCAGTGCCTCTTCCTGGACGGAATCCTGTTTGGAAGTCTGAAAGTAAGTAATTGTCTTCAATGAATTGTGACATCTGGGCGAACGCTGCTCTTTCTATCAGTTTGCCCAGAAACGGTCCATTTGTAATGGGTCTGTAGTTGTCAGGGTTCAGCGGGTCCAAGTTTGTTTTCTTCAGTAAAGGGCGTATATATGACTTTTTGAGTTCTTCTGGAAATATTCCAGCAGTTACGGAATCGTTGATGATTCTTCTTACCTGAGGGGCAGCAGAGGTTGTTAAAAGAATTGTCTTGAAAGTTTGTGGCGGACAGGGGTCAGAAGGGCTGCCGGCATGTCTGCTTGCTTTCAGTAGGTCCATAAATTCATTGTGTGCGATATGTTGGAAGGAACGGAGAGGCTTGATTAGAGCATTCTTGGATTGTTGTTTTGTACAAGGGTTAGTGCTGGTGCTTTGTTTCTGTTTTAAGTACGATTCCAACGTGTCTGCTTTGTCCTTGTAATTATTTGCCAGTTTGTCTGTGAAATCTTGAGTAAAAGGATGAGTTCCTTCTAGGGAAATTCTTTGCGAAATTCTTTGAGTATTTTATAGAATTCTTTATTTGCACATTTAGCGTTTTGAATTCTGTCTGAATAGTACCTTTTCTTAGCTTTTTTGATAGCCGACTTGTATAATCTGTTAATTTTCTGTAGGTGAAGTTTGTCTTGCTTGGCGTTTGTCTTGAGCCAGGTATGTTGCAGCTTTCTAATTTGTTGTTTTATGTCTTTTATTTCTATGTTTCTCCAAGGCGCTTTTTTTCTTTTGTTCTGTTGTGTGGTTTTGAGTGGTATCAGGATGTCAAAAGATTCCTGTAGCCACTCATATATATTTTGAACAGAATTTATGGTTTCCAGATTTGTACTGGATGTTAGTTGTGTTTCCAAGTGTTACAAATTGAGTTTGCTCCACGGCCGATAGGTGGATGGATGTAAGGTAGTTTTAGGTGAGTCGCTTAGCGTTGTTTTATGTTGGAAGGCAAGCAAGTGGTGGTCTGACCATGTGTCTGGAGTTATAGTTTGAAAGGTAACTAGTTCAGTATTAGCAAAAATGACATCTAGGATATGTCCAGCGGTGTGTGTCGGATTGTAGACAATCTGATGCAGGTTCAGTGCGTCTAGGCCAGTGATTATAGTTTTTGGATGGGTCATATTGGGTTTATCAAACCAAATGTTAAGCTCACCCAGAACACATAGGTTGGAGTGTATTGTTATCAGGTTTGAAACTGTGTCTAGATGTGCGTCTGGGAATGTTGCCTTGCTAGGTGGAGGTCTATAAAGGAGCAGGAAGTTACAGATGGAAAAGTAATTGTGGTGTCCTCCTCTTCTCTGTGCTGGCCAGCCATGAACAGGGAAGGGAATAATGAATACACCGGATGAAGAACTTACAGGACAGACACATTTAGTGTTACACCTGTGGCAGTCCAACCGTTTTGCAGACTTCATAATGACAACTAGTAATGTTCTAGATCACTGCACACTTTCCCTTATGATTGCAATAACACTTGTTGTTATCAAATACTGATATAAATGTTGCCAAGATAAGAAGATATAGAAATAAGAATACTAAATCTACACTTCCTTATATATACCTTGCCTACCTGTTGATAGTTGATATCCTGGATATATTATTGCAGGTCAACAAAACAGAACTCAATATTTTGACATACAACCTGGTAATCTGGCTGATGCACAACTGCAACAGCAGAGGTGGCACCTTCAAAACCCCTGCTGTGGCCAGCAGATCAAATGTATAGTTTGTCTTCATAAATGTAGTGTTTTTCCCCTGAAGCAGCTATGCCTCCATAGTGGCTGTTACTTCAGGGGAGATTACAATAACTGGAGTCCCGCTGATCTCTCATCACTTATGGTTACTCTGAATAAAGACCCCAAAAGCGGGGTCTTTCAACAGAAAACCATAACTAACATGGTGGAAAATTTCTCTCAGTGCATAGAGGACGTTCCTGGACTTTTTCTGGTTGAGACTGCCATGATTGACATAGCCGGCACATCAAACTAGAAGGGAATAGCAACAGATAGGCTGCCTTAAATAGGGATATATAATCAATGCTTTTTCACTAGTGTCACATCCATGTAATGTTTTTCCTGCAAGAGGAGCAGACATTGGAATTTATGTGGGTGAAGGGCCTTCATCTCACCTAGTCTTTCTTCTCAGTTTTCTACCCTTTGGTATCCTACAAGGAGCCCATTGCTGGAGGGGTGCCCTCCACTCTTAGTGGAGTGAGAGTAAGGGCTTATGTCTACTTTAGGAGCTTGTGGCTGAGGGCATGACCTCTTTGTGCCTCCACTGCTACCATGACAAAATATATTTTCCCTCCCTGCCCTGTATATTTTTGATGGACAAATTCATGTGCTAAGATTCATTGGGAATTCTGTTAGTATATTGAGTTTTGTCCTTTGGCCATGGAGGAACTCAAGCAACTAATGCCGGCATAACAAACTATTTGCTTTTCCTGGGACTCCGAGAGTGGTAATGGTGTCCATGGTCTGGTGTGAGGAAGGCCTTTAGTTTAGCATCCCTCTACTCTGTCACCGAGTGCTCTACTCGCAAACAGCTCTTTGAAGTATGTGTAGTAGTCCTACAGTTGTACTGCTCACACACCGCAAAATGCTATTTACAAGCTCATGGGCAGTGCCCTCAACCTCTCCCACGTGTTCTATTCAGATTTCTCTGCCATGTGTGCAGAGATCTCCATATGTATACTTTTAAGTAGTAAATGTAGAAGCAAACTGTGTGAGTGGCTGGAAATGGTAAAGTACTAACTTACTAAATGGGAGGGATTATGGGGGAGTAAGAAGGGATTTAGGAAGGGACATGAACCCACAAAATATTAAGCCAACTGCTATTCACAAACTGCACTTCTAAAGTGATTAGAGACAAAAAAAAGACCCAAAACAATAGTAAATGTTCTTGTCATGACCATCACCAGTGACTCAAGGACTACTACTATTAGTCATTTCATACACCCTTGTTGTGTATGCCCCTGTAAGAGATGTGGCAAAATCCATGAACCATCAGCGTTGGCCAAGTACTGGTGGCATTGCTCTTGGCCATTCCGTTCTGTTAATGACTTTTAGCCTGAGGTCTGTGATATGCCTAACCTGCATTGCCATGTGTTCTATTGTTATGTTTTTTGATTTTATATAGGATTTCATAGCCTTTGTTTTGATGTCCAAAGAGCAAGACCTGGTAGATTCCAGTATAACATTTAGTGAAAGGGATTCTAGTAGGATGCAGACATTTTACACTCTCTTTACACTTATCACATGTTGTTACATTATAGGGAATAGTAGCATTACAATCTATTTGGGACTCTACCAAGACGGTTCAGGTAATTATCAGAGAGAGGGAAGACTAAAGATAATAGAAAGAGAGGTTAGAAGCAGCAATTATAAATCTGTTGTTTTCCTTTTCAGGTCTCCCTTCCATGCAGTTCCTTTCCCAACAGCCTCTCCCTTGCCTGGCCACTCCAACAGTCTGCGCTATAACAGCATTCAGGCTTGGAGGTGCCTGGAGCTGGAGCTTTCTGGCATGACGAATCGTAGTTGTGACAGTTCTCCAGCTCAACTTTGGAATAAGTCCAGGACCACACATGACCACTCATAGGTACTGCAACACACTCCCAAAGAAGACAAAAGAGGCAGGGACTTTTGATTGCACCCCATTGGAATTCTTGTTAAAAAATAAAATGATTTTCAATTTAAAATTACATATATTTTTTTCAAGCATTAAAATCTATATTGAATTTAAAATTACTTTTAATTAACTAAATGAAATAAATTAATATGTAACTTTTTTTAATAATTAAAAATGTCAATATTTCATACAAATTTCAAATTGTAGAAAAACAAATATGTTTTAACAAAATGTACTAAACAGTAAATAAATATTAAAATATTAATGAGGCTGGAAATTATTTTAAAATATATTTTGTGATTAAAATGAAATATTATATATATTTAATAATGTATTAAACATTTAAGATGATGAGACAATATGCCGAAACGTTTTATTTTTCTAGTTATATGTTAATAATAGTTTAAATGTAATGTACATATTTAGTTTACATTGAAATGTGTTTCATAATGCTTCAATATTTTGCCATAGGGAGATTTCCGTCCTGGTGGGTGTGACATCTGCTTATGTGTGAAAATTAAGTAGTGAGTTTATATATTTGTAAATTCTGGTGTAGGGAGCTCCACCAGGGAGCATAGACATGTATCACGCTTGGCGTCCTATATTTTTGGAGCCTTTAGATACTGCATGTTTGACCTGTCCGTCACGAATGCGGACCGGAAGCCTACCACCCTGTTTGCCGCCTGAGGACCCCCATTTACGGTGCTGCTTGAAATATAGCCTGCGATTGTAGAGCCTTATTGGATTATTTAACACGCTCACCCTATAGCATACTGATTGATGACCTCCCTACTTACTTGCTCCTTCCTGAGTCGAACATCCTATGAGACGTCTGGAGCCTGCCCTTTATACATTTTCTTGAATATCTTCCTGTTGAGCTGGTCTTAATAGTGTTTGTTTCTCTAAAAACTCTAAGTGGACGATTTGTAACAAAGGTCTGCTTGTGTGTCTCACACTATTTATATATTTACCGCCCTGACGAAGGTGTAGCCCCTCTTGGCCTGACACCGAAACGCGTGTTGGAGCTGAATTACCTTGTGTATTTGGATCCAGCCTCGATCCACTATTGGGAGGATACACAAGAGCCTACAATATTTACATCTTCTGGCTGTATAGCATATTTGACTGCTTTAGTTATATGTATGATTGTTAGAATGTTTTGGATTGAGAGTGACGAATGAATGTGTATGCAACCTTGGAACCTTGAATGAGTGTTGTTTGATTGAATCCTCTGTGTGGGCCTATATGTATATGTTGTTTATTATGTATTTTTATGTGTTTCATTCTGTGAACTTTGACAGAATGTAATGAATTACAGGAATGACAATAATAAAAAATAGAAATTTTGTAATTATGTTATCCTTGGAATTATTATGATTATGCCCTACTGTCAGCCCTGTGTTGCTAATATTGTTTTACCCGATTTGGGCATTATATATATCCTATACATAGGCAGGTTGATTTCCTCAGTAGTAGTTTAGCATAGACATGTATGTCTGCACCTAAGAGTAACTTTACACTTGGGAATATTGACTAGCTAAAAGTAGCAAAGTTACTCCTAGGTGTTGTAGTAAATGTACGCATGAGGAAATCAAGATGTATAAATGTCCCTTTTTAAATAGTCCTCTGAGAGTATGTTAGGATTTTGGTAATGTGTTTGTGTTCCAGTTCAGAGAGGACCTGGCTTGGCAAAAGGCTGGGTCAATCGGAGGTAGCATGGTGGGCATAAGAACAATGGGTTGAAATGCTATCTTGTGCGATTGCTAATGGATAGACTTGTTGCAAGCAACCCCCTATCAACTTTTGTTTGTTTGATGTAACGCTCTAAGTGGCCAAGGGTATCCAGAGACTTGGGTACTTGGCTCACTAATCCATTGGAACCAAGCTACACCCGACTAAAAAGCCCCAATCAGTGCAGAAATGGTCTTGGGTTGCTTTTGTTCTGGTTCAGAGAGTATCTGGCTTGGCAGTTCAGGATGAACTGTTCTCATTGGAGCAGAGCCAAGACTGATTTACATATGGCTGGTCTAATCTGAGGTGGTATGATGAGCAAAAGACTGATGGGTTGGAATGCTACCTGAGCGATTGCCTGTGGTTAGACTTGTTCCAAGCATCCTCCCATCAACTTTTGTGTGTTTGGTGTTCTCACTGAAGACCAGTGAAGTCCACTACCACATCTTTCTTGGGCGTGCATTGCAAAGCTTGCACTATCCACCCCAATGTTTCCTACCTCCCCTACACATCAATGGTTACATAAAGCGAGCGCCACTCAATTTTCATGACCTGACGTTACTGAGTACTGTATAGTGTTTATTAACAAGATTTGATACAGGTTAGAAAATTTAAAATACAGAGCTTTCAAGCACTTGTTTGGCAATACATGCCATGTGACCACATCTAAGTGCCTACCACCGCAATACATGCCCTTCTTCGAAGGAATGACATGAGTATGGGATGCAAGGGAGGAGTTGTACAGTTCTGGTTCCTAGGAATTTACCAAATTTCCCCGAAGTAGAATCCTGTCATTCATAGGATGGCGTGGTGGGCATAGATTTTATTAAACTTTGTAGGTAAATATTTACATTTAACACATGTGTTAAGTAAAATAACTTAACTTTGAAAGAGAATCTGATCATAAAGTAATGACGGATTTGTAAATGTTGATAACAGTGTGGGCCCATCTATTTTGTTGACAGACTGCTCGTTTTATTTAGAACTGCTGGACTCCGTGCAGGGTGCTGAGTGGGTATGAGATTATTACTGGGCATATTGAACTACTCTTCCCTCCTTCGCAATTTTTTCTTCATGTCGAAGGTTTCAAAAATGTCATTTGGGATAGCCTCGATGACTCAGTGCATGTAATGCCATTTCCTATGATTTCACATAGGGCAAAGGTCGCGTGGCGTCATTTCCCTTGTTTGCATCCATTCAGGTTAATTACTCATTTCAAAACATGAAACGCATAAGGGTTTCTCACAAGATGTTCGAAATTATTACTCACTTTGCTTGTTGTTACCTCTTCCATTTTACAAATCCTCACTTTAACTGCACAGTTTTTTGTGAATGGTTAAATGTATTTTCCTCTCCTAAGTGCGTCTTCCGTGCATTGTTTATTTTATAATTGCAGACGCGCTGCATTCATCGAGTCCAAGCGTCTCATGGGCACTAACGTCTTCTACCGTCATTTTGAGCTGCATAATACTGTAAAACACTTGTGCTTTTCCGGGAATTTTAGTCCTCGTTTATTTATTTCCCTACTTCTCCCGTCAATTGAACTGTTGTTGTCCACTTTACCTCATGTTACTCTAATTCCCTCCTGTGACTTTCAGGGACGTGCCATTGTGTTTTTGTTTTATTATTTTATGACACAGGTCTGGTGTTTCCTTCAGTTGCCGTCCAAGTAGTAAATGACTTTTTGTTTCTTCCCATCGTTATGCTTTTATTCAGTGCAGTCATGCCCCCTCACATTAGTTGTTGCCTGCAAAAATCCGGCTGCCGCCGGTATCAGCTCACTGTACACACACACGGCGCATGTCACTTCCTCGGCCGCCGGCCCTTCAGCGCTTTTTTTAACCAATTTATGCGAGAAATTGCACAATTGTTCTAACAAAGTCTGTGCCCCTCCCCTCCAGTCCGTGTGTGGAAGGCGTGCCCCACAGCAACTGTATGTCCAGGAAGGCTTCCCCAGGTCGACCTTACTGAGAGCGTATAGAGTGCTGCGAAGTCCTGGTGTGGTGATGTGTGCTTTATAGCTCCACCCGAAACTGCCTCATTTGGGTGGTGTTTGCCGCTTCTGTGAACTCTCATCGAGAAATCACGGCTTTGCTGCAAAGAAAAAATATATATATATATAGTCTACCCGCTATATTTGGTTGTGCGTGCACGTGCTGGCAAGCAGGAGGAGGCGTGGCGTCAGCAGAGATGCAACATTGTATTACTTCCTTAGTTCATCTGCCGTGGGGACTCTGCGGTTAAAGAGTTCAGCTGCATAGGATCTCTGCACATTGTTTACAATCGGGTTGTAATTGTAGAGTCCGGGCAGTGGGGGAGGGGAGAATGCCCCCCTCCAGCTCAGCACTGCACTGTAATAAATAACAGAGTGAATGGCGACGCTACATCTCCAGGCTGAGCCCAGAACCCGTCTCCTAGGAGCCAACAGGTAAGATGATCTAAAGCCATATTGACATTAAACTTACACTATTCGTTGTTTCAACCCGAAACGGGCTAAAATACGTTGTATTTAAAGCACAGTTTTGGGATAATAGTTTTAACTTGCGGGGCCAACAAACGCCGAACTTCCTGGTGGGTGGCAGTACCTTAATAGAGCGCGGGGTACAATAAGTGGTATTTTTTTCCCCTTGGATTTGAGCTGTAGTTCCTTAATGACAGAATTGAATAGAGTCTCTGCTATATCAATTGATTTTAAAAACTGCAATTTTAATTAACTGTAAAAATGTTTACATAAATGTTTTAGTTTGGAACGCCGCCCGGAAAAGATAAAGATTCGTGTATTTATTATGATGACTTTTAATGTAAACGGACAGAAGTGTGTTTACATACGGCAACTGTAAAATTAATAACGAAACGCAATTCAAACTGGTGTAGTCATTACATTAAATTGTGTTGTAATGCTTTACAGGAATGGAAATAATACTTGTCTAAATTATTGTTAATACAGTTGCATCTCACCTATGACCGGTAAATCCAATCAAGCATAAAATCGAATCAATAAATTGAGTGCAAAGGGTGGTTGGCTGGGAGGAGCCTCTCAGTTCGTGATGCCCCCTTAATAAAGAAAGGCTTTTCCTGCTGGGGGGACTATGTGTGATGTCCGCCCACAGTCCTGTCCGCGCGCTCTGGTTATAGGACAGACCCCGGGAGCACGAAGTTCACACGCCGCCTGGTCACTTTCATCCCAGCAACAACTACAATCCCCAGCGCGCCCTGCGGCGGATCCATGAATGGCACCTCTTTTGAATAATCAAGGGAAGCTCCTGGAGCCAGGCCAATCAGCTGTCAGGGAGCCGTGATAAATCGCAATGCATTATTGATAATCATAATTAGTCTGACATGCGCGGTCCCGGTGAAGGGGGCGACTTCCCAACTCGTGGAATCTGCGGCTGTGAGCCGGGGCAGTGCTGCTGCTGGGGGGCAGCTCCCGATGCGGCTGGAAGCATCATGTCCAGGCGCAAACAGGCCAAGCCGCAGCACCTGCACTCCGAGGCACCGGAGCCGGCCGCTGGGGGTGAGTACGGGCGCGGCAACTGGAACTGTGGATGCGCTCAGGTGGCATGGGGTTACTTTATCCAGTTTATCAGAGCTCTATCAGAGTTCGAGGGTTTCCAGGATCATGACCTCACAGCTAACCCCTGCACTATGACCGTATTTTATATTATTTTTAATTTAGTGGTAAAGTGCTATTATTGATCGAGTTTGGGAAAAATGTGTTCAATCAAATTAAGTGTTTAGAAAATAAAATCTGCATGCAGTGTTTTGAGGGGATTTATAGTGAATTATTATTATTATTACTTTTTTTTTATTATTGTAAATACGTGTGAAGAGGGGTTTGGTGAGTTTTTGTTCGATCAGAGCACGGTGCTCGCTGCTGACCCCGGATCCGGGTGGGCACACACCGTACATTTAAGGGGTATACCCGGGATGGATAGCTCCTTTTGTAAAGTTAGCTACTGCGCGGAAGCGCCCCCATAGCCAGCACCCTAAACCTCCCCTCCCAACCATGTACAAGTTTCCCTTCTCGGGTTCTGGGCACCCTCGGATCACCAACGACCTGGGACCTCTGTTGCCTCCCTGACCTCCAGCCATCTTTGATTTCCGACTTCCTAAAATAGCCCCATGAGCGGATGGTCTGCGGGTCGAGATTCCTCGGGGGTCTTGGGGGCATTGCCAGGGGGTGACATCCGCCAGAGTTCATACCAACCTGGGGGAGCGAGAGAAGCTCTATTAACCCTTATTGGCTACGATCCTCGTGTGTGTGTGTGTGTGTGTGTATATATATTTGGTTGTGATCGGTTTATATTGTAACGCACATGCATCCATTCTCTCAACGCTGGACTTTTGATAATTTGCAGATATGAACTATAATGTGACTGGATGCTAACATCTAACCTCGCAAATAGTTTAATTGTTAACGGCATTTGTGCGTACTTTTAGTGAACCGCTTATGGGTGCAGTATTAATGGATTTATAAAGCGCTAGTAACACAGAATCGAGGCGCTATAGATAAATATCAACATTTAGTAGGCTCACTTTCGTATAAGGATTTTCAGAAGTCCGCAAAATTTTAAGTTTACATGTACCATTGCATCCGCGAGGTTGTATGTTAAACACATTTACAGTGCGGATTCCTGTAAGCACCACTTACTTGCATGTGTAAAGTGTATGTGTGTGTTTAAAATGCCATTGTTTTAAAGTTTAGCTGTGCGCATGCTAGATCGATCCGGTGTTGATCAGACCAAGCTTTGTAATTTGCTGGTTCAGGCTAGGACCGGTTTTAGGGCCGGAGATTGAGAAAATATGGAAGGACATGGGGTGGGCCCGGATTACAGGGGTGGGGTGAGGGGGGAGGGTCACGGGAGTTCATTCAGTCAAGCGGAAATGTTTCCTATTATTTCACTATGGGTTTATTGGATATTTTCGTCTAATTGTAATTTGACATAAAGGTAACGAGAGTAAAGGCGATTAATCGGAAATATTCTTGGGTGCGTAGGATTCCACAGTTGCAAATATTTTGTTAATTTCCATTGTGCTCAGTGGGTCAGTTTCCATCAGAAATCTGCATGTTTGAAGGTCCGGTTAATGGCGTTGAGTGAAACAACAAGCTGCCAGAAGGCAATAAATTGCATGTTTAATGCATGACTTTTTTTTCTTCTCTTTCTGCGTGTGGTTTGGTTGAGGTGGGGGTTGAAGAGGGTAATGTTTCTCAAATGTAAATAGCAACCCGCGGTGGGAGATCGCCCCTTGGAGCCGGAGAAGACTGGTTAACTATTCTATGTCCTGAACTGGACCTCCCATGGCGGGCGATTACAAACCCGCTCCGCCAGGCACTCCTGAATACACTACTTTATTCCACGTCTAAAGTGAGCGCGAGGGGAACTCGCCTATTTTAAAATATTCATTTTTTTATTGCGCTCTAAAAGTAGCACTCGGTCTTAAATAAACACTGTTTGAAGATTGTCTGGACTGAAACTTTCCCAGTTTATTAGAACGTATTATCGGATCAAACCTGGTATACATATTTTTTAACTCATCGATTCCCTTTTATAGGTTATCAGTTGTTTTTCTACTCATTGCTGTATCTGATTGACTAGTATAGTAGGTTGTGGGAAATATATTGCGTTCTGGCGCCACCTAGCGGCTAGCTTGTTTAGTCAGATACGTATCGTTTCCTAATGTGTGAGTGACCCTTCCTGGTCAACTGCTGTTAGTAAATTAGCGATTGAAAGGGTTTTGGCCGAGGGGCACAGTGTCGTGAACACAGGAGATATTTACATTTTGCATAGCGTAGCTCCTCTAACTCAAAACGCTTCTAGTTTATATGCAAGTGTTAAATGGAATGCAGCCTCTAAAACGCCCATTTAAAGTTGTATCCGCCCTCTGAGTTTTCAAAATACTTCTCCTCTTGCACGATATCACACACCTGCGATGGGCGTTCGGTACATTAGTAAAGCAATTCGGTTATTTGTATTTTCCCCGATGTTGCATGTACTTTACTGGTCCAACAGTTGTGTGCTATAGTTGTGCTTGGGTTTTTTTTGTTTGAAGAGCTAGCGAGAGAAATGGGTTGAAACCTGAATGTTGTAGTGTGAGCTATGGCTAGTGGGGACTGGTGTGATCGTCGGGCTGCTTTGGTTCCACTAGCGGGTCACATCACAACAACCTAGCACAACTGCAATAGTGTGTGTGTTAAAGTCTAGACTGCAATGCAGATCTTCGATCAGACTGGTGCCTTCTGTGGACACATGGGGTGGGGTGGGGTGGGGTGGGGTGGGGTGGGGTGGGGGAGGTTGGGCGGGTCATAGAAGCGTGCAGATCATTGGCCCCGCCTCTGGTGAGTAACATGAACTAGCGCATATTGCCATCCATAGATCCCACTTCTTGAGGGCGCTTCTGTTGGCGCTATTGTATTTTCAATCCGCATTCAAACATGCTGGAACTTTTACCCCCACACCAAAAAGATAACATTAAATCTAACCCCATTCACTTTACAGCTGCTGGCCTGGTGTCCAAAGTCCACTTGTGACTCGCTGCTTCAGCGTAGGATTTTTCTGTGCATTCTGGGACTCGTAGTCCCGGGATGCCCCGGTCTAACCCACATCGAGGCCAAATTGGGCTTCACAAATTAATTTCACAACCTGGAAGCGGACCTTGGCACACCCCATTAGCAGAACAGTATTCTCGATTCTGATGCTCATAGGAAGCGAGGGGTCGCAAGTTCGGTGGGATCCGTACAACAGCTGTATATGTTAACCTTCCTTCAAAAATAAAACTCTGACCATCAAATAAGTAAAGTTGGAGATTTAGCATGACGGCCAAGGCGGCAGCAGTTCTCGACGTTGCAGTATTAAAGAGCAGCTACCTCACTCTCCCAAGACACCCGTTTTCCACTGAGAAATGCTGGTACCCAGAGGTCCAGGTTCTCTGCACCTGCCCAGTTGCCTCAAGTGGTCTCTGAGACCCCTTCACAAAGGCAGAAGCTGTGTGTGTGTGGTGGGGGGGGGGGGGGGTTCTTTAGGTATAGAGTTGATGGATAAGCATGTCTATTGCATTTTGCCCCCAGGGGCAGTCATGTTCTGTTGCTTCCCGCGGCCTGCGCATGCGCAGATGCTGACTTCCCAGTATTACATATTGTGGGGGCGTTAATGGTCGCATGTTTCCACGCCTCGAGCACGTGTAACCGAACCCCTCTTGTATCCTCCGCTCTCGTGTTCGCCAGCAGCACCGTGGGGCGTTTTGACAGGACTGTTGCTGCCGCTCCACACCTCCCACCCTTCCGCCTGCCCTGGGTGATAAGTTGCTGTCAGGCATCTCACAATTGGGGTCCTCGCGCAGTTGACCTTGGCAGCGGGCCCTGGGATGTTTAGCCTCGTCCTAAACACCGTATTAGTGTTAAGTGCGGTGTGGAGGGGCTGGGCTGAAGAACTTGTCTCCAGGTGCTGCTCGGTTTATTATGCCGCTGTTGACGTTTTTTTTCTTCAGCCAGCCTCTGTGGATGCCTCTGACGTGTAAATGGCAGCGCGCACTCCGAAATAGCTATATACATGACCCTAGTATCTATCGGTAATGCTCCGTTCCACCGGATATTGCAGCGTTTTGGCAGCAACGGAGTTTTGGGATATGGACATTCCCGCCTGTAAGTACTAATATTGAACTTACACCGCGTGTTATGTCCCAGGTCTGAATACTTGGGCGCGTGTCGCACTTTGTCAGTGCCGTGGTAACAATAATTGATGGGTAGCTATTGGTAAACTGTGTGCATAAGTGAATTGGTAGATTAGCTTTTGGTTCCCATGCGCTTTTTACCTATACTCTAACCTCTCCCCCCCCCCCCTAATGTTGTACTTGGCTACATTTTGAAACCTGACGTCATCACCTACTTTTTTTTATGGCAAGCTATTTTTATTATTTTTTCACAGAAAAGGTACATTCGCTATACAGTTAGGAAAGGAATTCCAGGTGGACTTTACAGGTCCTTGCAAAAAGAAGTTGCATATGAGCTTAGTTGGTGTTACCAACAGTGCGGTTGCTGTTTTAAGCTTGTCCCTCTGGAGCCCTCTGTTGTCCGTCTAGGGTAAGGTGGGGATGTTTTCATAGTTATTTAAAACGGGGCTAGGCATCTAGCAAACACAACCGTGGGTGCTAAAAAAAAAATGTATTCCTTCTTTAGTCCACACCAGACCAATCCACATTTCTTGACCCAGTACAAAGCGTCGTGAGGGAGGGTCGGGGCATGCGCGGTGCTTTGGCCAGACGCCCGGGTTAAACTGCCTCCGCTTGGCAGCGGCCTCGGACAGATGTTGCCTTGGTGTTCAGCACGAGGCCCAGCGGGTGTCTGCTGCCCTAATCTGAAAAGATTTGACACGGTGTTTAGCAACTTCGTTTCTTAAAACTCTTTAAAAACTGTAGCAAAAGGTTAATCCGGCTAGGGATTTGGACACTTTTTTGAAAGAAGAGAAGGAAATGTATTTTCTTCGCTTTCTGAATGTATGAAATCGTTTCCTTTTTTTATATATCGAACATTTGTGCTATAAAGCTTATTTTAGAACGTTTAGGCACTTTTTCATTAGAGTAAAGTCCGGAGTTTATACATAGACTGTTGATGCTCTAGTTGAAGTATCGCTTCCATTGTAGACCTATTGTAAACATGGCTCACTGGAAGTTTTGATTTGCCTTTGCCATAGCTTTTTTACACGCCACGGTTGTAGAAAAGGGGAGGAAAAAAATAATTACGGTGAACCCTCTCTGACTAGTTAATTGTGTGTATTTAACTTAATCGAACCATTTAGAACTCCATTCACTTCGATAGCTGTAAAATTATTTATTACATATAAGGAAGGATGGCAACACCTCTCCCCTCATCTCTCATGGTGGACTCTTGTCTGGCTTTTTTAAGTTGTAAGATAAGTCGTTGGGATGGTCTATGGCCCCTCCCGTTTCCTTTGAGAAGTTGACTGCAGTGCTTGGTTTGTCAACTGTAAACACCAACCTCATTTGCAATTATATAGAGTTTTTTTGCCTGCTTTTCCCATTTGGTTGTGATTGCATCTGAAAGCCCTGCTGAGTTTTACTGCATTCTTCTGCCTTATTGGATATCAGATGCTGGGAGATAACATTCCACAGACTGAGTGGAGAGATGAAGAAAACAGAAGGTTTTGGGTGTCTATCAATCATTGCTGAGAACATGAGCCTTTCCAATTGTTTCCTTATTTTTAAACCTCCCTTAACGCCCCTTGTATTGCTCCCTTGGCCGCCAGTGGGGGTGGGACTTTGTGTACATTGAGTGTCTAGTTTGTCGTCCTTTATAAGCTTCAGTTGTGGACGCGATAATAATTAGTGAAGACAAATGCATATACGTGGGCAAACACACATGCCCAAATGAGTAATTGTGTGTTTTTTTAATTCATTTTTTATACACTGCGTTAATTGAAGAGAACTTCTGGGGGCATCTTTTGCATATGATCGTTGGCAGGAGGCACTAGTGAAACACTAATTTCGCTCCCACACCATGCGGACTCTACCAGCTGTCAGTGCACGTGGCGGATGGAGTGGGGCATTGGACTGTGCATACATTTGTGTATGGAGGGGGTGCCACAAGCCTACTGACCCTCACCCACGAGGGTGGTTTGACCACTTAGTCATTTGTGGGTCCCCAAAACTTGCGCCCACAGCTGGGACATGTCTGTCACTTGCAGATTTAAAACCACTCGGGCGATAAATTGTTCTTGGTGGACACGTTTGTCCTGCAAGTCGCAACAGTGCGGTTGGTGGCGTTAAACTACTGCCCTGTGAAGGTGCTGGCTGCATGAGCAGTGCCTGGCAGTGGGGTTCACCTTCTGGTCACCACCCCCACCCTCCAACATGAACAAATCAATTTCACGCTGGCCACTGCTGTGCATTTTGGAGCAACACTACTGTGCCTAAAAACACACTCCCACCTTTGCCTTAAAACATTTTCATCCCTATAGAATTTTTTTTGGTCGGGAAAATGTACATTTTCTGTAGATACTGTCGAGAGGGTGCTCAACTTCTTCCTTGGTAACAACGGCCTTTCGTCCAGTGCAACAAGCATTGTAGGCTACACTGCACGTAAAGTGGTTGGTTGTGTGTGTGTGTGTGTGTTGATTCATTTTGACTGACTAACTACATCCTTAGGTTACCGGACCCATCCACACTTGCTTGACTTCTAGTTGGGTGCTGCAGAGCTCACAATGTTACCAGCCTAGAGCAGCGCACCTACATATGGTTAGGGAATCCATACTGTGTCTGTAAGAATCCAACCAACACCAGGGAACCAGCAGGCCACAAGAACACGAGCATTAATCATAGCAATAAGGAAACGTGATTTCAATAACAAACGTGAGATTAGCACAGCAGGACAGACTGTTTTAAAAGGACTACGAGCTAGCAGTGTTATATACTACAGAACCGGTTTAGTAATACTGCGCTCCGTGCCGCCATTTTGAGGCGCTAATCTCTGTATTAATGGTGTAGCATCTGAGGATTCACCTGGAGCTTGGCCTAGTGACGTGCTCGGGCGCTTGCCCCAGAGCCACAAAGAATACTTACATTATTATGAAGGTAACATCCTGTCTTTACCACCCCTGCATCGCAAATTATTTTGTCACCAACATCTAAACTGGTTTCATTTTACCACCATCCTAAACTGTGCCTAGCTTTCTCCGGGTGTTGATTTTGAAAACCCTTATTTGTTTACAGGCACTGTGTGTGTGTGTGTGTGTGTGTGTGTGTTAGTCAAACTCTAATGTGGTAAATCATACTTTTACCCAAAAACGTTCAAACCAGTGAATTGTTTTTTATTTTATTTTTTAAAGTTTTTTATAGCGCTAACTAGACCCGAAGGTATCAGCGCGCTTTACATACATCCTGTATAATAAAGCAGACGGAAATTGCATTACATAGTAAGCAGGCAGTAAGAAAGCAAACCAGGGATAAAAAAAATACAGCATGAAAAATAAGGTGGTTATCATAGTCCGGTCACCAACTATCCTTGAATGTCAAGAGAGAAGTAAACTCTGATATTGAAGTCTAGGTTGGTTGGCGTTGGTCAGGAAAGTATTTGTTAAGGAGATGGGGTTTCAGGTCCCTTTTGAAACGGGCAAGTGCATGAGTAACTGGAAACGGCCTGTAAGACTTTCCGAACGATTTAAATAAATAAGCCATGGTGGGTTAGTGAGTGGTGAGCTAGACCCTGAAAGATTTCTTTCCTACTTGGGTTTGTGACAGCAAAATACCTATTATAAGTCACTCAAGATGCCAACCCGTAGTTCGCAGCATCCATTGAAACCCCTTGTCAATTGTGTTTACGTGAGAATATATGGTCTGGCTGTTTATGTGAATAAACAGCAAAACACACAAGATGATGGACGGAATGTTGCACAATGGCAAAACAATTAGCCTCAGTCACAGATCTGAGTTTAATCCATGATATGTGAATAAACGGACCATGTTATATTTTGTCCTGTATCTGTCCTCTCAGTCTATTTACCCTACACCCTATAGGAAACTAGTGTCTCATACGCCTATTCATATCACTGGCAAAAAGGCTTGTTATACATAAGAAATGAAAGTGCTAGTTTAACTGGTGTTCTAGGGAGTATTGGGAGTAGTGTTCCATGTAGTCTTCAAGAGGGCTCATGAAACTATATAATGGGAGTGGCTGACAGCACCAGCTGGGTCCTGGTGAAGCTGTTTAAAGATGTATTGTAAGCCGCTAAGAATATCAGTGTTAGACTTTATAGCGGTGGATACCAGTAGGGTGTTCAAAGTATCTATAACATGTCTCTCCAGCCGTCGATCACGAGCTACCAGTAGCTCACAGTACCCTTCGAGTACCTCCCAGCCTTGAGTTCATTTTTAACTAGGAACTGCAATAAATAGGTGTTGCTTTCATTTTAAAGTTAAGAAAAGGCTATGTTTATTTTACATTATTATCAGGCTGCAGAGTGATGATGAGCAGTGCTGCACTCAAATGTATGACCCATGTGGGTCTCGGAGGATCAGGAACTGAAGTACTGATATATTTAACTTTTAAAGAAGTCTGTTTTTTTTTTTTCCCCCCAGCTCCGTATTAGAGCAGGAAAACAACAACATATTTCAGGATGCTTTTAATTGAGAGAAAATTTAAAATTAATTTACTTAACTACTCTTCATTTAAATTTTTCTTCATTTTCAAAGTGCACATTTACACACAGCAGGCATCTTGCTCCCTGTGGCTGGTAGATACAGTCCATTACCTATACAGAAAAGTAGCCCTTTTTATTTTAAATGAGACATTTAAAGTGAAACAAAATGTTTCTATGAAACATTGTCTTAATGTTTTTCTCTACTTTAAATTAAGTCCTAATTTTTTATGAACCATGTTTTTCACTTTGAATTCCTCACATTTAAACAAAGAACTGTATTTTACTCTTATAAATATGGCACCATATCTATGGGACACTGGGAGTAATAGGCCTGTTTGTAAAAACACTTGCACATGACAGAAACTTAAAATGAGTTTCATGTAATGCATATAAACACAAAGCTAAATCTTGAACTGAATTTTCTCCATTTCAAAGTTTTGCATTTGCACACAGCATGAATCTTGCTCCCAGGGGTTGGTAAACATGCTGCCATATTTATAACTGAAAAATACAGCCATGTTTCTTTTAAATGGTAGAAATTTAAAATGCAGTAAAACGTTCTGCAAAAATATTTGTAACATTTTCTGCACTTTACATTTTTCACGTTTAAAAATGTTTGTGTTGTACTTTTTGCCAGGGCCACATATGGTGAAAGGTATGACCTGTGCCACAAGTACACACGACCCATCCCATTCATTCTCACACATCTTCATGTGTCCCTACAAACCATGCACTCTCTGACTCACATGGCAGCCTAGCTTAATACCCCTATTTTCAGTATTTTGTTCAAACCATAGTATTGGGCTCTCTGAACATTAGGTTTAAAGTTTACAAACCTGGGCGAGGGGGGTGTCTACTAACAATGCTAAAGTTAGTTACTGGGTTTTACGTAGTTCAAAACCATTCCAACTGATTAGAAGTAGCTCTCATTTCTGAAAAGATCAGGGATCCTTGTCTTTGGTGTTCTGGATTAGCAATCTGATGAGTAATTTAAGTGAGACTTGCTTGAAATGGAAAATGTGTTCATGCTTTGGTGACGGCCCAATTTTGATGTACTTTTCCTGATATTCTCCTTTGGTTTCTTTCAGGTGAACCAAATGAGAGCAGACCAGACAGCGACTGCACAATGAGCGCAAAGCGGTGCAGAATGGAAGAGAATCACACCTGCGAGAGGTGTTTTGCTGAGTTCTTTGATCTGTCCCAGTTCATTCAGCATAAGAAAAGTTGTTCCAAGACCCCACCTGTGCTGATCCCGAATTACCACGAAGAAGCGCTGTGCACTGAGAATCTCCCAGAATCGTCTCCTAGTCATTTGCCTAATGGTATGAACAGTCCAGGTGCAAGTGACCTCCAGCTTGAGCGGTCCAATTTGGCTGTGGCGAATGTGAAAGAAGAATCTTCCCCCACTCCGATCTCATCGGAAGGGAGCGCGTATCGGAATGTGTCGCCACCATTGCACCAGTCTCCACCTGCTCTCAGCCACATACCAAAACCAAAGGTGCCGAACACTAATGTTACTTTGCAGACTATAAAAGGCACAAAGGTGGCGGTAAATCAGCATACAGCAGATGCAATTTCAGCATCCACATTGAGTCTTAACGCAATTCCTCTGATCCTTGAACAACTTGTGTGCCTGCAGCAGCAGCAACTTCAACAGATTCAGCTGACTGAGCAAATTCGCATACAAATTGCAATGATGGCCCCTCATGCCTTACACCCATCTGTTTCAGCTGCTTCTGACCCACTGAAAGCATTGGGTGCTCACCTGTCACAGCAGCTGTCTGCTGCAGTTGCTCTTATGGGACAGAAAGCTGGTAACCAAAGTCTATCACTGGAAGCCTTAAGACAGATAAAAGTGCCAGTTACGAGCACAAGTGTGCCACCCCTTAGTACAAGGCCTGCTGGACTTCCTTCATCCTTGTTCAAGCAAGAGTCTAATAGAACTATTCAAAGTAATGTTTCAAGATTTCCAAACCCTTTGCTACCTCAGTCACCAAGCTCTGTTCCCTCTCAAAATCCACTTACGTCAATTCCCTCCACAATAGACTCTTCACGAAAAGGAAAGCCTCCAAACATAAGTGTGTCTGACCAGAAACCAAATACAGAAGAATCATTTTTTAGGCATAAATGCAAGTTTTGTGGTAAAGTTTTTGGCAATGATAGTGCTCTACAAATACACCTTCGTTCTCATACTGGTGAAAGACCTTTCAAGTGTAATATTTGCGGCAATCGTTTTACAACTAAAGGAAACCTTAAAGTTCATTTTCAGCGTCACCGAGACAAATATCCCTATATTAGAATGAATCCGTACCCAGTACCTGAGCATCTTGATAATGTTCCTACCCCCAATGGCATACCTTATGGAATGTCTGTGCCCATGGATGAATCCAATGTAATTGCAGATATTAAGCCTATGTTAACTCCTCTGCCCATTGGTTTGAATCTTTCCCAGAATGCTCCACTCATAGCAGGCATGAAGGATTCTTTGGGTGGTTCTCTCTCGAACAATGTGGTGTCCAGACCATCTTCTGGCAGTGAAGGTGGGTCATCCTCTGGTGCAGCCAGTAATCATTCTTCAACCGAGCAGCAGAACTTTAATCCACCCCAAGCTAATGGCTTTTTTGGTGGATTTAATATAAATGACCAAGCATCTGAGACATCAAAGCTGCAGCAACTTGTTGAGAACATTGACCGATCAACAAGAGATCCTAATGAATGTGTGATCTGCCACAGAGTGCTTAGCTGTCAAAGTTCTCTTAAAATGCATTACCGTATTCACACCGGAGAACGGCCCTTTAAGTGCAAACTCTGTGGTCGGGCTTTTTCAACCAAAGGAAATCTCAAAACACATTATGGTGTTCACCGTGCAAATACCCCTTTAAAAATGCAACATTCTTGCCCAATTTGCCAGAAAAAATTCACAAATGCAGTAGTTCTACAACAGCATATCCGCATGCACATGGGTGGACAAATTCCCAATACTCCTCTCCCAGAAGGGGCTAGTGAAAATACAGACTGTGATCGTTCTCTCTCTAGTGAGAAGAATGTAGATCTAAATAACAGTTTCACTGATGACCGCATGGAAGAGCTTGATTTAGATGATCCTAACTTTCCAGATGCTCAAAGTCGTGCTTTGAAGCCTCCAAGCCCAAATAGTGAGTCTCGCACACAAACCCCTCCAGGGGTTTTGTCTAGTATAGCAGAGCTACAGCAACAAATAAACATTGTGAATTCATCCTTGAACTTATTAAGACAAAACAGTGCCAAATCTAGTGGGATTGGGTCACCAGATAGTGATGGCATGACAAATGATTCGTTATCTTTTGAGGGAGATCAAGAGTTTCAAAATGGCCGAAGTCCAACAGCATTGGACTCTACATCATTTCCTGTGCCTTCACCCCCCAGCAACCACCATGGAAGCATGACTTCCAAAACAGCTGTATTTAATGGGCACAAGTTTGAGGTTGGTTTACATGACCAGTTGAGTTCTGAAAGTCGCTCTCTGGACCGGCCCCATGGGAACTCTCTGGACCGGCCTCTGGGGAACTCTCTGGACCGGCCTCTGGGGAACTCTCTGGACCGGCCTCTGGGGAACTCTCTGGACCGGCCTCTGGGGAACTCTCTGGACCGGCCTCTGGGGAACTCTCTGGACCGACCTCTGGGGAACTCTCTGGACCGACCTCTGGGGAACTCTCTGGACCGACCTCTGGGGAACTCTCTGGACCGGCCTCTGGGGAACTCTCTGGACCGGCCTCTGGGGAACTCTCTGGACCGGCCTCTGGGGAACTCTCTAGACTATCCGTCAGACCGCCCTGTGGATTGCCACATGGACTCTTCTATGGAAAACCACATGGATAACTCGATGGACGATTCAATCGATAACTCAATGTATCCAGATGGTGAAGGCGCATTGGATCTTACTTCTGCCAATGTCAGCAAGAGGGCCATAAAAGAAGAACCAGGATTGTATTTCTCAAATGGAGACTATGGTGAGTTCCCATAAAATATATGGTGGTTTGACATGTATTATGTGGATGTAAATGTTTTTTTTTTTTTTTGTTTTTTTGTCTGGTTGTTGTCTGTTAGACTGGCTACTGTTTATAGTACGGTGATGAATGTGGTGCTTGTTGCACTGTACGCTGCCTGAGACAACAAGCCAATTTTAAAATTAGTTTCTTTGTCTGACTGTTGTATCCTTGGAATTCTTAGCACTGTAACCTCCCAACTTTTGAAGAGATCAGTACCTTTTGAATGAAACTATAGCTACTTTTAGAGTAGATAAGTGACAGAGGGTGGGTACGTTTAATCCTATCTTTTCCTTTGTTGGCAAACGCATTGTGTTCCTTTTTAGTGCTACTATATCATAGCATCCACATTCCATTCACGATTTTTCTGGATTTGTGTAGTGGTCCAACACTTTACAGGTAATTGTGACTAGTGTCCCTTTCCTAAACAACTAAGCAACTAATTTTGAAGCATGGATAGGCAATATCAGTCAGAAACAACTCTGTATTTCTTATGTCCATTGGTAATAGTGATGCATAATTGACTTAAATACTGAACCACTGACTTTCTAGCAAAGTACACTATTAATCTTTCTTTGAGGTTATTCACATCATTTAAATGAGTTATGTCTCCTATGGGCGCACGTGTAACTGAGATTTCTTGTTGCAGGGAGGAGTAGTGCTCCGGGCTTCTTTCCTCAAGTTCCACCAGCACTCATAAAATTGGAACCCTCGTCTGATCGTCTGTTTGGTGATCGTTCTAGCTCGAATAGCCAGCCAGCAAATTCTTCTCGCTTGTCACCACTACTGATGCCCCCACGTCGATCAGCTAAACAACACCTCTGCAATACATGTGGGAAGAATTTTTCTTCTGCAAGTGCTCTTCAGATTCATGAGAGAACTCATACTGGTGAGAAGCCATTTGCCTGCACCATATGTGGGAGAGCTTTTACCACTAAAGGAAACCTAAAGGTAACCCCTCATTCCACTCCGTCAGATTCAAAGGAATCCTTATGTTTTTTGGATCTAAGAAAACTTCTATTTAGAGGTGTTACACTTTTTGTTAAGCATGGGCAAACTAGTTATGATCCTGTGTGTTTACGGTTGAGTTATAAATTGTGCATACTACTAACACAAAACTGAATGTTTATGCACTTTTTTTATTTTTTGGGGTGGTTAGAAATTGTGTAAGAGGCCCTTTGATTCCATTACGTGTGTGTGTGTGTTTATAAGATATATCCATAGGAAGTTTAAAATACAAAATCAAAATTGGTTGTCCATGTGGTCTTCTGTGTGACAACCTAGGGTCTTGGGCGACACTAAATGCATGTCAAGGGGGTGGAGTGGTGTAAGCTCTAGAATTGTGGACAGGCTTCAAGCTTTCAACCTAAAGTAAAGAGATTTGGGGGTGGGGGGGTTGCAGAATTTCACTTTCCAGTAACTAGTGGCTCAGGTAAGATCTCCAATGGGTGGAAATAATGTAGACTGTTAGCCTTTGTGGATAGCATTCTTTAATGATGGCTGTGTTATTGGACTTTTTTCCCTTGACTGATTATTTTAGACCAGAGTATACACATGATTGGTAAGGGGTGTGGTTGAATTAAGCTGCGAATGGGCGGTGTTTTCATGCTGCATGTGGTGCCTCTAGGCATGTTCTAAGGCATTGCTCTTAACCTTTTAACAGTGCTTCCCCTACTGAATCATTACTGTATTCCGGGGGCTACCACTGAGTTAATACTGGAAGCCAGGGACTCCAGCTTAAACGATTTTGATTCGAACCTCAAAGCAATACACACCATTATAGAGAAACATTCATCAAACAAATCTAGAAATAAGTAACCATTTAATTCCTATATATAAAATATATATTCTAAAAAAAATCTTCATGTACACGTTGGAGCTTTTCTAAATTAAATGGAGGCCGCCCATTGTCCACGCTATTCTGGTTGCTGTATATTCACTGCTTCCATAAATTAATCTGAAGATACCAACTTGATTTTTAGTCTCTAGTTTCAAATTCCTTCAATTCCTAGAACGTTTAAGTGTCAGTTTTATATTTTGCTTATCTATACTTGACTAATATTTGTATTTTAAACAGCGGTAGATCCCCTGAGTAATAATATATTGCACAGTAAATTAAAACATTACAAATGAAACCAAGGATTTAGGCTTTCTACACATGGTTTAAAATCTTTCAGCTAAGTGTTTTTTGTGATTATATATAATGCATCAAAGGTATTAAATTCAAGAGTGAGACGTTATCAAGAGGTAACTAATTAGTTCATTGATGTTGCCATGCTCTCAAACTTGTAGCGAGTCCTGGTCTTAAGTACACTGGAAGTTGGAGAGGTCGACTAGTTAAAGTGCCAATGCATAATGGTGTAAATATGGATGGTGCAATTTGGTCAAATAAATTAGTCCTTTAAGATCGTGGGTTCTAAGAAGTGCATGCTGCATAGACATGGCTGGTGCAAACTTGCCAAATTTGGATGCGGCTTTGCTTTTTTCTGAGTTGAAGTGCTTAGTGCGTATGCAGGTGGCAAGGCGTTGTGGCGGCTTGAGCATTTCCGTCATGGTAGGGTAGATTTTATATTCACTTTCCCCAGTGTTGTGCTTAGTCCGTTTTTCTTTTGTTTGCCAGTTTTTCCTTGGCAAACTGGCAGTGACCCAGTCTCCTTTCTATGATATCCAGGACAATTTGATTGGACGGAGGCCGGGCTGAAGCAGCCCAGCACCGCCTGTCTGCAGGTTCAAATGCCTTTTTGATTGAAAAGGGATGGAACATTGTTCGTTGCTGCTCCAGTAGGCTTGTGCAGCTGCCTATTGTGTGTGGAAGGTCTTCACGCCCGATTCCACATAGGTGGCTATTAGTCGACATTCTATTCCGCTTCCAAAGTAGTAGGTGTAGAAGCAAAGTTGGCATACCCAGACGAAATCTTAAATATAAATGTCTCCTTCACTGGAAAGTTGAATCCTGCACTGAGATAGGGTTGCGGTTTCACAGCAACATAATTGTTCAGTACAAACCAGCTGTGTGCCCTCTTTGCCAGTAATTGCTTGTCTTCTATTATGGAGCTCGCTTTGATGGCTTTGACTAGTGTTTTTAGGTCCCGCCTACGCAAACGCTGCTTTGTAGTGACCTTTTGGAATCACTCCGTACTTTTTGGAAGACTCGTGCATGTACTGCACTGTTTCCAATGAGCCCTCATGCATGTACAGTTTTACCTTGCGGGAGCGAAAAGCGGCACCATCTGTTTGCACTTATCACGCTTGCCACTGCTCACTCCGTAAGGTAAACGCTGTAGATGGACTGAGCCTGGAAGCCACGCCCACTTCCCTACCGAAAGTCCAGAGTTCGCATCGCTTTAACTTTCGGGGCCGTGCTGGTTTTTCAGCACTTGTGTTAAGGTTATCATGGTTCTGTCAACCTACTGTACAATGAGTTATCAGACATTCTGAAAAGTTCATTTTTATATTTCTCATTGCTGTATTTCTACATTATAGCTCTCTTGTTTTAATTATGAAATACTCACTAGTCCAGGTACCACTGGTAAATGATCGCGCTGAAAGCCCCTCCTACCAGCAGCCTAGGCACAATACCAATCTCTACAAAATGTCAATAGGAATTTTTCATCGGAGGCAGCGCTTTAAATGAGCCGGGGCTGAGTGCCTTCATTTCTTCATGTTTGTGGGAGGCACATCACCGGAAAGGGTCCGATAGGGGCAGTGTGCCAGGACAGGGCAGGTTAAAATATGACTGGCAATATTTAGGATGTGTTCAACACTACACAGGGATATCTTGTGTCCACAGCCCGCATTTACTTAGTTACCTGTGATTCTTGCATCTCCTTCAAAGGGAAGGGTGTGTATGGCTTGTTCTCTGGGTTGTATCCCAGCGTCACCCCATCGCACGGTGTGATCTTAAGCATGCCTGTGGTGTAGGATTCTCGGCTCACGCATGAGGCCCCCCCCCCCCACATTGCAAGACTGGCCAAGTCTCTCAGAGGGAACAAATAGGACTTGTGAATCTCGCTGGCACGTGAACCTGTTCACCTCCTGTTTGCACACATGTCACAGGCTGGGGGACTTTAAGGCATCTGAGCTGCTGTGCTTCTGAAACACAGCTTAGCCATTAGGTCTCGCCTTTTGGACCTTATAAGTGTTAAGACCTGCAACATTTTATGTTGTTGTACCAAGGATAATGTGCTGCATAACTAAATACTTATAAGGTCCCAAAGGCCAGACCTACTGGCTATGCCAATGCTTGTTTTACCTGGCATGGACAGCTGAGATCTCCCAGAGGGGGTGTATACCTAACTCCTTTAAGGAATCAAGATATGCTTTGGCTGACGATCTTTCTCGGGGTGACCGTTTCACCCAGAGATGCTAGTTAAGTGTGCTCTGCTCTGCTACTCTGATCTTAAGCTAGCATTTTATGACTCCCCCCACACTCCTTTCTGGCAAAGGTCTGTGTCTATATACCAAATTCTAATCTTATTTGTGTGGGTGAAGTGTATTTTTGGAGACCGAAGATCATTCTGTATGTCCTAATGATGATGATGCTGTCCAGGGTGGTTGTGTCTCTCCCTCGCAGTAGCTCACTCCCATATGTTGTTTTTAGGGATTTTTGCTTGAAGTACCTGGAGTAAAGGGGTTAAAATGGCACCAGCCACTATCTTCTTCAAGAATCTCCGTTCTCACGCTACAGTGATGCCTCTTTTCTCTGGGCTTCTTTCTGAGGATTCTAAGATCCCTTGTTATCTGGGTTGTCTCCTAGATATTTCTATTCTGCCATCTTGGTGTTCAAGTGCTAATGTAATTTTCTCAGAGTCTGGTATGGTTTATTGCCATGGTTTTCGTGTTTTTTCCAAGTAGACTTTTAGGGCATTTTCCTGTGAGTACTCTTGGGAGGCATCCAGTAAATGCTGCAATGCAACTGGTGTGCAGCTTATTAATACTTGGTCGTCCACATACAGACGGGTCGAAAATGTTAGGTTTCCCAATTTCGGAGCTTGCAGTTGTCCAGTAGGTCACCAGTAAGAAGTTGAGAAGGGTGGGGGTGAGGATGCACCCGTGTTCTAACCCTTTGGTGGTGGTGATTCGCCTGGAGAGGTGCGTCCTACTCCACTTTACCCAGGAGTCTGCATGCAGTAGTAGGGTTGGAAATTTTCCATTTGTTCAGCTTCTGCCATAGTTTTGCTCGGTCAACCTGATCAAGGGCTGAGCGGAAATCAATGAAACCAGTTGTGGTGATTTATTTCGCAGCTTTTGCAGCATAGGCATCCTGGACCTCCGCTGTTCTAAGGCTTGTGCACAGTCAATGAAGAAAAAAAAGTGTGCCAGTTTGTGTTGCATGTGAAGAGCTTTTAGGAATATATGTGCCCTAATAAGCGGATGGAAAAACCTACTGTAGAAATCAGACTTAATGCAGGTAAATGCTTCTGTTGAAAGGCATAGTGCTGTTATATTGGTAGTTTATATAATCCTGACATAATACCTATATGCCTTAGCATAATCCCAAATCCGGTTCTTCCCCAGTTGCAGGTAACCTAGCTTAATATAGTTACATGGTTGGCTTCAATGGAGAGATTTGGGTGGGTGGTGTCCATCTCATGTGCTAAATGGCGAAATATTGTAATTGTTGCCTCCAACAATGTTATTATTTCCTCCTTGTGTTTGTTTAATTCATGGATTGTTTTGTTTGTTCTCTTGAAGGTTCACGTTGGAACCCACATGTGGAATAATTCAGCTAGACGTGGTCGAAGGCTTTCCCTCGACAACACTGTTCCTGTTCTGGGGAATGAAACCAGAGTGCCGGAGATGTTTCCCAAGGACCTGGCACCTCCTTCCATGAGCATCGACCCAGCAGTGTGGAATCAGTATGCTGCAGTGTTGACCAGTGGTTTGGCAATGAAGACCAATGAGATCTCCGTTATCCAGGGCGGCGGAATACCCACCCTACCGGTCAGCATTGGGGGAGGTTCAGTCATGAGCAGTGCCTCTGTCACGATGGATGGCTCGCAGTCTGGCATGAGCCATACCAGTAGCTTGAGCCACAATAGGATGAGCCACACGCTATCTGAAATGGACAAGGTTGGAGTTGACAACTTGTCTAAGCGGCAGTTCCCACGGTTTATGGAGGAAACTAACATTGCCGTTAGTTAAGATCAAGGAGGCCGGGGGCTTGAACGAACTAACCAATTCATATACATGTGTGTAAATATGTATATATTTTGAAGGAATTTAAGCTCCGACATATTTTCTATTGCTGTGTACAAACATTTGTGGTTGTATTTGTAGAGTTGGCCAGAGTACAATCATGACGTTGCCTCGCAAAATGAATAGAAGTTGCTTCTATCACAAAGATGCGGGTCTTGCGAAGGCTGTCTTGTGACTTATGACTTGAAGTTCTGTAATTTCCAAAGGTTAAACCTGTTTACCTCTTCGTTGTATGGAGTCTTTATATTTTTGATGGAACTACTACCAGAGGCTTTGGGCAAAGCCTGTATTTCCTGGATAACTATTTAATTATGCGGGTATCCACTCTTGAATGTCTGCCACCCTTTTTAGAGCTAGAAATGTTCAACTCTTTTTTTTTATTTTTTTATATTTTTTTTTATCCCCACCCAACTTTTTTATTGTTTACATTTCCTCACCCTATGGACAGATTAACTTAAAGCGTGCCAACAATTGTTTTATCTCGCACCTGGTGACATTCAGACCCCAACAACCACCTGTTCACACCTCAAAAACCATTCTTGATATTTTACGTATAGTGTTAAGCCCTAGTAAGGGTATTTATAATATCTTCAAAAATTGACAATTCCGCATTTAAGAAGATGATCTGATAGCCTTGCTCGAGTTCTACCAGCAATAATTGGATGTTGAAAAATTGCATTTGTCTGAACAAAGAAAAAAAATCCAAGATTTATTGTATCCAAGAAATAAGCATGCATTTTCGGAGAGCCTTTCGTCCACGTGGCAGCTGCTTTGTTACTTGCCCATTAAGTAAATACGTCTTGCAAGTTCTTCTATATATACTGAAAGGTGTTCGTTTTTGAGAACATTTCTTTGTGGTGGAAGTCTACAACTTGCTGACTAAAGCGATGGTCGATCTGTATTACCACATTGTGAGCTTTTTATTTTCTTTCTCTCTATGTATTTAAGTTATCTACCTCATTTGTTCATGTAGCTTTAGTGCCTATTTCGTACTATGACCACTGTGTTGGACTTTATTTCAGCACAGGTTCCATGCACTGAAACCAAACCTTGTATTAGTAGGAGCTCTCGAGATATTAAGCCTTTCATCAATATTTCCTGGGTTTGTTCTACACCTGTAAAAATAGCTTCTAGACTTTTTTTCCTGGAGTTCGCATCACAATGAGCCTTTTTGGAAAACCTCTTTTTTCACGGGGGAGTAAGGGTGGAATGTGGTGACCTTTTCCAAGTTGATGTCTTGGAGAGCTGGAAATGAATCGCAAATAACCAAAAATGCAAATCTTTTTGCACCTCATTCTTGCTGTATGATCAAATTGCCAAGTTGTGCCTTTCCTGCTGAACTGTTTAATCCATTAACTCGAGAAGGCGGGTTTACATTTCAAAGATCAATATTCTGGAGATTTTCCTGGAGGCATTGTGAATGTATTTTTTTTTTTTTTTTTTTTTTTATCCTCCAAGATGAAGTGATCAGCACCTACTGAATGTATTATTGATGTTTTTTCCCCTTGACGTTTGAGAATAAATGTTGAATTTTTTTTCACACTGGTAGAAGTTTTTTTCTTTGTTCCTATACGTGATTACGTCTATACCAGGTGCAGTATTAACTATCTTCTGAAATTTGAACCAGAAATAGTTTTTCCACAGTGAGTGCCACTGCACACTTTAATGTTTGTAACATTTCTACGAAATAGAGGCTGGTAAATTCCTGAAAGCAATTTTTGGCATTGTACTAACTTATGATCTTTTTGTTGATTGTGTGAAGTTACTGGCAATTTCACTTTTTGCCTTTAAGTGAATTAACGGTTTCTAATGCTTTGTTCTCCATTTGTATGCTGTGAAGAAAAAGAAGCAAACCAAACTGTAGGCAAATTAGTGTTCCTGTCTCAATGGGAAGTGTAGCCAGAATTTCCAGGTCGCATAGTATGTGAATGAGTGCGGAAATACACCCCCCCCCCCCCCCCCCAACTTGTTTCAGCAATTGTCCTGGCTTGGCCAATAGGGCTGAATAATACGCATTGGAGCAGGATCAAGTCTTATTTGCATGTGGCTGGTTTCCGTCTTGGGTAACGTGGTGGGCAAAAGAATAGCTGGGAAGATTCCCAGGGGATTTCCAGTAGGTCGAATTAATGCAGGCACTATATGTAAGCTTGTTATGTTACAAATATTTCTAAAGCGCACATTCACCAAGCAGTTTCGTGGCACTGTGGTAACTAAAACATAGCATGCAACGGATCACTATTCATATGCGAGCCTACCTAAACCTCTTAGGTAGTTTCCTAAAATGCAGTGTAGGAGGGACGGACCCTGATTTCAGGTGGAAGGCATTCCAGATGCGCGGAGCAAGTACCGCAAACCTGGAGACCCGAGTGCCTTTTGAAGATAGGCCTGGTAATAAAATAAGCGTGCAAAGACCTCATATTGTGCGTGGAGTTGTGTGGTGTGTGGGTTTTTTTTTTTGTATGTTTGCGAGCAGAAATAAAGCAGGACTGTCAGTCTGGAGTGACTTAAAAATAAGGCACCCAGCCTTATAAATGGAGCATTCTGTGGGCAACCAATGCAGGTTTCTCAGTAAGGAGGTGATGTGACCGTCCCAGTATTAGTTGAGAAGCCTAGCTGCTTGGTTTTGAACCAGTTTAAGTCTACTGATCTAGCTCTTGAGAAGACCAAATTTAAAGATTTTGAATAATCTAGCCTTGAAAGGACCAGTGCAAAAATAGCCTGCATGAGAGTCTGTAACGAGAGTGCATGGACCTTGCCTCAATTTCCCCCACCGCCTATTTGTCCTTCTTCAGGGTGAGTTGTTGTCAAAGGCAGATCTTCAGAGCACATGACTGGCTATGTCCAAACACCCTCACAAGCTCCGTGGACATTGTCTGCCTCAGTGTAAATAATTTTTCTTCTGAAGGACCTATGCAGCCTACAGTCATATCCTGTGAGACTCCAGTTATCTTGTCAGATAAGTAACTCTATACACTCCTTCCCTCTCGGATCCAGACCATTCACAGTTTATTTTCTTGCGTGATAATGATCAGGCAGATACATTTTATAGCTGATCAACTTGGGAATTACCACCCTACTTTGAAATAAAAACAAAAAAATACATAAATACC
Organism: Lissotriton helveticus; assembly: GCF_964261635.1. Taxonomy (NCBI): domain Eukaryota; kingdom Metazoa; phylum Chordata; class Amphibia; order Caudata; family Salamandridae; genus Lissotriton; species Lissotriton helveticus. Next base: position 266,616,677 of record NC_136068.1, on the reverse strand, counting down.
CACCTTGTACCTACATAATAGGATACCCCTCTGAACGTGATAAGGGGTAGTCAACCAACCTCACCAAAACCCAGCGTCACCCCCGCCTGTTTTGGTAATCACTCCGTGGTGCGGAAGGCTTCACCAGGTAGTCGCTCTGTACAGGCGACTCCTTTTCAGCCACACATTTTCCCTGCAGACCGTGCCTGCATACAAAGTTGAGGCCTATATTCTTTAGTCTACACGCTTTATCCCTCTTTTCCCATTCATGAGGGTGCCTGGAGTTCTTTTGTATAGTTGTAATGAACATTTCATATTTACATGGTCACATAGGTTTACAGCTAACCTGTTTGTAATTGAATAGAAGAAGCAGGAAGCCCGACGCGACCCAGTCATTCAACAAGGTTGACTTCATTTGAAAAATAAATAGTTATGCTCATTGATGGTAGTCTGTTTTTGTATATCATCATTGTTTGCTATCTATACTAAACTCACACAATTTCCACCCACCTGCGCCAGTATTTAGAAAATACACGTGTCCAATCAGAAAATCAATGTTTCCATTGAGGTTTTGTTAAGGAATATGTTGCTGAACAATTAATTATATCGTCTTGCTTCCTGTAAAAGAAAAAACATTCTTTTCCCCAATATCCCTATTGCCTCCGACTAAAGTATTGGTTTAAAACCTCCAGTGGGCGTTTAACACTGATCGCAGTGTCCGTAAATTCTATTTTTAGTCCGTGGATTTGTGCTTTACAGGATGAATTGTTGATCACACCACCTGTCCAGTTCTTGACTAGGCATTGCCTCCTGGGACAGTTGTCACGTACTAATTATCTCTTGTGGAAGCACACAGTTCAAATAAATTATTCCAGAATATTCCAATCATTAAAAGAAACCAATCAATCACTGTCTTGTATAGTGCAGCTACTCGCCTGTGTGGATCTCCTGGTGCTGGGGAGGGGGTTTGCTGGTCGGACTGGGTGGAAGATCATTCGAAGAGCCAGGTCTTGAGGTCCTTCCTGAATTGGGTCTGCGAAGCGGATTGCTTGAGGTAGAGGGGAAGGGTGTTCCATGTCTTGGTGGCTAGGGAGAAGAACAACCATCCTCCAGTTCTGGTCTTGTGGATCCTGGGGACAGAGGCATGGGCGAGTTGGGAGGGTAGGAGTTGCCTGGCGTGTACGTGGAATGTCCTTTGTCTAGTAGAGCTTTGTAGGCATGAGTGAAGAGCTTGACATTGATTCTCTTGTTGACTGGGAGCCAGTGGAGTTGCCGGAGGTGTTGCATGATGTGGCTGCGGCGGGGGATGTCGAGAACCAGTCTGGCTGCGGTGCTTTGGACGTTCTGTAGTGTCATAAGTGTGATGCTGGCGTTGAGTGCGTTCCCTTAGTTTAATCTGCTGGTGATAAGTGCGTGGGTGAGTCTTTCTGGATTCTGTGGGTATCCACCTGAATGTCTTCAAAGCAGGTGGAGCGTGTGGAAGCAGGCTGGGGAAACTGCATTGATTTGGTGGTTCTTGGTGAGCGAGGAGTCCAGTATGATGCTGAGGTTGTGTGCATGGTCTGCCGGGAGGGGGTGCGAAAGATTCCCAGATCGGCTGGCCACCCAAAATCGTCCCAAGCGGAAGGAGTGTGTGCCTGGATGAGTACTTCGAGCTAGATCGCGTTGAGCTGGAGACAGTTAGCAGTGGCCTTCGTTCCACTGTGGAAGTTGATTCTGGTGGTTGTGGGGTCGTTAGTGATGGAGAAGATCAGCTGGGTGTTGTTGTAGGAGACTATTTTGAGTCTGGCTTCTGACGATGGCTGTGAGGGGGGGGGGGGGCAATGTAGACCTCGAAGAGGGTGGGGTTCGAAGAGTAACCCTGGAGTGCTCCACAGCTGATCTCTCTGGGTTCTGAAAGGAACGGTGGTAGTCTGACTCGCTGGGTCCGGCCAGTGAAGGAGTGGATCCAGTCCGGAGCCTTGTCGTGGATGCCGGCGTTGTCTTCTCGTGATTAGGGTGTGGTGGGAGACTGTCGAAGGCAGCTGAGAGGTCTAGTTGGAAGAAGGCTGCAGTCTTGCCCCGGTCGAGGAGGGAGCGAATGTGGGTGGCGACAAGGAGTGCGGTGTCCATGCTGTGGTTTGTTTGGAAACCGTATTGGGAGATGTCCAGGATGTGGTTCACTTTGAACTCTGAGTTGGGCATTGATAACCTTCTCAATGACTTTGGCTGAGAAGCGGAGGAGGGAGATGGGACTGAAGGTGTTTAGGTCTGTCTGGTCTGAGGATAAATTCTTCAGCAGGGGGGGGTTGATCTCTGCATTTTGCTAGTCGAGGAAGGTGGCAGTTTTGTTGACGCAGTTGATGGTGCATCGAAGCTGGGGGGCAATGGCTGCACTGTGGAAGATGTGGTACGAGCAAGGATCTGTCGGGGCTCCTAAGTGGATACTCTTCATGGTCTTGATTCTGTCCTCTGTAAGCTGGGTCCAGCAGAGCACGGCCTGTTGGTGTGCAGCTTGGTTGTGTGCAATGGCGGCAGGCCTAGTGGCTGGGTCTAGGGTGTCGCAGCTGTCATAGATCTGCCTGATCTTGTGGTGGAAGAAGATGCCAAGTTTGTTGCAGAGGTCTTGGGGTGGTAGAGGGGGGATAGGGACATCTGAGGTTTTGCTGTTGGGCCTGCTGAACTCATCGACCATGGCAAAGAGTGCTTTGCTGTTGGCGTTGATTCTGTCTTGGAGGGCCGTTTTCATTGTGGTTTTCTGGGGGCGGTGGTATTCGTTGATGGCGGATTTGAAGGTTGCAGGAGTTTCTGGGATTGTGTTCCTCCATCTCTTCTCGAGTCGTTTGCATGTGCATCTGGACTCTTGGAGGGTGGGAGTGAACCAGCTGGCCTTCTTGGAGTGTTGCTTGCCTACTCATTCTTCTTGAGGGGTGCCAGGGTGTTGGCACAGTTGTAGAGCCATAGGTGGAGGTTGCCTACCCGGTGTTGGCATCCGTTGGCGGAGTGGTTGTGCTGAGATAGTTGACGAGAAGTATTTGGCCTTGTGTGATGGTGGGGGGTGGGGCGGTGATGATGGTGTATGGTGGGCGTGGCCAAGACAAGATGCACCCAGTGATGGTCGGTCCTGGAGAGCTCAGTGGTGTGGCTATATCTAATGCTCCTGTTGGTGGAGAAGGCTGGGTCGAGTGTTTCTGGCTGTGTGGGTTGGTGCAGTGACTAGTTGCTTGAATCTGCTGGTGAGGTTCTCCATAAGGGAGGCAGTGTTCTGGTCACTGGGGTTGCCTATGTGGAAGTTCAGGTCTCTGAGTAGGATGTGGTCTGTGGATGCGAGAGCCTGGGGTACGATGGTCTATGATAGCATAGGTGAAGGGAGGCTGGGGGCCCTGTATAAGAGGGTGCCATAGAGAGGTGTTGGGGTTGGTCTGGATCTGAAAGTGGAGGTGTTCCATGGTCGTCGTTGGTCATTGAGTGCGTGGTCAGTCAGTGTACTTTTTGTGGATGATGGTGATGCCGCCTCCTGGGAGGTCCTTGCGGATGGTTTTGTAGCCGTCGGGGCTGGTGATGTCCAGTCCGGAGCAGGGGTTGGTCCAGATGTCCGTGAAGAAAGCGATGTCGGGAGAGGTGGCTTTGAGGAGGCCCCAGATTTTTGTCGCCTATTTCTGGAGGGACCACACATTGAGAAGGGTGCAGTTGAGGCAGACGCGTGCGCATTTGGTCGGCGAGAGAAGCTGGATTGTTGGTGTGGCTGGAGGTGCGGTTGCAGTTCCGGCAGGCAAAGGGTCCAAGGGTCGTCTTAGGTGATGCTAGATGGCAGGCGGCATGGCGTCTGAGGAGGGCGCTGGCATTATAGCAGTGGATTGTCTGAGAAGCAGGGTCACTGATGCTGGGTGAGGTCCAGCCGCCGGTGGGTGTAGACGGGCTTGCCCTTGGCGTGCCGTGCCAGCGGTGCGGCTGCCATTAAGTAGTGCCGCAGGGGGGGGGGGGGGGGCTGGACAGCTGGCAGGCAGGAAACCCAGAAGGGTCACTGGAGGTGGGCGGGGCCGCAGGGGATTGCAGGTGCAAAGGAGTGAGAGGACAGGACAAAGGAAGGAAGAAAAACAAGCATTTACAATGCAACGGTCTCGCCTTTGCCAAAGTTAGAGCTATTGGCATTGTAAATGACATTTTTTATTTATGTGTTGGTTTTGAAAACGGATAAATCAAGCATCGGTATAGCCAATAGGTCTCGCATTTGGGACCTTAAGTATTTAGGTATGCAGCACAATATCCTTAGTGCATCAACTGTTGCATGGCTAAACACCTACACGGTCCCAAAGGCGAGATCTATTGGCTATGCCAATTCCTCCATAAGCTTTATTGAACATAGTCACTTAAATAGTAGCCGATATTTAAACTTGACAAGCATTGGTCTATAATCTGCAGCACATGTCCAGTTAATATTTACATCTACAGTCTAAATGTGAAAATGTTCTCTGTGCATGGCATCTAGCCACTGACATCTCCACAGATGGCTTTTTTTGGCCATAAAGTAGCATTGCCTCCATGAGCTAAGTAAAGCACAGGTGCTGCAATTTACTTTTGTAGCAATCGCGGCACCCACGCTTTACCTTTTAACATGGTTAAAGTAAGGCGCGGGTGCCGCGATTCACCAGCGATTGCTACAAAAGTAAAGAAATAGAAAAAAAATCTATTTCTTTACTTTTGCAGCAATTGCGCTCCCATGCTTTACTAAAGTAAAGTGCGGGTGCCGTGATTGGCCTAGGCGAGACCTAACCAGCCCGGGAGTGGTGCGTGCACACGCAGTCTGCTCTTTGGAAGCACTGCACTCGTGCCAATGGCACATCCCTGCTCGCTCCCGCAAGCTGGATGCCGCCACAAGCACAAGTGTGTGCTTCCAAAAAGAGCAGAGCGACGGCTAAAGGTCCTCCTATGCAGCTAATGCGCGCTGCGTAGGCGAGACCTCAATAATTTTTAGTTCAGTGGTGTAGCTAGCCCTGTGCCACCCATGGCGGTCACTGCTATTGCCACCCGGAGGCAACCTGAAGCGGGGGTGTGTTAGTGGATTTTGCGTTGCTGCCCGCAGTGGTGGCATCAAAGTGTGGGGGTGTGGTGACCCCCCCCCCCCCCCCCACCCTTGCTACGCCAATGTTTTAGTTAATGATCCAACAACGATTGGTAACTAAATAGAAAGCAAATCCCAGTGTCATTTTATAGGTACACACATTTTTTTATGCAAGATGGCCGCCGGAGCAGGAGGTCACTAAGAGCTCCTAGTGCTTGGGATCCCTCTTGTTGGATTTATCCCTGTCAGCACCCACCGCTCTGTGGATCCGAACTAACGAAAGTAACAGGATTGTAACCAGCATCTTTTAATTCTCCCTACCTTGGCCGGCGGATGGTTGGAGCCTGCGAGCCACTCGTCTTAGTCCGGGTCATCTGGAGACATCACCACCCTCAACGGACGACTGCTGATCATCGGTTTGGATGTCTCAAGCCCATGGAGCCTACGGAGGGGTGGCGTTCTGAGCTCACCCCCCCCCCCCCTGCACCGGATTGTGGATTCCTTGAAGGACTCTTGCTCCCGACGAGCCTCGTGCCTACGGTGGGTTGATAAGCGATCTGAAGCTCACCCCCCCCCCCCCCCTGCATCGGAGTTGTGGATTTCTCGAAGGGCTCTTGTTCCCGACGAGCCCCGAGCCTTCGGAGGGTTGGCGATCTGAAGCTCACCGGCTGCCGGATTCTGGACGACGACATTTCCTCCTCCATCCTGGCCCCATCGGCTACTCGCCGACAACCTCTCACCGCTCCCAATGCCGGAATATCAGGGCCTGGATATACGTAATTAGTTACAAGCGCCTGGGTTAATGATCATGAAAGAAGAAAAACAATAGCCACGGCTTGCGTTCCACCGATCCTCGTAAAAACAAAAAAATGCCCGCCGCAGTGGAACGCAAACCAGCGGAGCTTGGAAATAACCTCTAATGACCCCGCGAGGAGTACTCTCATCGTGTGCTCTCGGCGTTGTAAACCCTATGAGGAAAGCGACTATCGGCGCACCTATGATGACTTAAATGTTAATATTTGGATGAGAATAGCTGTAGCATCAGATGTTGTAGGTACTACAGCGCCCGCTCTTTCCTAAATGCCAAGAGTTTTCCGTGCCGTATGTGACAGCGTTTGCCAGTCGTGGGGTTGTAGCCACCAGCAAGCCTCATTCTAGCATTTTGGTTTTCAGTTTGAATATTAAATGCACGGGCTTAAAAGTACCAGCATGGAATTTGCTCTTGGCTAAAAACACAGGTCACATGGTGTGGATCCCCTCGGCAACTTTATTTCCATGATTGAGCAACTACTGTGCAGCGCTGCTGCTGGAGTGCCTGAACTGCGGAATGGGGGTGCCTGCCTGCTGCACAGATCTACAGTCTGGCTCTTCACTGTGGGTCTGGGACATCGTGTCTGTTATCGACCTCGATGTCAGGAATCTTTAAGAATATAAGGTATGCACTTTCAAACTGTAACTGCTGACTGCCAATGCATTCTTCCCTCTCTACTGCCCAAAATGGCCGCGGCCATAAACCCGGAGCAATAAATCACCTCCATGGCCCCCAGATGTCCACGAGGCTGCACAACATCTCGGCCAGGGTTCTCCAATAACAGATAAGACTTTCTCCTCCCCTCCTAGCAACTGGATTAACTCGACCTGCCTCAGATGGAAAGGGAAACTAAACTGTAACTACAACAGACAGAGGACCTCTATTAATGACTCCCCTTCTCCTTTTTGGAGGCCATCTTAGACTAGCTAGTCGCCCACTCTGGGGATACTATTATAACTTTTTTATCTTATTCCCACAACACGGTACTACACCTACACACTCAAACCATCTTAGGCTAGTCCATCCTCATCACTGCATGATGCCTAATGAGGCAGCCATACTAGACTAGTCTAAATCACCACTCCTCCGCTCACACTCCTTTTCCTCTGCACTAACTCCTTCCTCGCTCACACCATAGCGCCTTTCCCACACCCATCCAGGCATCCCCCCCTTACGCACCTCACCCCCCACCTCCAACATGGAACCCATGGGCAAACACAATTATAAAATAAATTACCCCCCCCCCCCGGGCTCACCAAAAAAAAACGCAAAAAAGTTTAAGCACAACTTCTTGAAGTCCCACCCTGAAACGCCCTTTGTAGACACCTACTTCTCCCTCAACAATGGAACGAAGAGCACTAATATCATCCTATACACTACACGCAGAGCACAATGGAGAAAAGCACTCATTACCCTACTCACTGTCTCGACCACTAGGAAAACTGCCTATGGGGTAACACTCTCAATCACACCATCACAACGCTATCCTGCTAGAGCAACCATCACCATCTACAACAACGGCACCATCTTAATTCAATCCACAGATAGAAACCTAGACCTATTAGACATCCTGTTCCCCACCTTCAAAGAATACCTCTCTAAAGCTCAGAGCCCACACCCTCTCACCTTCACTCCCAACATCCTGGACTCCACAGCACCTCCTAACACTACTCCTAACATCCTGGACTCCACAGCTCCTCCTAACACTAACACGCACCTCCTCACTCCCCCCCACTACTCTATCACCCTCCATCCACAGACACTTCACACCCTTCAACCTTAGATGCCGATCCCACCTCCTCTAGCGTCCCCCACACCGCCACCGCCTCGTCCCCTCCCCCACATAACCCGCTAATCACACCTCCTGCTAGCTTCTCAGAACACCCCTCCTTAGACGCCGAACCCACCTCCTCTAGCGTCCCCCACACCGCCACCGCCTCGTCCCCTCCCCCACATAACCCGCCAATCACACCTCCTGCTAGCTTCTCAGAACACCCCGCCTCCCCTAACTGCACCCAACCCAACATGACTCTCTCTCTCTTCCCATAGCCCCCCCACACTTTGCACTCCTGTCCCGTCCTTCACACCAATCGTCCTAGATCACCCCCCCTCCCCCAACTGCACCCCACACAACATGAATCTCTCTCCGCCTATCCCCCCCCCACACTTGGCACTCCCGTCACGCCTAGCCTTCACCCTTCCTTCATCCTCTCACCCCCCACTCTCACTCCCCACTATCCGACCTCCACCCCCGCAACCCCCAGCCTCCACACCTTCCCCCATTTACACTTCCCCTCTTAGCACTGATGCCCTGCTCAATAACGCTAACACCAACCTTAACACTAACCCTCTCTCTAACACTTCCAACCCCTACACCAGCTCCACCTCTCCAACCCGACTCCCCTCCTTCTCCAGTAACGTATACGCCTGCTCACCGCCAGTACCCTTCCCCAACTCCGTACCCAACTCCACGCTGGACATGATTATGTCCACCCTCCTCCAAATGAAAGAAGAACTACACTCCATCAAAGAGTTGCTCATCACACACACCCCCCTCCTACCACCTCCTTTACACCGAACAACACTTCCCCTTACCTCCTACTCGCCTTACCACACAACACTCCCCACACTGGACCTCTATCCCCTCTCGCAATACCACCATTCGCAATACCAATCGCAATCGCAATACCACCAATCGCAATACCACCTTTACACCTAACAACACTTCCCCCTCACCTCCTACTCGCCTTACCACACAACACTCCTCACACTGGACCTCTATCCCCTCTCGCAATACCACCAATCGCCCCAGACGCACTATCAATACGGTCTCAGACCATGACATACACACCCTTCTCCACTCTTACGTCCCGGCTCCCCAAAATCGCCTAGCCACCAACCATCGGTCCATCCCAACGATTCTCTCTAACCCCCTCAGGCACCACACGCATAATAACAGAGGCTCCGTCCCCAACAACCTCACATATGTACCCCTCGCTATAGAACCTTCCTCCACCCTCTGCACCCCCAGACTCAAATGCATACTTCTCAACTGCAGATCGGCCCAAAGACATTCCGCGGGGGTTGCCGATCTCATCATTTCTCTGGAACCGTATCTAGCCATTCTGACTGAAACATGGTTTTCTGATTCCTCTACACCTATCATGGATATCCTAGTCCCCCCTCCCCCCCCCCCCAATTACTGTATCATTAGACTTGACAGGACCAAAAAGACAGGCGGTGGAATTGCCTGTATTTACAGATCTAACCTTTCAGTTATTAAAGCGTCCGCCCCTTTCTTACTACCTGTGAATACCTCTGCCTTGATGTCATCAGCGAAAGCAAACCGGTATGCTCACTACACATCATGTACCACCCACCTGGGGACAAGCTCTCCTTCTCCCAACAACTCATGGACACAATCTCAACCAACTCAGGTCGGCAAAACACCCAAATCTTCCTTGGCGACTACAATCTCCATTGGAATGACAGCAATGACACAGTGGTAAATAGCCTCAAAAACCTCCTCAACGCCCTTGATCTCACCCAAATATGCAATAGCCCAACCCATGAGAAAGGTTCTATCCTCGACCTTATCATCTCCAAAGAGGACGCTATTCAACTTGAGTCAATCCAACCTTGTGACTGGTCAGATCATCATATTGTCTCCTTCCTCATCAATGAAAAAGTCAAATTTAACCCAGTTCAACCCTCCAAGCCCAAAGTTTGGAAAAGAGACATGAAGAAACTCAACCCAAACTCCTTACCGCCTAACCGTTGCAATCTCCTATTTCCCCCTTCCGGTGCTACGGACGTTCAACTCCTGACTGACCACTATCTCAATGCTATGACCACAATAATTAATGAGGCTGCATCCATGAAACTGAAAAGAGTTTCGTCCAAGATCTCCAACCCATGGTATGACGGGAGCCTCAATGAAGATAGACGGGCCATGAGAATGGCAGAGCGCACCTGGAGATCAGCCCCTTCTGCACTGCACCTAAAAACCCTGAAGAAACAGAGAAACGCCTACTTCAGGAAAATAAAACGCTCAAAAAGAGATTTCTTCAGTCTCCAGCTCGCCCAAGAAAAAAACCGCCCAAGAAAACTGTTTGAGCTAATCAGAACACAATCCAAAGAACAACCCCAGACACTCAGTATCATGGGCGTTACACCTTCCTGTGAAGACTTCTCTGCTTTCTTTAACCAAAAAACCGACAACATAAGAAGCGATCTCCTCAATGACGCAATCCTTTACTCCAACCCCCAACACACAGCATCGTCTGAACCAAAGAACAATGCTACATGGTCATCCTTTGGCACCTACTCCGAAGAAGAAATTGGCAGACTGCTCAGCACCCTGAAACCATCCAATCACCTCATTGACCCCCTTCCTGCTAACGCTGTAAAAGGCTTTAGCCCTTTGCTCCTCCCACTCTGGACTAAGATTATCAATAGCTCTCTTCAACAAGGAACCATGCCTAATGCCCTCAAAGTCGGACAAGTCACACCGCTACTAAAAAAAACAACAGCAGACCCCACCGATCTAAACAATTACCGTCCTATCACAAACATTCCCACTCTCGCTAAACTGCTGGAAAACTGCGTACAGCTACAACTGACTAAACACATAGACAAGTTTGATCTCCTCAACCCTCATCAATCAGGCTTCCGAGCAGGGCACAGTACGGAAACTGCTATGACTCACATAGTTGAGGACGCCCTCCAAATCCTTGACCAAAATGATACCTGCCTCCTCATCCTTCTTGATCTCTCCTCAGCATTCGACACAGTTAAACATGAGAACCTACTCGAACTATTAAACACAAGAATGGGTATAGCTGGGACTGTTCTCAAATGGTTTGCTTCCTTTCTACACAACCGGTCAGAGAGATTCAAAAGCAACAACCTGATGTCCTCGCCGGTACCTGTATCGCTAGGCGTTCCTCAAGGATCCTCCCTCTCCCCAACACTGTTCAACCTAGTTATGGAACCTCTCACTACTTTGCTACAAGCATCCAATGTACACTTTCACATGTATGCCGACGACACCCAACTTTATCTCAAAATACAATCCCCCAAGGACATCAAGCTTTTGAACACCACGATCAGAAACACCCAATCCTGGCTGGCCGAGAATCACCTCAAACTTAATACGCTGAAGACTGAGTTCCTCCTGATCTTACCTCCCGCAAAAATCTCTACCGCTCAAACATGGCTTAAGCACCTAACTGCTCTAAATGTACAACCTACCATCGTAGACTCGGCAAAATCTTTAGGCATAACACTTGACGCCAATCTCAACATGCAGCAGCACATCAGCAAGGCAACCAAAGGAGCGAACTTCCAAATCAATACCTTGAGAAAACTTAAACCCTTCCTTCCAGCCAAAGACTTCCAAACTGCAGTACAATCTATAGTCATCCCGCACATAGAATACGGTAGCATCGCCCTCTGCGGGCTCCCCCTAACTACAACGGCACCCCTAAGAGCGTCCCTTAACGCTGCAACGAGACTCATCACTGGCTCAAAAAAACACTCGCATATTTCCCCTGACTTTAAATCCCTGGACTGGCTACCTTTTGAAGCCAGAATACATCTGAAAATCGCCTGCATGACACACAAGGCTGTACACATGAACTCACCCGCCTACCTCACTCAAAAGCTGACAATTTCTGGTGGCTCTAGAACTACTAGAAGCACAAACAATCTTCTGCTGAAGCCTCGAAGATTTCGGAAGGAAAAAACCTATAAACGCTCCTTCTCAGGAATGGCGCCCATGATCTGGAACTCACTCCCTCCTGAAACCAGGCTCATCTCCTCCAAAAAACTTTTTAAGAAAGAAGTAAAAGCGATCCTCATGGCTAAATACACATGATCTATTATTCTGTATTTCTCAAGACTCCGCTCTGTACCACCCTCCTTACCCCTTGGACTATTTGTATTACTCGTATTATCGACCTACTTGATTGTATACGTTCCCTCTTTTTATATTTTTTATATTATTGACGTACCTGTTTGGCTCTGCATACTGTACCCACACAACCTCAACTATTCCTAATCTTGTATTACTGATGCACCTGTGTGACTATGCATCCTGTACTCACCTACCTCAACTATGCCTATCTTTATGCTATCTCCAAAAGCATTGTAAGCTCGCTGAAACAAGTATATGCTCCTCTTCTTGTACTTTTATATTCTTGGCGTACCTGTTTGACTATGCTCCTTGTACCTACACTACCTCAACTATGACCTACCTCTTGTAGTTTGACCTACCCATGTAACAATGCACCTTGTACCTAACTACCTCAACTATTACCTACTATTATTCTATGACCCTTGTCCTTGTAAAGCGCTCTGATATCTGCAAAGATCTTGTTCGTGCTATATAAAACGTTCAAATAAATAAATAATGTATGCTGTGTGTACTTGCAAAATGATGCAGCACTAGTGTCAAAGGCTTTTTTTTAAAATTTATAACACCACCCTGCAGAGCATCAGGGACTCTATCACTCGCAAAGACATTGGGTCTCAAAGGCAAGACCTATTGGCTTTACCATAGGTTGTTACATTTATTGTTCAGAAATCGATCCGTGTTTTTGCCATGAACATTAATGACATGAATATAAGGAACTGTTTCAATGTCCGTTTTTAATTACTTCCGGGTCTGAGAACCAGTGGGCCTTGGCGCACCTTAAGAACTAGCAGACCCCATTTCTCCACACACATGCATAAGCAGGACAACAGGCAATATGGTTGCGAAACCAGCCCCTCGTGTGTTGGTTTAACAACTCTGTGGATTTTAAACTCCTTCACCACTGTTTGCTGTCCCACCTTTAGGTCTCCCTTATGTAGTTTCATAGTCTGATCGATTTGTGCATGCTTACCCAACATTGGGGTTGGCATTGCTTGGGGGGGGGGGGCGGCGGGGATCTCTTGAAGAGGGAGGATTGCGCTGTTTCTTACCTATATCAGTTGTTGAGTCTCACGGTCAATGTTTTATGCAGTGGTTGAAGCACATGAAAAATATATGGGAAATGGGACCCTGAGTGCAATGGCATTTTGGTTATGGAGCATGGAAAGAAGGTTCAAAGAAGTGGCTAAAAACAACAAAATATTCTGTAAATATAGTGTTTGGCTTTGATCTCAAGGTAACTGCATATCAAATAACACACCTTAAATAAAAAACACATGCAAATTAAACTAAAGAGTGGGAAATGCATTATGTTACACTATGAAACTTCTGTTGGGTAATGTGATCTCTGTAGATGTCTGTGTGTGTAAGCAGAGAGCCATTGAATTGGATACAGATTGGTGCAGTGGGGAAGAGTAACATGTATTTTTAGTGCTACGAGGTCCCAACCTAAGGCAGAAATCCCTGTGAAGAGGTCGGTATCTGTGTACCTGACTGGAGCATAGTTATTTAGACTCTGACTAGCTGCTCCACATAACAATCAGCTACTAGTTAATGGCTACTTCTCAAAATGTGGAAAAAGTAGGACTTTAAGAATGCTTTACCTGAAATATCACCTGAGAAGGGTGTCACAACTTGTATATTCACTCAGCCATCCGCCTGTACTAAGAACGGCGAGGGGGGGGGTTCGACAGATGACAAGTTAAAGTTACATTTAAAAAAAAAAGAAGAGCGCAAGGTAAGTGTTTTTTTTCTTCTTTAACTTTACCTTGCTGTTGTCTCGACGCCCCACTGCTCTTAACTGCACGAGCCGCTCCTGCCCAGCCTTCATGTCCCTTAACTGTACGTGTGTGACCTGTGAATGCTGGTACTAGTCTACCCTGCTGGATCTGTTTTGGGAATGGAAGACTGCACTTGCTGCCTTCTGTGAGAGTGGGATATTTTCTTAGCTACTGCATTCCTGCACCAGTTCTGTGAGGAAGCAAATCTTAGACGTTTGTTGCCCGATTTTTGCATGTGTCCTGTAATGGGTAAAGCATGTGCTCCTGTGTCCAAGCCTATATCTGTCCCCTGAAGGAGGGAACATTGCACTGTTTCTGCTGTACCTGTTGTATGAAGAAGGGGTGTTTCCACTGCTGAATGGGGGTGTTTCCACTGCTGAATGGGGGTGTTTCCACTGCTGAATGGGGGTGTTTCCATTGCTGAATGGGGGTGTTTCCATTGCTAATTAAGAAAACAAAATATACATAGAATGCTCTTGCACAGCATGCCCTCTGGACAAGGACTTTTCTGCAGTATTTTATGGGGGATACCTCGAGTCCTGATGACGTTCCTATCCCCATAGGGGCAATATTCAAGTGCAAAAAGAAGTTGGTGGAAAACAGATCCATGGTCTATTGCTTTATCTTCTGTTTTTAATCTTGTGCAGGGAGACACCAGTAAAAACATTTTTGCTCACACTCCCAATTGTGATTTAAGTCTGTAAATTTATCACAAGGAGAACATAATGTCAGCATAAGGGACATAACCCTACCAGAATTAGAGAACCTATAACTAGGACCTACATTACCAGTGAACAGTAGGGCTTGTGGATGCTTTCAGTGCTTGATGTGGAACGCACTGATGAGCCACAACATGCTTGGAAGGTGAATGTTCATCATCCTATATGAGTACCCCAAAGTATGGAAATTCGATTACAGTTTTGACTCTTTCTTCCATGTTTTGCTTCTTGTATGTTTATGTATAAAGACAGAGACTGTACAACAGTCCTTTAAGTCCTCTCGAGTGTGTTAGATACCTGTGTGTTATCCATCCTGTATGCGTCGGAGAAATGTGTAATGTTCTTCCTGCTACCTGTTCTTTACTTATTTTCTTCTTTATGGAAAGCTGCACCACTGGTGTCTATGTTGTACCTTGCTGTGTTGTGAAGATCAGTGTAAATCTTTCCACTACACAAGAGACAAAACAATTTGTACTGCCAATGCTAGTTTTAAATGCATGATGTGAAGTAAATAGTGAACACTCACAACATGTGTGAGTAGTTTATTTTTAGATTTATGAAAGTGACTAGATGAATTTGTAACATTTCAAAACACATGGCCAGTGACTCGGAAAAGAGCGGGAAAACTTAGGGTACAGCGGAGGAATAGAACAGGGGTCCCAATCGGGACAGAGGGGAGAATAACAGCAACAAAAAAAACGGGGCAGATTGCAAAGTTCTCAAAGGGGGAAATGGCATAAAACAGAGTGAAAAAATGTAGCAAGAATGCATGGAACAAAGTTGAATAAACAGCGAGATGAGAAAGCAATCCGACGGTGAGAAGGGGGACGAGAGAGAGAGAGAGAGAGAGAGAGAGAGAGAGAGAGATTCTGAGTGGATGGAGGGAGACTGAGGGGGGGGACAGTACTAGGTGCATGAGCTATGGTTCACCGTACCGTACTTTTGCCGAGCCTTTGTTTCAGTCATGCAAACGAAGAACCACGCACATAAACATATGAAATAGTCCTAATTATTCACATCCAGACCTCACACCGCTCCTGACTTTCATTTAAAGGCAGCCCTGCCAGTATCGGTTTAACAAAGGCCCTGATTTCCTGCTCTTTTTTTTTCCCTCGCACATTTGCGTGAGGCCCTCACCTGGAAGCGAACGGTATATGAGCAGGCGCTGTGTGGCTGGCCTCGAGTTGTGCGCCGGAGACAGAGTGGCAAGGACGGGGGGGGCAGACCTCTGACACGAGACACTGCAACAGCAGGAGTCAGCAGATAGGAGTTTTCTTTCCAAAAATGCACGTTATGAGGCAACACATCCATTTCAACGGAGAAGCGCGATTCGGAGCGCAGCCATCGGATTGACTTGGAAAAACTCACAGCCACTGCACGAGCCTAGCCTTGTTGACCTAGCTTGGAAATCGAATACATGACCTGAAAATATGACCAGGCTGCTTCAAATTGGAACAAGTAAGGGAGAGAGAGTAAGAGGGAGAACGAGGCATCATGGGGCAGTGACGGACAGAACAAGCACTCACCTGAGGACGACTTCTTCCGGCGGCGGACGGGCTGAAATGGCTGCTGCAAAGCTCTGCCATTTTCGCGATTCGGGGGCGTGTTTTTGAGCAGTTGCGTGACTGATGACGTCACAGCTTAAAAACTGCATAAAAACATGCCCTCGAATCTGCTAAAGACGGTGCCTGAACCGAGTGTCGCCCCTCTCCTCCAATTGCTGGCCAGCATTTACGAGGTCAGCCAATGGAGAAGAGGGGCAGGTTCAAGCCCCCATACTGGACAACATTAAATTTTCGGCTCTGCCCACTGCTTACAGCAGTGCGGACGAGGCCTCGACCTAAAAAAGCCAAGCAGCAGAAAAGAAAGAGAAAAGTAGAAAGGGGGACGGAAACAGCAGAAAGAAAGGCAAAAGGGCATTCAAGCAGCCGAGTGGTGACGCTCAACCAATGGACAACCATGGATGAGGCTCAGGCAGGA
This sequence comes from Lissotriton helveticus, assembly GCF_964261635.1. Taxonomy (NCBI): domain Eukaryota; kingdom Metazoa; phylum Chordata; class Amphibia; order Caudata; family Salamandridae; genus Lissotriton; species Lissotriton helveticus. Next base: position 266,600,452 of record NC_136068.1, on the reverse strand, counting down.
ACCTGTGGGTGGAGGAGGACCTCAAACTCCTGACCTCAGGATCAGCAGCAGCAGATAGGGACAGCAGCAGCAGCAGCAGCAGTTAACAGACGGCGCTGTGGAAAGAGCAACTCCACTAAAGGATAGTGGACTGCCAAACCTAAACCCATAAGAACACTGCTACTGTTGAGAAAATAATGATAAAACCAGCTAAAACAAAACTCTTTTATGGTACAGTAATTTGGGGGAAGAACTTTGGCAATTTTCCACTTTTTGTGGTCATTAACCTCAATCTCCTGTTACTTGCATCATCCAAGCAAGTACTACAAGTTGTTCAGGGAATGAGTTTGTAGTATTTTTCAGTTCTTTAATGATGTTCTGAGACAACGGTTTTCTGTAGCTAGCCAGCTTTCATTCTCTTGTGCGCCCTGTTAACTAGATCTCCCCTCCTTAACAGGCCACTTAGTGACCTTGATGGAGGATAAAGTGAACGTGCAGTTTATTTTTATCTAGCTTGCTTCCCATTTTCTCTTGCCTTTTCAAGGCGAGTATTAACAATAAAAAGAAATATTGCAAAAGTTCTGAAAAAGATGGCCATAGCAAGCTATTTCACTATAGTCTGTGTGTGGCGCAGCCAAAGATCTTAGAATTGCTTTTGGAATGAGACTTGTACTGTAGTTAATGGGGTTCTTGCATGTGTGTTATGCAGAACCGTACATGGATGTATACAGAAGGCATGCATGAGAGCAGACTTGCTGCAGGCATATCATGATTGATTGTAAACGACCAGTGCTCATTGGTTGCAAGCTCACAGGGTATGGTTTTCTTCATCTCCATTGTACCTGGGGGAGTTCTTTTATGATCTGGAGTTAAAAGAAGGTGTTGACTGGGGATTACTGACAGAATATTGTGAACAAATATTCTGCGGACACAATATGATTTGACCTATTGATAAGGTAAGTACTAAGAGAGAAATATAGATTTGCTATTCTTATCGCTATATCAATGTACCTTGGCGATATATATCGTCAAGGTACATAGTTGTGGAGTTTTGTGTGTGTATGTATATGTGTGTGTATATGTGTATGTATGTATATATATATTCACTGAAAAAACCATAGGTTATAGACCATATATAGTTAGGAATTAGCATTTACAAAACCTTGAAAATTCACTGAAAAAACCATAGGTTATAGACCATATATAGTTAGGAATTAGCATTTAAAAAACCTTATTTTACTCACACAAAACCATTGAAATTCCATATATAGTTAGTTGCACTAACTATATATCGCGCACCCGCAATCCACTGCTGATCATGTCACATATTACATCATTCATGACATGGTCAGTGACATCACTGATGACATCACTGATGACATCTCAAATGACATCACTGATGACATCTCAAATGACATCACTGATGACATCATCTAGTGTCTGTGTGTTTTTGTAAAGTTTAAATATGTTTTACATATTGAAGAATGAGTGGATGTATAAGTGTCTGGATGAAGGATTTAGTAGGTGCGTGACTGACTGTATGAGTGAGTGATTAAATGTGTCTCACTGAATGCATGGGTTAGTGACTAAACTGTCTTAATTTGTGCATCATTATGTCTGTTGTTCTGTAAACTGCTGCATGTGTTGATCATTAGCTATACGAGAGGCTATATGTGTTATTAATTGGTTGCCCAAGTATTTCTATGGGAGATTGAGTTTGTGTAGGGGTGGCTGGAAGGTGTGTGACTCTATGCATAGATGTGTGAGCAGTTTATTCACTAGGTGTATGAGTTCAAGAGTGCATGTGGAAACAGCTACATGGGCAGTTGACTGTGTGCATGAGTGTATTGATGAGTGAATGGATATCTCAATGCTACATGTCATAGTAAGTACATATGTAAAACACAGTACATGTGAGAGTTGGCATATATAAATAACTGTGCATGAGAGCCACTGAATGAGTGAGTAGTTGTATCGATCATTGTGAACTTGTATCAGGGATTGTATAAGAGAGTAAATATGTGTTAGTATATGTTTCAATAAGTAAGGTGTGTTTAACTGTATAGTTGAAGAAATGGAGGTGAGATTGTTTCTTTGCATGACTGACTGGGTGTGTGAGTAACTCCATGGATGAGTGGCAGTGTGTGAGTGTCTGTATACACTGAGTGTATCTAAGGTTATATTAGAGTCTGAAGAGGTTTATCGTATTAGCACAAGAATGATGTCAAATGAGATGTCATCAGTGATGTCATCAGTGATGTCATTTGAGATGTCATCAGTGATGTCATCAGTGATGTCACTGACCATGTCATGAATGATGTAATATGTGACATGATCAGCAGTGGATTGCGGGTGCGCGATATATAGTTAGTGCAACTAACTATATATGGAATTTCAATGGTTTTGTGTGAGTAAAATAAGGTTTTTTAAATGCTAATTCCTAACTATATATGGTCTATAACCTATGGTTTTTTCAGTGAATTTTCAAGGTTTTGTAAATGCTAATTCCTAACTATATATGGTCTATAACCTATGGTTTTTTCAGTGAATTTCAATGGTTTTTTAATAGCAAATATCATAAGCTGTCGAATGTCAAGTACGTGGTAAGTGAAAACATTTTCGTGTTTATGCACACTGATCTGCTTTGAATGGTGCCCCCCCCCCTCATTTCTATTAGGAGTACTCTCTCTTTGCAGATAGTGAAAGGTAGTTAACGCAGGCCTTTGCCCCCATTGTAATCCGTCGTGCCTGCTTCTCTCTCCATTTGATTGATTGTTATCCAAGTATTTACTGTTTTAGAATTAGTTCTCTTTGGTTCATTCTCTATTTACAAACAAACACAGAGTCGCAATACTCTGTTTAGTCTTTGCAGATAACGAAAAATCGTGTAAAAAAAAGAAAAGGAATCGAGCAAAATCAGTAGGCCACTAATGGGATCTCTTTTTGACCTCGCTAAAATAGAAACATTAGGAACAACCCCTCATGACAAATACAAAACTAGTGAGATGAACTGAACTCCACACAATGATGGCTGCAAAACAGCTCGGCTCCGCCACCCACCCCGCCCAAAATAACGATAAAGAACGGCTGCCATGATTGGTTGCGGAATGACCACGACGGAGCTACGAAATGGTGCTGCTCTCATGCTAACCCCAGCTTCAGTCTGAAACATCCAGAAACACTGTAGACTACCAATTCGATCAGTTCCGGTAGCGCCCCAATGTAACCCGGTAGAGAAGAACTAGCCCTCCCCTCTTTGACTGATGGTTCTTGTTGCCTGTCCCTTCTGTTGTCATTTAACAGAACTATTTAGCCTGCTGAAAGGGGTTGTGTTCCGACCGCTGGTTGGTGGAGACATTTTGACTATATTCTGTACCTGCGTTGTCGCGTAATGCGTCATATGACGCGCCGCGTTAGCGCATCCGGAAGTCATCCGGGGCGCGCAGCGCGTAACGTAAGCATAACAAGTCATGTGACTTGTTAATAAAACTTTTCATTGGTTCATTTTACTTTTCTTATTGTAATGATGAAAGGCTTGGTCATATGACCTAAAAATTACGCTTTTCATTACTTCCGAACATTATTTTTTCTTAAATATATGTTATAATGTTCCAGGCTAATGTACTTTCCCGGAAATTTTACAACTGTCCTGCAAGTAAAATATATTCTTTTTTAGAGAAAAAGAGCGTTTCTTCGTCCCATGACGGAGCCGTTGAGCAAAAGAGGGTCGACCTGCTGTCTTAGTCGCCGATACGCCTGAATATGAGATTCTTATCGATCACTTTATGTTGCAGGAATAGAAAACACAACAGCCCTTGACCATTTATCTTTACTGCGTTCCTTCGTATTATACCTTTTACCCTTCATGTAATTGGTCTGCTTTATTTCACTTGCCTTTTAATGATTCTAAAACAGTCACTATTATTAAAAACTTTACCAATGTATATACTACTACCATGTTTTCTTTTAAAAACCTTTATTGTGAAAATTTCATTATACAAATACGAGCCTATAACCACGTGGGCCTGCCACAGAGCAAACTGTAATCGTATATGATGAATAGACATTTACACTGTAGAGGAACGTAACGGGCGGGCCATTAGGTTGCAAGAACTAAGGTGTCTAACAGTTACGGAATCGGTGGACGTACATTTTATAATTAAAATACGACAGGGCCAGTTACAATAAAATTATCTAGATATACATTTGCGGGCAAGTACCATGGGTGACGTTAATTCGAACTTTCAACAGTACAGTAATCAATAACACATCAGAACTTAATATCAATAGGGATGTCGAAATATTCAATCAATTCTCGTCCCCGCCCGCCATGTGCTTCAAAACTGCATACGTATCTCGTGATTTCAAGGTTCTGCAACCAGTACACAACAAGGAGTTACGAGTCCCATTTATTCCGGCGCCATTTTGGGCGAGGACGGGCAGGTCCAGGATATAGTCAAAATGTCTCTACCAACCATCGACTATGATGATGTTCATATGCTGTATTTATTAGAGTAACACTCATCTGTCCACATGAAATTAATTTGCCACAATCTAAACATGTCATTTTAATCTTTCCAAAGTTCTTCTAAATATTTGGGACCGTTTCCCTTGCCTCTGAAGCTCTCAGTGCCACTTCTTTGATGAATGTACTAGCAGGTCAGGGGTTCTCCTCCAAATCTCTCTTTTATGCAGCACTATAATTAATTGGTGCCACCTCTCCATATGACGATGCATGGTATAGTTACCACAACTATATTTTTTTTCGGTTCCTCTGGAGAGTTCATCGTGGCAGATGAAGCGTGTAACGTACCGGGCATTTACCTTTTTTTGCATGTACAGGAAAGGAAAAAAAAATCGAGCGTCCGAGTTCTAAGGTGTCCCAGGGCCATTTTAGTGGACCAGGCCCAAATCCAAAGAACAGGCCGCCATTTTGAGAGTCCTCTTGCAGCCGCCTGTCGCTGTAGCATCAAGAGCAGCCGAAACTCAGCTGAATGGCAACTGAAACGGTAAAGGGGCGCCCCACTACAGCAGACGAGCCTCCACCTAGGAAGGCCCATTCACGCCGGCTCCCCCCCCCTTCGGGCCCCCCACGCCGTTATTCGGAGCAGTATTGTAGGATGGCCACACCAGTGCGGCAACTTGCTAGACATCACCTCGGTGGTAACCGAATCTCAACGCCTTGTGGTGTCTCCTATTCAGAAAACATTGTTATGCTGCCTTCGACCTATTCGCCGCAAGTGCGCACACAACTCAACTGCATAGCTTGCTAGACACCACCTCGGTGCCATCCGGATCTTGGAATGTCAGCACCTTTTGGTGTCTTCTCTTCAGAAAATATTGTTGCGCTGCCTTTGGCCCCATTCGCACATCGGTCCGCTACTGACGCCATCTCACAGGCTAATGGGGCGCCCCACGCCGAGTTTCAGCATTGTAGAATAACCACACCAGTACAGCAACTTGCTAGACATCACCTCGGTGCCATCCGGATCTCGGCGCCCCACTGCAGATGAAGTGCCTCTCAACTATGAAACCACCACGGTGACATCCGGATCTTGGCGCGTTGTGCTGCCTTCGGCCTATTCGCACATCGGTCCGCTACTGACGCCATCTCACAGGCTAATGGGGCGACCCACGCCGAGTTTCAGCATTGTAGGATGACCACACCAGTACAGCAACTTGCTAGACATCACCTCGGTGCCATCCGGATCTCGGCGCCCCACTGCAGATGAAGTGCCTCTCAACTATGAAACCACCACGGTGACATCCGGATCTTGGCGCGTTGTGCTGCCTTCGGCCTATTCGCACATCGGTCCGCTACTGACGCCATCTCACAGGCTAATGGGGCGACCCACGCCGAGTTTCAGCATTGTAGGATGACCACACCAGTACAGCAACTTGCTAGACATCACCTCAGTGCCATCCGAATCTTGGCATCTCAACGCCTAGTGGTATCTTCCATACAAAAAATATTGTTACGCTGCCTTTGGCCCCATTCGCACATCAGTCCGCAACTTAGACATCACCTCGGTGCCATCCGGATCTTGGCATCTCAGCGCCTTGTGGTGTCAGTCAGAAAATATTGTTGCGCTGCCTTTGGCCCCATTCGCACATCGGTCCGCTACTGACGCCATCTCACAGGCCAATGGGGCGCCCCACGCCGACTTTCAACATTGTAGGATGGCCACACCAGTGCTGCAACTTGCTGGACACCACCTCGGTGCCATCCGGATCTTGGCGCGTTGTATTGCCTTCGGCCTATTCGCACATCGGTCCGCTACTGACGCCGCCTCACGTGCCAACGTATTTTCTCCGCATTTTATACCCTATGCCGCATAACAGGTCATGTGACTTGTTTATAAAACTTTTCATTGGTTCATTTTACTTTTGGTTTCCTAATGATGGAAGGCTTGATCATATGACCTAAAAACAACACTTTTCATTGGATGAAAACTTTTTTTTTCCCCCAAACGATGAAAGCCCCACCTTGTTTCTGGATGTTTCAGACTAAACTGGCGTCAGCATGAGAGCACCACCATCTCGTAGCTCCGTCGTGGTCATTCCGCGAGCAATTATGGCAGCCGCTCCCCACCAGAAGCCTGCAGGAGTCGGGGCCCCCAAAACTTTTGATGAATTCTCAAGGCGGAGGGGACGCTTTCGAGAATGGGGTCCAAGACCTAGCAGACAAGCGTCCGATTTCCAAGGTGTCCCAGGGCCATTTCAGTGGACCACGCCCAAAAAGGAAAGAGCCTGCCGCCATTTTGAGAGTCCTGTGGCAGCCGCCTATCGCTGCACCGCAAGAGTGGGCGCAACTCAGCTGAATGGCGGATTTTGACACAGTGGACCAAAAGCGGACGGAATGGCAACTGAAACGGTAAAGGGGCGCCCCACTAAAACAGATGAGACTCCACCTGGAGAGGCCCGTTCACGCCGCCTCCCCCGGGGCGCCCCACGCCGTTATTCGGAGCAGCATTGTAGGATACCAAAACCAGTGCGGCAACTTACTGGACATCACCTTGGTGCCATCGTTCTGCTGCCTTGGAACTATTCGCACAACAGTTTGCTACTGATGACCCACCCCCCGCGACGCCCCACGCCGTTATTTGCTGGGTGGCAACTTACTAGACATCACTTTCGTGTCATCTAGATTTCGGCGCGTTCTGCTGCCTTGGAACTATTCGCACAACAGTTTGCTACTGATGACCCACCCCCCGCGACGCCCCACGCCGGAAATCTGGACGTTGTGCTGCGTTGGGACTATTCGCACAGCCGACCGCTACTTCGTTGTTTTTCCCTAAAAATGTTTATATGTTATTACTATTTTTGTTTTCTTGTATATATTTATAAATTATTAAAGTTTTATAATCTTACTACTTTGTCGGAGTGCTATATATTTTTAATGTGACACATAATTGTAAAAACTTTGATGTACAAAGAGTCATCCCTGGAATCTTCCGCTTCACGCTCGGTCCCCTCCCCAATCACAATACAGGATGGTTTTCAGATAATAGCAACGCTTCTGCTGTGACGGATCTCATCGAGTGTGGGCCTTGATCTACTATAACTCCTTTGAAGAGGGGTGATTCTTTACAGCTGTGGCCATAAACTACATCTGCAGGGCTAGCTGATAGCCTAGGACCGGCCTGGACAATCGGACACAGAGGAAAAGGAGTGTCAGAGGGTGCGGTAGTGAATAGGGCGAAAGGGAGGTGTCGGGCGGGCACAGGGTGTGATTCTCAGGGAAGAGCAGCGCAGATGGGGGGAGGTTTATTACCCATGCATAAGACAGAGAGCGGGGGTGACCACTGCGTGGGTGAGATGCTTGCGAGGGTGGGGAGCCATGCTAAGGATCGACAGCGTGCACAGAGTGGGTCTGGTCAAGGCATCTAAAATGGCTGCCGTGCACGACAAAAGTGTGGCATTTGAAAAAAGACAAGATGGCGCACACAATGTTTTTCAACAATTCCTGATTTCCTTCGAATCGAACGTTAACAGACGTTGGGGCATATTACCAAAGTTAAGCGATATTTATCCCTAACGATGCATTGCAAAGATTTTTTTACCGTCAGAAATTATCGCAGATAAACCTTGCTATTATCAAGGTTTATCGCAAATACGATAAAAAACTACCGCAATGCATTAATATCGCTGAAAACTCAGCGATATTCATGCATTACCGAGCTAATGCTCTTAGCCATGTTATCCACCTCCCATTGGATAACATGGCTAAGAACTGCTCAGGGCAGCTGTTACTTTTTGGAGATATTCGCGCTTATCTCGAATATTTCCAAAAGTTGATAATAGGAGATAGCGATGTTAGCGACTGTTTCCAGTCGCTAACATCTTGGCATGCCCACTTTGCATGTCATTAGTGATAAATATCACTCACATGCAAAGTGGGACCCAAGATGGTCGCTATCTCCTACTAGCCGTCGCTAACTGGTGTTAGCAACAGCTAGGTAATACAGATATAATTTTATCTCCGCGAAGCGGAGCGCTGTTACAGATATATATCTTGTTTTTGAACGTTAATTTCTCAAAATGCACTGAAGCACATATATTGAGACATAGCAAAGGCACATCGGGCTACCAGTCCCTAGGAGATAGCGATGTTAGCGACTGTTTCCAGTCGCTAACATCTTGGCATGCCCACTTTGCATGTCATTAGTGATAAATATCACTCACATGCAAAGTGGGACCCAAGATGGTCGCTATCTCCTACTAGCCGTCGCTAACTGGTGTTAGCAACAGCTAGGTAATACAGATATAATTTTATCTCCGCGAAGCGGAGCGCTGTTACAGATATATATCTTGTTTTTGAACGTTAATTTCTCAAAATGCACTGAAGCACATATATTGAGACATAGCAAAGGCACATAGGCTACCAATCCCTAAAATTTTACCAAGTTTCGTGCAAATCCATTCAGCCGTTCGATTATTATTATTATTATTTTTTTTGCCCCGCGGGGCCCTTTTAAAACCTCCACATCAAACCTAGGGGGTCAGCGAGGATCTACTATGCCCCCTTATGGTCATTTGCCCCTTCGCTTTGGCCTCCTCTTGTCTCTCGATCCTACCGAGAGACAAGATGGCGGCCGCTACGTACTGTTTGGAATGTTTACAGACACCGGAGAGCCAATCAGCTTCGCTTCGCAAAGCTCCGTAACGCGAAAAGTACGCGAAGCGGTGCGCTGTTACAGATATATATCTTTTTTTGAACGTTAATTTCTCAAAATCCACTGAAGCACATATATTGAGACCTAGCAAAGGCACATCGGGCTACCAGTCCCTACAATTTTGCCAAGTTTCGTGCAAATCCATTCAGCCGTTCGATTATTATTATTATTATTTTTTTTTGCCCCGCGGGGCCCTTTTAAAACCTCCACATCAAACCTAGGGGGTCAGCGAGGATCTACTATTCCCCCTTATGGTCATTTGCCCCTTGGCTTTGGCCTCCTCTTGTCTCTCGATCCTACCGAGAGACAAGATGGCGGCCGCTACGGACTGTTTGGAATGTTGACAGACGCCAGAGAACCAATCAGCTTCGCTTCACAAAGCTCCGTTGCGCGAAAAGTACGCGTCCTGGGCCGCTGCCCGGTCCGCTGTTACAGATATATATCTTTTTTTAAACGTTAATTTCTCAAAATCCACTGGAGCACATATATTGAGACCTACAAAAGGCACATCGGGCTACCAGTCCCTACAATTTTGCCAAGTTTCGTGCAAATCCATTCAGCCGTTCGGGCTAAAAGTGAGGCCAACCGCCCAATGGAAAACTCAATGTTAAAAACACGTTTTGGGACCCCCCTTTTTTCTCGGCCCCCACTGGACTAACCCCCCCCAAATTTTCAAGGGCTGCTCAGAAACAAAATGTGCCATTTTCCTGAAAATTTCAGCCAATTCCGTCCACAAACGCCAAAGTTATTAGACATAGAATTTTCAAAAAACCCATAGAGAAAAAATCCTAACTATATATACCTACTGGCGACCGCCAGTAGGTAATATATTATATGTGTGTGTATATATATATATATATATATATATATATATATATATATATATATATATATATATATATATTCACTGAAAAAAACATAGGTTTTACACACGTTATAGTTAGGAAGTAGCATTTACAAAACCTTTAAAATTCACTGAAAAAAACTATAGGTTTTACACATGTTATAGTTAGAAAGTAGCATTTAAAAAAACCTTTGAATGCTAATTCGTAACTTTTTTTGCCTGTTTAAGGAGTCACAGAGTGTCTACCTTGCCTCCTTTTCACGTTTTGAAACTTTTATGTAAATCGGGCAAAACGCCATTTTAAACCGACGTGCGCGACCCGGTGCACGCACCCCGTTATTTTTTAACAAAGAAAAAGGTTTTTTTGCATCGTCGAGATTCTTCTGGAACCGCCTAAGAAACTCTACGGGGTCACGGAGTGTCTACCTTGCCTCCTTTTCACGTTTTGAAACTTTTATGTAAATGGAGCAAAACGCCATTTTAAACTGACGTGCGCGACCGGGTGCGCGCACCCCGGTATTTTTTCAACAAAATTAAAAGGTTTTTTTCGCCCGTCGAAATTCTTCTGGGACCCTCTGAGAAATTCTAGGGGGTCAGGGACTGTCTACCTTGCCTCCTTTTCACGTTTTCAAACTTTTATGTAAATCGTGGAAAACGCCATTTTGAAGCGACGTGCGTGACCGGGTGCTCGCACCGCCTACACGTACCGGTGCGCGCACCTCAAGTCATGTGACTTGAAAACAACACTTTTTATTGGTTCATAGTAGTTTCTGTTCTAGAATTTTCAACAACCCCACCCACTTCCCTCACTATCTGTTTTACTCTCACGGGAGAAAGAGCCTTTACAACTTTCCGGAGAATTTTCTGAAATGGCTGCAATACAGGATTCATCATCCAATTCTGAGGAAGATTATCGGCTGCCTGAAAGAAAAAAGAAGGAATCTTTCATATGGAAATTTTTCACTTATCCTGAAGCACTAAAAAAAGTGAATGCCCCGAAAGTCACTTGTGAAGTTATATGTGGCACTGTTCTATCAAGAGGAAATCCATCAAAAAAGTACTCATTTTCAATTCATACTATGATAAGGTGTAGTGTAGTTCCTATATTCCCAATAGGCTCTGCGCATTGGAATAATATCTTTTATTAGTATAGACGTAGGACAGAGGTTAACTAGGTCTTCTGCTGACGATATTAGACTTAAGTTTTGTGTGCCAGCTAGCTCAGAGTTCACTAGAAACTTTCTCGAATAGGCGAGGAGGATTTTAACCTCCCTGGATAGACAAGAAGGGATTTAGTTTCTGACAACCATAGAACATGACAACTTTGCTCTCCCTGATCAAGAGTGTATCTCTAGAGTCGTGTGAAAACAAAAGACAGCTATTTTACTCAGTCAATACGTGCATACTTAGTTTCACCAGATTGCAGAGAAAAGGAGAGACGGGCGTTTTCAATAAAAGGTGTTATTTATTGATCAGTCTCTTTTCTCATACAAGAGAAATGAATCGCTACAATTGCAATACTTATAGTTAAGTAAAGTGCATACAGTAAAAGCAGGATCATGAAATAATACTGTAAAAGCATTGATATGGTTTCTTAGCCATATGATACTTTAAAATGGATAAAAGATATACATACATATATACATTGACTAATCGTACTCAACTGGTGCTTCTAACTACGCCTACCCCGGTGTACCTGACCTAAGCCTAATACATGGTAGGGAGTAAGTAAGTAGCAGTTTAAGTTAAGTTTGTTTTGCCAAGAATCTGACTCAAGAATTCTCTATAAGGGTTTAGTCAGTTCAGTACCTGGGATTTAGAAGGCTGGAGGTCTGGTATCTCTTTGTCAGGACTCGGTAGCCCAGTCACCCGCGAAGGTGGGCTGGAAACGCTGGTTGCTGGATTTCTCGGCAAGAGAAAAGACAGTGTCTTCCTCAGCGCGTCAAAAGGGGAGGGGCAGCGTCCGTGGGCTCTCGCATCAGCTGGGCTCTCCGGCATGTAGTCACTGCTCCAGCTTCATCACCACCGTGTCTCTGCTTAGGACAGCGTTGGTATATTTATACCTGAGAGGTGCTGGGTTTGACGTAAGGATGGACATAAGACGTCAATAAGGATGTCACTAAGAACTGAGCGTTCTTGCAGTGCTTTACAGGAGTTCTTGGACTAAATCAAAACATGACAGGCGGGGATTTCCCAGGTTGCTCGAGGCTTGGATTTGTTTAAGAACTCGGTGTGCTTTCTAGGGGGCTGGAGGAATAGTGCTTGCTTAATGTGACAGCATGCGCTATGACTAATTTATGAAACGGGTTTCTGTGCCGTTGTATGGATATTAGTGATTTATAACTGGGCAAGGGTCAGAAATAGGAGTATCGATACAGGTCCCTAGATAAACACACTACACCCACTCCACGAATTCATGTCCATATTTACTAACCTAAGCAATAGTAAACATGTCCATATTTACTAAGCAATAGTAAACATAACTAATAGTGCATGTGTATACCGAACCACCCCAAAATACATTTTTTGCATTTGAAAAATGGCATATTCGAAATACACGAAAATGAGTAGAGGTACTGTATGCATTCAAGCAGTGTAATCATTCAAAAAGGATGCACATTTTATATCGGCATGAATGATTTGCGAAAATAACACATGAAATGGTTGTTAATACAGAAGAAAAAGTGCGAGACCACTTCATCACATCTAAATACAATTACTTGTAAATATGCTAGAGGCTGAGGTAAAGTATTGTCTCTAGAGTTCCTAAAAATAGAAGCTCTGTTCTCTAAGAATAGTTCTACTTTAAGCAGAGGACGAGTGCCAAAAAAAAAAAGGTAAACATTTTAGAATTCGAAAAAAGTTTTCGTTTTCAGGGGAAGAAGAAAAATAGTTCCAAATTGTCTAAGTAGCTCTGTTTATTAAAGCTGAAGGCCAAATTCAGAGTTCAGGGAACGCTGTGTGCTCGATTGCTTAAAATTATTCTTTCTGTTCGGGGGAAAACATCATGTCAGACAGATTTTCAAAAAAGCAGTTTACCGCTTCAGGTGAAAGTTCGACCAAGTTGGAAAATGTCGCTACCATGCAGTCGTGCGCATGTTCGCTTTCAGTGATGTTTCGATCAGCATTGCTTACTGAAGGTTGTACCTGGTTGATGCTGCTCTCATCTTGTACTTCACTACCCTTCAATCGTAGTGGTGAAGTCTCCACGAATGCCGTCATCAGGATAGGTAGCCGCTGGGGACAGCACGATGCATGAGCCTTTACTGGACCCAACAAAGTATCTGTATCCAATGGTACTTCTGATTGTAGTGTAAGACCGGTGTCCAACACGCATTCATCGCCGCATAGCATGCACCTCAATACAGGTAAGACACAATTCTGCCATATGGGTCTGAACGAAAGAAACCAGGTCATATTCAGATCTCTTAGCCGGGCTAATCAAAGGACTTTAGTTATGCGGTCCCGATAGCGTATAGCTAGGATCGTTTCTTCCATTGTTGCTGGAGTCTTGTCTGTGACATGGCTTGCCATAACGAAGCAGGAGTAGCATAAATAAGATGCCTGCTACGAGTCCCAACAGGAGTGGAAGTCCGCCAAAGACAGAATGGACAAAATTCGTATTCGAAATGTTTAATATTTCGTTTAGCATTTCTGCGAAGTGTTGAGGGCAGTTTGTCGATAACAATGCATGTATCTCTTCCGTTGTCCTTGCAACTTGGAGATCATACGTTTCTTTTGATGACGTCAAATTAACTGGTGTCTGTAGGAGCACAGTCTTCATTCTGCTTAAAGTATCAATTCGAATAGAAGAGATTTTCAAACTGGGCCACATTTTTCCCTCCCTGTCTGGAGTGTCGTTTGGATACAATACTCGCTCACAGCAAGTGACCATGGAACTCACGCTTACTAGATAAGGTTTTCCTGGCAGCAAGCCACAACATCTGTGATTCACAATTAGAATGTAGCTCCCGTTAGAAAGCCGTCTAAAGAATGGCTCTATTCGCGTTGCAGGTGTGCCGAGCTGGTGACATGAAAGGTTATTTGAAGTCCCCTCACAGGCCCCATGTAAACTTATACCCTGACACAGAAGTATACCACTTAGTGATTTTTCACAATTGTTACCACTAAGAAATACACTCTGTCCTTTTTCACTGTAACATGTGTGTGTATAAGGTAGGTTCCATGTTGACTTAATGTATCCTTTACCCAACCTTTCATACTGGCCTGCCTGTATATATTTTTGGCAGTATCGAAATTGGAAAGTCGTTATCGGAATAGTTATTATCACATGTATTATCCATTCAATGACAGGTCGTTCTGACATTGTCAATGGTAATCTCCCAAGTTTTTCAATGCTCAGAATTGTATATTCTGCACCCTTCTGTGCCAAGCTGATTTGTGTATCAGTAAGGTTAAAGATATTGAATAATGACGTTGTGCTGATTAAACGCCAAGGCACGTAGCCTGAACGCAGATTTTGTAACATCCAGCCAAGCTGTACAATAGAACGTAATTGGGACTGACCGTGTTGCAACATCAGTAAGTCTTGCTCTATTATATCGATTGCAGATGATACAATGCTGTCCAGTGAATATATTCTGGAAGACAGAGTCATTAACCCATTGTCCACAACAGAAAGTGATTTTTCCAAATTAACACGGTCAATTTCCCGTATTTTCTCTGCTGTCTTAATTTGAGTTACTTTCCAAGCTTCGTTGTAAGCTGCATATATAGAGGCCGCTATGAAACGTTTTTGACGCTGTTTGCGTGGTCCCATAATGAAATCACGCAAGTCAGCACCTTCTTTAAGTAAAGTCAAGTGTTGCCTAATTTCTGCCAGTGTGGATGTCTGTAGCCATTCGTGGCAGAGTTTCCCTACACTGTCTGTAGTTACAATCCCTGGATGTTGTCTCTCGGAGTATCTAGGGTCTGGCCTGGTCAATTTGAACCCCTGTATTTTGTTCAGGAATCTATCTTGACAGTTATTTGTGTCTGTGGGCCAGATCAACCATTTTTTCCAATCAGATGTGTTCTGTTTTGGTTAAAAATATGGGATACGTCTATCTCAACATCTGTAGTGCTATTACTGTCAGGTGTTGGCTTTGGAATAGACAGTTTGTTCAAGTCTTTCATTTTGGCTAGGCCAAGACAGGTAGTCTGTTGAATTGTGTCATTCAAGAATATAATTTGTTCTGGGATCATGCAGGCTCTAAATAAGGAATCTGTACCTTGCACTTGCCAATCTTTTGGACCCCAGATTTTTTTCGTTTCAATATTATTGTTCCAGAAATCAAAACCGAATGTATTCATTTTGTCAAAAAATGATTATGAATAGATTAATTTTGTATTTGTAAGCATGGTTTTCATTCCTGTCTTATTTAACAGTTTGAAATAAAACGTTTCTGCATCACTTGTGTTAAACCCTGAGAAGTATGGAAATTTCTCATAGAATGTTTTCGAGCTTCCTTTTGGCGGAGTTGCACAATGTTCCCATTGGTTATAATTTAAAACGTTTCTAGGTTGAGCAGATTTATGCAGATAATGGTTACCATAGTGGTTGTAACAGTACATCTGGTCATAATTAGATGAACCCTGTAAATAATCATGTTCTGTAAATTTAGCTGACATCACTAGATCTGACATCATATCATTAATACTTTCAAAGTCCCAATCATCAGCGAATGTGCTCGGTTATACAAAGTCACTTAATGAAACCTTAAATTGATGAGGATACTTCAAGAGCTTGACCGGGCCATAGATTTCGTAATCAGTTTTGTCCCATGCTACCCCACCGGGTATAGGATTGGCTGTGAAGTTTACTGAAGAAAGTTCTCTTTTCTCGATGTGTGAAGACTTGTGTGGTTTCAGGACCAAGTTGATATTCTGACGTGCTGTGTCCATTGTAACATATTTTCCCTCAATGAAATGTCCCAAGTATAGTACCATGATGAGCCAAAGCATGAGGACAAAAACACCTTGTGCCACCCAAAATTCAATCCATGGAGAAATCAGATAAGTTTCTTCTAGGTGATGAAAGAGTTTTTTAGCCTTGTCTTTAAAAGTTGTTGTTGATGTTGGCTGTTCCTCAGGTTCACTCGGATCCTCAGAAAAATCATCGAAGTTGATGAAGTAGCCTGATGCTGTTCTGTCAATTGTTTCAATTGCTTCTGGATTCCTTTTTGTTTTTGGAATTCTCTTTGTTTCATTACCATAGTCTGTGGTTACATCATTGTAGACTGGTGTTTCTTGATGTAAGATTTGGATTTGGGTTTCAAGAGGTTTAAGCTCCATGGCTTTGTTGCATAGTCCTTGTTGATTTACTGTAGGTTTTTCAAATGTGATTAGTCTCTCAGTTTGAACCTCTATGTTTGTAGCAAACCTTGGTGTTCTGCTATTTCTTGGGAGTCCACTTGGCCTACTACTTATTATCGGCCACATGATTGTGGTTTAACCAGGTCGATGGATACAACTCGGTTCTCCTCTTTACCAGCAAGGGGCGGTAATACAACTGATCTTGTCCCGTTGATAGCCAAGACCGGTACTGCTTTTCTGTAAGAAGGCCCAAATTCCTTCTTTACCGCGATCTTCTCTCTGACCAGATCCCCGATTTTTGGAATCCAGACAGGCCTTGCTGGGACAGGTGGTTTTTCTTCAGTGGTTGTCGGCTGTTGTTTCAATTTTATGTTGCTCAGGTCTTTTCTTTTTTCGTTTAAGTCCTGTAAAATAGCCAAACGATCTTTGATATCCAAGCATTTTTCTTTAACCACTGAAGTTTGACTATCGAGGTCCTGGATCAACATTCTAGTCCCAAACAATAGTTCGTACGGACTGAGACCTCTCAGAGAATTTCTTGGCAGATTATTAAGACTACGTTGGACACTTATTAAATGTTTGACCCACCCAGCCCCCGAACCTAATACCTTTGCCGTTATAGATTGCTCTATGCCTTGGTTTTTTCTTTACACCATCCCGTTTCCCTCAGGAAGGAAGTGATAAAAGTCCCGCAATGCAATGCCCATGCTGGCCATGCCCCCCCCATAAGCTCGAGAGCTAAAGGCAGGACAATGGTCAGAATGTAGCATGCCCCTTGCGTATATGCCATTATAGACTCGCAAATCTTTTTATAACAGTTCAGACGTCAGCCGAGAGCTGGGGTCTACATTTTAAGTTATGATAGTCTCTATATGTTAATATGACGCATTAGTCATACTGGGTTTTATATATTTATTGTTTAATCCCATCTTGAGCGAAACGCCATGGCAAAACACCGTCTCGGTCGCCACTGCGATCTCTGTTGCAGTTTGGACAGTTTTTTTGCAAATATGTGATGTTGCAGGCTCATTCCTGGCCACCAGTATGTGGATTGCAATTCTTCCAGAGAATCCTTTAGCTTAAGGTGTCTAAGACCCTCACCCATATGTGCGTCTGCTATTAACAATATTCTCCTGTTCGTGTGTGGAATTACTCTATCCCCCACTCCAGGGATTTGAGCAAAAGGAACGGAGTTTGCATCGATTATGTATGTATAATTGAGTGGATAGGTGATGGGTAGCGCTGAGCAGTCGCCTTTTGATGACGTTTTGACCGCCAGCATTGTTTCCCCGTCAATGTATTTTTTCGAACGCTTTTTTGTAGCTACGGAAGCCGATTTAGTTGCTTCCGCTCGGGCTGTTTCAGCCAATGAATTCCCTGCAACGTGAACGCCATCACGTTCATGACTCAGTGAATGTATCACGTGAGTCTTTGGTAGTTCTTTCTGTAAAAGAACTACTTGTTCCCAAAGCGATTTTTGCTTAATTGTGGCACCTGTGTCATCTTTGTAACCGTTTAGAATCCATTTCTGTAAATTGTTATTGTATGATTTGACGCAGTAATATGAGTCGCACACTATTAGTGTCGGGAATTCGCGATCGGCATTATCTAGCGCCATTTTTAACGCTATTATTTCAGTTTGTTGTTCTGAATTACTTTCCACTGAGTGTGTTTTCGTTAACAGAGGTCTTAATTTTTCTCCGCGCCACACGTTTTTTACAATCTCGCATGTGGCGTTATAGGCTTGTTTTCCCCAAACCGAGGGTTGTGCATGTCCGTCTGTATATATTACACAAGCGTACTGTCTTATGGGCAGAATGTCGATTGGCAGAGGGTATTCTCTTTCATATTCTATATTTTTTAATTTTTTCATTTCCGGGTCAAAATAGTATTTCACTTTGTCTGTTGCAAGAGAATTTTCCCATTGTATCCATTTTGGATTTAATGCCATAGTAGGTAAATTACATGGGCTTGTTAATGCCTCAAAGGCTGATTCTGCTGTTCTGACTGTAATCCGTCTGCCGTCAGCTTGGTCTCTTTCTCTTGCTACAGCTCTTTGAACCGCATGAATAATGTTTTCCTTAATGCTGAATGTTTTTTCAGCTTCTGTGTACAAATGAGATTTGTATGCTATTGGTACCGTTTCTCCCTCATTAGAGGTCAGGTATGTGAATCCGCATCTTCCTGGTATGACTCGGATTACAAGGTTGCGTGTGTTATCGCGTGTTTGCAATTTTGTTTTAGTTAACATGTCTGTTTGTAATGATCTCAACATTTCTGTGTGTTTTTTAGTCCAATTGATTGTTTTAAAATCTGGTCTTATTAGGTCATAGAGAGGTTTAACCCTCTCTGCATAATTTATAATGTACGTTCTACCGAAATTCAGGAAACCTAGAATTGATTGTAAGTTTTTCAGCATTCTTGGTGCTTGGATTACGGCACATTTCTCTAGGAAATTATCTGCCAGGCTTTTGCCTTCACTTGATAGTTCATATCCTAAAAACAGGACAGTTAGATGGGCAATTCTTGACTTTTTGAAGTTGAATTTATAACCCTCTGCTGCGAACCCAAGTATTATGGTGTTCACTCTTTTCAAGTGAGTATCCAAGTCATCATCTGTTAGATAGATGTCATCGACATAAGATAATGCCTCATCATCATATATTTGTAGTAACTCTGTTACTCTCGCTGAGAATAATCCTGGGCTGTTCTTGAACCCCTGTGGTAAACGACAGAAATTTGACTGCGAGCCATTTATTGAGAAAGCGGTCAAATATCTGCTTTTTGGTGCTATATTTTGACAAAAGAATCGATTAGAGATGTCTAATGTTGTTTTGTATTTTTTGCGCACGATGTTATTCATTAGTGCTGCACTGTGTGAGTTTTGTACTGCAAATGTTTTGCAACATGAGTTAAGGTGTCTGTAGTCCAAAACTAGACGATATGAATCATCTGGCTTGGAGACAGGAAACAAAGGATTGTTCATTTGTGAGGTGCATGTTTCAATCACCCCCTGGTATTCAAGTTGATCTAAAATCTCCCTGACCTGTTTGTTTGCTTCTTGCTTAATTGGGTACTGCCTTTGTGCAGTTGGTTGAGATTTTAACTGGATTTTGTGAGGAGGTGAGTCCTCATCCCATCCTACATGGTTTTTATATAATGCAGGAGCTTGGGCTACTGCCCACTTTCTTGCAAGTGTATATTTTTTATGTATTGGAATGTGATTTGAGAAGGCAGGCATAATCATTTCTTCGCCATGAGGGCACTCCCTGACAAACTCTGGTGGCCAGTCTTTTTCAGCTAAAAGGATGTCATAGCCTTTGGAGAGGTTATCCCAAAATAGACCCCTTATTTTCCTAGTCTTATCTCCGTCTATACGTAATGTTATTTTGTATATTTTATGAGGTTTGCTAACTCTGGTGTCTGCAGTTTTCACTTGAATGTATTCATTCGTGTCCACTGTCTCCAGATGATTCATCAGGATCTTGCGAGCTATGCTCACTTCTGCTGCGCTGTCTAGCATTGTCTGAGCCCACTCTCCGTTTTTCAGCTGTGTCCTCAGGATCCTCGGCATGTTTGATTACTTTAATACTGGCTAACTTCTTCTTTGGAAATTGTAACTTTTTACTTTGATGAGCAGGTTCCTTGTCTTTGGACTTGAAGTGCTCTTCCCTTTGTTCTGACCGTCCTCTTCTTTCCGATTTCTGCGAGGAAGTCTGAAAAGACCGAGATGGACGTGTATCAATATCTTGATATCTATTAGGTTTCTTCAAATTATCCCTATTTCTAAGGTTGTATTTTTTCTCAGAGGGCTCCCTCTGGGGAGACTTGTGCCCTTGGTCTGGAGATCTTTCTTTCCGCCGAGGAGACCTTCCTCTGGACTGGAATCTTTTTTCTTTGGGAGTGGATTGTTTATTTCCTTCCCAGCTCTTTTTTGGAGCGGTTAGATTGTTTTTAATAAATACCTTTTCAGGATTTTCAGTTAGTTGGGGTTTCACTGGTTTCCCACCCAAACTATCTCTTCCTAGTTCTTCATAGGATTTTTCTATGATTCTGGCAAGTTCAAATGGTTGTTCTGCTATATCTGTTTCTTCTTCCATCTTCTGGCGGATCGCTACAGATGCTGCTTCCCCTTTTATGTTGGCTAGTGATATAGCCGAGACCTGCTTGAAGTCTTTCAGTAATTTCATACTCAGAGTTAAAGCAGGTTCTGGACCGTATTCATTTTGAATCTGTCTTAGTACGTCTGGTATTACCGCCATGGACGGAACACCATGTGTTTTTGTGTAAATGGAAGCAAAGACTGTGCCCCAAGTGTCACAGTCCTCCACATGTGGTGCGATCCCCATTGGAAGACAGATAGTCAGAATTCTGTGTTTCTCAGTAGGGGTAGTATCCGGAAATACCGCCTCTATTTGAGTGATTTTTTGTGCTAACCAGAATGGAATTTGTTCCCGTTTTGCGGGTACTTTACCTAGACATGACTGTATGTTCTGTGGTGTGATTTTATTTGTGTTCCCCTGATGAGGGGTCAGCTGTGGAATTTTAATAGCTGGTTGGACTGTTGAAGTCCGCATTACATATTGGACTAATTGTCTGTGTATTTTAATTAGTACTTTTAGTTGGACTAGAAGTTCTGGTATAGACATTTTCTCAATGTCTGGATGTGTGTGTAACCGGCTAGAACCGGCCACGTTGCTCCTGGTCTACCTAGTGGACCGAGCCTGGTGATGTGATTATTATGTTTTAGGGCGCCTTTAAACCAGAGCAGGTGCTCTTGGTATTTTAATGGGATTTCCACATCCTCGAAAGGAGTGTACTCATCCGGTGGTTCCTCTATTTTGTAATAGTGGAACTCATGTGTGACGGCGTTTGCTGCTGGAAAGTTTATCCATGAATAGAATAGCTCTGTCTGCCGATATTCATGTGCCTCAATTACGAATATGACTGTACCACCTCTTGATGTTAGTCAATTTTCTATTAGCTTAAGAGTTATAGTTTTTCTTATGTTGACCGGGATGAGTATTGCACCCGGGTCTTGCTGTAGGAGGCTTGTGTCATCCGCTAGGAGTTGAGCTGCTATTCTAGCTGCCTCCCTTTCTTCTTCATTGTCTGACATTTTACTGACAAGAAGGTTTTTTGTTGCAGATCAGGTTTTCAAGGAAACAAAGATTAGGTGCACAATATTTTGGAACACTGTATCCTTCAGCGTTGAATAAACCAAAAACTATACATAGAAATCTCTTTCTACTAAGTTCTGGCGGATTTTAACCTTTGACCCACTCCAGACGTCTTTGGAGTATTTACGGGAGAAAGGGTCTGTGTGAAAAAGCACAACTGAGTTACTCTAATGTCTTGCGTTAGATTTATCGCCTTACCAAACCGTTGGGCGCCATGTAGTGTAGTTCCTATATTCCCAATAGGCTCTGCGCATTGGAATATCTTCAATAGTATAGACGTAGGACAGAGGTTAACTAGGTCTTCTGCTGACGATATTAGACTTAAGTTTTGTGTGCCAGCTAGCTCAGAGTTCACTAGAAACTTTCTCGAATAGGCGAGGAGGATTTTAACCTCCCTGGATAGACAAGAAGGGATTTAGTTTCTGACAACCATAGAACATGACAACTTTGCTCTCCCTGATCAAGAGTGTATCTCTAGAGTCGTGTGAAAACAAAAGACAGCTATTTTACTCAGTCAATACGTGCATACTTAGTTTCACCAGATTGCAGAGAAAAGGAGAGACGGGCGTTTTCAATAAAAGGTGTTATTTATTGATCAGTCTCTTTTCTCATACAAGAGAAATGAATCGCTACAATTGCAATACTTATAGTTAAGTAAAGTGCATACAGTAAAAGCAGGGTCATGAAATAATACTGTAAAAGCATTGATATGGTTTCTTAGCCATATGATACTTTAAAATGGATAAAAGATATACATACATATATACATTGACTAATCGTACTCAACTGGTGCTTCTAACTACGCCTACCCTGGTGTACCTGACCTAAGCCTAATACATGAGAGGGAGTAAGTAAGTAGCAGTTTAAGTTAAGTTTGTTTTGCCAAGAATCTGACTCAAGAATTCTCTATAAGGGTTTAGTCAGTTCAGTACCTGGGATTTAGAAGGCTGGAGGTCTGGTATCTCTTTCTCAGGACTCGGTATCCCAGTCACCCGCGAAGGTGGGCTGGAAACGCTGGAGGCTGGATTTCTCGGCAAGAGAAAAGACAGCGTCTTCCTCAGCGCGTCAAAAGGGGAGGGGCAGCGTCCGTGGGCTCTCGCATCAGCTGGGCTCTGCGGCAAGTAGTCACTGCTCCAGGTTCATCACCACCGTGTCTCTGCTTAGGGCAGCGTTGGTATATTTATACCTGAGAGGTGCTGGGTTTGACGTAAGGATGGACATAAGACGTCAATAAGGATGTCACTAAGAACTGAGCGTTCTTGCAGTGCTTTACAGGAGTTCTTGGACTAAATCAAAACATGGCATGCGTGGATTTCCCAGGTTGCTCGAGGCTTGGATTTGTTTAAGAACTCGGTGTGCTTTCTAGGGGGCTGGAGGAATAGTGCTTGCTTAATGTGACAGCATGCGCTATGACTAATTTATGAAACGGGTTTCTGTGCCGTTGTATGGATATTAGTGATTTATAACTGGGCAAGGGTCAGAAATAGGAGTATCGATACAGGTCCCTAGATAAACACACTACAAAGGCATGTCAGACAAGTGCACCCTGTGCAATTTGCACAGGCATCTACAAGAGCTCTGGCGACACAAATACCACCAGCTGTGGCTAGCACATCATCTGGAGGACGACCTGCATCTCCATCCACTGCAGCGATGGACTTAAGACCATTCTTAACAAAAGTCCACATGAGATGCAACAAATGTTTTTACATTATTGTGTACGGCGAGCAGAGCCTCACTCTGATCGAGCGGAGAATTAACGAACATCAATGCTCCGAGACAAGATACATTTTTCCAAAGTTTGCATTTATTTTGTTCCTGTTGAACAGTTTTGCGGTTGAAGATTTCTGCCCCAGTTTGAAAAATCAAAAAAAATATAAAACTTAAAAAATAGATAAAAGAACAAAACAAAAAAAAAAGTTCTTTTCAGAACTAACTTATTTTTCCAAAAAGAGCTATGCGGCATATTAACAAGATGTGCATTAAAAAACGCACATCGTATATTTGGCTATCGCCGGATTTTTTCGCCGTGTTAGCACGTTATTATCAACGCGCAACACGTAGGCGATAGTGAATCCTGTGATAGCCGGCGATAGTGAACATTAGCGCGTTGAAAGAAGCGTTGTTTTCACACGCTAATGTGTGCCTTGTTAATATGGGGGGGTGGATTCAGCTTTATGATCCACACCCCCATGTTGACAATGCCTAACGCCTGGTCAGAGCAGGCGTTGGGAGACCTGCGATAAACAAGTTTAACCCAGGTCTTTTCCTCCGAACGCCTGTGTTGGTGATAGGCTATTCCCACCTCCAACCACATTTTGCATGTGGTTGGACGTGGGAACGCCTACTTTGAATGTCATTAGCGATGTTTCTTGCTGACATGCAAAGTTGGCTTGTGGCAGGCGTTGCAATGCCCTTTTTAATAAGGCGCTGTAAGTATTGCCGCTTTATCGGCGAATTGTGCCGAGAAAGCGGCGATACTTCAGGTTGTTAATATCATTTTTCTTTTCAATGAATGTGTAGTGTATAAATGAGTAAATGAAATTAATGACAAAAATGTAGTAAGGGACTGAGCAAATGACTGAGGTAAAGGAAGTATATTGACTGAAGAAAGTGAAGTAAAAGAGTGACTAAAAGAAGGGGGCTAAAGTACGTTACATGGCGCATCTCTGCAAATCATCAAGAATGCGCCAAGTGAACTACGACAAGAAAAACCACCTGTGCGCCACCATTGATGTGTCACATTTACAATGTGGCGCACCATGGGGCAAAAACAGCACACATGCGTGATGCATCTATGCCGTAAAGGTGTCGCATTGTTGGAGTTGCATCGCATAAGCAATGTAGCTCCAGCAATGCTCCTGGCGGGCCCATTCAACTAATGCTGCTTCAAGCCTTACGCCTACTTCAAGCAGGCACAGGGTTTTCACATAGCATTGACCTAAAGGTGATTCAGTGAAACCTTCTAGATTTCACTCAGCCAGTTTTAGCAAGCGTTCCTGCACAGGAACGTCCCCCCCCTGCACCAGAACGCCTCCTTAAGGCACAGGTCTTTACAACGTGACCCATCTCCCAGATACGTCACGTTGTAAATAGTCCGCACCATGGCGCATCTTTTACACCGCTGCTGCATCACAAAAGTGACGCAATGATCGCACAAAAGACGCGTAAAGGGCTTGTAAATGTGCCCCAAGATTTCTAAAGATAGGGTAGTGAATTAAGGGAAATTAAAAATTATGAGAAGAGCAGTATGGAAATGAAAGTAAAAGTGAAGGAGTCACAAAAGGAGACTGAGAATGGACATATGGAAGGACAGACAGTAAGGTACAAAAATAGAGATATATAGAGTAGGGTTAGGGGAGTGAAAGTAAAACAAATGGAAAGATGATGAAGAAAGAGGAATTGAGAATGATAAAAAGGAGGTAAGTGAAAAGTGGGAAATAAGTGATTTAAAAATTGAGTAAGGGAATGAAGGGACTTAGAAAAGCGTAGAGAGGGAATGCAACAGAGAGACAGATTTATATTACCCAACACATCTTTGCAAAATAGCAGAGATGCGCCAGGAAAGATGCGACACACAAGTTAATCCTTGGACCAGTCATGAAGCACCACATTTGCAAAGCGGTCCACCATGGCGCAGGAATAAACAAATGCGTGTGATATCTAGGGCTGAAAGTTCGCACAGTGTTAAAATTGTGTTCCATGCACAACGCAACTCCAGCACTTTTCAAACTTGCTCTAGCTGTAACATGGTACGTCAACCTTTACAGTTGCTTCAACAGGTGCAATGTTTTTGACACATCAGCGTTGCTGAAGTGACTCAGTGAAATCTTGTAGATTTCACTGAATCACTTTTCAAGGGGGTTCTTGTGACACAACAGCCACTGCTGGGTGGAAATCGCACATGAAACCTGACACTGGTTTCATGTGCTGCACGGTTTTAGAACGTGATGTATTTGCCTGCACTATGTTGCTTCTTTTGCGCTGCCACTGCGTAACAAAACTGACGCACAGGCACTATAAAAGAGGAGCACTGGCCTTCTAAATCTGCGCCTAAGGAATTAAAGTAAGTAAGGGACTAACAGCCTGATTCATCAATCTCCCGTTTTGCGAGCCCCTAATAGCGATTCATAACGAATCGCTATTAAGGACTTGCAAAACGGGATTCATGTAGGAATTGCTAAATAAATAGCGATTCCTACACATTCCTTATTTGCGAATAGCAAATTGCTAATCGCAAATAAGGAACAACTCCCCATTCATTCCTATGGGCCAAAAGGCCCATAGGAATGAATGGGGAGTATTCCTTATTTGCGATTAGCAATTAGCTAATCGCAAATAAGATAGCGATTTAAAGGGTGCCAGGGGTGTCCAAAGGACACCCTGTAGCACCCCTTAAATGCAAATTGAAACAGGTGTTGCGCACACTCATGTCCAAAGGACATGTGTGTGTGCAACATGCAACTTAGAAAAATGCTTTTAAAAGCATTTTTCTAAGTTTTTGCTATTTACCGAGAGGTCTGACCTCTCGGTAAATAGCGGCCCAAAATTGCATTTTCGCAATTTTAAAATGCTTCATGAATTGCATTTAAGGAATCTCAAATAGAGATTCCTTAAATGCAATTCTTCGCAAATGTGCGAATTCTTAAATAGCGAATTTTGCATTTGGGATCATGAATCCCAAATGCAAAAATTGCACTCGCAAAAGGCAAGATTCTGAGAATCTTGCCCTTTGGGAGTGCAATTTAGCTTGATGAATCAGGCGGTAAGAGAGAAAAAGGTAGTTAAACAAGCTCAGTGAGGCTGAAAAACCAGTATTAATAATGATTAAAAGACTGTAAACAAGATAGAAGGGAAATAATGGGAATAAGTAAAGGAAACTAAAGGAAAGTAAAAAAAGTTAAGGAAAGTGAATAGGAGATAGATTTAACAATGAGCAAGAGAGAGAAAGAAGTAAGAGAATGATGAAAAAGTATTTTTGATTGTCATACTTACCTTTCAAATAATAACAAAGTAATAGTAAATTTATTTTAAAAACATACTATCTGTGGAAGAAAAGAAAAAATAGAGTTATAATCTACATTTCATATAACAAAAGAGAATAGGAGTGCAGGAAACAAAGTGAAAGAAAGGAAGAGTGAGGGAGAGAGAGAGAGAGAGAATGTGTAGTGTATAAATCAATGACTAAGATAATTGAGTGAAAGAGAGAATGGCACTGAAGGAATGACTGTGTAAAGGAAAGTATGGTGAGGGAGGAAAGGAGAGTATCATAAGTGAAGGAAGGCGAAAGAAACAGTGTCTAAAACAAAGAGACTAAGGGTAGGGGAATGAGTTAAGGAGATTGATAAAATAAGGGAAGGACACTAAGAGAAACAGAGTGAGGAAGGGTAAGTGACCTAAGGTTAACAGGGCAGAAACGGAAAGACTGTAAGGGACGGATAAACAGAAATAAAGTACGGTAAAGAGAGTGAAGTATAGATTAAAGTATTAGAAATGAGGATAAGTGATGGGAGTAATGGAACAAGGATTATGGTAGGGTAAGAGAAGAGCATTCAGGTTGAGGAAACAGACGTGATAGAGGGTGACTGAGCATGAGACAACGGGAGTAAGAAAGTGAAGAGATACAGGGAGTGAAGGAAATAGTGACAGAAAAGGACTCAGGGAAGGAGCAAAGAAAGGTTAATGACAAAATGTGGATGAGTTAAAGGGAGTGAGCCTAAGAGAAGGGCACTGACAAAGAAAGGGGATGAAAGGACTAAGGGTAAGACAAAGGCAGTGAGGGAAGTATAGGGACAAAGAGAAATAAAAAACTAATGAAAAAGTTTGTTATTAGTCGTACTTACCTTATAAATGTAATATCTGTGGAAGACAATAAACAAATCAGTTATAATAAATGTTCCTGAATACAATATAACAAAATAACTTGTACAATATGTTATTTGGTTTATTTTTGCTGTTCTCAGAATATATTGATTTTCACTATAAGCAGTGAGTTCAATACTACTCATCATATCACAGCGGGCAAAAAAAAACACAATCAAAATGATTGTGTTTAAAAAACCCATACAACTTTTGAAAACATAATGTATATATTTGAAAAAAACATGTCTTAAATGTTTTTCTCTAATTCGCAATTTCTTAGGTAAGAGCACTACATCCTCAACGATCACAAAGTAATAAAACAATATCACTTATTTTTAAATACCTCTCAATAAACTTCCGTACCAGCATCTTCAAACAACATTTATCTCAAGTAGTCCTTTTGTTTTCTCATACTTTTCCGCGTGGCCAAATAGTATGAGTAAAGTCCTTACTTCCCAAATTCCTTAATTGGACTCTTAACCATTCTTTTCCCGAGCTTTAGAATCAAAAGTTGCAACGTGTTCTGTACCATCAAACATTACTTAAAACTGTACCCGATACTATCACTATGCCAAATACAAATTTCATTTTTAAATTTGGTCACCGTCACTCACATGATACTTCTGAACAACAGAATATCTTTTCTTAACAGCAGTAATCTTCCTACACCAACTAATTTTACTGAACTTTGGGTTGCAAAAACACCAGATAAGAATTTGGTAAGTCAAAAGGCAAACGTTTCTTAAAAGTCAATTGACTATCATTGCAGTGTGCCCACCCTGTTGGAGATTTCAAATAAGCTGTGTAATGTCCTGATGTTGTTGAAGGACCATCATGAAAGATAATTGCTACAGTTACAAATGTTCTTCTAGAAATTGATATTTGAGAAGCCACAACATTTTTAATTGAAGTTGTCAATTTTGTTCCATCAGTTCTGCATCGTTGGAACATTAAAATTACATACTGTCTATACCTTTGGATAAATAATGTTGATAACATTTCTGAGTTACATTGAGAACAGAGCATGTTTTGATGCGCATCTCTAACTAGACTATTGAAAGACACTGCTTTACAGTCTGGTAATGTTAAATATATAAATCTTTCAGTGTGTATGTCAGTACTACTTGAAAATGAACAATTGTCGCAGTTATGTTGCCATTTATAAGAAAGGCCAAAAAGACTATCAATATCTACACCTTCATCTTCTAAAACTGTAAGCATACACATAATAAATTCCTGACAATCTTGCTGAATATTCTGAGAAAATTGATTTAGTCCAGCACATATGTCTAAAACATTTCGAAGTTCTGAAACACTTGCTATTTCACTACTATTACTGCTACATTTTTCAAACACAGAATTTAATGAACAACAAAATGTTTGGTCCCGATTTTCTACAATCTGTTGCTGTAAGGTTTTAAGAAAAAAAACATTAACCACTACATTTGCTTAGCAGTTGACACCAGAACTGTTTTCAAATTTAAATCCAACAATCTCTTCAGTAGTAACCTT
This sequence comes from Lissotriton helveticus, assembly GCF_964261635.1. Lineage (NCBI taxonomy): Eukaryota > Metazoa > Chordata > Amphibia > Caudata > Salamandridae > Lissotriton > Lissotriton helveticus. The sequence goes on along the minus strand of NC_136068.1, from coordinate 266,571,584 downwards.
TTTCTTTCTGCTACCAATCACAGGTTCATCTATTTTTTTTCGTTTCTCTACTACTTCTCTACATTTTTCCTCGCATCTCCTTTTTCGACCTACCACACACTTTTCAATTAAAGGATATTGAGGTAAACTTGGAGCATATTCTCTTCTTAACCTGTTATACTCTTTCACACAATTTAGATCTGCACTAATCTTTGTCTCATCAAAATCAATTAGATACAGTCCAGATAAAGTTCTAACTCGAGATAAAGCAACATAGGCCATACCCTCTTTGAACACAGTACTTCCAATATTTACCAAAGCACTATCTACACTTAAACCTTGAGATTTATGAATAGTCACTGCATATGCCAAACAAATAGGAAATTGTTTGCGACGGACATATAAGTCTTTCACAAGCAAAAATCGAGTTGAACAACGACTCAATTGTTGAACTTCCTCAATTCCATCAAATCTGATTCTTAAAAATTCAATCTCATCTCTATTTGGGTAATTCACGAAACCAACAACATTACCCATTGCTCCATTCACCAAACCTCTTTCCACATGTAAATTTCTTCGGAAAATAATCCGACAATTTAAACATACATACAGATTCTTTTCTAAGCCAGCAGTTTTAGATATAGATTTCTGTAGAGAATCCAATTTTAACTTCAACCTTTCTGACAAAATAATAGTACTTCCTTCATGCTCTATTCTATCTTTAGCTTCCAGTTTCTTAATTTCTTGATTTTCTAACTTCAAAATTTTTTCATTGATAATTGAACATTCTTATAGAGTTGGCATCAAGCATATAACTGACTTATCTTCTGCCTCTTTAGTATATATTTTCTCGGCCACATTATTTTCATTTGGAAAGTAATCGTGTTTGTAAAGTTTCTTTCACATGTTCACTTAGTCTTCCAATTCTTATATCTTGAAGAATATTTCCATATTTAGCATCCTTTGCCTGTCGCATATTTTGAATCAGTTCAGTATATTTGAAATGTGACCATATATTAACATTTCCAATACTTCCCAGGCACTTTCTGGTGTCTTCATGTGTTACAGTTTTAAATACAGGTTGTCCTTTTACAGGAGTCAGCTGCAGTAGATCTCCAAAAACTATGACATGTTTGCCTCCAAATAACACATCATACACTGTTTTAAGAATCTGTTGCATTCTTAAATGCACAAAGCAAGCATTACATTTGATACCATGCTTACCTCATCAATAATGAGAAGTTTCATTTTTTTAAGGACTCTAGAAACTTCACAACAAGCTTCTCCAGATAGCTTGTGGTATTGTAATTTATTTTCATGTTCAACTGGCAGCATCAATAAACGATGTAAAGTAATCCCTTTAATGTTGTGTGCTGCCAACCCAGTTGGAGCAGTAACAACACAAGAGACTGATGACTCAGTTCTTTGCTCGAGATATGTGGCAATTCCTTTAATTAGAAAACGTTTACCAGTTCCAGCTTCTCCACTCACATATAGTCGTACAGGTTGAAATGACATACATGAGCATTCTTTTTTCTCATGACGAAAACCATGCTCAATCTGCTCTGTCACTTCATCATATATTTGTTTTTGCTCAAGATTAAGTTGTTTTTCCAATTCTTCTAAGTTTATTACATCCTCTTGAGCTTGTTCCATTGCTCTTTCCACCTCATCCATGGCATTGGCTGCTTCATTTTGGATAATTGGTTGTCCTAGTGGATATTGACTCAACGAAGCAGAACTTTGACTATCTTGAGAACTGTCTCTAGCAATCTCCGCTGCAATTGTTGCTTCTTGTTCTATTTCATCGTTTAACATTTGCAGATAATTACTAAAAACAGGACATTCTATACTATTTTTAGATGCGTTGAATGAATCTTCAGAACTGTCAAAGTCACCAAGTAGTTCCTCTTCTTTACGCCATGGTTTAAATAGTTGCAAAAGAGCTAAGTAGTAAAATTCTCTTTTGTCAGGAGTTTCGGAACTCCGTTTTCGGTGATTAATCAAATGTCCTTTTCTTTGTTTCACCAGACATCCTTCATATCCAATCACAGCATATACACCTTTATCGATATTCTCAGTAATATTCCTTTTAAAAGTGTAGTTTTGTAGTATTTCATACAGACAAATGTTTTCAAGCAGATTACTTCTATTTGGCTAGTATGTATCCAACATGTTTGTCTTCAGAATGTCTGTACTGTTTGGTTCTTTCTCTGCTAATATTCAATTTCTTGAACAGGTTTCAAAACTCGGTTTCGTGTTCCTGCAAGACCTAAACTCACCCACAGGATTGTTCTAGATTTTGCATAAAGACTTGCTGATGATAATCGATCACAACATTCATATGCTCCAATTTCTCGATGAGATAACATCTTCAAACTGTAGGTATACAATTTCTTACTTAGGCTCTTTTCATGAGAAATGTCTTCCCACATATCCTTAAGTTCCGTCTTTTCAGATTTGGTGATGTAAGATGTTACATATCGAGTCACAGCAATAGAGTTGTCTGCAACATATTGAATATCCATGTTAGCATTCCACATGGACAAAATGACTGGGTTATAGTCATTTATGTATTTGGACTCTTCACTTCTTCTTAAATTGTAGGTATTTTTGGGTGATCTTCTTGTTATAGTATGTCGCAAAGATGACAAAATTGTTCACTCTTCCTTTTGAAATTACTGGTCGTGGAAATCCAAAGCGACATTTGGTATAGAATTTATCCTTTGATTTGAATTTTCACCGACAATATTTGCCACAACGATGGCTTTGAAATCGTAACACTTTTCCTCTTAAGTCCTTATCAGTTGTACTTTTAGGTATATCACATGTTGCATATTCTTCAATGAAAGATAGTACAGTGTCATCTGAGTCTGTTCCAAATTTGGGAGCATCTTTGATCCATAATAGCATATGAATATGAGGAGCACCTCTCGCTTGATACTCTTTTCTCCAAAAGAAATCCAGAACTTCGCCAAGAGTTTTTTTTTTGTTTGTAATAAAAGACATCATAGCTTCAAATCTATGATTAAAATACCTGCAAACATTAACTGGATCCAAAGAGCACAGTTCTCCAGGTGTCTTGTACTCTATATTTTCTATGTTTGCATTTGCCTCCCGAAGAAATTCAAGTAAATCTTCCCAAGCATACTCAGCACAGCTTAGAGTTAAAAACCATGTAGGTGCTCCTAAGTTTCTTAGCATGCATTTCAAATCTCCATGACGACGGTACCAATACTCATTAGTACCACGCTGACATGTCATTAGATTAATTAGGTGAGAATCCAAAACAGTGTCTTTCTGTTGCACTTTATCCATAAATTCCTTTGCTGAAACATTATGCAGATGTACTCCACTTTTTAGGATATGGTTCACTGCATAAGAAAGTCCAGATAAGTCACTCTCAAACAGAAGATGAAACAAATATGGAATACATTGACGAAATCTCGGATCTTCTGCATATAATCTTGTTGTCCGGTATTCAGATGCAGGAATCTGCATAGGTCGGTCATCATATCGTGCACCTTGACCTGTTGGAAATAACTGAGGAAAACAACGAGCTTCCAAGCTTTCTTCCCATACACTAATGGGACTTTCTTTTGCTTTTTTCATGTGAAATAATTCAATAGCATTCCCCATTGCTTATTTGGAATGCAGTGGATGAACACTGTAAAGTTCATAAATTTCTTCACTTCTGGACACATCCACTATTTCAATTTGCCCGACAGACAAATCATTATCCTCTTCTTCATTTATTTCCTCTTCTCCTACATATACATTTTTATAGTATTTATTGTTTTTGACCAAGTACAACGTTGCCTTTTTGACTTTTCTAACATCCACTAAATCTTGCCAGATTTTCTTACTCTTTGTAGGCACACCATTAACTAGAATAACTAGAGGTTCCTCTCCTCTTCTACATTTTCAACACCAATTGTCTCAATGTTTTTCTTTAAATCAAGAGGCAAATATAAAACTCTACCCTTTAATCCTCTTTGTAAATCTGAAGGATTTAATTTCCCTGTCTTAGGCTCCATACGAACAATAGCCTGAAATGGATGCACACATTGAATCAGAATAGTCTCATAGGTATTTAAATCCTTCAGTTCAGATGGAATATTTATCAAATCAAGATTATTATGTACAGCTCTAGCAGGCATTCTATTTTCATTTAATTTATTATAACAATATTTACAAATACGTTGATCAAAACCCAAATCAAAACAGTTTTCTACCAACAAATAAGTTGCAAAATCTTTCCACACACTATTATTTTCCTTTTCACTTTTTAAATATAAATCAACCAACCTAGTTTGATTTTTGTAATGAGTGCGTCGACAACACACACAAGGAAAATTGGGTTTTTCACCTGCAATGACCTTAAACTTCGTTATTTCCTGTTCAAAATTTTCTGTATTAAAATTCTGTACATTTTCTACCACATTTCCTTCTATTACTGTATCAGTTTCTGCACTGTCTTCTTCTGGACCAAAGTAACTAACCTCAATTTCTTCCCAGATGTTCTTAACATCTAATTCAGATCCATGCAAAAGAGCACTATTTAACTGTTTGAGCTTAAGTTCAGGATTTTTTGCATAATACAACCTTCTCACTAATTTCCTTACTTCGGTATGATGCACTGCTAACATCCTGAAATGGTGAAAAACACTCACTCTGCAAGGGTCTAATTCTTGCAACATTTTAACTTTTTGTTTAAGACTTTTCTTAGCATACTTACGTAAGAAATTGCAAAAGAAATCAATTGAATCCTGTCGTACACTGCAAATACTATTACAATTCCAAGTGTAGGCAGGAGCCTTAGGACGTCTCCCTAAAACCTCATCAGCTATCACCTCTTCTGTATTTCTAGGCACAATTTTCTCTTTTTCAATAGCACAACCGTCCTTCACCTCATATGCTCGACCACTGGTGTCAACTGCATGTAACAAATCATTAGTTTGAAAGTAACTCTCTTTATTAAAAATGGCTCACAACTTGAACTATGCATCCATTTTCCAGAAAAACCATCTCAAAAATTAGACCGATTAATTACTCTTTTCCATTTACTCTTAGCTTTTAAAACTTTGATTGCCTTATTCAGTGTATTTATTCTATTAATTACTAAAACAAATAACTTTTTTTTTGTCTCAAATGCGCGTTGCACAATATCCTCAATATATATTTTTTCTTATAAAAAGCAGATTTCCTTTTACAAATTGTTTCCTTTATTAATAAATTCGAAACTACTCTATTATAAAACATACGCTTCCTGATTTCCGCAAACTGATTAGTACGTCTTTTACTATACACATTTTGTTCACCACAGACTTGGGAAACATTTTTCTTTTTTCTCTGATTTCTCCTTGTAGATACTGACAACTGTTTTTCCTTTTCCACATTATCCCCCAAAAATTTCCTTTGAGATAATTTTTTTATAAAATCCTTGCTTGTCTTACCAGGAGCACTCTCGTTTTTATCCGTCCTTTGTTCATTACGTAATTCTTCTAATTCTTTTCTCTTGGAATGATATGTCCGTTTATAGTGCTTTCTTTTTTCATTTTTGGTCGGCATATTGATTTTTGTTTCTGTTCAAAATTACAAGCTGTTGTGAGAAAAGAAAAAAAATGTTATAGACGTCTACTAACATATAACATAGAAATTATAATCACTAAATAATGTAAACACTGGTTTACTTTATAAGTAAAATAAAGGCATAGCAACAGTCTTTGAACAGAGTAGGAAATCATATAGTGAGTGCTGTTTCTGACTTTATGACAGTGCATTGCTCTGTCAACATTATAGACGTATTTGCTGACAATAGTATTTCAGGCTTAAGAACAGTACAGTGATTTTCATCCGGTGTAGGGGATCATAGTGTAATTAATCTTTCTGACCGTAATCTCTAACACACTTCATCAAAACATTTATTCTCATTTTCATTGAGTAAATCAACGATCAATACTACAAGATGACTGACTCCAAAAATGTTTTATTATAGATTATAAATTTATTCATTTAACATTTCATATTCTAATAACACTTGCAACATAACTTCATCTGCTATTTCGTTTTCATCATAATGAAAATATTGATCTTCTCCTTCCAAAACTTCTACCATTTCTAGAAAAGCACTATCCAAAGTCTCATCCATGAAATTGTCATTTTCAGTTTCATTTTCCTCTAGAATAACTCCTTCATTAACTTCCTCTAATAAATCACTTAAGATCTCAAACTGTAAACCAACGTTTTCTTCATGGTTTTCCATTCCACCAATTAGATTATGATGTTGGTCCTTTCAAAAAAATATAAAGACTAAATTAAATCTTTTTCATGAATAGATAACTAAAAACTACCTGTACACATTTTATAAGTACATACATTACCATACTTTTAAACACATTAACTACACACATTAATGTACCACCTTCCTCTTCTTTGAAAACGGACTCACAGTGTGATCCTACACACATAACACTATCCCTTGCAATTTATTTAAATAATTACTGCAGTAAAACGGGGTCTTACTGTGAGTTTTCTTTATGGGTTTTCTGGACTGTAGAACTATTGAAAGACTTTATAATTTATTTCTAGGGATGGATTTTCTGAGTTTAGCACAATAAAGTGCTATTCAAACTGTATACAGACTGAAGGTGAGACTCACAATGTACAAATGAAAATTCAGTAAATAGATTACTACTTGCCACAAAGGCAGTGGCTTTTACCTTTGAACAGCACACTCTGCATCTAAATTGCGCAGCATGTACACAATGTGATGCTAAGCATGAGCAACCATATCATAATAGACCTCTGCAAATGCATATAAAAGGGTGCAGACAGATGCTACAGGCACAGATATAGAAAGATGGTGCCCATGAAAAAATAAAATAATGCAGGTAGATAGTAAACTGTTACAGTCAGAGAATAGATGATGCACTGCTGCAAGTTAAACAACAGATGGAGCAGTTACAAAAAAAGAAGATGTAGAGAGACAGTGAGATGATATAACCAGAGAGACACATAGTACAGACAGACACAGACATGGTAGATTGCATGTAACATACTGGTCATGTGTCTAACATCACACTGCAAGTTAAGTTTGATTTTAAATTAATGTGGGTGAATAATTTGCTTAGTTGATATGTTTTAAAATCATGTTTGGAAGACAATTACGCTTCAGGATATGTACTGTTAGAGAATCTCAGGCAATATGTCTCTTAGACCTCTTTGTTGCCAAAAAGTCTCTATGCTGTGGAATAAAGATCCAGGGTGTGCTGTTAAAATGAAAAAGGAATGTTATTTCTTGCTTACATGTATATGGTCTGTTTTTTGCCAGTAGAGACGGTGAGATGGTATGAGCACAGACAGAGATAGTGCAAGCAGACTCACACATGGTACACACAAATGATAAAATGGTACAACAAAGAAAAAATGCTAGAAACAGACACTGAAATGTTACATACAGAGGCTATATTAAGCACACAGAGACGCAGATAGAGAAGACAGAGAGAAAACAGTACACCCAGAGACTGCGAAACTACAGACAGACAGGGAAAAGATTTATCATGGTAGGACTGTATAAAACACACCAACAGCCATATCATAATACGCTGCTGCAAATACACAAGAACGAGTGCAGACAGATGGTACAGCATGAGTCACAGAGATAATGCAGATTTAGCAAGAAATAATGCACGCAAACAGTAAACTGTAACAGTCACAGGATAGATAAAACAGGACTGCAAGGAAAAGAACACTTGGACCAGTCCCATAAAAAGATGCTGCCAAGAGACAGTAAAATAGTACGACAACATACATAAATAGTGCAAGCAGATCCAGACATGCTACACATAAAAGATAAAATGGTAGAACACAAGAGAAATAGTGCTAACATTGACAGAAATTCTGCTTATTATTGTAATCTGCACAAAAATAGATCCCCTTTACAAATTTGCAACTCACCTTTATAAATGGTTTTGAAGGTTCAAAACTCTATCAATTATACTCCAGATTCTTGGATTTCAGCAGGAAACACTAAGAAAAACAAAAATAAACTCAAATTGTATTACCATATTACACACATGTTTATTACGCAGCATAGAGCCTTTCTGACAAGTAACACGCCTAACAGACATGCTGCCTACAAAGTTCTACCAGTACATATTCTAAATGCTAACTAACTTCAAGAAATGATTTTTAAACACATCAAATATGCAAATTATTCACCCAGATTCATTTAAAATCAAGCTTGACTTAGTGTGATCTTACACACATGACCAGGATGCTACATGCAATCTTTATGATAAATACTGCTAAAGAATCTTACGCAGCATGTCTGTTAGGCGTCTTACTTGCCAAAATGAATCACCATGGATCACCAAGATCACACTGTGAGTTAAGCTTGTTTTTAAATAAATCTGGGTGAATAATTTGCTTACTAGATTTATGTTTAGATTCTGCTAATTAGGGTGATTTCTTTTGTTTCCAACATTTTGGCAATCACTACTTGCACAAAACTAATGACAGAGGGGAAGGGAGAGGAAGGACAGGAGGGGAAAGGGAGGACAAGAGGGAGAGGGAGGGCAGGATGGAGAGAGAGGGCAGGAGTGAGAGAGACAGATGGAGAGAGAGGAAGAGGCCAAAACGGAGAGACAGGGCAGGAGAGAGAGAGAGATGCAGAGGGAGGACCGGAGTGAGAGAGACAGATGGAGAGGGAGAAAGAAGACAGGAGGGAGAAAGAGGGCAGGAGAGAGAGGAAGGGCAGGAGGGAGCGAAAGATGGAAATGCAGAGGGAGAAAGAGGGTAGGACGGATAAAGAGGCCAGGAGGGAGACGGAGGGCAGGAGGGAGAGGGAGGGCAGGATGGAGACACAGAACAGGAGGGAGAGAGAAGCAGGAGTGAGAGAGAGATACAAAGGGAGGGCAGAAGTGAGAGAGACAGATGGAGAGGGAGAAAGAGTACAGGAGGGAGAGAGAAGGCAAGAGACAGGGCAGAAGGAAGAGAGAGATGAAGATGGAAAGGGGGGGAGAGGGAAGAAGGGACAGAGAAGGCATGAGGGTGAGGGAGAGCAGGAGGGAGAGGGAGAGGGACAGCAGCAGGGAAACAGGGCAGGAAGCAGAGAGAGGGCAGGAAGGAGAGACAAATGGAGAGGCAGGGCAGGAGGGAAAGAGAGATGGCGAGTGGGAGGAAGGGCAGGAGGGAGACAGAGAGAGGGCAGGAGAGAGAAAGGAGAGGAGGGAGACGGAGGGCAGGAGGCAGAGAGAGAGGGAGCGCAGGAAGGAGACAGAGATGAGGAGGGAGAGGGAGGGCAAGAGAGAGAGAGAGGCCAGAAGGGAGAGGGAGGGCAGGAGGGACAGGGAGGGCAGGAGGGACGGCAGGAGAGAGGGGGAGGGCATGAGGGACAGTGAGGGCAGGATGAAGAGGGAGGGAGGGAAATCGAGGGCAGCTTAGAGAGGGAGGGCAGGAGGGAGAGGAAGAGTAAGAGGGACAGACTGGGCAGGATGGAGAGAGAGAGCAGGATAGAGAGAGAGGGAGAGGAAGAGCAGGAGAGAGAGAGAGATATGAAAGGGAAGGCAGGAGAGAGAGACATATGTATAGAGAGGGCAGGAGGAAGAGAGACATGGAGAGGAAGGGAAGGAGGGAGACAGATGTATATATACTGGGTCTGGTAGCTCAGAGGATGAAGGCATCTGCTGCAGGAACCTATGTTGAACCTCATAGTCACAAGTTTCGCTTTAGCCCCGACCCCTTCCTCTCTCACCCCGCCCCCACCAGTGCGGCCCTCGGGCACAAACCACACTGTAAATTTGGCCCCCGAGAGAAAGTTTGTAAGTACCCATGAAAACTAACCGACGAGGTTCACTTAAATAGGACCCGGCTAACGGTAGATCTAAAAGACAGTTGTGGACAACAGCATTAATACCCTTTCCTCCCGAATTTACGCATTAGATAATATTGTTTCATCTGTTGTTCAAAAAGTACATGATGAAGTATCTGCTTCATACCATGGTCAAAATCAATTGCGTTCTGTTATGCAGTTTGCGTGGACCTTGCAGACGCTGAAGCATGGAAAACTGCCTTGGACCTATGTTAATGTCTGCTCTCTGTTTCCACCCTTTAATTTGACTAAGAAACGTTTGCTTTCCATGAGACATGCTTCTTTTTCGATGTTGCACATTAAACGGCTACAGTCTTTGACCTTTTTAGTGCCAGAAGCCACAGCTGCAACGTGCCTAATCCACGGATTAATTACTCTACCTTTCGCTCTTTTTCAGTTTTGAAATTGCATGAAGTATTTTGCCATAGGCAGATACGAGCGGCTCAGTACCTCCTTCTTGCATGAAGTCTAGTCCCTTTCACTTATACATGCCTTAAGGACCGGAAAGAGGTATATCTGAATAAAAATGTGTGTACAGAAACACCAGATCACTCGTTGATGTGTAGACACATCCAATTACATGGTTTATGTAAGCAAGACCGCCCTAATGTAGCATGTGTTTTCAAAAGGTACACTGGTGCCTGCTATAGTCCCGACTTTTACCTTATTGGTTAACGGGACTTATTTACTATTAAACAATGAGGATTGCTATGAGTTATTGAACGGCATAGCTTACGTTGTAACAGTCACTGAGCATGTCCTTTCGTGTAAGAATGTGCTTTATCCACCCCCGCATGAGAACCTTGATGTTTCCATCTGGCCGAAAATTCCGGCCTTGAATTCAAAGTTCAGTAAGATGAGCTGAATAAAAGCCTTATTGTCACAAAAAGAAGTTACCCTGAAATCTGCTCACAAACATTTCCCTCCACTTAGCTAACACTCGCACAGAAGTCTATGCCTTATTAACTACTGACCTTCCTTTACATTTACGTCAGCTGATTCACACAATCTTTAACGCATCCTCCATTCTGGGTTGGCTCATTTTTTTTAAAGTGGTGAGCAGTGGTTTAGTGACTTCTTTGCCGAAAATATTTGGAGTCATTCCTGCTTAACTTCACTCGATATCCTCCAGTCTATTTGGTGGACTTCCTGTTTTGCTGGCACTGGCTGCTCGTTTTTTGTTACTATTTTGTTTATTACAAAATGTATGTCCGTCCCGTCTTCGCAAACGAGCTGGAGCACTTAGCACTGTTTCGCCACAGGATGCTTGAGTACTACGGTCTGCTGCCACTTGCCACTTTGAGTGCATCATATGGATTATCATTTCAATTTTCCTATTTCACCTGTGTTCAGCCTGTATTTCATTGCCTGAGCTGTGATTTCATGTGGGCCCTGATTTGTGTCTCTGCAATTCGGTGTCTCCTGAAGTCGATTATAATCATATCATGAGTCCGTTACTTGCTCATGAATTGCTTTGTTCTGACGGAGGGATTATGGCCTTTGCAGCGATGCATGGAGTTCTTGGTCGTTGGAATATATTCGCAGCGGCGCAAGATTTCTTGGCACACAGCTTCATTGAAAACCCACTGAGTTGTCCTCTGATGGTACTAGAGGCTCCGGTAATTGAAGGGCATGTATGTTCTTTTCCTCTATTGAATTGGATGGCTGAGTTGTTTTTGGATGATAACAGTGACTTCCTTTTAGAAGCGGTTGCTGCTTATTTCGCGTACTCAGTTTTAGGCTGACACCTATTAAAGACATTGATGTCATAATTTTTTTCTTCTCTCACTATTTTTCCGAACTTTTATGAACTTTTTTTATATAAGCAGACCTATTGGCTTTACTAACAATGGACATTACAATTTCATGCTGGTGAGATTTAAATTTTTTATGTGGACAACATTTTTTTTCCTCACCTACTCGATTTCGAACTGACCATTTTATTGAACTCTGATTTAAACAATTGAGTCGCTTATCTTATCTTATCTTATCTGATAGGTGCTCGAATCAAAGGAGGGTAATATATTGATAGATGTCGCCTGATTACTGTATTAAGTTAGCATGAGCTTTTTTTGAGTTAAAACGCCATTTTTCCTTTCTACTGCTTTTTGCGCCCGACACACATCTGCTGCTTTACTTTTCAGCCTAGTGAAATGTTTTCGGTTCATACCACAATAATATGTTGTTACACTGATATCAGCCTTGCTTGGCGAGCTGTATTTGTAGAGCGAGTGCTGAAACCTTAAAAGATATCTCAATACAGTAGTTGTTATGAGCACTGATCTTCCCACGTCCCTACAGATAACATACATGCAGCTGCAGCCAAGTTCTGGCTTTAGGCGCGTTTTATATTGCCTTGCACAAGAGCATACAAACACACTTGATAATGCTTCGCATGCAGAGAGCTGGTTGCTAATGATGTGATCCCTAACCAGTAGGATTTTGAGTTATGGGGCCGCTCTACTAAAACTCAAAACAGACCTTCTTAGATATAATATAATATACTAGCTAGGAAGGGTCACAATTAGGTTTTGTTAAACCCTATTCATTTAGCATCATACTATCCTTGCACCGTTTGTGTTCTATGGACTAGTGACTATGCTGATTACTTTGTCTCTTATAATATTTTTGCTTGTATTAGGTAAGATACTGCGCTTGAGAGCACTGCATTAGTGAATAAACATTTCAAATATGCACGTGTCCTCTTTTACTCCTTATTCTGCACTGAAATTATTGTATAACGAAACAGTATTCATGTGTTCCACGTAACCTGAGGTGTACTAAGTTCATGTTGTGGTTTGTCTAAGCCTGGGGTACTGGCCCGGCAAGCCTTCCTTGACAGCCCGCGGACCTTGCAAACAATCGTACCTCTGCTAAAAAAATTATTTATTAGTGTTATCAAACACCGCCGCAGCTGCGCTTCACTCAGACTAATAATCACTGCTCCCCCGGCCCCCACAGAGCAGAGGCTTTGTTGTATTTCACCTCTTAGCGCCCCTGCATCTCCACTCTGACAATCACTTCTCCCCAGCCACCACAGAGCAGAGTGGAGATGCAGGGTCACTAAGAGGTGAAATACGAGAAACCCTCTGCTCTGTAGGGCCGAGCGAGCGGTAATTGTCAGAGTGGAGATTCAGTGCCGCTTCAACAAAGCTTGAAAATGATCTAAATGGTCTTTTAAAGACCTGCCAAGTACTTTCCTAAGGCTATCTGTGTGTGCGCGCTGAGGAAGCTGTCTCAGCCCGGACTGAAATCAGACACAGACAAACACACACACAGTGAGATAACAGAGGGGGATGGAGACGGAGGGCAGGAGGGAGAGACACATGGAGACAGACGGCAGGAGGGAGAATGACGGCAGGAGGGAGAGAGGGCAGGATGGAGAGAGAGGGCAGGAGGGAGAGAGAGGGCAGGAGGGAGAGAGAGATGCACAGGGAGGACAGGAGGGAGAGACATCTATGTATGCTGCGTCTGGTAGCTCAGTGTATGAAGGCATCTGCTGCAGGGACCTGTGTACAACCTCATGGTCACAACTTTTCGTTTTGCTTTACCCCGCCCCTCCCCCTCTCACCCCGCCCCCATCACTGCGGCCCTCGGCCACAAACCACACTGTAAATTTGGCCCCCGAGAGAAAGTTCGTGAGTACCCTAAGCATTGGAAGTTTATGATGACCAATAAGTCACTGATTGCTAGTCTAGTGGAAGATTTTTGGGTACTAAGGTGAGTTTTGGGACATCGTAATTCACTGAGGTTCCATGCCTCTATGCACAGTTCTGTCAGAGCACGGAATCCCTGCGACAGTCTGTTACACCTCTTAGTTGCCAAAAGGAATCACCATGTATCTTTTGACAAGTAAGACGCGTAACAGACATGCTGCCTAAGATTGTCAAGCAGTACATTTCATATAGCTTAACTAACTTCAAGAAATGATTTTTTAACACATCAACTAAGCAAATTATTCACCCAGATTCATTTAAAATCAAGCTTGACTCACAGTTTCATCTAACACACATGACCACGATGTTACATGCAATCTACCATGTCTCTCTCTAACTACACTATATGTGTCTCTGCTTATACCATCTCACTGTCTTTACTAGGAAAAAATAGACCATATATATGTATGCAAGAAAAAACATTCCTTTCTCATTTCAACAGCACACCATGGTTCTTTTCGCAACTAACAGACCTAACAGACATGCTGCCTAAGATTCTCTAGCACTACATTCCATGAAGCCTAACTAACTACAACAAATAACTTTTTAACACATCAATTAAACAAATTATTCAGCCAGATTCATTTAAAATCAAGCTTGACTCACAGTGTGATCTTAGACACATGACCACGATGTCACATATAATCTACCATCTCTGTCTCTGCCTGCACTATCTCTATCTCTGCTCATACCATCTCTCCATCTCTGCACCATCTTTACAGATTACAGAAAAAACGCTTCCAAATCAGTGAAATAATTACTGTCTGCTTTATACACATTTTATATACCATTTATTCAGTATACCAAAAATGGTTGCAAAAGTACAAAGTAACAGTTGAAGGAAAGAAAGTAAGGAAAGAGAATTAGGAAAAAGAACTGACAGCAGGCGCGCAACGCCCATTGAACTCACAGGGCTTCAGCCCCCCTCCCTGTCGTGTGTGGCAGCCCGGACTGAGACAGATCCCGGGCACACACAGAGCCGCACGCGAACGTTTCACGTCTTTGAAGGAGCATTTGAATGTTTACTAGGCCTTGCAGTTGTTTCACCCCTTCTAAGAGCCCCTGCAGCTTCACTCTACCTACTGATTAAAGGTTCAACCCCCCCTAAATTTTTTGTTAGCCCTCCCCGAAATTTAACTCTAGTTGCGCCTCTGACTGACAGTGAATAAAAAGAACTAACAGTGAGGGATTACATAACACAATGAGTGAGGAGCACTGACAATAATGAAACATATTAGGAGACATTTAAAACTAGTAAGTGAGAGGAAATAATTTATACAAAGAGTGAGGAAAGAGTAGTACAAAGAAAAGAAAACAGTGCCAGAGAGAAAAATGAGGACAGTCAAAGACTGTGAGGGAGTGAAACCGTTTTAGTGACTATAGCATAATTTAAGGTAAAACACATTGAAAAAGAATTAGAGACTCACCTTTAACAATGCTTTATTAGATGTAGAACAGTGGTAGTCACAAACCAGATTTTCGTATGCAGAAACTCTGAATAATGCTTCTATGACTGCAACCTAAGAATAATGGCACAGATTTCCTCTCAATGCACACTCATATTTGTCTATATAACCAATCATATTTGTTCCCGCACAAATTCAAAATCAAACGAACATTTCAGTTGGTTGTCCCTTTCAATATTTTGAAAGTCACATAAAGTTCACCCTTCACCCTCTGCCTTCTCTCGCTGTTACCATGGCAACACCTCATTCTGCACCTGGCTGAAGATACAGGTCAAAAGTTCATGTCTCAATGTTCCAAAGCAAACCAACAAGGCTGATTTACCGCCAAACACACCTGCTTATCCACTGCTTTGTTACTTTTCTTTTTTTTCCACAACCAATAGCATTTTTCGTTTTAAAAAAAAATTAACATCCAATCTTGAATTGTAAGAATCAACCAGTCATTTCTAGTCTTTCAAGTGCACCAAACCTCATCCACTTTTTTATCAAAACTCTCAGCTTCTAACTGCCATTTCACTTCCAGAACCCATCTCATTACTACCGGATCTGCCTTGAAAATGATGAAAGCCTGGCTTATAGGACACAGTTATATTTACTGGAGTGAAAGATATACAGCAAACAGAGGTACTTCCAACCTTGATTTACCAAATGTGGACATTACGTGGATTGGCGAGAGAGGATTGAGTTGTCACCAATTGATACCATTGGTGAAAACCTTTATGCATCTTCCACAACCGGACCTCATAATTGTGCACTGTGGTGGAAATGATTTAGGCACATTGACTGGGGTAGGTCTGGAAATGCTTTTAAAGGACACCTTTCGGCAAATGATGTGACTTTTTCCTCCAACTGTTTTTGTGTATTCCAATATATGCCAAAGACAAAAATGGAATTGGTCCAATCAACATTGTCCACAAATTGAGAAAGCAAGGAAACATGTAAATAAATCTGTTTCTGCTTTCCTCAGAGAGTATAGCATGGGTTCTATATACCACAACAACTTGCGTTACAACATGCAAGGCATCTATAGGAGAGATGGTGATCATTTCACGGATGAGGGGAATAGAATCTTCCTCTGTAACATGAGACTCTGCATCGGTACTTACTTGTAGGTACAAAAAACACCCAATTAAAACAACGGCTCTTTTTAGAGCCAACTTACATGTAAACACTCAAACTTGTAATTAAACTCCATTTTTTAATCTTTTTTGGTCGCCGTGCGCGACCGGGTGCGCGCACCCCGCAACTTTTTTGTAAAAAAAAGGAGTTTCTTTTTGGCTTTGGGGGTCCTTAATGAACCCCCTGAGAAAACCTAGGAGGTCAGGGAGTCTCCACCCTGCCCCCTTTCCACGCTCTCCGCTATAGTTTTTCACACTCTTGTAAATAGCAGTGCACGAGCCAGTGTGTGCACCCCGCAACTTAAAAAAAAAATATATATATATTTTTGGCTTTGGGGGTCCATACTGCACCCCCTGAGAAAACCGACGGGGCCAAAGACTCTCTACCTTGTCCCCTTTCCAAGTTCTGACCATTTGTTCTCTACACTATATTCACTCGCACTGACAAAATGGCGGTCAACACTTCCTGATTTCCTCTGAATCGAATGTTTACAGACGTCAAACAGCAAATCAGAACTCCGCTCGCGCACAGCCGCACTAGTGCGCGCGCCCGTGCGCGCTTATAGATATATAATTGATTTCAACTTTAATTTTCTCAGCAACTACTGGACGGATTTACACCATTTAAACAAAAGCGTGATGTGCGAGCCGTACTCTACCTTTTTGCCAAATTAATCATAATTCCATTCAGCCGTGTCTAAACGTCCTATGGAAAATAACATGGGGAAAACACGTTTTGGGACCCCCTTTTATCTCAGCCCCCACTTGACGAATCCCCCCCAAACTTTCAAGGAAGGAGGGGAGCGGAGCGGGCCGGGCCATCTTCTTTGAGAAAGTCGCAAACATTCGTCCACCAGAGCCAAAGTTATTCCCAATAGAATGTTGCGGATTTCCTATGGAAACTAGGTCCTAACTATAATTACCTACTGGCGACCGCCAGTAGGTAATATATATATATATATATATATATATATGTATATATATATATATATATATATATATATATACTTTGCTATTCTATATAAACTTACTGTCACAATATTTTTGTCCTCCATATTCTTGACACAATATTTTCTCCCAAGATATTTTTGTTTCCAATATTCTGTTTAAATACTGTTTTCCGGGACAGACCTAGGTAACCCCTAAGTGAAAGTTGGCCTTCAGGTGAATTTATACTATATGTATCTAAAAAAAAAAGCTTAGCATCAAGTGCTTTCAAGGGTTTTTGCCATTCTATCATATTGGTTTTCTACTTCCGACTATGTTGTAATTGAGATGCCATTACTAACTTTGCTGTCATATTGGTGTTTTGGGATAAGTCATCTCAGAAGTGTAGATTGATCCTGTACTTAAACTTAGTCAATCAATGAGTTTCATCTACCATGCTCTCCTTGATCTTCTCATAATAACAGAAAGAGGTACATATCTCCTACCTTGTTCTCCCCCCTCTTTGCAACAAAGGTTTCTGCATTGATACAAACAGTAATTGTTGTGTCAAAGAATGGGAAAGTATAGATGTGTCTAGCCCAATAAAACAATCTTACACGGCAGAGGCCTTCTAAATTAATTCAGTGGTCTGTTTGTCCATCCTTAGTGACCTTATGCATTGCTTGATACCAAATCATATTAGTAGCTCTGTATTTAGGCTTGTTCTAACCGTTTCCTATACTATATAAAGGAATGGGTTGGGACCCTCAATAATTTAAACTTTAAACATTAGGGTAAGTGGATAATCTACTAATCAAGAGATAATTTAGAAAATGTATATTACTTTTAAGGCTCTTGATAATCTGAAACTGTTGCAGCCTAGTCTATAGATTTAGTGACAATCATGTCTTGTCCATAATACTTCCTATCGTACAGTGAGCATAGGACCAATGGCTAGCTATCCCTTAGGCAGTCAATTACAATACACAACGTGATGAAATCACAGATTTTAGACCATTCACAAAATGGGTTTGCACTGGCCACAGCACCAAGTCTGCCCTTATTGCAGCCACTGATCATATTTGTATGCCGGTGGATCAGGGTGGCTCAGCAGTTCTGATTATGCTTGATCTGTCGGCGCCATTCAACACCTTCTTCCAGGCATGCATGGTTTACCGTCTGCAGGAAGTGGGAGTTATGAGAAAGGCCTTGCAGCTTTTTCACTCTTTCATATCTGGGAGAACGAACATTGTCCGCTGTTGAGGTTTTAGAGCCAGGGCCTTCAGTCTTTCTTGTGGGGTTCCCCAGAGTTCCTCTATGAGCCCAACTGTGAAATTCAACAAAAGTAGGGAACTCAGTTGTAGCTGTATCCAAGTTGAAGGTTTATTCTTGAAAGAAATTACAGGTGTCGATACAGGATAAACAGCATAATAAGTAGAATCATTATAGTTCGCCCCACCGGGAGCAACATCACTGCTGCTCAGCCTACATAGAGCATCTGACAGATTCAGACATACACAAAAGGAACATTCCATGACCTCACAGACTGGATGAGCAGCAGAGTACGGGACACAAAGAAAGGACAGAGCAGAGAAGAAAGCAATATACCACACCCACCCTCTTTAACATTTATGTGATCCCTCTGGCCGAGCTGGTGAAATCATTTGGGTTCCAGCTGATTTCCTATGCGGACGACACGCAAATCATTGTTTACATCTCAAATGATTTGCAACTGGTCGCAGAGAAATGTAACTAGTGTATTGCAAGCATCATCTGCTGGATGACGGGTAGCTCTCTAAAGGTTAATGCTGATAAAACCAAGGTACTGGTATTTGGTGCGCAGATTACCATCTGGTTGAATCCCTGGTGGCCGGCAAACTGTTGTCCCCTTCCTATTCCGGTTAGGACAGCAAAAAATCTGGGGGTCACTTTCGACGAGGGCCTGACATTTGATGCTCAGGTCAACCGTGCTGTCAGCAACTGTTTCTATATCCTAAAAAACTCCTAGAAAGGTGCTACTGTATTTTCTGTCCGTACTGCATCGGTCCACCATCATTGCACTGGTCCACTCCTGACTTGATTACTGCAATGCTCTGTATCACAACATCAATACGGCTTCCCTGAACAAGCTTCGGGTTGTTTAGAACGTGGTGGCCAGGCTCATACATAAAATTCCGAAGTACCAAGCAGCCAGGGATGAGATTCGTGCCTTGCACTTGCTCCCCATTAGGAAGCGCATCTCTTTTAAGGTCCTTAACATGGTATATAAGGCCTTGCATAGTAAAGGCTCACCGCAGCTGAAATCCATGTTCAATGATAAACCCCAGGGAGGACTCTGAGATCCTCCTCCCAACAAAAAACTGATCTCCAAGATATCGCAGGGCCAGATGGGGCGGTCGCTCCTTTTCGGTAGCAGCTGCTAAACTCTGCAACTCCCTGCCATCTTCCTTTTCCAACGCTGAATATTTCCCGGTCTTCAGAACACTACTGAAAACATGGCTTTTTACATCATAGATGGCTGGTGCGTGCCTCCTTCCTCTCCTCCATATGCCCAGTGCATTGATACCCTTGGGTATAAGTGCGCTTTATAAATTATATCCTATGGGAGAAATACTTGAAATTTTCTCTGCCGTTGGTGATAGATTAGGAATGTATGTCAGTCTCATCAATTTTCAACTGCTATGTCCCTCTGCTCTGATACTAGCCATATGCAAATTAGTGTTGGTCCTACTCCAATAAGAGCAGTGGCCTGACTGTATCCTTCCAGACTGTTTTCTGGCTACTCAAAGCTTGACAATGAGGTATCTGCACATACCCTTTACAACTACTGAACTTATAGATCAGTGCTGTGCTGCTTAGCTGAATCATGAAAAAAGTCTCCTTTCGCCACACTGGCATTTTTATTTAAACCATAAAACATCAAGTGCTCCGAATAATGAACATGAAAGTTATTCTAGGAGGATATTCTAACAGATCAGGCAAATGCCTCGTTAGACAAACCAGTGACTCTGAGATAAACACAGACTGGGCGTGAATCGAGGGGTGAGGACAGGAAGGCAACACCAGGCAAGCAGATTAGCTTTTCCTCTGAGGATCGCAACCTACCCAGTGCTTCAGAGCTTGAGAGAGGATTGGGATGTGAACCCCTACAAAAAAATGTGGATTTCCATCAGCCTTTCACCTTGGCTCTTTAAAGTGTGTGTGTAGTTTCTGCTCCAGTTGTCATCCTTGATTGCTCGACACTGTCTTAGAATGTATTTTTTCTCAGCAGCAAACTGCATCCCTGCTTAGTAAAGATAAAGATCATACAGTGGTGCATGATACTCCTAAGAAATTATGTCACCAATTCCTTGCCCTTTTGGTATCCTTTCAATCATTGAACAGCGTTTCTGTCTGGTGCACGTTAATATATGTATGGTTTACCAGGCCTCCTCCAATTACCACCGTCTTTTTAATGTACAGCATCCCACTGTATCTGTGGATAAGCTGGTTACCCCACATAACTTTCACATTTATCTTTCACCAACACACCACTAGGCACTGCTCCCACAATTCCATTCCTGCACCTCATGGCAGGCACGGCCTGTGCCGGGCGTTATACTGGGGCGGTGACGTCAGGCAGGGGAGGGTCAGGGTGGGGGGTTGTAAAATGCGGGATATGGACCATTAGAGGTAATATAGATTTGCTATTCTTATCGCTATATCAATGTACCTTGGCGATATATATCATCGTCAAGGTACATAGTTGTGGAGTTGTGTGTATGTATGTGTGTGTGTCTAGGGCGCTCGACCTCGGACCTGGGGATCTGGGTTCGAGTCTCGGTAACGACTCCAAAACCTCCTGTGATTCTGGGCAAATCACTTAATCACCCTGTGCCTAAAATGAAAGTGTGTTCTCATGTAACGTAACTGGAAAATATGTAAAGCGCTCTGATACCTGATTCGGTTCCGGTCTGTGGTTCTGAAAATCTGGATTTGAGTAATCATTCTGGACTCGAGAATTAAAACTTCGTCGAAACATGACGAATTTGGTATCAAAAGACCGAGAATGACGAGTACATCATGTACATATATTTTCAGCATATTCGAATGACGATTACACCTCGAAATCGTCATTTGCGTTCTGAACCATTGGCTTCCATTTATGTGTTGCCCTTTACATAGGCCTTAATCCAGCTGAATTCAATTCCACAAGGACACATACTCCTTAATCGACTTTTCCATGACCTGTGCAAGTTGGAACCATTGCCCCAGGCCGAACTCGTTAGGTCAGCTCCCCTCCCATTGGCCGAGCAAGATAGCATCAAGGCTCAGCAAGCCATAAAACCATTTCAGCGCGCACACCTGCCGTATCTTGCTCACATCTGTCTCTACTCTTTTGCTTCACTTACTTTATGATGGGGAGGTGCCTGTTTTATTGGGGGTCCACTTATATCTGATGAAATGTTGGGCCTTGCCAGGTGATTTGTTATGGGCAGCACGACGTGAAATATGTACATGCCATCATGACTCTGCTTTTCTTTTGTAAACCAATAACTGTAAATGACATACTACGAATTCGAAGAATGTTTGCCTGAAGCTGAATATTCTGTATAAAGAGAGACGCCTGACTTTGTAAATTCGAGCAGTCTCCTGAGAATATACTTCCCCGTGTTGTACTTCTAGGACACTTGTTACCTTGGTTGCAGCCAATAAACTAATCTTTGACTTCACCTAGAAGACTCTGAGTTTCTGTGGTCTGGATCAGGAAGAACCCGAGGTCTCTGGGTGTACCCTGACACCGCTGGGTTACCGGTGTCTGTGCCGGTTCTGAAAAACCCAGTACCTCAGCTGGCGCCCAACGTTTGGGGCGATTCCAGTGGTACCAGTCAGCCAGAGGATCGCGAGGAGCTTCGTGTGAAAATTCCGGAGGACGGCCAACCACCTCATCGACCCCTGCATGTCGACGTGGTCCGAAGGTCTTTGCTGCGAGGTTCCCCGCTTCCCGACGGCTACAAGGACTGCTGCCCTGGCTATCGCCCTGATTTGGACCCTTGAAGTTTGGTAGAGCGAAACACTAAGACGAGTCTTCTGGTGACGTCATCGACATTTCAGTTAAGTATAAGTGGAGCGTCTCCCAGTCCTTAGTTGATCTTAGTTTTGGTATCCTTGGGATAAAAAGTTTTGTGTTGGTACTTGCAAGCACCAAAACCGAAGGACTCGTGTATTCACGAGAAATATCGTAATCGATAATCCTTTGAAGTTTGGAACTAGACTAAAGAGCAAAGATGCCTAGTCTTAGACTTGGAAATTTGTTTTGTCTTGGTTATAATAATAGGGACTCCCGATTGGAGGACTTATGTCCGGTTCCTCCAGTTGGAACTCCAACTTACGAGCTATATGTGAAACATGGGGTAGGCCCCATCACCTACAACGAAGTATGGATTAAATACACCAGGAAAGATGGTGTTCTAAAATGGCCCCAATATGGTAGTTTTGATTCCGAAATCTTAGACAACCTTGAAGTTACACTCTTTAAAAAGAAAGCCCGGCCGGCGATGTTTGACTCTTTCCGCTTATGGCGTAAAGAAGCCAAACAAAAAGAAATCAGATTAGCTAAGAAAAATAAGAGAGAAGAAGGACTCTCAGTAATGCAAGCTGCTATGCAGTTTAAAGATAATGAAGAAGAGCAGATGAGTGAGCAGTTGCACAGGCAACGTAAAATGGCAATAGATAAATGTTATCCAGTTTTGCCGTCTCTTCAGCAAGAGGCAGCAAAAGAGCGCGAAAAAGACCCATTAATGTCGCATTTACTAAATTCGCCACCCCCCTATGCGCAAAATGCCACGGCACCCCCGCAACCTTTAGTTGCGCAAACTACGCCTCCTGTCCCTCCACAGCACCCTCCAGCTGTTCCTCAGCTGGCTCCTACTCCTTTAGTGGAGCCTCCTCCAGGCCCACCGACCACCTCTGTTTCACCTGTGTTTTCTACGATTTTGCCTACTGTACTTTTTATGTCTCCTAATGCTCCCTCTACGATTTTGCCTAGTGCTCCTTCTATTTCCCCTGATACCTCTACTGCTATCTCTGCCCCTGCCTTATCTCACCCCATTTTTCCACCCGTTCTTCCTTCAGTTTCACCTTCCATTCGGCAGAAAATGGCCAGCACTGTTACTAACCTTCTTTTACCTCTTTTCGGGTCGCCTAGTACGACCCCTAACATGGGAAGAAGACAGTTGCGAAGTCGACTGCCTGATTATCAAGAGAGAGATTCACTGAATAGTTTAGCTCGGAAATGGGTCTTGGACACTGTAAAATATGATGTACAGTCTGTCATGGAAGTCTTCCATCAATGGGAAGCAGCGACACAGAGATATGTTTTCGAACAGATGTGTGTTTTTCTTTGCGAGGATTTAGAAGACAATGATCTGGAATACATCCCGCAAGAGATGTGTCGTGTACGGTTTAAGTTTGGAGAGGGTATGATTGTAGGTCCAGATGTGGAAAAAGCAGTTGAAATGTTGTTATCATATCGAAGTAAGGGGAGCAGTTCTGGGTCACCATCTGAATCTAGTACATCTAGTAGGAAAAAGGCGCGACAATACCCTATGAGAGAAGTTCCCCCACAATGGAGAGAGGGTGACACGACTGCTGTCCCACCTATCCTGCCACATTTTCAGCGTGTATGGGTACATGTCCCATGGAAGCGAGCTGAAGTTTTAGCCCTTAAACAAACATTACCTGATCCGCGTAAAAATCCTGCAGGGTATTACAAAGAGTTGTCGCAAACTGCTGGGTCATGTATAATGAATTTAGACGATATCGATATGCTATTTGGGAATGTTGTTCCACAGCCTTTATGGGGTAAAATTCGTCATATAGATCATGATCAGGAATTAGGTGACTCATGGGCTAACATTACTGCGACAGATGCCCTACAAGTAGGTGGCGCTAAGCCTGAACCTTTGATAGCAGAACTGCCTGGTAAAATAATTGATTATATGAAAACGATAATGCCTGCAATACGTGTAAATTGGGATAAGTTATCTGCATGCAAGCAAAAGAAAGAAGAAACAGTCTCAGATTTCTTCACCAGATTTGAAGAAACATTCGTTGACCACAGCGGTCAAGATATGACCACAGAAGGTGGTCAGAGATTGTTTGTCGATACATTCGTGCACAATTTGCTTCCAGAATTGTGTAAAAAACTAAAGGATTCAGAAAGTTCTTGGGCAGTCTCATCTTCAACCCAGATATTGGCTACTGCACAACATTACGAAAATAGAGACAAAGATGAGAAAGATAGAGTAGAAAAGAAAACTAAAGAACTAAAAACGAAGATTTTGCTACCGCAAGCATATCCGCCACGTGGTGGTGGTAATCAGAATAATGGTAGCCAGAATCACTACCAGAATAATTTTCAGCAGCCTCAACAGTATCAGAGGAACTCGCAAAGAGTCGAGTATACTCAACCACGTGTACCTGTAGGCCCCAACCAGTGTTCATATTGCAGACAAGAGGGTCATTTCAAGTATAATTGTCCTATTCTATTACAACGTGCAAATTGAGTTTCTGGTGTTAGAGGTCGTGGTAGTCAGCAAGCACCTAGAGGTGGAGGACGTGGAAACGCCCCTCAGAACGCACGTCCCCTTCCACCACAAAACTCTATGAACAGGTTTGATCAGCAAAATAACGCATCTGATAGGACAGCTCAATACTACGTTGATGATTACTATACAGAAGATGAGTATTTGGAGAATAATGATTGCTAGGACAGCCAAAGACAAAGAGAGGGAGTTGTTTCAGTTCCAGTAGATCAGAGTGGACCATACGTTGAAGTGATTACATCAGGTGTGTCAGAACCTTTTCTGTTGGATACTGGTGCTACAAAGAGTTCTATTATGCACTCCAAACTCCCTGGCGCACCTTTGTCTGGTGAAATGAACGTTTCTGTAGGTTTTTCTGGCGCCCCAGTTAGAAATCCGATTTCTGACCCTTTGTCTCTTTCTGTTGGTCCTTGTGAATTCGAAGCACCCCTCATTCTGACAACAGGTTGTGGTGAAAACTTGCCAGGATTGGATTTGTTAAAAAGATTGTATGCAACTTTGTACTGTTCTCCTTCAGGAGTACAACTTACTTTAGGTAAGAAAGTGGTTTCTCCCATGTATTTGTCGAGGGATAAAATTTCTGCAGAATTGTCGTTTCTCCCAGATATTCTTTGGGCCACTGGTCCTAATGATGTAGGTCTTTTAGAAATTCCACCATATGTTGTAACATTGAAAGCCAACGTTAAAATGCCACGAATTCCCCAATACAAAATTTCTAGTGAGGGTGAAAAAGCTTTACTAGCTATCGTTTACGAATTGATTAAAAAGGATGTGATTGAAGAAACACGAGGAAATGTTTGCAATAGTCCTGTTCTGCCTGTTTTAAAACGGACTGACCCTTCTAAGCCACCTGTGTACAGATTCTTGATTGACCTTAGAGAGGTGAATAAAATTGTTGTGCCACAATTTCCAGTTGTACCCGACATTACCACATTATTGACTATGATTCCAGCCTCTGCCTCTTGGTTTTCGGTGATTGACCTGAAGAATGCTTTCTTCAGTATCCCGATTGCTGAGGAGAGCAGGGATATCTTTTCCTTCAGTTTAGGAGGTCAAAGCTTCCGCTTTAAACGCGCTCCTCAGGGCTACTGTGAAAGTCCATTAATATACAGTCAAGCGCTAAAAACACAGCTTGATACGGTTATTTTACCTAAAGGTGCTACTCTCGTACAGTATGTGGATGATTTGCTCATTGCTGCAGATACTAAGAAAATTTGTAAAAAGGCCACGTTGACATTATTGAGTCATCTGTGTGATCTGCATCACAAGGTGACACTTTCCAAACTGCAATATTGCCGACAAGAAGTGACCTTCTTAGGTCACCTCTTATCGAAGGAGGGAAGGAAACTGACCCCAGAAAGAATTCAGGCAATAGCGAAATTGAATGTGCCAAGAACACAGAGAGAAGTGCGTGCTTTCTTGGGCATTACATCGTACTGTAGACAGTGGATTCCAAATTTTTCGTTACTAGCCAAACCCTTGGTGGCATTAACATGTAAAGGTACACCCAATCCCATTCCTTGGTCTGAAGATTGTCAGAAAAGTTTTCTCGAATTACGCACAGCATTATGTTCGGCTCCTGTGTTAGGTACCCCCAACTACAGTAAGCCTTTCACATTGTATGTTCACGAGAAGGAGGGCTGTGCATTGTCTGTGTTGACTCAGTTATTTGGAGGTAGGCAGCGCCCATGCGCCTATTTTTCGTCAACTTTGGATTTGGTAGCTAAAGCATTGCCAAGTTGTTTAAGAGCCACAGCAGCAGCAGCTGTTTCTATTCAACAGTCTGCTGGTCTAGTAATGAATAATACACTAATCATGATGGTCCCACATGCAGTAGACACATTGTTAAATAGAACCAAGACACAGCACTTAACTAGTGCTCGACTGTCCAGTTACGAATTGACACTGCTAGCGAGTCATGTGCACATAAAAAGGTGCAGTACCTTGAATCTAGCTACGTTGTTACCAATTGCAGAGGAATCAGATGCTTTAGAACAGCACGATTGTTTTCTCGCAACAGAAGAAGAGACAAAAGGGAGAGTAGATTTATTTGACACTCCTCTTGCTGAATGTGATGGTACATTATGGGTGGATGGTTCATGCTTCAAGCTCCCAAATGGTAACGTGACTGCAGCATATGCTGTCACGACTTTGCACACAGTTGTTGAAACTGCACGAGTACCACATGGTTCAGCTCAAGCTGCAGAATTAGTTGCACTCACGAGAGCGTGTGTATTGTCGAAAGGAATGAAAGTGACTGTCTACACCGACAGCCAGTACGCGTTTGGAGTGGCTCACA
Source organism: Lissotriton helveticus (assembly GCF_964261635.1). Taxonomy (NCBI): domain Eukaryota; kingdom Metazoa; phylum Chordata; class Amphibia; order Caudata; family Salamandridae; genus Lissotriton; species Lissotriton helveticus. Next base: position 266,544,619 of record NC_136068.1, on the reverse strand, counting down.
GTTTTGGACGATTGTGGAGAGAACGTGGGTTCCTGACTTCGCATGGAGCTAAGATTCAGCATGGTCAGTTGGTGAATGAGCTCCTTGAATCACTGACCTTGCCTCTGCAAATGGCGATTGTGAAATGTAGTGCTCACAAGAAGGTGACTGATGATGTTGGTCGTGGGAATGCTTTTGCTGATGAGATCGCTAAAGAAACGGCAAAGAATGTGATGAGCCGAATGTATGTTGCAGGCCCTGAAAGATGGACTGGTGATGTTGGAATATGTGAGGACACGATAGAGAGTGTGAAGTCCATCCAAGCTGAGGCCACGGAGAAAGAGTTGAGCACGTGGAGAGAGAGTACAGGTAGAATGGATGCAAATGGTTGTTGGATTGAATTGACAGAGCATCAGAGATGGTTGCTACCCGATGCATATGTGCTTGCAGTGGTTACAATGGCTCATGGAATGGCTCATATCAGCGTGAAAGGGATTTGCGAGTTGTTGGCCCCAGTGTGGAAGAATTCAGGGATTCCCAAGTGTGCAGAAAATGTTGTCAAGAATTGCATGGTGGGTCTGCAACACAATGCTGGTAGGGGAACCCCAACTCCAGCTGGTCATTTTGCACCTCCTACGTATCCGTTCGAGGTTTTGCAGCTAGATTTCATACACATGGAGAGGTGCAACAACTTAAAATACGTGCTCGTTGTTGTTTGTGCTTTCTCAAAATGGGTAGAAGCATATCCCCTGAAAGACAACACTGCCTTGTCCACAGTGAAAGCCCTTGTGAAAGAGTACTTCCCTAGGTTTGGAATGCCTAGAATGGTCTGGTCTGATAACGGAAGTGAATTTGTGGGCCGTGTGATGAAAAGAGTGTGTGAAGGGCTAGGCATTAGGCAGAAGTTCCACGCTGCAAATCACCCCCAATCAGCTGGATTAGTAGAATGTTACAATGGCACGCTTAAACTTAAATTGGCCAAAATCCAAGCAAGCACAGGTCTTAAATGGCCTGACGCTCTACCCTTAGCACTCCTATCCACCAGAATGAGTGTGCATTCGCGAGTGAAACTCAGCCCTTATGAAATTGTCTTTGGCCGGCCAGCCAACATATGGGGAGTGCCTAGGCCCAAGAAGTTCAGCGAGCTAGAACACCCTATTTTGCTTGATTACCTGTATGAATTGACGGCTAAATTGCGTGTTTTGCATCAACAGGTACATGACTCCCTGCCTCCGGCCTCTGATACTCCAGGACACAGCATTGACCCTGGAACCTGGGTGCTGGTGCGGATTTCCAAAGGACTAAAAACGACCAGCCCAGGTGGACGGGACCACACCTCGTCCTTCTCTCTACCAGATCGGCAGTTCGAGTGGAAGGGAAGAAGGCCTGGATCCACGGGGTCCACTGTAAAAGGGTACCCTTACCTCTGCCCTATGACCAGAGTAAAGAACTTGATGCTGTGCCAAATACCGTCCCTTTTAATGATTCACATGTAAATGGAACTGACTCTGAACAAGAAAACGAAGACATTTTGCATAAGGCTGTGCCACCATCCAAGCGAGTGAACATTACAGAGCCTGACCTTTTGTTCCCAGATCGCGCAATACCTGGGAAGCAACGGTATAATTTGAGACCTAGAAAAACTAACTAATAAAGTCATTTCTTTTGCAATTTGAGACTAAGATCCATGGACAAATAAAAAAAGATACTTCTTTCTCCCCAAAGTACTATTTTTGAAAGTGCAGATCTCCCATCTAGGTAACTTGCTTATTTTTGTTTTTCGAACAGCCATCCGGGTTCCGCTGCTAGGGCCGCGGTTGATTAAAGTCTTTGGGGTGCAGCTGACGACGTTAGGTCGGTAGTTCTGGTTGGTCCAAGGGAGTTGCCCTAGACTGACGGAAGCATCCCTTAGCAGAGGCAACCTCCCACTGCGGGCAGCACCTTAGAGAGGATGGAGTTTCCCGATGTGGAGAGACCTGCCAAACAAATGAACTTTAAGCAGAGACTGTGTACCACGATGACAAAGAAAAGTTTTATAATATTGTGTATTTTTATGCTATTCAGCGTAATGATCTTTTTGATAAGTTATGTTTTATTCTCTTTCCATGTAACATTTGCGCCCACTGCATCACCTATACCTCCCCCTACTGTTTCCTCTCATTCTTTCCACCCTCTGCCCGACCACGAATCAAATAGGAGATTGGAGTTCGTTAATAACTCCTTTGTTCAGTTGTTACACCAACACCAACTTGTAATGAACACAACTAACTGTTGGGTGTGCGGTCTCATGCCTCACACAACGGATAAAGGTATCCCCTATTTGGTCCTGCCATTTAGTCACAATGGTTCTGTATGGGCATATAGGACAATGTTCATATTGCACACGAAATCTACCCCCTGCGTTCTATAACAGACAATCCTAGAAAAAGTGCTCTAGTCAAAGGTATAGTTGACATGATTAAGGAAGGTATTTCTTATGAGACTATCCCTAGAGATGAGACACTAGTATACATAGGATGGAACATGACTGGATTTGGAGCTACTCTGAGTGAGAAACAGCAGGCTAAGAGGTCGTCCCCGATTTGGATTGTACCCCATCAGGGTCATCTATGTCTGCAAGGTAATGACACGAATCCCAGGGCTCAGTTAGGGAAGAGTGTCTGTACTGAAACGTATATGTTTGGATCTCAGACTTCCCCTGCGTTTTTAGCAGCTAAGGGTACTTATTTCATCTGCCACGATAGAGCTTATACATGGTTGCCCCCTGACTTTTCGGGCTCCTGTTTTGTTTCCTTCCTGTTGCTTCCCACCTACACAGCAGCGGCAGACTACCACCGGACAAGGATAGTTAGAGGTGTTTTGAGTGAAGAAGACACTGCAGGTCAAGAATTTGGAGACTTTGCAAAGGGTTTCCTGCCGTTCTGGGGATCCATGGCTAACAGCAGAAACATAAGGCAATTGACAAGGGTAGTTGAGTCCACCGTGATAGAAACTACTGGTGCCCTTAGTAACCTGACTGCTGAGCTCCAGTCGGATCGGCTTATGACCCTTCAGAACAGGGTCGCTTTAGATGTCATCCTTGCAGACCGAGGTGGAGTATGTAAATTGATCCAATCTAGTTGCTGTATCTTCATCCCTGATAACGCTCCAACAGTGTACCAGGCCATCTCCAAACTACATAAGATTTCCGAATCTATTCATGTGGATAAAGGAGATTGGTAATTGATGGGATGGGTCTGGGAACTAATATCCGCCTGGGGATGGAAAATTCTAATGGTCATTGGGATGGTCTTAGCCATTCTTTTCCTGTTCTGTCTATGCATACAGTGTGCTCCTGCAATATGTGGCCTCCGTGTTACATCATGTGTAAAGAAACCTGTGTCAAGAGATGAACTAAGTACTAGAATGATGTTACAGCAACATCTCAAGGACTTTAGGAATATAGATCTGGACTCAGACTAACATGAGGATAGATTAATTGCCTATGTAAGGGCAAAAGGAGGGATTGTGGTTCTGAAAATCTGGATTCGTGTAATCATTCTGGACTCGAGAATTAAAACTTCGTCGAAACATGACGGATTTGGTATCAAAAGACCGAGAATGACGAGTACATCATGTACATATATTTTCAGCATATTCGAATGACGATTACACCTCGAAATCGTCATTTGCGTTCTGAACCCTTGGCTTCCATTTATGTATTGCCCTTTACATAGGCCTTAATCCAGCTGAATTCAATTCCACAAGGACACATACTCCTTAATCGACTTTTCCATGACCTGTGCAAGTTGGAACCATTGCCCCAGGCCGAACTCGTTAGGTCAGCTCCCCTCCCAGTGGCCGAGCAAGATAGCATCAAGGCTCAGCAAGCCATAAAACCATTTCAGCGCGCACACCTGCCGTATCTTGCTCACATCTGTCTCTACTCTTTTGCTTCACTTACTTTATGATGGGGAGGTGCCTGTTTTATTGGGGGTCCACTTATATCTGATGAAATGTTGGGCCTTGCCAGGTGATTTGTTATGGGCAGCACGACGTGAAATATGTACATGTCATCATGACTCTGCTTTTCTTTTGTAAACCAATAACTGTAAATGACATACTACGAATTCGAAGAATGTTTGCCTGAAGCTGAATATTCTGTATAAAGAGAGAAGCCTGACTTTGTAAATTCGAGCAGTCTCCTGAGAATATACTTCCCCGTGTTGTACTTCTAGGACACTTGTTACCTTGGTTGCAGCCAATAAACTAATCTTTGACTTCACCTAGAAGACTCTGAGTTTCTGTGGTCTGGATCAGGAAGAACCCAAGGTCTCTGGGTGTACCCTGACACCGCTGGGTTACCGGTGTCTGTGCCGGTTCTGAAAAACCCAGTACCTCAGGTCTAGTTCGCGCTATATAAAACTCTGCAAAAAAAAAAATATGTATATATATATACTTTGCTTATCTATATAAACTTACTGTCACAATATTTTTGTCCTCCATATTCTTGACACAATATTTTCTCCCACAATATTTTTGTTTCCAATATTCTGTTTAAATACTGTTTTCCGGGAAAGACCTAGGTAACCCCTAAGTGAAAGTTGGCCTTCAGGTGAATTTATACTATATGTATCTAAAAAAAAAAGCTTAGCATCAAGTGCTTTCAAGGGTTTTTGCCATTCTATCATATTGGTTTTCTACTTCCGACTATGTTGTAATTGAGATGCCATTACTAACTTTGCTGTCATATTGGTGTTTTGGGATAAGTCATCTCAGAAGTGTAGATTGATCCTGTACTTAAACTTAGTCAATCAATGAGTTTCATCTACCATGCTCTCCTTGATCTTCTCATAATAACAGAAGAGGTACATATCTCCTACCTTGTTCTCCCCCCTCTAGCGTTTTGCAACAAAGGTTTCTGCATTGATACAAACAGTAATTGTTGTGTCAAAGAACGGGAAAGTATAGATGTGTCTAGCCCAATAAAACAATCTTACACGGCAGAGGACTTCTAAATCAATTCAGTGGTCTGTTTGTCCATCCTTAGTGACCTCTTTTTGTCCTACATGTTTCGGTCCTGCATCCCCAAGAAGGAGTTATTTTTGGGGAACATTGTTGGCATCTCCAGACTTAAAAACAAATTTGTGCCAGTTACCCAGCCCCATATTCCACAATATTGTGTGAGAATTATCTTATATGAGACTCATTCCTATGTGGACGAATCTGCTTAGTGTATGTGGGAGCCTTTGTAAGGGTGGCTTCTTTCGAAGTGTACGCCCTCAAATTTGTGAACTTATGCATTGCTTGATACCAAATCATATTAGTAGCTCTGTATTTAGGCTTGTTCTTACCGTTTCCTATACTACGTAAAGGAATGGGTTAGGACCCTCAATTTAAACTTTAAACATTAGGGTAAGTGGATAATCTACTAATCAAGAGATAATTTAGAACATGTATATTACTTTTAAGGCTCTTGATCATCTGAAACTGTAGCAGCCTAGTCTATAGATTGTCATTAAATCATGTCTTGTCCATAATACTTCCTATTGTACAGTGAGCATAGGACCAATAGCTAGCTATCCCTTAGGCAGTCAATTGCAATACACAATGTGATGCAATCATAGGAGATTTTAGACCATTCACAAAATGGGTTTGCACCGGCCACAGCACAGAGTCTGCCCTTATTGCAGCCACTGATCATATTTGTATGCAGGTAGATCAGCGGTTCTGATCATGCTTGATCTGTCGGCGCCATTCAACACCTTCTTTCTGGCATGCATGGTTCACCGTCTGCAGGAAGTGGGAGTTATGAGAAAGGCCTTGCAGCTTTTTCACTCTTTCATATCTGGGAGAACAAACATTGTCCGCTGTTGAGGTTTTAGAGCCAGGGCCTTCAGTCTTTCTTGTGGGGTTCCCCAGAGTTCCTCTATGAGCCCAACTGTGAAATTCAACAAAAGTAGGGAACTCAGTTGTAGCTGTATCCAAGTTGAAGGTTTATTCTTGAAAAAAATTACAGGTGTCGATACAGGATAAACAGCATAATAAGTAGAATCATTATAGTTCGCCCCACCGGGAGCAACATCACTGCTGCTCAGCCTACATATAGCATCTGACCGATTCAGACTTACACAAAAGGAACATTCCATGACCTCACAGACTGGATGAGCAGCAGAGTACGGGGCACAAAGAAAGGACAGAGTAGAGAAGAAAGCAATATACCACATCCACCCTCTTTAACATTTATGTGACCCCTCTGGCCGAGCTGGTGAAATCATTTGGGTTCAAGCTGATTTCCTATGCGGACGACACGCAAATCATTGTTTACATCTCGATTGATTTGCAATTGGTTGCAGAGAAATTTAACTAGTGTACGGCAAGCATCATCTGCTGGATGAGGGGTAGCTCTCTAAAGGTTAATGCTGATAAAATCAAGGTACTGGTATTTGGTGCGCAGAATACCATCTGGTTGAATCCCTGGTGGCCGGCAAACTGTGGTCCCCTTCCGGTTAGGACAGCAAAAAATCTTGGGGTCACTTTCGACGAGGACCTGACGTTTGATGCTCAGGTCATCCGTACTGTCAGCAACTGTTTCTATATCCTAAACAAAAACCTAGAAAGGTGCTACTGTACTTTCTGTCTGAACTGCATTGGTCCACCATCATTGCACTGGTCCACTCCTGGCTCGATTACTGCAATGCTCTGTATCTCAACATCAATACAGCTTCCCTGAACAAGCTTCAGGTTGTTTAGAACGCGGTGGCCAGGCTCATCCGTAAAATACCAAAGTACCAGCCAGGGATGAGATTCGTGCCTTGCACTTGCTCCCCATTAGGAAGCGCATCTCTTTCAAGGTCCTTAACATGGTATATAAGGCCTTGCATAGTAAAGGCTCACCGCAGCTGAAATCCATGTTCAATGATAAACCCCAGGGAGGACTCTGAGATCCTCCTCCCAACAAAAAACTGATCTCCAAGATATCGCAGGGCCAGATGGGGCGGTCGCTCCTTTTTGGTAGCAGCTGCTAAACTCTGCAACTCCCTGCCCTCTTCCTTTTCCAACGCTGAATATTTCCCGGTCTTTAGAACACTACTGAAAACATGGCTTTTTACATCATAGATGGCTGGTGCGTGCCTCTTTCGTCTCCTCCATATGCCCAGTGCATTGATACCCTTGTGTATAAGTGCGCTTTATAAATTATATCCTATGGGAGAAATACTTGAAATGTTCTCTGCCGTTGGCGATAGATTAGGAATGTATGTCAGTCTCATCAATTTTCAACTGCTATGTCCCTCTGCTCTGATACTAGCCATATGCAAATTAGTGTTGGTCCTACTCCAATAAGAGCAGTGGCCTGACTGGATCCTTCCAGACTGTTTTCTGGCTACTCAAAGCTTGACAATGAGGTATCTGCACATACCCTTCACAAGTGCTGAACTTATAGATCAGTGCTGTGCTGCTTAGCTGAATCATGAAAAAAGTCTCCTTTCACCACACTGGCATTTTTATTTAAACCATAAAACATCAAGTGCTCCGAATAATGAACGTGAAAGTTATTCTGGGACGATATTCTAGCAGATCAGGCAAATGGCTCGATAGACAAATCAGTGACTCTGAGATAAACAAAAAGACTGGGCATGAATCGAGGGGTGTGGACAGGAAGGCACCACCAGGCAAGCAGATCAGCTTTTCATCTGAGGATCGCAACCTACCCAGTGCTTCAGAGCTTGAGAGGATTGGGATGTGAACCCCTACAAAAAAATGTGGACTTCATCAGCCTGTCACCTTGGCTTTTTAAAGTGTGTGTAGTTTCTGCTCTAGTTGTAATTCCTGATTGCTCGACACTGTCTTGTATGTATATTTTCCCAGCAGCAAACTGCATCCCTGCTTAGTAAAGATAAAGAACATACAGTGGTGCATGATACTCCTAAGAAATTATGTCACAAATTCATTGCACTTTTGATATCCTTTCAATCACTGAACAGCGTTTCTGTCTGGTGCACGTTAATATATGTATGTTTTACCAGGCCTCCTCCAGTTACCACCACCTTTTTAATGTACAGCACCCCACTGCATCTGTGGATAAGCTGGTTACCCTACATAACTTTCACATTTATCTCTCACCAACGCACCACTAGGCACTGCTCCCACAATTCCATTCCTGCAACTCATGGTCATTGTATGCACCATGGAAATACTTCCAATATAGGCTAAAAACAAAACATCCTCTGAACTACGCACAATTTATCTTGCTATCCATGTGATAATGCTTCAATGTCTCACATATGGGTAGTAAGTGCTATATGAATTCTGCGTACTATCCTACAGGCATACATGCACCTGTAGTTGATTGTCCCCATTTAGAGGGTACCTGCCTTGCAGTTTCAGGCTGGCCTGTTTCTAACAGAGCAGGACTTAACCTGATGTGCATGAGAGTGTTGGTTGTCTGGAGTGGAACAGAGGGTAACATTGAGGCACCTGGTGGCAGCCCAGACTAAGCAGGCAGGCACTGTGCTCAAGGGGTAGGCGATCTTGGTTTCCCTGGGTGATGTCCACTCACCCACCTGAGAGACTGGCAGGCTGTGGCACTCCCAGGCCAAGTCACAGGGTCAAGTCTTGCAGAGCGTCTCGTACAGCCTGACTGGCTGGTTGACTTGAATTTTTGATGGCCCTTTTTATAGTATTTCCAGACACCAAATGTGATTTAGAGTCTGAGCCTTTTAAGTTTATGTTGGGGTAGCTCTCTTTTGAAGTATCCCCTCTGCCTTTCCTCTCGAAAGCCCTCTGTCACTGCAGGAGCAACCCCAAATTTGACATAATCACAGCAAAGGCCTTAGTAGTGACTACATGTTTGCACATGAATGTCAGCCACAGTGATATGTATATCTAAAGGTTCCCCCAGTCCCTCAGCCCCACTCTTTATGATTCCCATGCTGGCTTCATCTCCTTGCTGAGATGTGTCTGGGACCTTTCTCAGTGAACCTTTCTGTTATTCAAAGAACTACCTTTGAATTAGAACATGGCTCTCCTGTTGGTTAATTTTAAGATTGTCCCCAGATATGACAGTGATCCGAATGCCCTGATTTTAGAATTGGACTCTCCGTATATTGGGGATGTCCCTAAGGGCCAATCGTCGAAAATGACAGGGCCAATCCTAACTAATTGTAAGAGGAGGGTAAGATGGGGCACCCCATGTGAATCCAAAGATAGATTATCTTTACTCTATCAAATAATTATGCCATATCTGGAGGTTTCCATCCTATTGAGTGAGTCTGGAGATTCTACTGGTCCACTCTGTGAAATTGCAGAAAACCGTTAAGGCCTAGTGGCAGTCCTGGCGGATAGTTTTTCCCATGTGGTACAAGTAAAGGATGGCAGTGCACCCAGACATCCCTGGTATAATGGTAAATGCCGAAAGGCCAAGACAACCTTGCTTTCAGCTATTAAATGCAATGACAAGCTGGCAATAAAAGAAAATAGGTTACTTCATAAACACGCAATTAAGAAAGCTAAAAAGGAGTGGGAAGCAGAAAAGTGGGAGAGCCTGAGAGATGCTTTAAATAGGAGGGATTTGAGGACCTCCTGGAAATTAAGAAGTACAGACTCAAAAGAGGATAAACAAGCAATTGAACCTAATTTGGGTGCCGAGGTCTGGGGTCCACTTTCAGTCACTTTATTCCAGCGTAGAGGGCACTATTGAGCAAGTTGAAATTCATTGCCCCCGCCACACCCAGCCTGCCTGGAAACTCCTGCAATTTCTCTTAAGGAGGAAACGGCAGCAATTGCTCGAGTAATACCTGCAAAGGCTCTGGGCCAGATTAGATCCCTGGAGATCTATATCGCAGTGAACCAAGCGTTTGGGCTCTGTACTGTAGGAGCGTATTCAATGCTATTTTACAGGGAATGGAGATCCCCATAACATGTCTGGGGGTGAAATCATCCCTATCTTTAAGAAGAGCTCACCCATCCATCCTGCGATTTATCGGCCCATTAGCCTTATCGATGTTGCACAAAAAAATCTTGGCTCGAGTGCTTCTGGACCGATTACAGAATTGGAAGGAGGAGATATCCATTCTCAGTCCTTATCAGGCTGGTTTCCGAACAAAAATGTCCACAATCGATCAAGTTTTCAGGTTGCAATGATTGCACTGGAAAACAGTGATTTTAGAGAGAGTGGCAATCTCTACATGATCTTTATGGACTTAAAATTGCCCTTTGATTTAGTTCCTAGGGAAAAACTATGGGCTATTTTATTTGATTTGGGTGTGCCCCTGTATTTATGCGAGATCTTGAAAAGATTACACGTGAATAATTACGCTCAAATTAGATATAAGAAGAATGGAGACCTCACTGACCGCATACCCATAGAGAGAGGTGTAAGACAGGGGTGCGTCTTGGCTCCAACCCTCTTTTGTATTTTTATTAATGGCCTAGTGGGAGCCTTGACAGCAGGAGGGGACATGGATGGCCCAAAGCTAGTGGGCTGCAAGGTACCTGCCTTGATGTTAGCGGATGATACCCTCCTGCTGTCAAGGTCACCGAGGGGTATTCAAAGGGTTTTGGACATCTTTTATTTATTTTGTAAGTACGGGGGTCTGGAAATCAATACCCAGAAAACAAAATACATGGGGGCCCATTAGGATGGCGGGCGGATTGCCCCTGCCAGGCTGGCGGTAGCCACCGCCGGCCTGGCGGGGGCAATCCAACCGCCATCCTTGCTGCAAAGACCCCCTGCCATATTAACATGGCGGGGGGGTCCGCGGCGGACGGAAAGACCGTCCGCCGCCTTTCCGCCCCGGTCGTCTTGTGACCGGGACAGAAAAGGGTTTATATGTTGGCGGTGTCTATCAGACACCACCAGCCATGTTAGCATGGGCTTCTTTAGATGCCTTTCTGTGGTGGCAATGCCGCCACGGAAAGGCATGCGCAGTCTGCTTTGGGGGCCTGATGTGGGCCCCCATAGACTCCAGGGGGGTGGGGGGTGCACATGGGGGGTACCTATGGTACCCCCTGCTGGCACTTCCATGCACAGCATGGCAGGTAGAGCATGGCAGGCACCGGCCTGCCATGCTGTGCATGGAAGTGCACAGCATGCCTTCCTGCCATTGTGGCGGGCGGTGCTGAGTGCACGCCCGCCACAATGGTAGGAATGCAGGATGCGCCCGCCACTGTGGCGGGCGCATCCTAATGCTGGCCACGGGACCCCCGCCCTTATGGCAGGCGGTCCCATTCACTGGTAGGATGACGGGCGGACAAAGTCTGCCCGTCATCCTAATGGCCCCCATGGTGTTCAATGCAGGCCAATCAAAACGACCCAACCCACAAATAGTTGGGGAATTCTTAGAGAAAATGCCTGTATGTGATTATTTGGGATTATACCTCAATGAGAAAATGGAATGGGGTGATCAAATTAAGAAGGCTTGTCTTAAACTGGCGCAAACATCAGGGGGCCTTGTGAAACAGCAGAAGAGGTGTGTACACAAGATGCTGGGGCCGGTGCTGGAAATATATAAGGTACAAGCCAGAGGTGCTGCCCTATATGGAGCAGAACTATGGGGCCACAGGCCATCTGAACAACTTGCCAAGATTGAAATTTCATTTCTTAGACAACTGTTGGAACATACCAATAGTACTCCATTAACTCTGCTCCGAATGGATCTTGGAGTCAGCCCAATGGCACTGGAGGCTGCGCTTAGACCCCTGCTTTACTGGCGCCGCCTATGGAGCACTCCAGGATTATCTATGTATAAGGAGGAATTGAGGGAGCCTGTAAACCTCAGTGGAGCAAGCAAAAAACCTTGGCTCACCTATATCAAGAATTCCTTCTTATCCATTTGAATGGGAGATCTATGGGATAGCCCGAATAATAGATCTTTGTCAACGTCAAGAAAGCCCTGACAAAAAAAATTAAGGATCACCATCTCAATTTATTACGGAGGGGCCCCGGGACAGACACACTTGCATCATCCTTTTTAGAAGTTAAACTGCAATACACCTTAGAATCTAGCATAGTTGACATACAGCCTTCTCTCTACTTGCAGTTTAGGTATGGTGTACTTCCTTTATGTGCTGTTACTTATAAGTGGGGGGGGGTAGTCCTACAAAAGATTGTTCGTCATGTGAAAGCTGTATGGAGAATGACCTGCATGTGTTGTTTTTCTGTCCCACTTACAAGGCAATAAGGAATCGTTGGTTACAACAGCTTTGTAGGAACATTGGAACGTCCCACTGCTCACAGGCTTATAGGATCCTAAAATATGATACCGGTATGCCAATTGTATATTCAGTTTCCCGTTACCTGTTTTCAATGTGGTGTGCACGCCGTGCACTTTTAAAGATAGATCAAGTTTAAATCACCCCCTCCATTACTTTACTATGACTCGGGACTCTGTATTCTAATCTGTTTTTTAATCACATGATTTTGTACTATATGCTCAAGATACCTGGCGCCTCTGGATAATTAAAGCAAGATGCACTGGAGGCAATGGCACAATTGCAGTTAAAATCTTTCCTCAAGGGCTCAAGTCCAATGCTTAGCCTGGAATTAGATATGGTTGTCTGCTTCCAGCAGGCCTGATATGAAACGGTCTGCTCCTCATCCACTATAAAACGTATGCAGCCCTATTTGAGTGGGAATATAGAGCATAATGTTTGTCATCTGATTCTGCTCATCAGACTGCAAATGCTGCCACTAAGGAATGAGACAGGGGCGTAGAATACTAATCACTAGAAAGGAAAGACAATGCCCACTATGTATACAGGGAATCCATGATTTTAACCAAGTAATGTTTGGCTGCTCATCATTATACGTGCCACGAGGAAAGATTTTAAAATCAATATTTATACACAATGAGATTGTCACCATAGATTAAGCACACATTTTTTAGTATAACCTACAAAATGAAATTGTGGGATGTGCTTACATATATACATTGTTTTAGCAAAATGGTGGAACCATTCATTTTGGTCACTTTCCTTATACTGCTAATTACTCTTATCTGCTTCTGTATTTTGATCATTTCAACGCATATATTCTATATAAGAATCATGATGGTTCAATAAATATTGAAAACACCCTCTGTGTATTTTTTGTATATTCTCCGAGAGAGAGCAGGAGTGACTGAGAGAAAAAGTTCAACGATTCCTGTGAGGAGTCAGGGTTGTCATGTTCTGTGGTTGCCCAATCCATTTGCTACCTGTCTAGGTTTTAGGGGTGCTTATGGTGGCACTGTGAGCTAGCTGGTCTATAGGATAACGTATCCCGAGGGGATGCACAGAATCGGTCTGGCACCAACTCAAAGTTTATGTTGCCAACAAACGCAGAGTTCCTACTGGAAAGTGGAAACTACACAACACTAGGTTTTAAGGATTCTAGGGTGGGAAGTCAATTAGGTAATCAATATTAATGAAATATGTAAATTAAGGAACATTTGTTGTTTTAGTTATATTATAGGTCGGGCTGCTAGGTCTGTAGGGGTATAGGGTGGGAAGACCAGTAATAATTGAATAACAAATATATATTAATTTACAATTATTGAATAGTAATTATATATGTTGATTAATAGTTTTTTTAGCTTTATTTTAACACACACACACATATACATACATATAACATGATACATATACATATGTTTAATTAAGAAGTTTAATATGAGTTTCATTTTTTTCTACATACATGGAGTTACTCATAAATGTATTGTGTTTGAACTGAAGTACTTTACCTACTCTTGCTTACACTTCAGGTGGAATAGTACAATTAACCACTCCAAAGTCCAACATTTCCCGTAATGTTGCACGGTTTGGAGTGTGAATAGTAAATTTAACCCTTCTGACGCACAACATTTTTGCCACTGTTGTTTAGACTGGAGCGGGAATTAAGAGGAACGTATGTATTTCTATTATGAATGCATGCTAAGATTACTATTTTATTGTTATATATTCATTGTTCCCATAATTTGGGATATAGGAGTGGCATATACAGGGCTGGTCCCTGTATGGTCCCGAAGAAATGCTAGGGGTAGCATGAAACATGTCGACCATATTGATCACTGAGTCAACCACATTATAGGTTGCCCTACAGTGACACTAACCCCACTTTTAACATGCCTGCATAGGAGCTAAATAAATTGGTTAGGCCCACTAAGCACAGTATTTTTAATAACTCACACAAACCCACTCCACCACTTTTTTTGCACCACACATAGTCATTCACTCTGAAGTGCTCCTGCGTAGTCCGCGAGTCGCAGCACGCCCCTTTTCGTAGAGAACTGGGATGGCCCCAATGATGAAGCATGTCACCGTGGGGCAACCCCGGTGAGTGAGGGGACTCTAGAAAGAAATTTTTCTTTCTTGATAGGTACACTGATTCAGTGCAGTCATATACCTACACCAGAGCTAGGTCCTAGGATCCTATATGTAGTTTAAGATTCCTACAACTGCAAAAACAACAATTGAAGGACCGAATCCAGAACAATGTCGTACATTCACCCCAAAACAGAGATCTGGGCCTAAAACCATCGTTTTGTTTTGCTCACCATGCCATTCAAGTTTGGACCCAGCCATATGCAAATCAGTCTTGACCCTGCGCCCAATGGGAACAGTCCAGCCTGAACTGCCAGACCAGGTCCGCCCTGGACTGGAAACAAGCATCCTAGGACCGGTTTTGGGCTTTCAGCCCTCATCAGCCAGGATAGCTTGACTCCAGTGGCATGGATAGCACGGGACCCACGTCTGGGCATACCCGTCCCACTTGGGGTGACAAATGCTAAAACAACAATTGGGGAGAGGAGTTGGCCTAACGGCTAGGGCGCTCGACCTCGGACCTGGAGGAACTGGGTTCGAGTCTCGGTAACGACGCCAAAACCTCCTGTGATTCTGGGCAAATCACTTAATCTCCCCGTGCCTAAAATGAATGTAACTGGAAAACGTAAATATGTAACGTAACTGGAAAAATATGTAAAGCGCTCTGATACCTGATTCGGTTCGGGTCTAGTTCGCGCTATATAAAACTCTGCAAAAAAAAAACAAAAAAAAACTATTGATGGACAGAATGCTGAACAATGTCATACATTCACCCCAGTACCGAGATCTGAGCCTAAATCCATTGTTTTTTGCTCGCCATTCCAGTTTGGGCCCAGCCATATGCAAATCAGTCTTGACCCTGCACCCAATGGGAACAGTCCAGCCTTAACTACCAGACCAGGTCCTCCCTGAACTGGAAACAAGCATCCTAGGACCAGTTTCGGGCTTTCAGTCCTCATCAGCCGGGATAGCTTGACTCCAGTGGCATGGAGAGCACGGGACCCACGTCTGGGCATACCTGTCCCACTCGAGGTGACAAATGCTAAAGCAATAATTGATGGACAGAATACAGATGTCATACATTAACCTCAAACCAGAGATCTGGGCCTAAATCCATGTTTTTTTTGCTCACCATGCCATTCCAGTTTGGACCCAGCCATATACAATCAGTCTTGTTCCTGCGTCCAATGGTAACAGTCCATCTCGCACTGCCAGGCCAGGTCCTCCCTGGACTGGAAACAAGCTTCCTAGGACCGGTTTCGGGCTTTCAGCCCTCATCAGCCAGTATAGCTTGACTCCAGTGGCATGGAGAGCATGGCATCCACATCTGGGCATACCCGTCCCACTCGGGGTGACAAATGCAAAAAAGCAATTGATGGACAGAATGCAGAACAATGTCATACATTCACCCAGTACAGACATCTGGGCCTAAATCCATCGTTGTTTTGCTCACCATACCATTCCAGTTTGGGCCCAGCCATTTGCAAATCAGTCTTGGCCCTGCGCCCAATGGGAATAGTCCAGCCCGAACTGCCTGGCCAGGTCCTCCCTGGACTGAAAACAAGCATCCTAGGACTGGTTTTGGGCTTTCAGCCCTCATCAGCCAGGATAGCTTGACTTTAGTGGCAAGGATAGCATGGGACTCACGTCTGGGCATACCCGTCCCACTCGGGGTGACAAATGCAAAAACAATTGATGGACAGAATGCAGAACAATGTCATACATTCACCCCAGTACCGAGATCTGGGCCTAAATCCATTGTTTTTTGCTCACCATCCCATTCCAGTTTGGACCCAGACGTATGCAAATCAGTCTTGACCCTGCGCCCAATGGGAAGAGTCCAGCCCGAACTGACAGGCCAGGTCCTCCCTTGACTGGAAACAAGCATCCTAGGGCCGGTTTAAGATTCCTACAACGCCAGCAATTGGTAGTATCTCAGGAATTGGAAAGGCTGTATATTCAGCTGCTACTGGCCATGTTACCCCTCATTACTCAAGGGACCCAATCTAACATTCATGTGTGTATAGTAACTCACAAGCAACCAATTCTGATGTTTTTGGTAGGTTTAAGGCATTTCAAGATACTGTTTTGGGCTATAATGTGCAGGCGTGGGTGCCAGTTTATAATCCTGAAACTGCCCCGAGGCTGCATCTATAGCCTCAAACTCCACCCATGAATTGTTTTTCCAAAGGCATACACTGCATGTGCAGATATTACAAATGTAACTCCTCCCCCCCCACCCGCATCAGGGATACCTCTGTCCTTGAGATGTTGTGTAACTGCCTCTAGTAATTTACTCTTATTGCAATTGGAGGAGCCATCATTTTAATGAAATGAATTCTATAAAACATGGGATTGAATAACATAGAAAACCATAGGTGGCGAGAAAACGTTTAAAAGTCAAGCTTAACCCCATGCGCGCTGCGGGTTTTCCCGCTGTGCGCTGACTTTTGCGAAAAGCCGCGGTTCATGACGAGCTTAGCTTGTCATGAGCGTACGACAGGCGTAACTCATGACGAGCTGAGCTAGTCATGAGCGTCGAAGGGGTTAACAAACATACAGGAATAGGTACAAATGGGGGTGGGGTCGCACACTACTCACACACCGGCGGTGTCGCCCCTAAGGATTCTGGTCAATGTAGTAAAGTGTTCGCGATGCATCATCTTTCGATCTTCTGCTATCTTCGCTGTCTTCGCCATCCCTGGACACGTGTTTCGGGGTATTACCCCTCATCAGCAGGGATAGGCCGTGTACTGGGGTTGCCGATGGCTGCCAATATCTGCCAGGTATAGTACCACTCAGGCGCGTAGGTGCGGGATCCCAGGCTCGTCAGCCCGCTGCTCAAGGGAGCTTTAAAGTTACAAATGGGGGTGGGGTCGCACACTACTAACACACCGGCGGTGTCGCCCCTAAGGATTCTGGTCAATATAGTAAAGTGTTCGCGATGCATCATCTTTCGATCTTCTGCTATCTTCGCTGTCTTCGCCATCCCTGGACACGTGTTTCGGGGTACTACCCCTCATCAGCAGGGATAGGCCGTGTACTGGGGTTGCCGATGGCTGCCAATATCTGCCAGGTATAGTACCACTCAGGCGCGTAGGTGCGGGATCCCAGGCTCGTCAGCCCGCTGCTCAAGGGAGCTTTAAAGTTACAAATGGGGGTGGGGTCGCACACTACTCACACACCGGCGGTGTCGCCCCTAAGGATTCTGGTCAATGTAGTAAAGTGTTCGCGATGCATCATCTTTCGATCTTCTGCTATCTTCGCTGTCTTCGCCATCCCTGGACACGTGTTTCGGGGTATTACCCCTCATCAGCAGGGATAGGCCGTGTACTCGGGTTGCCGATGGCTGCCAATATCTGCCAGGTATAGTACGACTCAGGCGCGTAAGTGCGGGATCCCAGGCTCGTCAGCCCGCTGCTCAAGGGAGCTTTAAAGTTACAAATGGGGGTGGGGTCACACACTACTCACACACCGGCGGTGTCGCCCCTAAGGATTCTGGTCAATGTAGTAAAGTGTTCGCGATGCATCATCTTTCGATCTTCTGCTATCTTCGCTGTCTTCGCCATCCCTGGACACGTGTTTCGGGGTATTACCCCTCATCAGCAGGGATAGGCCGTGTACTGGGGTTGCCGATGGCTGCCAATATCTGCCAGGTATAGTACCACTCAGGCGCGTAGGTGCGGGATCCCAGGCTCGTCAGCCCGCTGCTCAAGGGAGCTTTAAAGTTACAAATGGGGGTGGGGTCGCACACTATTCACACACCGGCGGTGTCTCCCCTAAGGATTCTGGTCAATGTAGTAAAGTGTTCGCGATGCATCATCTTTCGATCTTATGCTATCTTCGCTGTCTTCGCCATCCCTGGACACGTGTTTCGGGTATTACCCCTCATCAGCAGGGATAGGCCATGTACTGGGGTTGCCGATGGCTGCCAATATCTGCCAGGTATAGTACCACTCAGGCGCGTAGGTGCGGGATCCCAGGCTCGTCAGCCCGCTGCTCAAGGGAGCTTTAAAGTTTCAAATGGGGGTGGGGTCGCACACTACTCACACACCGGCGGTGTCGCCCCTAAGGATTCTGGTCAATGTAGTAAAGTGTTCGCGATGCATCATCTTTCGATCTTCTGCTATCTTCGCTGTCTTCGCCATCCCTGGACACGTGTTTCGGGGTATTACCCCTCATCAGCAGGGATAGGCCGTGTACTGGGGTTGCCGATGGCTGCCAATATCTGCCAGGTATAGTACCACTCAGGCGCGTAGGTGCGGGATCCCAGGCTCGTCAGCCCGCTGCTCAAGGGAGCTTTAAAGTTACAAATGGGGGTGGGGTCGCACACTACTCACACACCGGCGGTGTCGCCCCTAAGGATTCTGGTCAATGTAGTAAAGTGTTCGCGATGCATCATCTTTCGATCTTCTGCTATCTTCGCTGTCTTCGCCATCCCTGGACACGTGTTTCGGGGTATTACCCCTCATCAGCAGGGATAGGCCGTGTACTGGGGTTGCCGATGGCTGCCAATATCTGCCAGGTATAGTACCACTCAGGCGCGTAGGTGCGGGATCCCAGGCTCGTCAGCCCGCTGCTCAAGGGAGCTTTAAAGGTACAAATGGGGGTGGGGTCGCACACTAGTCACACACTGGCGGTGTCGCCCCTAAGGATTCTGGTCAATGTAGTAAAGTGTTCGCGATGCATCATCTTTCGATCTTCTGCTATCTTCGCTGTCTTCGCCATCCCTGGACACGTGTTTCGGGGTATTACCCCTCATCAGCAGGGATAGGCCATGTACTGGGGTTGCCGATGGCTGCCAATATCTGCCAGGTATAGTACCACTCAGGCGCGTAGGTGCGGGATCCCAGGCTCGTCATCCCGCTGCTCAAGGGAGCTTTAAAGTTACAAATGGGGGTGGGGTCGCACACTACTCACACACCGGCGGTGTCGCCCCTAAGGATTCTGGTCAATGTAGTAAAGTGTTCGCGATGCATCATCTTTCGATCTTATGCTATCTTCGCTGTCTTCGCCATCCCTGGACACGTGTTTTGGGTATTACCCCTCATCAGCAGGGATAGGCCATGTACTGGGGTTGCCGATGGCTGCCAATATCTGCCAGGTATAGTACCACTCAGGCGCGTAGGTGCGGGATCCCAGGCTCGTCAGCCCGCTGCTCAAGGGAGCTTTAAAGTTTCAAATGGGGGTGGGGTCGCACACTACTCACACACCGGCGGTGTCGCCCCTAAGGATTCTGGTCAATGTAGTAAAGTGTTCGCGATGCATCATCTTTCGATCTTCTGCTATCTTCGCTGTATTCGCCATCCCTGGACACGTGTTTCGGGGTATTACCCCTCATCAGCAGGGATAGGCCGTGTACTGGGGTTGCCGATGGCTGCCAATATCTGCCAGGTATAGTACCACTCAGGCGCGTAGGTGCGGGATCCCAGGCTCGTCAGCCCGCTGCTCAAGGGAGCTTTAAAGTTACAAATGGGGGTGGGGTCGCACACTACTCACACACCGGCGGTGTCGCCCCTAAGGATTCTGGTCAATGTAGTAAAGTGTTCGCGATGCATCATCTTTCGATCTTCTGCTATCTTCGCTGTCTTTGCCATCCCTGGACACGTGTTTCGGGGTATTACCCCTCATCAGCAGGGATAGGCCGTGTACTGGGGTTGCCGATGGCTGCCAATATCTGCCAGGTATAGTACCACTCAGGCGCGTAGGTGCGGGATCCCAGGCTCGTCAGCCCGCTGCTCAAGGGAGCTTTAAAGTTACAAATGGGGGTGGGGTCGCACACTAGTCACACACTGGCGGTGTCGCCCCTAAGGATTCTGGTCAATGTAGTAAAGTGTTCGCGATGCATCATCTTTCGATCTTCTGCTATCTTCGCTGTCTTCGCCATCCCTGGACACGTGTTTCGGGGTATTACCCCTCATCAGCAGGGATAGGCCGTGTACTGGGGTTGCCGATGGCTGCCAATATCTGCCAGGTATAATACCACTCAGGCGCGTAGGTGCGGGATCCCAGGCTCGTCAGCCCGCTGCTCAAGGGAGCTTTAAAGTTACAAATGGGGATGGGGTCGCACACTACTCACACACCGGCGGTGTCGCCCCTAAGGATTCTGGTCAATGTAGTAAAGTGTTCGCGATGCATCATCTTTCGATCTTCTGCTATCTTCGCTGTCTTCGCCATCCCTGGACACGTGTTTCGGGGTATTACCCCTCATCAGCAGGGATAGGCCGTGTACTGGGGTTGCCGATGGCTGCCAATATCTGCCAGGTATAGTACCACGTAGGTGCGGGATCCCAGGCTCATCATCCCGCTGCTCAAGGGAGCTTTAAAGTTACAAATGGGGGTGGGGTCGCACACTACTCACACACCGGCGGTGTCGCCCCTAAGGATTCTGGTCAATGTAGTAAAGTGTTCGCGATGCATCATCTTTCGATCTTCTGCTATCTTCGCTGTATTCGCCATCCCTGGACACGTGTTTCGGGGTATTACCCCTCATCAGCAGGGATAGGCCGTGTACTGGGGTTGCCGATGGCTGCCAATATCTGCCAGGTATAGTACCACTCAGGCGCGTAGGTGCGGGATCCCAGGCTCGTCAGCCCGCTGCTCAAGGGAGCTTTAAAGGTACAAATGGGGGTGGGGTCGCACACTAGTCACACACTGGCGGTGTCGCCCCTAAGGATTCTGGTCAATGTAGTAAAGTGTTCGCGATGCATCATCTTTCGATCTTCTGCTATCTTCGCTGTCTTCGCCATCCCTGGACACGTGTTTCGGGGTATTACCCCTCATCAGCAGGGATAGGCCATGTACTGGGGTTGCCGATGGCTGCCAATATCTGCCAGGTATAGTACCACTCAGGCGCGTAGGTGCGGGATCCCAGGCTCGTCATCCCGCTGCTCAAGGGAGCTTTAAAGTTACAAATGGGGGTGGGGTCGCACACTACTCACACACCGGCGGTGTCGCCCCTAAGGATTCTGGTCAATGTAGTAAAGTGTTCGCGATGCATCATCTTTCGATCTTATGCTATCTTCGCTGTCTTCGCCATCCCTGGACACGTGTTTTGGGTATTACCCCTCATCAGCAGGGATAGGCCATGTACTGGGGTTGCCGATGGCTGCCAATATCTGCCAGGTATAGTACCACTCAGGCGCGTAGGTGCGGGATCCCAGGCTCGTCAGCCCGCTGCTCTAGGGAGCTTTAAAGTTACAAATGGGGGTGGGGTCGCACACTACTCACACACCGGCGGTGTCGCCCCTAAGGATTCTGGTCAATGTAGTAAAGTGTTCGCGATGCATCATCTTTCGATCTTCTGCTATCTTCGCTGTATTCGCCATCCCTGGACACGTGTTTCGGGGTATTACCCCTCATCAGCAGGGATAGGCCGTGTACTGGGGTTGCCGATGGCTGCCAATATCTGCCAGGTATAGTACCACTCAGGCGCGTAGGTGCGGGATCCCAGGCTAGTAGTGTGCGACCCCACCCCCATTTATACAGGAATAGGTACTTCTGTTATTCTTGTATGAGGTAACCATGATTACAATAGAAGCCCCGTGGACTTGTAATGATAGTTCTATTGAGTGTGCATAGTCAACGATTACTTGAAGAGCAAAAAAATGTGATTGCTCCAGGTAGGGTGCCGTGTTGCGTAAACTAGGACTCAGGCCTGGCTCTACAAAGTTTGGCTTTCCCACTCATGGGTGCCTGCCCTCAGTTCAATGTACCACTCATCCTGCTGCTTAGTAAATGGGTAATAAGCACAGAGAATATAGTTAGACCAGGACTAATACATGTTACTAGCTGCAAGCATAATATGAGCACTTTTAACATATGTTGTAATGTTCCTAGCAGCCTAACATCCTAAAGACTAATTGGATGCACTACACTATGAGAGTCTGGAGTAGCTAACTTTCCTTTAGAATTTCTGGCATTCAGCACTGACATGCCTGGTCACAGTGAAGAAGCTGTGGTTATAAATCTCCGGACAGGAAAAAAGTTTCCCTCAGAAGGAAAACACACATAGGCTGGGCTCAGCTCCTTTCTCATGAACCTAAGGAATGCTTTACTATTACTATTAAGTAAGGAGGTAATATTTGAGTTTTTCATCTGTTTTCTTTTTAATTTTCTTTCTCTTTTGTTGTTTATTTTCATGCCTTGATGCACAAAGAGAATTATAGAATCAACACATAATGTAGATTTCACTGGCATCATTTATAGATTTAAACAATGAAACCGGGAAACATTGTTATAATCCATACTGCGACCATCACTCCCTCTTAACTCAATGGAATTCAACTAGATAATTACATAATGTGAGATTAATGCCTTTATTAACTACACAGACCCTGCATGTCATATTTATAATAATTTATGCTTATATATGTGGGAAATGCATTGGAATAGCAGGTGAAAAATCATATATGCTATAAATTACATTATAGGTATTATTGTTCTTGATATAATATTCTATTGCACTATTCTAATGCCAATCTGTTTTGAAATATTATACTTCCTAATATCATACAATACGTATGGAGCTGTTAAGGCAATATGACTCATATTGTAAACTGTTTTTTACAGCGCTGAAGATCCGGTGGTGTAACCTTGAAACACATGTTGGCTGTTCTTTTTGCTGTTTGTCCATGGAAACTGATTAATAATGCCCCATGAAGAGTACACTGTTTTGAAGAGTATATTGTATCAATTAGAAACAAGACTATGAAATGAAATAACTGAGGAATATGGACATCAATAGAAATATGTTTGGATAATTGAGCAATAATTTACATTGTTACTCCCCACGCTTTTTCATTGTATATGTACACATTGTGAGCCATAGGATAAACTGGCCTAGTGGGTAGAGGGTGCAGGGACTTTTTTTTTTGTGATACCCAAAAAAAGAGAATGCTTACATCAGGAAGTTAAGAGTGTATCCTTCTGTATTCCATGCCACTGTTCTAGGAGTCCACTCTGTAATATCCTAATGTGCACCTCCTTACCACTCTTTTTCATCAAGCCCATTGTCCCACTCCTTGTTACCTATCCATCTTGGCTAACACTTTTCCTTTCCCCCTTTTTAGGTCTCGCCTATCCCATTCCGCAAGGAATGGATAGGGAGAAATATAGGAGGCTATTTAAGTTCTCAAACCAAAGGCGGATTTCAAACAGTGCATGTGCTCGTGAACGTGCTTCTCCCCGAGCCGCCTGCCTCCTAGAGCTTCACTTCAAAGGGCTTCACTTCAAAGGCTCCGCCCACAGCGTGCGCTACTTCACTTCAAAGGGCTTCACTTCAAAGGCTCTGCCCACAGCGTGCGCTCGGTCTCAGGCATTTCTCCTCCCATGGCCGGCCGGCCGGCCGTACTTTCACTTTCACGGCCGCCAGGCCGTGTCTCGCATTTCTCCTCCCCCCCTCCCCACAGCAATGCCAAGAGATTGTTCTCTCTTACTCCTTCTTTGTGTCTCTGTTTCTCTGGCAGTTTCTGTCTTCTACCCTTTCTCTCTGTTACACATTCTCTATGTTTACAGTTCTCTTCACCTGTCTTGCTTCCTCTGCTACTACTCCTTTGTCGCAGTCCTATCCGTGTCTCTCCTTCTCTCTTCCTTACTCCGTATCTCTACCTCTCAGCCTGTCTGCACTTCTCTTGCTCTCTATTTGCTTCTTCATCTCTCATGTGCTCCGTATTCTCTCTTTTATTGCGTATATTTCCTGCCTCTTTCTCTTCACCCCTCCCCCTCTTTCACTCTTTGTCTGCCCAGCGTCTCCTCTACCTCTTCCTTGCGGGCTTTGTTATGCAAATGGCGAGGACTGAATTTGATGATTCCAAAGTGCCCCGTCCGTGAAGTTAGCAGAGCTGGTCGTTCTTCCTGTGCGAGTGTTTGCCCCTGTCTATATGTCTGCTCCGATGAACGCTTGTGTGCACTCTATGTAAATGCATGTGTGCACACTGCTGTATAAGTGTGTGCTCTCAGTCGCGTTAGTGTGTGTTTGTGTCTACGTTTTGTGTTACCCTAGGTGCTCTAGTGTGAGTATGTGTGTTATTTTTCAGTGTGTGCACCCGCTTATAGTACCGGGGAATTGGTGCGCGTGTGCCTGTACGCTCTTGTGTCACTGTCGTTACACTTTGTTACTGTGTGCGCATACCTTTGTTCGTGTGTGGGTACATACTTCTGTGTTTATGGGTCCACTTATGCTTTCCATTCGCCTCTGCATCACAGTGTACGTGTACTCTTGTGTTAGCACGTTTGTCTTACGTCACATTGTGAAAGCTTTTTTGTTGGTGCTTGTGTACTCATTGGTCAGAGTGTGCAGGCACTCTCGAATCAATATTTTTGTGCCCCAGTGTCCTTGTCTGTTCTTTGGTGTCATATTGTGCATGCACACGAATTTCAGTTTGTGTATGATTGGTGTCAGTTTGCGCATGTCTGTACTTTTGTGACTGGATGTGTATGCTCTTCTGATAGTGGTTGTGCGCTTGGATCAGTGCGTGTGCTTTTCTGTCAATGGGTGTATGCTCTCGTGCTTAAGTGTGTTCTTGTGTTAGTGTGTGCACTTGTGTGTTCTCCTGTGTCAGGATGTGTATGCTCTTGTGTCCAATTATGTGCATTGTCTTGTGTCAGTGCTTTTAAGTGTGTGTCAACATGTGTATACTCTTACGTCAGTACTGTCTATGTTTTTGTATCACTTTGTATGTGCTTGTGTCATCGTATGTATGGGCTTGTTTGTTATTCTGTTGGAATATCAACTAGTACCATAGAAATGCGTTTCTGCACAGCGCTGCACAAGTGACCCAGGGCTGTAATAACGGATCTGAGCACCAAATCGGGATTAAAGCTCCTCGCGCTGTCTGCTGTCCTAGGGAGCGCTGCGAGGCAATGCAGATGCTTTGTGAGGATGTCTGTGTGCGCCGTACATGCTGTATTGTGTCGGGCTTTCGGCATCATGAGCTCCGTTTACAAAACCCAAAATCAATAAGACAGCCTTGAGAGGGAGGGAGGAGAAATGTTTCTGCATAGATTGCCTGAACATAGTTGGTAACCCATTTGGAGACACTTTGTGCACATTAGAAAACAAAACAAGGAGTACCACCCTTATGGAATTGCCAATTCCTAATGGGGTGCGTGCTTCAACAAAGAGAGAAAGTTCTCCTTTGGTTAAAAAACCCCTCACTCACCACCTAGTGGTGACATGCTTCATCATCGGGGTCCACCCTAATGACCTAGCGTCATCAGGGTGTGCTGCAACACCTGATTACAGTGGAGCTGGTTGTGAGTGAGGATGCGTGAAGGAAAAGGTAAGTGTGTTAAAAATTGTCCTGGTTTAACTTAGAAAAATAAGGTTTTATTTGTAAGCAACTGGACAATATTAAAATCAAAGTGGCGAGATAAAGTGAGGGTAATTATGAGCCCATGTATCTCTATGTGTTGTCTGGTCTACATGTTTCAACCATACATGTGTAGGTTCACCAGGTTTTCTTCAGGACCGATGACCCTGAGAGTGGATGGTGTGAGTCCCCTAAAAGGCGCACCCAGTCCTACTCTCTGGGACCACAAAAAATGGCAAAAATTATGCCTGTGGTATAGGCTATGACCCGAGTGGGCGAGCCTGAAAAAGTCAAAATACCTGTAAAGGAAAATTAAAGACTAAGGTCAGGTAATTGGTCTTGTACAAGCCTGTTACGTAGTGCAGTGTCTCACATTCGTGTCTGCATGCTGATGATCCCATTAGGAAAGGTACCTTGTGTAAATATTTCAGTCGCTCGTTATTCATGAAACTTTCTACCCATCTCTGTTTCAGAATACGTTTTTCAACGAGGATAACCTCTCCCCGACCTATGAGGTTTCCTAATACCCTAATACGAGTAAGCTTAAAACCAACCCCTTGTTTGTCTTAAATGTTTTTTGTATGTGAGTCCGGAATGAGTGAAGCATGTCGAGTATGGCAGTTCATGCACGTTCAAAATAACTTTGCCCGCACGATACGTATGCGAGACATTATCACGCCACATAAATTGTATGATGTGCGCGTGGATTTAATAGACATTGACGCACGTAGAACCCACTATGTGTGCAAGTTGTGGCAAACATTCTATCGCTTAAAATATGGCCAAGGCACGTCCACATCATCACACTGAGAAGCAGTACCTAGGTCATTAGGGTGGACCCCGATGATGAAGCATGTCACCACTAGGTGGTGAGTGAGGGGTTTTTTAACCAAAGGAGAACTTTCTCTCTTTGTTGAAGCACGCACCCCATTAGGAATTGGCAATTCCATAAGGGTGGTACTCCTTGTTTTGTTTTCTAATGATATACCCAGGGGTATAGGAGTATTCCCCCGTTCACTCTAGTGAACTAAATACCTTGCTCTCCCCATTGTTTTTCATGACACTTTGTGCACAACCAGAGGCAAATTGCTAGGCAGTCAAAATGTTTTTTTTGTTTTTTGCAAGAGCGATGTAGAGTATTAGGAGTGGGTGAGTCACCACCTGGTTGTTTGTGATTTCAAGTCTGTCAGACAACAAGGACTTTTCTAGGACTGGTTTAGAGCCCTCACTTATTCTTTACATATTTTTAAAGACATTCTATAGCCACATTGATAAAGTAAATATATTCGTATTGGAACACAAGAGAGCTGTGTCAGCAGTGCTCTTTTATGTCAATGCATCACAGCGAAAGTGAAAGTGATCTTTTTATTGATAGCAATGCAATCTGAAATATGACCTGTGTACTAATAGGCCACTTCGGAAACTGTCCCTTCACAGAGAATAACAAAATCATCTGCCTAACATTTATTGGGTAAGGAAGATTAAGGCCCGGATTAGGAACAACAACCTGCTGTAGGACAAATGTTAAAACTATCTTCACACTCTTTCTCCCCTTTATATACCTCTCTTTTCATCTCCTCATTCAACCATCCACCTCAATCCATCCACCTACCCACTCACCCATCCATCCAGACTCCCAGCCAGTCACCCACCCACACAACCATCTACCCATTCACCCATCTAGCATCAATGCATATTCTCTCTCTCTCTCTCACACATACTTACTTTAATTATATATCTCTGTTTCTCCCTCTCCATTTTTCTGTAGCCCCCTCTGTACTATATGCAGTAAGCGTTGGGGAGCTTAATAAAGTCACAGCAGCAACAGCAGTGACCTCTGGGCTTACAATGGCTCCAGTTCCATGTGAATGGTTTCTGATTACAGAAATGTGCTCTTTAGAGTCGCTTTGGTCATTTAAAGGGAGAGGTGCAGCTATGGAAAAAAAATTCCCATTTGGGGACATGTCCAGCGGGGCACATGCAGTCTGCTCCTACATACACCATGTCTCACGTGTTGTTATCTAAGCAATGGTTTGAAATAGGGTTGCTAAACCAGAAGCACACACAAACACAACCACGCACAAGCACACAAACAACTACACATACATACGCCCACTCACACGCACACACAAAACACTCAACAACACACAACACACACACATATACAACCACAGCTGCAAAATCACACATACACACACCCACACACATACACACAATCACGCATACAACCACACACACAGAAACACACACACACACATACACAACCACACACATACACACACATACACACAATCACACATACAACTACACACACACAAACAAACATACAACTATACAGACACACAACCATACACACAACCACACGCCCAACAATACACACACACAAACACTTATAGACTTTTGTTGCAATTGGTGTTGCAAAATTTAGCAATGCCAGTAGCTCAAACTTAATTAATGCGAGACCTATTGCATTGCAAATGCTTGTTTGCTATCCCTTCACTTCTTGGTTTTATCCATCTCTTTGCAAACCGTAGTCTTCATAATGCTCTTTTAATGGCCTCATGAATCCCTCCCACAATTAAGGGAGATGGGTTGTGGAAGGGAAGAGTAACATGGGGTCAAGCAAAGCCTTTAATCCCAGTAATTTAGGATTACTAGATGGAAATGAAGATGGCATTAGGTGACCAATGTTGATAAAGATTCTAATACACTGACCCAAAACGTCATTGGTGATTTCAACAATGTTTTGTTGAGTCATATGGTTCCTGTCTCTCTTGTTTTCAGTCATTAGTATGGTACTGCAGTGTTTTGTTAATCTGAGCATCCTTTTTTCTACAGTTCTGAGATTTTCATCTCTCTGTTGTTCATCATTATTGAGTTATTTATGGATACTCGATATTTGCTTAGTAGATATCCCTTAGAGTCTACTTTAGTAATATTTTGGGTTGGTTTATGCAAAAGTAAAATGAGTTTGATCCTACCTAAAATATTTGTAGAGTGTTATTTGCATTGGTATGCTGAAGGACATTGCTGTTTGTTAGTGAGTGGGGAGGTCAGTTGTCCATAGCCTGACATACGAAGTTTGTTTCCCAGACACTGCATCCCTAGCTAGGTACACATCTATGACGGGATGCTGTGTGCATGAGGTGTGATCAGATAATAGTTCAAAGATGTATGCTGTTTTAGTGCAGGGCGGTGCTGTTGAGTTGGCGTATATTTGGCACCTTCTTGAGAACATGATGGTGTAAAGGGGTGTTCATAGTGTGTTCTAGTTGAGAAAGATGAATTATAACTTTAATTTGAAAGCTGTTTTAAAGTGTGTATTGTTGGGTATAACGTGTGGTTGTGTGTCCGAATGTGGGTGAATGTACCGCATAGAAGTGCGCTGCACTTGTACAAAGATATATGTCTACTGTGTACTGGTTGTGTGATGTTTGCAACATATGATTATTTTTCCTATGGTTTCTTATTCTTGAAATATACATATTGAAAAAAGAAGTACCGGTCATAGTATAGCTTGCAACTGTAAATCACTCGGAATAAGTTAATTTTCATGTCCTATCTCATACTATTTTTAGGATGGGTGGTATGAGATCTGCATTCTCCCGCCTCTGGTATAGTGGGTGTTGCTCCTAATTATGGATTCAAAGATATCATCTAACAATAATACTTTGGTCAAAATATTGTGACTACAAAAATATAAATGATAAGTATATTGGGCCTGATTACGATGTCAGACAGAGTTGCCACCGACCGACACAGTTTCGGGGAAGGAACCACCCGACCATAGGTCAGCGGTTCTGACAACCCCATTAGGACATTAGGATGCGACCACACATGGTACGGTCACAAACTTCCATTTTTCAATGGAAGCTTGTGTTGCTGCCCGAAACTGCACGCAGCACAAGCTCCCATTGAAAAATGGAAGTTTGTAAACATCCCATGCACCTTTCGCAGTGTTTTTGAGACTGGTATTACACTAGTACTGTCTGGCTCTACAATGTATGTACTTTACCTAAAGTTTGTTAAAATAGTACATCTATGTACTTTCTCAGTGTTTGTTAGATTGAAATTAGAGTTGTAAATCTGACACTCACAATGTGTATATTTTGCCTAATATTTGTGGGATTGTAGTTGGAATAGTGTATTGAATTGTATTTTGTATGTTACTGGAATTTATTTTAAGTTATTTCATCTAAGTATATGTTATTACCTATTTTATTTCTTTTGCTGCATTCCTACTGTATTTTATTATAAATTTGTATTTTTATGTCTGTTTATTATTTAAAAAATATTAAATGTTGTTCCGTATTTTCCAGAATTACTTATAATACTCAAAGAAATGTAAGTGTGTAGTTAATAATTATATTTGTTTATATTGTCTTTATTTTAAAGTAATTATATAAATTGTATACAAATTAATTGTATTTGTATAAATTTATTGCATTACATAATTAAAAATCTTGTTTATATTTATTTGTAAAATTCTTTAAAAGTTTTACTTAGTTTTAAGATTTTTATAAGTTGGCAAATTAATGTTTTTTATTTGATCATTTTGAGTTTGGCAGACACTGTTGCCCAGCAAACTCTAAATGAGAATTTGAGTGCAAATATATGGAACTCAGAGTTACATAGGCAGTCCCTGAGTCCCTGTTAAAGAGCCCACAGGCCTGAAGAATTGCTGAGCCTAACACAATTACTAACAACCTAGAGGTGCCTTCCTCGGGGTTGAAACCTATGGGAAATATTATCTCCCATGGGTATGGTGCTCAGTGGGGTAGAATTTAGTCATTGGATCTTACTTACAGTTTCATCCCGATTTTGGGAAGTTCCCTTCAACTCAAAATAAGACAGCAACTCATTTTTATACAATTTTGTCTCACCCATCTACAGCTGCATCATCAAGCCCATCTTTCATAGCTAAACTGTGGTGTATTTTTTTCACATAGAGAAGTTCCTGACAGGGATAATTAGCCTCCAGCAAACCACTGATTCATTGTCTTTAATGTGTGAAGTTTAAAATGAAAGAAATTATACATTTTTACAAAATTTTCTGGGGAGCTGTTTTAGATTTCTACTGTGTGGATATTAGAAATTGAGGTTTCTGGTTGGCAGAGTTTACACCCTGTTCAAATAGGAGCCACAATCCAAGTCAGAGTAAGTTTGATACACAACCTAAATTAGCATGTGCTCACCCTTTAGTAGCAGTCAGGCTTAACTTAAGAGGCAATGTGTAAAGTATATGTGCAACACTTTAGTTACAGAAACACAGTGAAAACATCACAAAAGACTCCATACCCGTTTAGAAAAATAGAGAATATGTATCTGAGTAAAACAAGACCAAAATGACAAAAATCTAATCAGTAGATGTCAAGATATTAAATTTTAAAGATTAAATACGAAAACAGTGCTTAAAAGTCACCAGTGGTCAAATGGTTACTTGAACTCAAGAGGAATCAGTACAAATCCAAAGTACAGGCTGACCACAATTGAAAGCAGGCCAGCTATAGAATCCGCTCAGGGTCTTCTGAAAAAGTACCATGTATGGAGCAAAGCCTCGACGTCGAGAGCATGATGTGTCGGTCTTTTCCACACAGTCGGGTCGATGTGTCAGAGTCGAGCCTCGTAGATGGTGTAGAAGGATTGGTGCTGCATCGTCGTCAAACCATGCTATCAGGAACTGCGTAGTAATCAAATCACTACTGCGTCGGTTCTGATCAGCACAAAAAGGCCACTGCATCGATTTTGAAGAAAACAATTGCAGAACCCACCTCAGGCAAAGGTACGTCTCACAGATGGCAGAGTCCAGCAGCACCAGCAGAGTTGCAAGAAGTCTTGGTGTGTCCCTGAGACTTCAAAAAACAGTAGGCAAGCCAGCAAGCCCTTGGAGAAATTTGGGTGAAAGGATGTAGAGAGCAGGTCCAGTCCCCTCACTCCCAGGCAAGAAGCAGAAGGTAGCAGGCCAACACAGCATCGAAATCAGGATGACGGCTATTCATTGTCATGTTGTGTCTAGGTATTAGCTATGCTGGGTTGGCATTCTGGGTTTCAGGTCATCACAGCACGGCATGCATTGGTGAACTTTCATCGCATGAGAGTCGGTACATTTCCACTGTTGCATGTGGTTTATCTGTCAAGCACCGGGGATAGGTGATTTGTGATTTGTAATTTTCATTCAGATGTTTGTTTTATATATGACTGATTGCTGATATTTGTGCTTGTAGATTCCCCTGACGAAGGGCAACTGTAACACGCGAAATGCGTTGGGATCGTCCATATTCTTGTTTCAACGTATGTTATCAATGAATTGAGTTCTTTGAAGAACGTCATTTTTCTTTCATCGTTTGAAAATTAAAACGACTGAGCAAGATTCTGCGTTCGAGGTGCCCTGCACCCTTTTTCTATTTCACCTTCCACCAGTTCAGGGGTGATATCCTGAGACTGGTCCTTCAGCCCAGAGTCTGCACCCTGAAGCTGACCAGGAGACAGGGGTGAGCTCACCTTCACCCTGTTCCTCCCTCTGGGGTCCTGTACACTGCTTGGGAGAGGGATTCCCGGAAAACTGAACTTTCAGGGCGACTGCCCCTCCCACTCCCTCAGACACTTGGGGCAACTCATTCCCCAGAATGCAGTCTATGGGCATCTGGGGACTGACTGTGACACTCCTCTCAGTTACCTCCCCACCCCACTCCTAGGGATACCAGGGCAATAGGGAAGAAACATTCCCGCCCATGGGCTGGAGTCAACCTACATACCTTGCTGGTGTACTGCTCTGGGGAAACTACCTTCTCCACGACCATGGTGTGGCTAGCCCCGGTGACCCACAGAGCAGTGACTGGGACCCCTTTTACTTCCACCTTGTGGAAGTGACAACTCCCACCCTCAAGGATCACCAACTTGCCCTCTGAGTTCACCTCCCAACTGAGGGAGATTACAGCTTTGTTTATGACCTGCCCCTGGGGACTAGTTACTCCTAAGGCCACAATGGACACCCCTGTAGAGCTACCACCAGTGGTTGTTTTCTTAGTACGGACA